>NW_027361829.1:41041666-41657500 GCF_039654945.1 Dendrobates tinctorius
CACATTTATTTAAAAATCTCCAAAATTGTAGCCTAAAAACGTGGTTTTAACCTGGAAATATAAAAAGTAATAAAATAAAGGGATTATACACATTGAAAGTGATTTTATCTTTTTTTTTAATTCGTTTATTAAGTAAAAGAAGATAGAATGTACACACTCGTATACAGTATTAAATAGGAAGGAGAATTTACATGTTCGTATATCATACAAAGCACTTTTAATGTGTTAAAAGGTAATTCGGTAATCATTTTGAAAAAAACATTTTCTATGTTATAGGGAGTGCATAGTGCTGCTGATAGGTGTGGGTCTGAGTCCTGAGACCCCCACTGGTAAGCCAAAATATCACTCTGAAGTGCACGGCTGTTATATGAGCGTGACGCAAAGATCAGTGTATGGTCTCAATAGGCGGTTTATGCATTAATAAACTACTCCCAAAGAGCGTGGTATGTGAAACTAAAGTACAAAAAAGCAAGCACACACCATATATAAAAGCAGAGCGGTGCACATCCAATATGGAAAATGTAAGAATTAAAGAGTTAAAAACAGACATGTATCCAAAGGACAACAAATAGTTTGTGTCCAAGTAAACACTCCTATGACTTATTAAGCAATATCCCCAGCAATTGGGGCCAATAGAGGAAAGGGACATAGTAAAAACTGTAAAGTTACCCAGTAATGACAACCCTGAAGTTGCCTAACAAATCGAGACCAGTGAATATATCCAAAATTATTATAATGGTGGCAATGTGTGTTGTACAACTAGTAAGGTACAAAAAAAGTAGATTAATATACCCTAAGCAACTAATAGTAGATATGTAATAGGCCAGAAATAGTGGACAAATCACAATAAATCAAAGTGCTAAGTTGTATCTGACATGTAGGATATGCTTGATACAATCGAGGTTCAAGTGGTTCTGGATCATGATTTGTCATTTTGTGCATGGACCTATAGACTTAATATGACAGTTCTGTGTGATCTGTCTCAGGACCCGGACCACCACTGATCAGCTGCACTAAGCAGCCCTTATAATATATAAAAAGTTTTTCCAATTGATAGTTATGCATTACTTCTTAAAATTGAACCTAGACCTTACATACTATTACAATTGCCTTTTACTCCTACTATTCCAACTACTGAGGTCTAAATTAATAAAGCAAAATGCTGCATTGTTTGTGTTTCACAGGTAGGATGGGTAACAGTCGAAGAGCGCTGCAGATGATCATGGAGGAACTTAAGGACGTAGACAAAGCCATTGAGTTTGCAAAGGAGCAGGATGATGCAGAGCTGTGGGAGGACTTGATTCTGTACTCTATTGACAAGCCACGTAAGAGCATAGTCAGATGAATATTGCTTTTTGTGACGTTGCTGCATAACATTCAGGGGCATTTCTGTTCCTGGCTTTTGGTCTTAGTCTGGCAGAAAATGGAAGACTTAATCTGGAGGATATCCAGCTTTTCAGATGCCAGTGTGAAGCACTGCCGTGTCAGCATTATGTCGCAGTGAGAAAGGAATGCAGGCAGTTCCTGCAGGGTGGTCTGTGCCCTTTTCTGTTCATTTTCAAGCATCAGCTTCACTTCTTCTTGACAGTGATGAGCACATTTTCAGTTTACAAGCGTTGAAGTATCTGCATACGCTACAGATATAAAGTGTTTTAAATAGCTACGAAATCAGGATTCAGCAGAAAACTAGTTAAAGGGAATCTGTCTGCCCCCAGGACGTATATGACTTATTAATATGGGCATACAGGTAATAGGATTGTTACACTAGTCCTAACTGTATGCCTCATGTTGTTGAAAAATATTATATTCTGCTTTTATGCTAATGATTTCTCCTAGGCTCCAGGATGTGCAGTGCCTGGATGAAAAGCCTTGCCTCCTGTCTTCATTACAGTACTACCCCCCTCCCATGCACGTTAGTTATGGCGCTGGAATTCCGCGCCTGCGCTCTGCACTCCCTCCACAATACGTACCTTTTCCTCCCTTCAAAGGGCACTGCGCTCAGGGATCTTTTGCGCAGACGCTGGCGAGTCATTGTGACCTCCAGTGTGCGCGCAGATAAGATGCTCTCCCCGCTTCCTCCCTGCACAGTCACCATTAGGATCCATATGCACTTAGTGATGACTCTGAAGGGAGGAAGTGGGGAGAGCACCTTATCTGCATTCACAATGGAAGTCATTGGAGCAGAAGATCCCTGAATTCGGTGCCCACAAAAGGGAGAAAGAGGTATATTTTGGAGGAAGTGCAGGGCGCAGATTTCGGGGTAATAACTGACGCTGATGGAAGGAAGTATTGCGATGAATACAGGAGGCAGAGATTTCCTCCAGGCACCACATGCCCTGGAGCCTGGAAGAAATCATTAGCATACAAAATGAATATAATATTTCTCCACAATAAAACCATTAATATGAGGCATACAGGTAGGACTAGTCTAACATTTCTATTACCTGTATGCCCATATTTTTTTATACATCGTTTTTGTAGAGTTTACCTCGTCCACCTCGACATCTTTGCCTAATGTGCTCCCAAACACGCAATATATTTTAAAGCAGATTTTACCCTACCTCCTGGCATCTAGGTCATAAAAATGTGACCTCTGCAACCACCGCAGCACCACTTCAGCCAGGGATTGGCTGCAGACGTCACTTGTGTGTGCCGGTGGGACAAGAAGTGCTGAGGCTGGCTCAGAAACCTAACAGTTATTGCGCATGGTCAGTTTGTAGAACAGTAGTGGTGAGCTCAGATGTACAGGACCGGTTGTATATTTTCGGTGTAGACCTTACAACCAAACACTGGAAAATTGACAGTACAGTACTACCTGATAGAGTTTTACAATCACAAGATGGAAGAAAATCCAGCTCAATGAACTTGTGCGCTAACGTCTGTCTTTATGCACTGAAAGTGCTCAGCAGAGGGTAAAACATCATTTACGTAGTAAGTTATATGATGTGCTACATCAACGCGTTTCAGGTGGCTACGCATTCTTAATCATGATGATTAAGGGTACATGGTGATGAAGGGTGTGGAGCCGCCTAAAACGCGTCGATGTCGCATGTCATGTAACTTACTACGCGAATGCTGTTTTACCCTCTGCTGAACACTTTCAGTGAATAAACAAAGATGTTTGCTCACAAGTTCGTTGAGCTGGATTTTCTTCTGTCATGTGATTGCTCTGCGCCTGTGCGCCGAACACCCAAGGATGTCTGTTACGGTGAGCTGGACGTATTTCTGTTTCAGTGTGTTACGATACCCTGTCTACATGGAGTGAATTTGTCCGTTGCAGATTTGAGGCTACGATTTTCAGATCTACACAGTGCCTACTTTCACCATAGAGTTCATGCTTTGCATGCAGGCTTTCTGCAGAATTAATGTGGACTGCTGCTTGTATGTTGTGAACTAACCGATTAAGACAGTCTGCATTGATAATTCATGTTTTCCACGCTATGGTTAACATCTGCTGGACTATAAATGAAAAGTGTGTAGGAGTTGTCTCTGTAATATATGTTGGCGAGATTCGTGCTCTAGTCCTTTCTTGTTATTTAGCCAAGGTACAATGCGGCTGGAGCATAATATTGCTTCCATAATTTAAGGAAGCGACGAACCTCCGGCAGCTATGAATATATTTACTTCCACAATGCAGTCATATTGGTAAACCTGCTCTCATCTCCAATACTAAACAGTTGGCAGGGGAAGGCAAAGCCTTGTTATTGTCAGATTTGGTAAATTCAGCTTACTGGAGTTAAATCAGGATTTTTACAGTATGTTTTAAATAAATTTACCATAAAAACAAAAAGGTTTAGGGCAACGTAACAGTGTCAACAATAGGTTCCAGCCAGTTTGTCAAGTGACTTACTTTAATTGTATTTTTAAGCTTTTTTTTCCCTACAATCTTAAAGGGAATCTGTCCTAAGGATTTTGCTGTGAAATCTGAGTGCTGCATGAGGTAGGGGCTAAGGCACTGATTTCAGCAAGGTGTCACTTGTTAAGCTTTGTGCTGTTGTTTGAACACAAAATGTTTTATCAACAAGAGATTATCACTGCCAGACTAGCTGCCCACGTGCCTCCTGGTCCAACAATGCCCTCAGAACTGATTAACAGCTTTCTGTCAGTATACTGTGTACACAGATGCTAATCAGTAGTGCAGTCAGTATTTTGAGCTCTGCTACATCTACAGCAGGGAAAAAACTGTATCACAACTGCTGCACCCAGTAAACTTAAGTGATAAATTCCTGGAATTAGGGTCTCACTCCTAAAGCCCCCGTCACACATGGCGATCTTGCTAGTGAGATCGCTGCTGAGTCACAAGTTTTGTGACGCAACAGCGATCTCACCAGCGAGATCGCTGTGTGTGACACTGACCAGTAACCGGCCCCCCTGCCGGGTATCGCTGATCGTTCTGGAATAGCCAGGACATTTTTTGATCACTGGTCTCCCGCTGGCCAACATGCATCGCTGCGTGTGATAGGCGGGAGACCAGCGATCAGCGCGCTGGTAACTAAGGTAAACGCAGGGTTTCTAAGCACCGGGCGGTGCTTAGAAACCCAATGTGTACCTTAGTTACCAGCGCGCTGATGCAGGGAGCTGGTAACTAAGGTACACATCGGGTTTTTAAGTGACGCACGCCCCTTAGAAACCCGATGTGCACCTTAATTACCAGCTCCCTGCATCAGCGCGCTGGTAACTAAAGTACACAGCGATGCCGCCCGCTCGTCGTCGCTGCTGCTGATCGCTGGTGAAGCTGTCTGTTTGACAGCTCACCAGCGATCATGTAGCGACTCATCAGCGATCCTGACAAGTTGATATCGTTGTCGGGATCGCTGGTGAGTCGTTATGTGTGACGGGGCCCCTACATCGTGCTAATCTCAGATGAGGAAGTAAAAACCTGCTGATAGATTCCTTGTTAATTTACATTGCAATATTATCGTGAGACACATGTTCCCAGGCATGCTAATTTCTTGAGAATTGCCGATCACCTAATGAATGAGGAAAACGAACATTCATAGGGTAAAATGATCTTTGGTGCGGCACAAAAGATGACCATTGTCAGCGGCGCATCATCCTGTGTAAATGGGACTCGTGCTGCCAACAACAATGGCTGCCTGTGCACACTATTTCATTTATTGCAGATCATTCATTGCTCATCTGAAAAGTGGTCTTCCTATGTAACAGGCTATTAGATGACCGCCACCTGACAAGCAGGTTGTCCATCGGTGATCTTTAAACGCTGCACATCACCCAGTGTAAACAGGAACATAAAAGTCTAATGTTGGATATGTGATCCTATTTCTAGATATGGTCATATATAACACAATTTTTTCCTGTCGGTTTAAGAGAAAGCTCCTATAGTCTACTGTAAAGCTTGTATATGCTTCTGTTTTCTTTATCAGCCTATTAAATCTTTCATGCAGTCATTCTTTTCCTGTACATAACATGTCAGGACTGGCATACATACAAGAGGACAATGACAGATCCCTAAAAATGTCTGTACATAGTCATTCTAGATTAATGGATCAATATAATTTTTCTTTTACATGATAAAGGGATTTTCCCATGAAAAACTTTTATCGCCTATCAACAGGGTAGATAGTGAATATGTGATGTGTGTATCCTACCGTAAGGATCTCTACCATTCACTAGAATGGGGGGTTTGATGCCCTATTTCCCCTCAATTTGGTCAGGATTGAATAGAGCGTCATGATAGTACATGTGTATCGCCAGTTCTTCCATTATCTATAGGAATGACCAAGATAGCCAGAGCACAGCCATTTTTGTGTTAAAAAAGAAACTATACTATTTGATTTAGTGTATTCTTTTTATTACCAAATGTTCAGTCCGTTATAGAAAGTCTCACAAGTTGCCTGTCCGCTGTAATGAGACATCTGTTTTTCCTTGAACAGCTTTTATAACTGGATTGCTAAATAACATTGGAACCCATGTTGACCCAATCCTTCTGATTCACCGGATTAAAGAGGGAATGGAGATTCCTAATTTGAGAGACTCGCTTGTTAAAATTCTGCAAGACTACAACCTCCAGGTGAGTTTTAGGCTGTGTGCCCACGTTGCGTTTTTTTAAGCGTTTTTGAAGCGTTTGTGCCGGATTAGACGCTTCAGAAACGCTTAAAATAAGCTTCACATTCAATTTAATGCATTTTGGCCTTTTTGTGCCAATGCATGCGTCTTTGTCCGCTCAGAAAACGCTTAGCGGCTAAAAACGCAGCATGCTCATTATTTTCCGCATAGTTCCGCGTTTTTAGCTGTTTCCAATGTTCCCAGAAAACTCGCGGTAAAAAACGCCCGTTTTTTGTGCAAAAATCGCGCAAAAACGCGCGGAAATAAAACGCACTTTTCCTGGGAAGGAGTCCGGTTTTCTGAGCGTTTTCAAACGCTAACGTGGGCACATAGCCTTAAGACTTGTATGTCGTATTTGTGAATTTGATCTTAAACAGAACCTGTCAGTATGATTTGAAGCTGCCACGTAAAAAAATAAATAATTACCATTTGAAGTTTTCTGCTAATTAGATTTCGGTGCCGGACTGTGCCTTGGGTCTTCACCTCCCTGTTTGTGATTCCCAGCCCCTCAGCCTTTCTCCAGTTCTTAAATAACAGGTCACTGCTAAGATTTTAAGCAGAGGAACAAGTCATCCACAGACCGGAAGCAGGCGTGGGCTGAGGAATCATAGACAGGGAGGAGGAGACCCAGGGCACAGTCCGGCCCCTGTGCACCAAAATCTAATTGGCAGAAAAGTTCAATTGGTGATTAAAGAAGTACCACAAAGTGGATTTATTCCCCAAAGGTATCAATATAATCTGTATCACAAAGTCATTACAGACATGTCTACATTACACAATTGTGCTGACAGGTATTCTTTAAAATGAACCTGTCAGCTGATGCATTCTTTCCACATTCTTGGGCAGCATGTATCCAGCACTCGCTGTATCCTCTCCGCCAGCTGTGTTTGACTCTGGAACACTGAGTCATGTCAGAGAAAAACATTATTTAAAAGCTGCCAGGGACCTAGTTGCACTGAGTCTAGTCAGACCAGTGGGTAAGTGGGTACCTGGCAGCTTCTCCCTGTTTAAAGTATGTTTATCTCTAAAATTCTGCAGTGTTCCAAGGTCAAACATACATGGCTGAGATTGTACAACCAGTGCCTGATACATGCTGCCCAATCCTCGGGCATCATGTATCAGATGTCAGGTTCTCTTAAATTCTTAGAGGTTGTCCTAATGCAGATTCTGTTTTTGCCTTAAAAACTAAGGTATAATGCCCCTAAAGATGTCAGTATACCTTTTCTGCCCCTTTAATGTTGTTTCATGCCTTTCTGCTTTGCTTCTTAGCCCTAGCATCTTGGGTCATGGGATATTAGGGTTCCATACTGTGTACTAAGTTCTAGAGTCAACACAAGACAATTCTCCTCCATTGATATCCCTTAGGATCCTAATGGGATAATATGCGTTCCCTAACCATATTGAATGGAGCGAACCCTGGATCATCTAACCACACAGCCTGCATATCTTCACATTTTTTAGTTGTATTTCTTTTAAAATAGATGCCCTTAATAAGCCAAGTAATCCTGTTTATGAGTTCTCTATGAGTGAGTGTAAGTTCCTACAGCCAATGCTATAAGCTTCCAGGCCTTATAATATATCACACACTGCTGTCTTCTTCTGGAGGTTCTCAATGTATCCCAGGACACAAAAATAACAAGCAAAATCAATATTCAGATTATAAACCCCGCAGTAGAGTAATTACTCACCTCTAACTTGCGGCATGGCCACATCATGAACAGTAGATCTGTGCTATGGATTTTACACTTTTGCTATAAGGTAGAGTCTCAGAACCCAGTTTTGCATAAGAACATTGGGGTCGTATGAACCCCTTGTAACATATGTAGGTAAGACAAATGATGTGCTTCACTAAGAGAAAGCTAAGGTGCCTTGGTAAGTATATCACACCATTGTTCTTCCTCGATAAAATCCCAGTCACCTTCCCATTTTCCTTTGACGTATATCAGGTAACGCTACATTACTTTACCCACTAGATGTTGATATCAATGAGAAAAGAGCCACAAAGACTGCTCTGCAGAGCTCAATATAAGAGACACTACACTGTATATCATATTACAGTCAGGCTATTCAATGAGATTTTCTCCACCTCATTTGTCATAGCATGTCTCAGTTGAAGTTATTTGTAAAACTGATCTGATACTAAATCAAAGTCAATGGGCAAATCTAACTACACCTTTTTCTCCTTCGCCTCATTGGGGGACACAGGTACTATGGTGTATGCTACTGCCGCCAGGAGGATGACACTAAGTGGATGAAAAAAAGGTTAGCTCCTCCTCCGCAGTATACACCCTCGTCTCGATTGCAGGCGAAATCAGTTCTTGCTTAGTGTCCTAGGAGGCACACACGTCTGGTCTCTTTTCCAGACTTGTTTTTTTTTTGTTTTTTGTTTTTTTCTACTTTCCATGAAGATGAGACAGGGGCAACGGACCCTATTGAAAGGGTCCGATTTCCCCAAACCAACAACGTGCGAGTGTCGCCTCCACGTATCCTTTCCCGCGACGTGGGACATGTCTGGTCTTTTTTTGTCCCAGACTTTTTTGTTTTTTCTACTTTCCATGAAGATGAGAAAGGGACAACGGACCCTATTGAAAGGGTCCGATTTCCCCAAACCAAAAACGGGCGAGCACGTGCAAGTGTTGCCTCCACGTATCCTTTCCCACGACGCGAGACATGATGCCGGACTCGCCCTGACCAACCTAAGGTATCGAAACCCTAGGCTTTACAGAGGCCTACGAATAGTCCGTGCGGCCCCCACTGCACCACCAAGGCTAGACTGCGGTGCTGCAAGGCGGCGCATGGTCCCTCTCCTCATCCCTTGGAGGGAAAGATGGAGCTAGGGTGCCTGCACCATCCTTGATTTGGATGCAGCCCCCTCCCCCCTGAGGATCAGCTGGAGCTCCAGGGGTAAGGCGCTGAAGGAGGTGGGCTGGGAGGGCTCCTGAAACCCCCAGGGTCGGCATTCCTCTGGGCGGCAGTAGCAGTCGGGCGCCAGCATGCGCCCCCACGGCGGTAACGCTCAGCAGCGCATATCCTGTTCAGGGTTCGGTTTCCTGGTGCTCCCGTCCCCGTGTCCAGGTGGGTGCCGGAAATTTAGTCCCCGCGGGCGAAAGTCCCACCCCATGACGCGCGTACTTCCGGCGGACACGCCCCCGGAGCCTCGGGCAGGTGCCGAAAAATTTAGTCCCTGGCTTCAGCCAGCGTTGGGCCTCGAGCAGAAGCTCGGCCCATAGGACGTCACTGGCGGCGCCTTCTCTCCCTGCAGAGCCGCCCACACGCCGAGGCGCACCTTTTGGAAAAGCGTGCAGCGGTTCGGCAGACTGGACGCCTAAAAGAGATCCAGGACTGGGCACAGGATTGGGGTATGAGCTACCCCTGAAGGAGAGGGCCACACTCTGTTTTTTTTTGCCAGAGGCTAAGCAGTGGAACCCTGCAGACATATCACCTAGCAGGGTCACCATGCCCAGAGTAGCTAAAACGTACACGTTTTCTGTATGCTGCATGTACCTCCTGTCGGTCCGCCTTCCCACAGGAAAAATCTGTGAAATCTGCGAGTCCAAAGTTCCCAGGAGCCCTCCCCTGCGACCGCCCAGATTGGGCTCTGCCTCTGTCGCAGTCTACGGCATTACGAGAGCAATTGAGTCCCTTCAAGCCCCAGTTAGGGGCAGAAATAGTGGGTTGCCTGTCTTAGAGGGGTCCTCCACCTCCCAGGAGCCTCCGGCCTGCAGGGGCCGCTCTCTCACTAGGCAGACGCGGGGGAATCGAACCCACACAGCATCTCCTGGTCCGTCCGGTGCCTCGGCATCCGTGAGCTCTGCCTCTCGTTCGCCCTCACCAGTAGTCGATGACGAGAATTGGGATTACGACTCGGACGAGCCCCTTGACTTAATTACTCTGAGTTGCCAGGAAACAATGAACAGCCTTATCAAGGCCGTCAACCAGACCCTGGGGATTGACAAATAAATCCACCCTGGCCTCAGGGCACAGGGTGTCATTTAAGTGGGGCAAGCAGCCTCGTAGAGTAATTGCCGCTCACCCAGAGTGACGACATAGAGAAAACTCTTGACGTTTGAGGTGGGTGGAATCCCTAGAGGTAGATCCACCCGTGTCGCGCTTGTCCACTAAAGCCTTGTTGTTCATACCTAACGGTTCCGCTATTAAGGATCCCACCGACTGTCTCATAGTGGGCCTGGCTCGCTCAGTATTTGAGGCGTCGGGTTCAGCACTTTCTCCCTCGTTCGCACAACTTGGGCGTTAAGGCCATGGGCTCTGGGTCTGAATCATTATACAGAGCCTTACAGGGTATGGACCTGCCTGCGAAGATAGCAGATATTGTTAAATTAGGGGGACTTGGCGTGCATATTTAGCCGCCAAGAAGTCCCTATCTTTTTGCCCTTGTCAGAGGGGTGCCATCGGCCGTTCTAGGCTGAGCATGGCTATATTCGACTGTTTGGTGAAAGGTTGGACCAGCTTATTTCTGACCCCACAATGGGCAGAAACAGTTTTCTCCCTCAGATAGAGGGTTAAGCAGCTTTTTTCGTCACCTGATTCAGACACGGTTTTGGTCCTTTCGCAACCCCAGGGGAGTTTCAGCAACCTACTCCAGTTGCAGGTTGCCCCAACTAGGACTCATCAAGTCTCATATGGAGCCAACCCATTGGGGAGAATGTGATACCAACATCCCCAGATCAAGGGGATCTAGATCCCGAGGCTCTTCGGCCTAATAGCGCGAGGCAAGTGCCGGGCGACACCAGCAGAGTAGGCAGTCGCCTACTCTGGCCTCACCATGTTTAGCTCTCCTCAGTGTACAACACATGGGTAATGGAGCTGGTATCCTTGGGGTACAAGTTAGACTGTGTCAAACAGCCCCCATCGAGTTACTCCGGAAACACGGTGCTGTCATCCCTGGGCCGAAAAGCGAAAGAGGTCAGGGTTTCTTTCCGACCTGTTCACGGTCCCCAAAGGAACAGGGCTATCAAGCCAATTCTGGTCCTTAAACTTCGGGACAGATTTGTCAGGATCAAGACGGTCCCGGATGGAGTTTATTTCACTTGGTCATAGCGGCTATAGAACATGGAGGAGGTTTTCTAGCGACATCCAAGACGCGTGCCTGTACGTCCTCATTGTCTCTCCATATCAAAAAGTTCTACGCTTCGCTATCAGCGGCCTATATTTTCAGTTCGCAGCTCTCCCGTTCGGGCTAGCTACCGCCCCCAGAGTGTCCACAGGGGTCAGGGCGGTCGTCTTGGCCATTCTGCACTCCCGGGGCATAGTCATCTTGCCTTGTTTAGACGACCTTTTTGATCAAGGGCCCCTCATATCGAGCATACGAGGAGAGCATCAACATCACGCTAGATACTCTTGTGGCTTAAGGTGGTTGGTCAACCTGGAGAGATCATCCACGGTCCCAGTTCGAAGGAGTTCCTTTTTAAGGATGATCTTCAGCACCTCCCGAGGGTTGGTGATCCTTCCTCAAGACGAGGCCCTAGCTCTTTGGCAAGGAGTCCAGATACTTCGCCAGCCAGTCCCTCATACCTTTCGTCTTTGCATGAGGGTCATAAAGAAGAGGGTGGCGGCAATGGGAGCAATCCCAGTTGTCCAACTCCATCCTCACCCCCTGCAGCACGCCCTCTTGTCATCATGGGACAAGAACCCGTTGTCACTCAACCACCAGTGCCGGTTGCCCAGGTAGGTCAGACAGGCACTTGGATGGAGGACAGTCAGTTCCTCCTGTCTTCAGGGGAAACCCTTCTACCCGGACCAGGGGTTGGTGGTCACAACCGACGCCGGCTTCCTTGGCTACGGAGCAGTCTTTCTCACCATCGCGAGGGATGGTGGTCGCCGCAGGCGGCATGCATCTCAATCAACTTGTTAGAAATTCAAGCAGCCCGGCTGGCTCTGCAACTTTTTTCAGCATCATCTAGCAGGCCGCCCTGTCCGGATTCAGATGGACAACGCCACGGCAGTGGCTAACAAAGATCACCAGGGAGGCATCTGCAGCAGAGCAGCCAGGTACGAAGTGAGGCACATCCCTCACTGGGCCGAGAGGAATCACTTGGTGATCAGCCGTCCACAGAGAGCTGGACCCGCAGGCTTCCTCAGCCGGCAGGGTCTTGTGTCCAGGGGATTGATATTACTCTCCGAGGTCTTTTTCGGTAAGTATCCAGATGTTGGGGATTGCCGGACGTGGAACGGACGGCTTCCAGGGTAGGCGCCAGGGTGGTCGAGTTGGTCACGTCTGTCCCAGGACCCGCAGGCAAGCGCCGGGAATGCGTTGATTTGCCATGGAACCAGTATTCGCCTCCCATACCTATTTTCCCCGCTGCCGCTATTCCCAAGGATCATCAAGAGGATCAAGGCAGAAGGAGGTTCCAGTGACGCCTCTGGCCCCAGATTGGCCTCGGCGGGCGTAGTACGCAAACCTGGTGCAGCTGCTCGCTGACATTCCCTGGTGACTGCCAGGGCGCCCAGACCTACCTTCTCAGGTCCCGAGCTACCACCTGAATCCAGGGGCCCTAGGTTTGACGGCTTAGCCGTTGAATCTTGGTTTCTGGCCCAGGCTGGGTTCGGACGCGATATGGTCACTACAATGGTTAGTGCCCAGAAGCCTGCCTCAGTACATATTTGCCACCACACTTGGAGGATTGTCTCTTCATGGTGTTAGGACCACGGTCGTTCTCCATTGGGATTCTTTTTTCCCAACATTTTGGCGTTTTTTTCTTTTTTCCCAGTCTGGCATGGACTCGGGGTTAGCTCCAAGTTCCCTTAAGAGACTAGTGTCTGCCTTGTCCGTCCTGTTTCAGCGCAGATTCGCTACCAATCTGCAGGTATGGACCTTCAACCAGGAGGTCTCACACTTGGTACCCCTCTATAGGACCCCTCGGGACAACTGGGACCTTAACCTGTTCCTAGGCGTTTACAGGAAACTGCATCCAAGCTACTACAATTGGCATCTTTGACATACCTCCCAGGGGAAGGTGGTGTTCCTCATGGTGATAACATCAATCAGGCGGGTCCCGGGGCTGGCAGCTCGATCTTGCCGAGCTCCGTTCCTGATATCTCGCAAGGAGAAGGTGGTTCGGCGGCCAGCTCCCCCTTTTTTTGCAGAAGGTTGTTTCCTCATTTCGTCTTAATGAGGATATTGCCTAGCCCTCCTTTTTTTCCCGGCACCAGTATACCGAGTGGAAAAGGCTCTGCATGCGTTAGACCTGGGGAGAACTCCCAGGAGGTACGTGTCACGGACAGCGTCCTTTCGTCAGACAGACACGCGGTTCATGCTCCCTGAAGGTCGCAAGAAGGGACTTGCAGCCTCAGGAGCGACCACAGCCTGGTAGATTCGCCTGATAATTCAGGAATCCTACCGCACCGGAGGCACAGCTATGCCAGCAGAGATCAGAGCGCACTCAACTCGAACAGTGGGCGCCTCGCGGGTTTTGCAGCACCAGGCATCGGCGGAGCAGGTAGGCAAGGCGGCAGCCTGGTTCAGCTGGCACACATTCTCCAAACATTACAAATGTCCATACGCTGGCTTCAGCACATGCAGCCTGGGTAAAAGGATTCTCCAAGCAGTGGCGCACCCTTACGCAGTAGGTGCGTGTAGCTTGGACCGGTGAATTAACTCCCACCCAGGGACTGCTTTGGGACGTCCCACAGTACCTGTGTCCCCCAATGAGGCGAAAGAGAAACAGGGATTTTTGTGATAAACTCACCGTAAAATCCTTTTCTCCGAGATGCTCATTGGGGGACACAGCACCCACCCTGTTAGCCAATTGGCTCCTTTTTTTGCTTATTAATAGGTATTTATGATACCAGGTGGGTTTTCTAGACATGTTGTTACCTACATTGAGGCTGATTTTGTCTTGTAGATCTCCTACTGCTTTTGCACCGAACTAATTCTGCCTGCAATCGAGGCGAGGGTGTATACTGCAGAGGAGGAGCTAACCTTTTTTTCATCCACTTAGTGTCAGCCTCCTGGCGGCAGTAGCATACACCACAGTACCTGTGTCCCTCAAAGAGCGTCTCAGAGAAAAGGATTTTACGTTGAGTTTATCACAAAAATCCCTGTTTCCACGTCTTGAAAGTCATGCCATATTAGTCTTCCAAGCTCCCAAACCCTGGGAACCACAACATGTCTTAAATCGTAATAACATGGCTACACCCTTATATACGTCTGTTCAGTTTGAGCCTATGTGTCTCCAGAGTCTCCATTATTTGCTTACTTTGTGAGTTTTCCCAAAAACTGCTGCTACTGCGCTGGCAAATAGTACGTTTTAGGGTCGAGAACTATCAATCCTGCATCTGTTCCTCTGTCAGTTCTACCTATCCAGAACCAATCCATAAAAAGACATTTTAATTTGAGAAATAAACACTGGGGAACCCAGATGGGAGCAATATGTAAGATATACAATAATTGAGGCATCCACATCGTCGTCTTCTAGTTGGTGTAGCCCACCACTAAAAGAGGTAGTCTACTTCACATCTCCCCTCTAAATTTAAATCTAACATTTAGGGAGCCCAGGTTAAAGCTTTTCATAGTTTTAGATAATTAGTGACACCTGGCTGCTAAAACATATCATGGTCATCCTGCCCTTTATAGAGATCTTAGTTCCATGTAACTGCAAAAATCTATTTCTGGTTTGTCCTGGTTTATGATCAAACCAGAATAAACCCCAAATTGTTTGAAGGATTCCATATTATTGCATAAAGAGTAACCCACGTTTGCCAGAAATAGCATATCAGCTTACAAGGCCACGGTCCGAGTGCTGTGCAATTTTTTTCTCGCCAAGTCTCAGTGCCAATCGCAGCATGCTGTGATTTTACACGCACATCGAAAACGCCTGAGAAAATAAACGGTGATGTGAGCCGCCCCATAGATTAACACTGTGCCGAGTGCTATGCTTTTCTCGCATAGCCCTCGGCCGTATTCTACAGTAGTGTGGCTCCGGTCTAAAAGGGATAATCATTCAAAGTTTGAAAATTGCTCATTTTTATTAATAATAATAATAATAATCTTTATTGATATACCACCAACATATTCTGCAGCGCTTTACAGTTTAACAGTTCCAAATCAAAAATCATAACTAACAACATTAACAATACAATAATTAAAGCAAAATAAGACGACCCTGCTCATGAGAGCTTACAATCTACAATGAGGAGGGGGAGATACAAAGTACAGGTGTGTATTTACAATGGTGTATTTACAATGATGGTCCAGCCATCTTGAGGGAGTGAGGGATAGATATAGTGAATGAGCTACTCACGCACACTTACACATAAAATGACTTTGATAAGTGAATGTGATGGGCCGCTCTGAACAAATGCATTTTGAGGGAGCGCCTAAAACTATGCAACTTGTGGATAGTCCTAATCTCTTGGGGTAGAGCATTCCAGAGGATTGGCGCAGCGAGGGAGAAGTCTTGGAGTCGGGAGTGGGAGGTACGGATTAGTGCAGAGGTTAGTCGAAAGTAGTTTGCTGAGCGCAGCGGTCGGTTAGGCCGATAGACAGAAATGAGGGAGGAGATGTAGGGGGGTGCTGCACTGTGGGAGCTTTGTGGGTGAAAACAAGTACTTTGAATTGCATCCTATAATGAATAGGCAGCCAATGTAAGGACTGGCGAAGAGCGGATGCGTCCGGGTACTGATTAGCCAGATGGATGACCCTGGCTGCTGCATTAAGTATGGACTGGAGAGGGGAAAGTCGAGTAACAGGGAGGCCAATTAATAGAGTGTTGCAGTATTCCTAATCAGATGATTAGTCACTGAGGTTGGCCTCACGGACTTCTCCCTTTCAGAGAAACATACCAGAGTACTCCAGGTGGGAGTGGATCAATGTAACAGTGAGGGTTTTTGTTTCCATAGTGAGAAAAGGGCGGATTCTAGAGATGTTCTTTAGGTGTAAGCGGCAAGAGCGAGCAAGAGATTGTATATGGGATGTGAAGGAGAGATTGGTGTCAAATATAACACCCAGACAAAGCGCCTGCTGCCGGGCTGTGATTATGGTGCCACCCACAGAGAGGGAAATGTCAGATTTAGGGAGGTTAGTAGATGGCGGGAGCAGAAGTAGTTCAGTTTTTCAGAGGTTGACTTTCTATGAAGTGGAAGGCCAGGTCATCAGCACAAATGTCTGTGATAGGGGCTTTGAAGTGGATGAAGTCTTCTGGTGTGAGAGTTTTTCTCCATAGGCGTTCAGCACGCCTAGAGCATCGCTGGAGAAGTTGAGTTTGCGATGTGAGCAAGGGCTGTTTTACGCTGTGTTTGGAGGTTCTGAGGGTGAGGGACGCTACTCGGTTAAGGGTGTTTCTAAGGGTGTCGTTGTAGTAATGAACATCAGTACAGGAAAAAGAGGAGATTGGGGACATTGATGAGTGTAGGGAGTCTGAAAGTGTCTGTGGGTTAATGGCTTGTAGATTTCTGAATGTTTGGTAGGTAGAAGTGTGCTGGAGTGGGCGAGGATTTGTGAGCTTGAAGTATGTTTCTCTGAAAGGCCATAAATATAGCCATAAACATTCCACTTTCTTTCCCATCTGTGGACATATTTACCATTGATTGTATCCCTGCTGCCTCGCTCTCCCTTGCTCTGTTGAATCTCTCCATGCGCCCCACCACAGCAGCCTTGCAGTCTGATGGTCTTCCTGCATGGGTTGGCAGAGCAGGCACTCCAGCGCCATCTTAGGAGTCCTGATCGTCTCCACTTTCTAAAATAAAAAATGGCATGAAATTAAAAAAATTGAATTCCTACATTGTTTTTTGGGATTTGTTTTTCAGAAATCCTTGTATAGTAGAAATGGAAAAATAGTGTGTCTCCATTTTTTTGAGAACTACAACTTGTTTATATTTATTCGGACTCCCATGACAGCACCACGAGAGAGGGGATCCACCCTTTAGGAACAGGAAACCTACAGATACAAAAGGGCGGCACCTCTCCCACGCATCAGTTTGGTTTCCTGTTCCTGAAGGGACGGGATCCTACAGAAGACCAGGATCCCAGGCCGGCCGGCCGATACAGGTAGCGGGGGGGTCTCCTACCTCGGCCTGGTGCAGATCCCTGGAAGACGCCACGGTGGCCCAGGATGGGTAGCACGGCGGTGGCGTAGTCAGCAGGGAGCGGCGTCCGGAGGATGTCCGACTCCAGGATAAAGGCCGCCGCCGGTGAGTATGTTCCCCCCGGGGGCCCCCGGATCCGGCGGCGCTAGTGCAGTGGCCAGCACGCTGCGGGGGGGGCTGCGACCGGGGAGCGCGGTATCCCGAAGCTCCCGGGCGTCCCGCGTGACTTCCGGTCAGGCGGGGTCGCGGTGACGTCAGGGGGCGGCCGGAGGAGGTGCTTCCGGGTCGGCGGCGCCACTGCGCAGGCGCGAGGAAAACAAGATGGCGGCGCCCATCGCAAACGCCGATGAGCGTCGGCTCTCCGGCCGGGTGCGGCGCCAGCTGGGGAAGGGAGCCCTATTAGGGGGGGAGGGGCGCGGCACGCATACCTGCTGTCCGGAGGAGGGGTATATAGGCAGGACCCTGGCAGGGTGCCTTGCCTTGGCCACATTATTGCGAGCAGTAATGGAGAGCGAGCAGCAGCAGCGGCGGCAGCAGCAGCAACGACGGCAGCAGCGACAAACATCTCTGCCGCCCCTGGATGATCTTCGGCAGGTCAAGCAGAAAAAGAAAGAGTCACGTGACAGCGAACGTGCGGGACGAAGTGACCAGTCCAGTCATAAAAGCTCCTCTAAGCAGACAGGAGCATCGACTGAGAAGAATCCCCCTCATCCTCCGGTACTTGATTGTGGCACTGGTAAGTGATCTTCGTGAAAGTTCACTCAGTGACGGGGCTCCCCCTTCTGTGCTTTATTCTAGGGGAAGAAGGCTTCAAGTAAAACTAAACACAGGGAATGCGCACTCTGTGCATGCCCATTACCGGACTCATGCCCCAAAAAATTGTGCCCCCCCTGTATTCAGCAGACAGTGGCGGAAGAGTCGCCCGCGGTAGCAGCGAGTTTGGGAGACATTGTAGGGCAGAAATGAAGGAAACCCTAAAGTCACTGTCCCAGCCGGAAACTATAAAGGGCGGGGTCCCGGTGGAGTCCGATTCCTCGGCAGAATGAAGGAGAAGTAGAGACTCCCAGGCTTCATCTCCCTCGTCCTCCTCAGGAGAAGAGGACTCTGGGCGGTTTTGTCTGCCTCTTGACCGGGTAGACAAGCTGGTCAAAGCAGTCAGAGGGACAATGGAAGTAGAGGAGCCTAAGCCCCAATTATCCATGCAGGATGTCATGTTCAGGGGGCTGGAGCAGAGGAAGCGTAGAGTCTTCCCGTTAAATCAGAAGATCCAGGATCTAATCCACAGAGAGTGGAAAAAAACGGATAAAAGAGGGTCGCTACCACCAGCCCTCAAACGCAGATATCCCTTCGACGATCCGGCAGTAAATACTTGGGACAAGGCCCCCAAATTAGATGCGGCCATTGCAAAGGCATCGAAAAGATCCTCGCTGCCCTTTGAGGACATGAGATCCCTTAAAGATCCCCTAGACAGGAAGGCAGACACCTTCCTTAAGAATACTTGGGAGATGGCAGCCGGTTCCTTAAGACCAGCAGTGGCGTCAACATGCACTGCCAGGTCCATGATGGTCTGGTTGGACCAGTTGGAGTCACAATTAAAACAGGGTACGTCAAGACAAACAATTCTTGGGGCCCTACCAACAATCCAAGAGGGAGCAGCCTTCCTAGCAGATGCCTCGGCGGATGCAGTAAGAATGGCAGCCAGTGCAGCAGGTCTCTCTAATGCGGCTCGTAGAGCCCTGTGGCTAAAGTGCTGGCAGGGAGACATTCAGACCAGGGCGAAGCTTTGTACTATTCCGTGTGAGGGGGGAATATTTGTTCGGCGCAGTCCTGGACGAACTGCTTGAGAAGGCTGGGGACGACAAGAAAAAATTCCCAAATCTCTGGCCTACATCCTACCGACGCCCATTTGGTAGAAGGAGATTCGGTCAGGGGAGAAGGCGCAATTCTTCGCCTACTAGAGACCGTCCCAGATGGGAAGATTGAAGAAGAGGTACGGGCTACATGTTTAGACGCTCATCTAGAGATCAAAAGAGACAGAATCAATGACTAGCAATTCCCGTGGGAGGTAGACTATCATCCTTCCTTCCGGCATGGTCACAGATTACAAATAGTGACTGGGTGCGCAATGTAATATCCACCGGGCTTAGATTGGAGTTTACCCAGGTCCCGTGGGACACCTTTAAACCCACTCCTTTAAGATCTTCACTCCTCGAACAAGCAGCTTTAGAAGCGGAGGTCTTGAGCCTATGCCAGAAAAACGTCCTGATAGAGGTTCCAGAAGCTGAGAGAGGAAGAGGGTTCTACTCTCATTCCTGATCCAAAAACCTGATAAGACATTTAGAACGATCATTAACTTACGTTTCCTTAATGAGTTTTTGGTGAACCGTACTTTTAAGATGGAGTCCATCAATACGACAATAAAAATATTGTTTAAAGGGTGTTTTATGGCAGTCATAGATTTGAAAGATGCGTACTATCATGTACCTATCCATGCAGACTTCCAGCAGTTCCTGAGAGTGGCGGTTTCAATAGACGGCACAGTCCGTCATTATCAATATAGAGCCCTTCCCTTTGGTCTCTCAGCAGCGCCCCGGGTATTTACAAAGATAGTGGCCGAAGTGATGGCGCATTTATGGGAAGTGGACATCCTGATTGTTCCATATTTGGATGATTTTTTAATTGTGGAAAAATCGGTGGGCCATTGTACATCCCAGATAGAAAGCGCTAAGTCCAGGTTAGAAAACCTCGGATGGATATTAAACTATGAGAAATCCCGACTCCAGCCCTCAAAAATACAAAAGTTTCTAGGCTTACTATTAAATTCAGAAACTCAGCAGTGTCTGTTGCCATTGGATAAAATGCAAAAGATACAGCAGCAGGTTCTTCGGGCGGTTGATAATCCTTCTATGACCCTCAGACAGGCCATGTCCCTGTTGGGATCTCTAACCTCATGCATCCCAGCAGTTAGGTGGGCACAATTCCATACTAGAGCCCTTCAGAAGGATGTCCTATTTAATAGCAGGGCCTTAAGACACTCCTTACAAGGTCAACTGTTGATAAGCCCCTCGACTGTCACATCGCTTAGATGTTGGCTCGATGATGAGAACCTAGCCTCAGGGGTGCCCTGGATAACGCAGATAACCCGTGTTATAACCACAGACGCTAGTCCCTTCGGTTGGGGGGCCCATATGGGGGACATAGTGGTACAGGGACAGTGGGATTCGGATACGGAGATCTCATCCAACCAAAGAGAGCTATTGGCGATAGAGCAGGCAGTCAAAGAACTCATTATGTACCTACAGGGCCATCACGTGAGGATACTCTCGGACAACCAGGTAGCGGTAGCATATATCAACCACCAAGGTGGAACCCGCTCCGACGCCCTGATGCGGACAACAGAACGTCTCCTTCAAATAGCAGAGGGAAGTTTTCTATCTTTGACGGCGCTCCACATCAGAGGAAAGGACAACGTAAAGGCAGACTTTCTAAGCTGCAAGGCTCTAAAGCAAGGAGAATGGGCTTTGAACAGGGTTATTTACCACCAGATTGTCCGCAGATGGGGTCGGCCAGAGGTAGACCTCTTTGCCACCAGAGAAAACAGAAAAGAAAAATTGTTCTACTCTCTGAATCCCAGGGAAAATCCACTAGCAGTGGACGCCCTCCTGAGAAGATGGAACTTTTCTCTGGCATACGCCTTCCCGCCACTAAATCTTCTACCTCTGGTAGTAAGGAAGATCAGGGAAGATCGGGCAAGAGTCATATTAATTGCCCCCTTTTGGCCCAGGAGGACCTGGTTTGCATGGTTGAGGACCATGTCTGTATGCGATCCCTGGGTGCTGCCGAACCTTCCGGATCTCTACCAGGGGCCAGTCAGCCACCCACAAGTAGTGAGACTCCATTTGACGGCGTGGTCTTTGAAAGGTCACTGTTAGAGGATAGAGGGTTCTCCAAGAAGTTAATTGATACCCTCCTAAAAAGCAGGAAATTGGAAAGAGGGAGGCATATCTAAAGAAGAATATAATGCTGTCTGCAGAACCTGCAGGGCACAAATCAGATTACCTAAAGCTGAAAATGAATTGAGGCTTGCAAGAGATGTCAAAAGCAATAATAAAGGATTTTGGGGATATGTCAAAAGTAAAAGAAAAGTCAAAGATGCTATAGGATTTTTACAGGATGAAAATGATGAAATGGTAAGACAGGATGTTGAGAAAGCTGAACTTTTAAATTCCTATTTTGCATCTGTTTTCTCTCAGAAAGGAAATGTAACATCAACTGTTATTCACTGTCCTATTAAGGGAATAGAAGAATCCAGGATATCTATAAACAGTAAGATAGTGAGGAAACACTTAGCTAACCTAAATGAATTCAAGTCTCCAGGTCCAGATGAATTACACCCCAGAATACTGAAGGAGATAGCAGAAGAAATTTTTGAACCCCTCTCCATAATCTTTGAAAATTCTTGGAGGACAGGAGAAGTGACAGAAGACTGGAGAAGAGCAAATGTTGTTCCTATCTTCAAAAAGGGGAAGAAGGTGGACCCAGGCAACTATAGGCCGGTGAGTCTGACTTCTATACCAGGAAAGATCTTTGAACAAATTATTAAACAACATGTATGTCAATACCTGGATAAGAATGAAGTGATTAAACAGAGTCAGCATGGGTTTGTAACTAATAAGTCATGTCAGACTAACTTAATTTCCTTCTATGACGGTATCACTGATTGGGTGGATCAAGGAAATGCTGTAGATATAGTATATCTTGACTTCAGCAAAGCATTTGACAAAGTCTCTCATACAATCCTTATTGAAAAAATGACTAAGTATGGAATGGACAAGGCAACTGTTAGGTGGATTCATAACTGGCTTAGTGATCGGACCCAAAGAGTGGTCGTAAATGGCTGCACATCCAGTTGGAAGAATGTCTCAAGTGGGGTACCACAGGGCTCTGTCCTGGGCCCTGTATTGTTCAACATCTTTATCAACGATTTAGATGAAGGAATTGAGGGTAAACTGATTAAATTTGCTGATGACACAAATCTATGAGGGATAGCTAATACTAGAGAAGAGAGAGGATTCAAAACGATTTAAATAAACTGGAGAAGTGGGCAGCAACTAACAGAATGGTTTTTAACAGGGAGAAATGCAAAGTACTACATCTGGGCAATAAAAATGAAAAAAGCATATATAGAATGGGAGGAATAGGGCTAAGTGACAGCACATGTGAAAAAGACTTGGGTATACTAATAGATCACAGACTGAATATGAGTCAACAGTGTGATGCAGCAGCAAAAAAGGCAAATGCAATTCTAGGATGTATTAACAGAAGCATACAGTCTAGATCACGTGAAGTCATTATTTCCCTCTACTCCTCTTTGGTCAGACCTCATCTGGAATATTGTGTCCAGTTTTGGGCACCACATTTTAAAAAAGACATCAACAAACTGGAGCAAGTTCAGAAAAGAGCGACCAGAATGGTGACCGGTCTGCAAACCCTGTCTTATGAGGAAAGGTTGCAGGATTTGGGAATGTTTAGTTTGCAAAAGAGAAGACTGAGAGGAGACTTAATAGCTGTCTACAAATATCTAAAGGGCTGTCACATTGTAGAAGGATCAACTCTATTCTCATTTGCACAAGGAAAGACTAGAAGCAATGGGATGAAACTAAATGGGAGGAGACACAGATTAGATATTAGAAAAAACTTTTTGACAGAGTGATCAATGAGTGGAACAGGCTGCCACGAGAAGTGGTGAGTTCTCCTTCAATGGAAGTCTTCAAACAGAGGCTGGACAGACATCTGACTGGGATGATTTAGCGAATCCTGCTTTGAGCAGGGGGTTGGACCAGATGGCCCAGGAGGTCCCTTCCAACTCTACGATTCTATGATTCTATGATCTATGCTAGGACCTGGAAGCGATTCCTGTCCACCTTTCAGTTTGACGCCAGAGACGGAATTCCCACGAAACATATTCTGGAATTTCTCCAGAAGGGTCTCGAATTGGGTCTCTCCACAAGTACATTAAAAGTACAAGTTTCAGCCTTAGGGGCCTTGTTTGCATGTGATATTGCCAATAACTATTGGGTAGCAAGGTTCATCAAAGCAGCGGCTAGATCGAGACCCATACACAAAGACAGATGTGTACCTTGGGACTTAAATTTAGTCCTTACGGCCATGACAGAAAGACCATTTGAACCTCTGGATTCGGCCTCATTAAAGATTATATCTCTTAAGGCAGCTTTTCTGGTGGCGATAACATCCGCACGTAGAGTGAGCGACATACAGGCACTTTCCAGATTGCCCCCTTACACAGAGTTCTTACAGGATAGAGTAATCCTAAGGCCAGATCCAGCATACCTTCCCAAGGTAGCATCACAATTTCACAGGACACAAGAGATAGTTCTGCCTTCCTTCCTCCCTAATCCGACCAACCCTAAGGAGCAAAAACTTCAGGCATTAGTTATTAGGAGATGCTTACTTAAATATTTAGCAGCCACGGATCCTTGGAAGAAGGAGAATGCATTATTCCTATCCTTCCAAGGTCCCAGGAAAGGTTGTAGGGTATCAAAACGCACATTAGCGAGGTGGATTAGGGAGGCTATCTCTCTTGCCTACACAGCAGGTGGAGGTCCGGCTCCGTAGAACCTGAGGGCGCATTCCACTCGTGCCATGGCATCATCTTGGGCAGAAAGATCTGGAGTGTCAATTGATCAGATATGTAAGGCGGCCACCTGGTCATCTCCTTCCACCTTTTTTAACCACTATCGATTAGATATGGGTGCCTCTTCAGATCTCATCTTCGGGCTAAGGGTGCTGCAGGCTGTAGTCCCGCCCTAAATTAGTTTACATCTCTGTAATTCTCTCGTGGTGCTGTCATGGGAGTCCGAATAAAGTATTAAGTTACGTACCGGTAACGGTATTTTTCGGAAGCCCATGACAGCACCCTTAGTTCCCTCCCTTGTTCACATATAGGGGTGCACTCCTTTAGAAGATTGTCCACAATTTACGGTATGTGGGAGATGGTGTAAAAAAAAAAAAAAAAATATTTCTGCTATATAGGGTAGGTAGGTTGTATATATTATATGTTGTGTACTAACCATGGTAGCCTCTCAAGCTCTGTAAACCAACTGATGCGTGGGAGAGGTGCCGCCCTTTTGTATCTGTAGGTTTCCTGTTCCTAAAGGGCGGATCCCCTCTCTCGTGGTGCTGTCATGGGCTTCCGAAAAATACCGTTACCGGTACGTAACTTAATGCTTTCCATACTTGGAGCAGGGTGAAGGCTTGTTTTTTTGCGTGCTGAGATTAAATTTTTATTGATACCATTTTGGGATATATATGACATTTTGATTGTACTTGATTGTGCTTCCCACCAAAAATACAACAGAAAACAATCACCCAACAAGGGGACGTGGCCTGAACTTCTGCCATGTAAGCAGCAGGAGTTTATAGCTCCAGTGAGGACTTCACCTAAAGCAACTTTAAAGCTACAAGAGGCCAATCTTTTTGCTCCTGATGACCACAGGAATGCTTTGTGACCACTTTGGGCACCTTTTTAGTCGATTTTAGGACTTATAAACAGAAGAAATCTGAAGTTTCCTCACATCAGAATCTGGGCCTAGTGAAAGTACATACAGGAAGTGGGATTGCACATAAAGAAACTAGCCCCAAGAGGAACCTAAAATCAATCTTCACAACCCTTTCGACCTATCAGGAGGCACAAGACAAAGTAGTTGCTGATTATAAGGTATAGCAACCCCTTTATTTGCCTCTGGGAGGGTTCTGTTACTTCCCGGCGATAATCGCGGCTTTGAGGTCACAACTTGGACGCCGTTGGATCACAGGAGAGATCCCAAACGCAATTGAGACTTTGTTGGATCGCAGGAGAGATTCCAAACATTTGAGACGCTGCCGGATCACAGGAGAGATTCCAAACGCAACTAAGATGCCGTTGGATCTCAGGAGTGTTTCACACCGCAAATGACGCGTCGCTGAAATTGCCTAAGCTAAGATAACCTGCACGATAATAAAATGAGCACACCTAACAGGAAAACTAATACTAAGTCCTACCAATACAGACATTCAAAATCCATAGAAGACCTTTCTAATTTGCGGAGTCCAGTTAGATGTAGGTCACCACTGAGACCAGACAAACAAGAACGTAAGTGGACCAACCAACGCCCACAATACAATAAAGGGGGTAAAGAGGGGCCTAAGAAAACTGTTACACCCTCAAAAATTCCTACCTTTGCATCCACCCTAAAGGGAAATAATAGAGAAATACAAAAGCCAACCAATGGAGATGACATGGATACTACAAAGTCTCTCAAAAGATCCGAAATGGAAAAAGGAAAAGAGAAAGATGTACAGACCCCTCGTATTAGTGACTCTGATGAGTTCTCGGAAGATTACTCTCCTAATCAAACCCCCAAGAAGCAGGCAGCAAAAAAACACCATGGAGAACCAACTCAAGAAAGTTTTGACTCTTTTTCACCCCCAGACTTGAAATCCCACCTCACATCTAATACAGTGGTCACTGAAGGTTTCCTTGCTAGCTTGTTTTTGACTTTCAATGAGTCGGTAAGAATTGGATTCGAAAAACATGATAGAACTCTGAAAGAAACTTGTGCAGCTATAAACCAAAGAATGGGAAAAATAGAAGACAGGCTTTCTAAGGTTGAAAAAGACAACTCTTTCTCCTCCAAGCAGAGCTCTTGTCTCCAGGCCGAGATACTGATGTTGAAAAATATAATCACTGACCTGGAAGACAGAAGCAGAAGAAGTAACCTCAAAATTAGAGGAATTCCTGAATCTGTGACACAGGAAGAACTCCCTAAATTCACAAAAGATTTATTCAAGAAACTGGTTCCACATTTGACAGATCTTGACCTTAAATTAGATAGAATTCACAGACTTCATAAACCAAAAGGAGTGGCCCCAGAGAAACCTAGGAACACAATAATGAAGGTCCATTTCTTCAGAACAAAGGAGAAAGTCCTCAGAGCAGCTAGAGAGAAGAGCTCCTTGCCTGATCCATATGGAAATTTAAAAATCTTTGCAGATTTTTCAAGGGCCACGATAGACTCCAGGAAAGAATTTAAGGACATTACATCAAAATTAAGAGAACGACGCATAATCTATAAATGGAGATTTCCAACCAAACTAATCGTCAGATTCACAGGTAAAAACAATCTAATCTTCACCCCGCAGGAGGGTCTCAGATTCCTAAGATTTCTGGATAATGAATCAGAATTTCAAGACCAAGACTGATGAGACAACACCCTTTGGTCTCAAAAACCCTGAAGTCTTTTCTCTGGTCCTATGCCATAAACTTATTTGGTACCCCGACCTAGGTGAGACTTTGCCTTGCACAAAGTCCTCCAAGAAAACCGGTAGTTTATTTATAACTACAAAAGTCTAAGTTTGACTTGTTTCTATTTGTATTGTTTTCTTTTAACCTTTGTTTTGACTGTTTTATAGGATACTCATGAGAGTTCTTACTTATAATGTAAACGGACTGAATAGTCCAAACGAGATCATATATTTGGAGAGAGATAAACCGTCTAAAACCTGATATAGTTTGTTTGCAGGAGGTGAAATTGGCTAAGGAGAAGCATCCAGTGTTTCAACACAATAAATATCCACACGTATTCAAATCCCTCCACTCCACTAGGAAGGCAGGAGTACTAACAATGGTGACTGGCTTCATCCAATTTAAACTCACGGAGGAGATTGCAGATGAATCGGGCAGATTCCATATCCTTAAAGGTAGCATAAATAATAGAGTGTTTACCCTGGTCAATCTTTACGCACCCAATAAGAATCCTATCGCGTTTCTAAACATACTGAACAAAAAAATTGAAAAAATTGGGTCTGGTGATTTGATTTTGGCAGGAGACTTCAACATGGTGCCAGACCCTCAGATGGACTTGTCATCTTCAGTCTGCCATAAAGCTCAGAACCTAAAAAACTGGCTAATAAACAATGAATACTACGATATCTTAAGGTGTCTCAACACCTCCTCAATCGAATACTCACACTATTCTAACGCACATTTGACTTCTTCAAGAATAGATCTCATACTCTCCAATATCTTTTACTTTGAGTAAAGCAAAACAAATTGCAATCGTACATAAATCTGTCTCTGATCGCTGTCCAGTCCTGGTTGAGATAGCACTGGATTCTCCAATTAACTCCAATCCACTCTGGAAATGTAACCCCACGTTATTTAAAATCCAAGAGCATAAAAAAGAATTAGATAAAACCCTAAATAATTACTTTGCTGAAAACACAAAGGAAGAGGTTAACAATTTTACTCTTTGGAGTGCCCACAAGGCGGTTGTTAGGGGAGTCCTCATTGAGCTTGCGTCTAGGTTCAGGAGGAAAAATAGAGAGCAAATTCAGAATTTACAAAAACAAATATATTTAAAGGAGAAAGAACAAAATGAATTACGAGTTCCCTCGAATGATATTCATTCGGAAATCTTGGCCCTTAGACGCAGGCTGGGTGCGGAAATTCTACAGGAGGAAGATGTAATAATCAGAGCCTCTAGGGTTAAAATGTATACATCCATCAACAAACCCACCAAATACATGATGGTAAAGCTAAAAAAAAAGCACATAAAAAAGAAAATTAATTATCTCATATCCCACTCCTGTCAAAAAGTCGTTCACCTCAAAGACATTGTCAAGACCTTTGTAGAATTTTACTGTAATTTGTACAACCTACAGTCATGGCCAAAAGTATTGACACTAGTGTTGAGCATTCCGATACCGCAAGTATCGGGTATCGGCCGATACTTGCGGTATCGGAATTCCGATACCGACTTCCGATATTTTTTCAATATCGGAATTCGGCATCGGAATCGGAAGTTCAAAGTTGATTGACAGCCTGACGTCATCATGATGCGCGGTGTGTGCGCATCATGATGCGCCGTCATTTCGGGCCTTCCGGGGGTCTCTGCCGGCCTGCCGGGGGGCTGTGTGGACTGCCCGGGGTCTGTACCGGCCTGCCGGGGGGGCTGTGCCGGCCTGCCGGTGGTCTGTGCACCCTGCGGGGGTCTGTACCGGCCTGCCGGGGGGCTGTGCCGGCCTGCCGGTGGTCTGTGCACCCTGCGGGGGTCTCTACCGGCCTGCCGGGGGGCTGTGCCAGCCTGCCGGGGGGCTGTGCTGATGTCCGGGGGTCTGTGCAAGCATCGTCCGATGGGACTACAAGTCCCATCTGGCGATGCCTGCTACCATGACAGTGATTGACACATTAGCCAATGATGGGACAGTAGTAGTCCCATCATCCGGCTAATGTGTTAAATGTTAAAAAAAAAAAAAGAAAACTACATACATACTACATGCATGCTACATACATACTACATGCTACATACATACTACATGCTACATACATACTACATATATACTACATGCATGCTACATACATACTACATGCTACATACATACTACATATATACTACATGCATGCTACATACATACTACATACATACTACATGCTACATACATACTACATATATACTACATACATACTACATACATGCTACATACTGCATGCTACATACATACTACATGCATGCTACATACTACATACATACTACATGCTACATACATACTACATATATACTACATACATGCTACATGCTACATACATACTACATATATACTACATGCATGCTACATATATACTACATGCATGCTACATACATACTGCATGCTACATGCATACTACATACATACTACATGCTACATACATACCACATATATACTACATACATGCTACATGCTACATACATACTACATACATACTACATACATGCTACATGCTACATACATACTACATATATACTACATGCATGCTACATACATACTACATATATACTACATGCATGCTACATACATACTGCATGCTACATGCATGCTACATACATACTGCATGCTACATACATACCACATATATACTACATACATACAATACATTCATACAATACATACATAGACATACAGTACATATAACATAGAGTAACATACTTACCAATACTTGTCACATTGTTCCCCGAAGCCATTGTCTTTTCCGGAATAAATATTAACATAACAAACCACAAAAATACTCACCCACTATCCGAAGCAGTCCACGAGTGTGTCCCACGACGATCTTGGGTAGAGAACTGCAGCATCAGATGATGCTGCCGTTCTCTACGGGCTGCAGGAATCCAATGACGGAAGGTAGGTATCCTTCCGCACTGTATTCCTCCGCCACTTAAAAAAAAAAAAAAAAAAGTCCCTAGTCTCACTTTATGCCATTGCTGCGTGGGAAATTCCCACACAGCAATGGCATAAAGTGAGACTAGGGACTTTTTTTTTTTTAAGTGGCGGAGGAATACAGTGCGGAAGGATACCTACCTTCCGTCATTGGATTCCTGCAGCCCGTAGAGAACGGCAGCATCATCTGATGCTGCAGTTCTCTACCCAAGATCGTCGTGGGACACACTTGTGGACTGCTTCGGATCGTGGGTGAGTATTTTTGTGGTTTGTTATGTTAATATTTATCCCGGAAAAGACAATGGCTTCGGGGAACAATGTGACAAGTATTGGTAAGTATGTTACTCTGTTATATGTACTGTATGTCTATGTATGTATTGTATGAATGTATTGTATATATGTAGTATATATGTAGTATGTATGTAGCATGTAGTATGTATGTGGTATGTATGTAGCATGCATGTAGTATGTATGTAGTATGTATGTAGTATGTATGTAGCATGCATGTAGTATGTATGTAGTATGTATGTAGTATGTATGTGGTATGTATGTAGTATGTATGTAGCATGTAGTATGTATGTAGTATGTATGTGGTATGTATGTAGCATGTAGTATGTATGTAGCATGCATGTAGCATGCATGTAGTATGTATGTAGCATGTACACTCACTGGCCACTTTATTAGGTACACCTGTCCAACTGTGTGTTAAGACTTAATTTCTAATCAGCCAATCACATGGCGGCAACTCAGTGCATTTAGGCATGTAGACATGGTCAAGACAATCTCCTGCAGTTCAAACCGAGCATCAGTATGGGGAAGAAAGGTGATTTGAGTGCCTTTGAACGTGGCATGATTGTTGGTGCCAGAAGGGCTGGTCTGAGAATTTCAGAAACTGCTGATCTACTGGGATTTTCACGCACAACCATCTCTAGGGTTTACAGAGAATGGTCCGAAAAAGAAAAAAAATCCAGTGAGCGGCAGTTCTGTGGCCGGAAATGCCATGTTGATGCCAGAGGTCAGAGGAGAATGGGCAGACTGGTTCGAGCTGATAGAAAGGCAACAGTGACTCAAATTGCCACCCGTTACAACCAAGGTAGGCAGAAGAGCATCTCTGAACGCACAGTGCGTCGAACTTTGAGGCAGATGGGCTACAGCAGCAGAAGACCACACTGGGTACCACTCCTCTCAGCTAAGAACAGGAAACTGAGGCTACAATTTGCACAAGCTCATCGAAATTGGACAGTAGAAGATTGGAAAAACGTTGCCTGGTCTGATGAGTCTCGATTTCTGCTGCGACATTCGGATGGTAGGGTCAGAATTTGGCGTAAACAACATGAAAGCATGGATCCATCCTGCCTTGTATCAACGGTTCAGGCTGGTGGTGGTGGTGTCATGGTGTGGGGAATTTTTTCTGGGCACTCTTTGGGCCCCTTGGTACCAATTGAGCATCGTTGCAACGCCACAGCCTACCTGAGTATTGTTGCTGACCATGTCCATCCCTTTATGACCACAATGTACCCAACATCTGATGGCTACTTTCAGCAGGATAATGCGCCATGTCATAAAGCTCGAATCATCTCAGATTGGTTTCTTGAACATGACAATGAGTTTACTGTACTCAAATGGCCTCCTCAGTCACCAGATCTCAATCCAATAGAGCATCTTTGGGATGTGGTGGAACGGGAGATTCGCATCAGGGATGTGCAGCCGACAAATCTGCGCCAACTGTGTGATGCCATCATGTCAGTATGGTCCAAAATCTCTGAGGAATGCTTCCAGCACCTTGTTGAATCTCTGCCACGAAGAATTGAGGCAGTTCTGAAGGCAAAAGGGGGTCCAACCCCTTACTAGCATGGTGTACCTAATAAAGTGGCCAGTGAGTGTATGTAGCATGTATGTAGTATGTATGTAGTATGTATGTAGTATGTATGTAGCATGCATGTAGTATGTATGTGGTATGTATGTAGCATGCATGTAGCATGCATGTAGCATGCATGTAGTATGTATGTAGTATGTATGTAGCATGCAGTATGTATGTAGCATGCATGTAGCATGCATGTAGTATGTATGTAGTATGTATGTAGCATGCAGTATGTATGTAGTATGTATGTAGCATGTATGTAGCATGTATGTAGTATGTATGTAGTATATATGTAGTATGTATGTAGCATGTAGTATGTATGTAGCATGCATGTAGTATATATGTAGTATGTATGTAGCATGTAGTATGTATGTAGCATGTAGTATGTATGTAGCATGCATGTAGTATGTATGTAGTATTTTTTTATTTTTATTTATTTTATTTTTTTTTACATTCAACACATTAGCCGGATGATGGGACTACTACTGTCCCATCATTGGCTAATGTGTCAATCACTGTCATGGTAGCAGGCATCGCCCGATGGGACTTGTAGTCCCATCGGACGATGCCTGCACAGACCCCCGAAGCCTGCACAGACCACCGGCAGGCCGGCACAGCCCCCCGGCAGGCCGGCACCGCCCCCCGGAGCCTGCACAGACCACCGGCAGGCCGGCACAGCCCCCCGGCAGGCCGGCACAGCCCACCGGAACCTGCACAGACCACCGGCAGGCCGGCACAGCCCCCCGGCAGGCCGGCACAGACCACCGGAGCCTGCACAGACCCCCTGGCAGGCCGGCACAGCCCCCCGAAAGGCCCGTACAGACCCCAGAGAGGCTGTACAAGGCAAAAACAGGGTTTTTCTTATTCCGATACCGGAAGTCCCATAGACTTGAATGGGACTTCCGGTATCGGAATCGGCGATACCGATACTTTTTTTAAAGATCGGCCGATCCATTCCGATCCGATACTTTGAAGTATCGGACGGTATCGCTCAACTCTAATTGACACCCCTGCAATTCTGTCAGATAATATTCAGTTTCTTCCTGAAAATGATTGCAAACACAAATTCTTTGGTATTATTATCTTCATTTAATTTGTCTTAAATGAAAAAACACAAAAGAGAATGAAGCAAAAAGCAAAACATTGATCATTTCACACAAAACTCCAAAAATAGGCCGGACAAAAGTATTGGCACCCTCAGCCTAATACTTGGTTGCACAACCTTTAGCCAAAATAACTGCGACCAACTGCTTCCGGTAACCATCAATGAGTTTCTTACAATGCTCTGCTGGAATTTTAGACCATTCTTCTTTGGCAAACTACTCCAGGTCCCTGATATTTGAAGGGTGCCTTCTCCAAACTGCCATTTTTAGATCTCTCCACAGGTGTTCTATGGGATTCAGGTCTGGACTCATTGCTGGCCACCTTAGAAGTCTCCAGTGCTTTCTCTCAAACCATTTTCTAGTGCTTTTTGAAGTGTGTTTTGGGTTATTGTCCTGCTGGAAGACCCATGACCTCTGAGGTAGACCCAGCTTTCTCACACTAGGCCCTAAATTATGCTGCCAAATTTGTTGGTAGTCTTCTGACTTCATAATGCCATGCACACGGTCAAGCAGTCCAGTGCCAGAGGCAGCAAAGCAACCCCAAAACATCAGGGAACCTCCGCCATGTTTGACTGTAGGGACCGTGTACTTTTCTTTGAATGCCTCTTTTTTCTCCTGTAAACTCTATTGTTGATGCTTTTGCCCTATAAGCTCTACTTTTGTCTCATCTGACCAGAGAACATTCTTCCAAAATGTTTTAGGCTTTTTCAGGTAAGTTTTGGCAAACTCCAGCCTGGCTTTTTTAAGTCTCGGGGTAAGAAGTGGAGTCTTCCTGGGTCTCCTACCATACAGTCCCTTTTCATTCAGATGCCGACGGATAGTACGGGTTGACACCGTTGTACCCTCGGACTGCAGGGCAGCTTGAACTTGTTTGGATGTTAGTGGAGGTTCTTTATCCAACATCCGCACAATCTTGCATTGAAATCTCTTGTCAATTTTTTCTTTTCTGGCCACATCTAGAGAGGTTAGCCACAGTGCCATGGGCTTTAAACTTCTTGATGACACTGCGCACGGTAGACACAGGAACATTCAGGTCTTTGGAGATGGACTTGTAGCCTTGATATTGCTCATGCTTCCTCACAATTTGGTTTCTCAAGTCCTCAGACAGTTCTTTGGTCTTCTTTCTTTTCTCCATGCTCAATGTGGTACACACAAGGACACAGGACAGAGGTTGAGTCAACTTTAATCCATGTCAACTGGCTGCAAGTGTGATTTAGTTATTGCCAACACCTGTTAGGTGCCACAGGTAAGTTATAGGTGCTGTTAATTACACAAATTTGAGAAGCATCACATGATTTTTCGAACAGTGCCAATACTTTTGTCCACCCTCTTTGTTATGTTTGGTGTGGAATTATATCCAATTTGGCTTTAGGACAATTCTTTTTGTGTTTTTTCATTTAAGACAAATTAAATGAAGATAATAATACCAAAGAATTTGTGTTTGCAATCATTTTCAGGAAGAAACTTAGTATTATCTGACAGAATTGCAGGGGTGTCAATACTTTTGGCCATGACTGTAAATGAAACATCTGATTCTCCCAAAATTGACATTTCAATGATAAACACATTTATGGACAAAATCAATCTCCCCAAGGTTAACTCATCAGACTTAGAATTAATAAATGTGCCATTCTCTGAATTGGAAGTAACTAGTACCATTAACAAATTAAAAAATCATAAAGCCCCTGGCCCTGATGGACTATCCAATGATTACTACAAACAATTTTCCAAGGTCCTGTCACCTCATCTAGTTTCTGTATTCAATTCGGCCGCCCAACTAAATTCCTTCCCCAAAGAAATGCAAAAAGCTGTTATCACAATGATTCCCAAAGCTGAAGGATACCCAGGGAAAGCCCATAATTATCGCCCCATTTCCCTAATTAATAGTGATACCAAAATCTATGCCAAAATATTGGCAGATCGAATCAAAAAAATTATTCCCAAACTTTTATCAACTAATCAGATAGGATTCACCGAAGGCCGACAGGCATCCGATGGCACGAGGAGGGTGTTAAATTTAATTCTTTTAAGCCAATAAATGAAACTTCAAACAACTTTTTTAACATTGGGTGCCGAAAAGGCCTTTGACAGAGTTAGTTGGCCTTACCTACAGGCCACTCTGATTAAATTTGGTTTCGACAAAAAATCCATCTCTTCCATTTTCGCACTCTACTCAAATCCCACCGCAAGAATTTTAGCTAACAACACTCTGTCGGACCCCTTCGGCATTACCAATGGTACCAGACAGGGGTGCCCCCTGTCCCCTATACTCTTTGTTTTGGCTATGGAGCCTTTTGCAGAAAGTATCAGGAAAAATGTAGAAATTAGAGGTATAGCATGTCAAAGTGCTGAACATAAAGTAGGCCTATATGCAGATGATCTGATATTTACGCTAACTTGATCCCCAAAATTCATTTAAAACATTAATAGGAGAATTAGACAGATTCTACGAAATTTCATATTTCAAAATAAACCCCGAAAAATCAAAATTCATGGCAATTAATATGAATGAGATAGAAATCTCCAAATTGAAGCAAATGTCCAAATTTAGTTTTGAAGACAACTGTATTAAATACCTTGGTATAATCATTGAACCATATCTACATAAAATCATCAGAACTAGTCTGGGCAAAATTTCAAAAACAATCGAATCAGATCTTGCTTATTTCTCCAAATTTGATTTATCTCTGTTTGGCAGAGTTATGACGATCAAAACATTTATCCTACCTAAATTGCTTTATGTCTTTAGGACACTTCCCATCAACATCCCTTTCCAAGCTTTACAGAGATTGCAAAAACTGATGAATTCTTTTGTTTGGTGCAATAAGAGGGCCAGAATCTCATCTGACATTCTTTGTAAACACAAGCTTAATAGAGGAATGTGTCTGCCCAATCTTCAAACCTACTATCGTGCCTCACTCATTAAGTTGAGCAGATCCTGGTTTTATGAGGATAATATTCCAGCTTGGGTAGCCTTGGAGAACGAAAAAGGTTACATGGATAATGCCAAAGATTCTTTCTTTAGACACATAATACATAAACCCAAAATTTGTTCGTCCCACCCTATCTTCAATGCCACCTTTAAGGCATGGAAACAACTGCTCAAGCCGACCAGACTTGAACTTAACAAAGCTGAACAAGTAAAAAAGGTTCCATTATCTTTTGTGTCAAAAATTTATAATATCCCACTTCTGCCCGCTTGTTCAGAAAAAGGATTAAAGATAGTAGGTGATTTGTTTACGAGCTCAGGGTTTATGTTATATAGTGAGTTAAGACAAAAATTTGCTTTGGCTTACAGTGATCTAATACCCTTCCTTATGTTTACGGAATATATCAAAAAATGAATGAATTACCATACAGTAAATTATTACAAATTAAGCCTGCTACTGGATAATATCCGTAATGACTCAATGTGGAGTCTGAACAACTTATACAAAACGTTTAATAAAGATACTGTTGCCAATAAAAATCAATATACGAGAAGGTGAGAAAATGAATGACATCTTAATTACTCCGTGAAACAATGGGACGTCGCTACAAAATACACTTATCATTCTACTATTTCTGCCACTTTGCAAGAGTCTTATTTCAAAATACTATGCAGGTGGTATTACACACCTACGAGACTCGCTCACATAAATAAAGAACACATTCCCTCCAACATAGCGGGGCGTGGTCAAAAGGGTAATTTATACCATCTGTTCTGGAGTTGCCCTAAGGTAAAAGCCCTTTGGCTGGAGGCAACAAAGCACATCAACGCATTTGAAAAAGATTTCCCTATCACTCCACAAAGAGCCCTGCTTTCCTTGGATATGGAGGATGTTTCGCCCACCACAAGGTATATCATAATTCATATTTTTCTAGTAATAAAAACAAGATTGCTTTTTGGTGGAAAAAATAAACCTCACCTAAGTTTGCTGACATCTTAGAAAAAATCCACACCCACAATAACATAGAGTGGGGATTTGCTGTTAACAATAACGGAATAAACAAATATTCTAAAAAGTGTAAAGTGTGGAATGAGCAGTTCCAAACCGGTTAAACCTCGTAAATCTTTTGATAAAATAATAGAATAGAATTGAAACTGATTACTTCTTTCTAAGGACGTTATCTCTCTCCCTAACATAAAAAATGTTTGTATAAAACTTATATGTAGTTTTAATTTGCTTTTGACCAACAGGTCTGTTTTGAAAAGTTTTGTAATGGTTTTCTAAGTTCTGTCCTCTCTTTTCCTTTCCCCATATCTAACCTTCCTCCCTGCCCCCCCCCCCCCCCCCCCCTTGTCTTTCCACCCAATTAAAATATTTAAAGCCCTAATAAAACTATTGAAAAACAATCACCCAACAATTGTTAATCCTGGCATTTCGTTAATCAGGCCCTTTTCAGCAGGCTCCTGGCTGCCATGATTACCAAAAACAATCGCTTAATTTAAACATTGCTGATAGTGACAGTGGTATATGAATTGGTAGACTGCAGTAAAAGTGGCCGCTACACAATGAGCGGGGCAGTTCTGTGTTACTCTGCTCAGTGTGTACATCCAGCCAAAAGCAGAGCTAGTAATAGCTAATCAGTTGAGGTGCCAAGTGTCGAACCCCTTCCCACCCCCCACCGCGCCACTGATCTGATATCAATGACTTATCCTTAAAATTGAAAACTCAGAGTTAACCCGCACCTCACAATAGCCATAGTCTTTATAGACAAGCATTAAGACACAAATCAAATCCAGGGAGTCCATCCCGGAGAGGATTCGATATCAAATAACCAAAAAGACAGCGCCTCAAACGTTGGTGAAGAAAAAATCTTACATTTATTCTGCCTCCTGTGGCGACGTTTCGATCCGAAGATCTTTTTCAAATAGATCTTCGGATCGAAACGTCTCCACAGGAGGCAGAATAAATGTAAGATTTTTTCTTCACCAACGTTTGAGGCGCTGTCTTTTTGGTTATTTTATCTTTAAAATTGGTCACCAGTATAAGATGCCTGGACCACCACTGCAAGTCCAGGAGTTGTGAAAACTCCAGTATTTTAGCACCTTTGTTTTTAATGTAAAGTTGACATAAAATTGGTCTTTTTCTAATGATCTTTCCCCTTGATAGGCTGTTAATATTTTAAGACCCCACTGTGGTGCTGTACAGCAGATCGTTTTCTATAATCTGTGGATTATATGGTCTTTGTCACTAAATAAGCACAATTGTTAGGCTGAACTTTCCATTATATAAATGTTCATGAAACCTGAAGACAATCCCATTAGGCTTATTCTGAGGGCACTTTCAGCAGCCCAGACTTTGTGATTTTCTCCCTTGTGGTTTAGTTTTGATGATTCATCTTTAATTAATACAGCGACACAAGGTTATTCATCAGGCTGTGATAGCACTGATTGGCGGTGCTGCATCCTAATGAATATCCTCTGAAGTCTATTATTTTACTTTGCTCATTTAGACAGATGTGGTTTATGGATTTTCTTATGGGCGATGTAAATTTGTATTCTCTTTCATCTCATAGATTGTAAGCTTGCGAGCAGGGCCCTCATTCCTCTTGGTATCTGTTATGATCTATGTGATTATTGTTATGCTGTAATGTCTATTGTCTGTACAAGTCCCCTCTGAAATGTAAAGTGCTGCGGAATATGTCGGCGCTATAGAAATAAAATGTATTATTATTATTATTATCCTTTTCTTTCATCCCACACTGATAAATTACAAGTTGAGGTTTTCATAAAACTGCTCAGGCCATAACAGATCACCCCGCTATATTTGGATCGAGTGACATATCTCCACAGAATTATTTTTTAGGGGTTATAAATTATGCCGCTCACCTTACTGTATATATCTTACAAAACAAAGAAAAGATAATGACTTCCAATTTTTATTTAATCACTGCTATTCCACGACTCACTTTCACTGGGTTGTGAATCCAAAGCACAGAAGTCCCTTTCTTTCCATTATACTTATTTGTTGATTTTTTTTCTTCCACTCTTAGTTGTGGATTAAAAATTAATCAAAGTACACAAGAAGCTTAATTGTAAATTCAATGGAATACAGTTTGAACTCAGATCATACTATAGGGGCAACTAAACTTTATTAACGAGAACCTCTCAGTAACATATTTGACTTCTAACTAAAGGCCATGTAAAGCCCATTTAATACCTATTACATTCATACATTGCTTGTATTATTTTGTTTTGCCATTTTTGGGAAATTTATCCTTGAAGTTTTAATCACAAGTATTGTGGGGCAGGCACTGAACTTTCTGGTCTGCTGTTTTTTCTTCCTTTTCTCTGCCTACTGCCAGCCTCCAAGTCTTTGACCAATCACTCGTCTCTCAATGACTGGTCTCCCCTTGCCCGAGATTCTGCGCAAGCACCGTCATTGCCCATGGTCGTGTCATCAGAAGGGGAAGCACATGCGCAGTAAGCGCCTGATGACATTGCAGGAGCTTGTCCATTGATTTCACAACATCATTAGCAGCTTACTGTGATGGGCCACCCCTTGTGATGAAATGAACCTGGGCAGCGATGGTGCCTTCACAGGGAAGGCAGGTCACTGAGAGAATAGTGGCGGCAGTGGATAAGGAGCAGGGAGAGAGCACAGGAGAGCTGGAAATTCAGTGCCTGCTACGCCTCACTTGGAAAGAAAACTTCAAAGATGGATTTCTGAAAGAATGCCAAAACAGAATAATAAAATGAAAGTATGAATGTAAAGTTAGTGGTTGAATATCATGCTGACAGGTCCTCTTTAAAATTTATGGTATCTCCCTCCTCAACCCAAAGTTACTCTCTCTTTCCCAGAAGCCAAGATTAGGCGTCCTGCGCTAAATAGATGTCTTAGTTCTTCATGTTCCAGAAGAGCAGCAGAAGACACCGAGCAGAGATGTTGTTCAACAGGAAATTTTACCCTAAATAATGGGGTTTATTCCTTTAATGGGAATCTGTCACTTGGTAAAACTACCAGCATCGTATTATAGAGCAGGAGAAGCTGAGCTGATAATATCGTATATAGTTTGGTATAAAAGGATTCAATATACAGTGGGTATGGAAAGTATTCAGACCCCTTTAAGTTTTTCACTCTGTTTCATTGCAGCCATTTGCTAAATTAAAAAAAAGTTCATTGTTTTTCTCATTATGGTGGTTTTACACTTACCGCATTGTTTGCTGTCTGTTTTTGCGGGCCGTATCACTGCATTTTTTGTGTTGTACCGCAATAACTGTTTGCGAATTCGTCAGAGTTTTTTTTCCAATACAGTGAAAATAGTATTGGAGAAAAAAACGGCTTTCCGCAAAACCGGAAGTGACAGCGCGCCGCAAAAACAAACTTCCGGTTTGTTTTTGCGGCACCGTGTCAGTACACCGTGAAAAATATCGAGCAAGCTCGATATTTTTTCACGCCCGTATATAAGGCCCTCACGGCAGTATGGCACACGGCGCACCATTGACTTTTTGTGGGTTGATTTTGCGGCCCTATAGAAATGCATTGGGGCCGCAAAATCGGCCTGCAAAAATACGGTAAGTGTAAAATCACCCTAAATGTACACTCTGCACCACATCTTGACTGAAAAAAACAGAAATGTAGAAATTTTTGCAAATTTATTACAAAAGAAAAACTGAAATATCACATGGTCATAAGTATTCAGACCCTTTGCTCAGTATTGAGTAGAAGCACCCTTTTGAGCTCGTACAGCCATGAGTCTTGGGAATGATGCAACAAGTTTTTCACACCTGGATTTGGGGATCTTCTGACATTCTTCCTTGCAGATCCTCTCCAGTTCCGTCAGGTTGGATGGTGAACGTTGGTGTTCAGCCATTTTCAGTTTCTCCAGAGATACTCAATTGGGTTTGTCAGGGCTCTGGCTGGGCCAGTCAAGAATGGTCACAGAGTTGTTCTGAAGCCACTCCTTTGTTATTTTAGCTGTGAACTTTCGGCCAAGTCTGATCTCCAGAGCACTCTAATAGAGGTTTTCATCCAGGATATCTCTGTACTTGGCTGCATTCATGTTTCCTTCAATGACAGCCAGTCGTCCAGTCCCTGCAACTGAAAAACAACCCCATAGCATGATGCAGCCACCACCATATTTCACTGTTGGGATTGTATTGGGCAGGTGATGAGCAGTGCCTGGTTTTCTCCACCCATATCGCTTAAAATTATCACCAAAAAGGTCTATCTTCCTCTCATCAGACTAGAGAATCTTATTTCCAGGACGTCCACCTGACAGCACCATGGAGGACGTCCTCCTCCTCCTTACAGGGACAGGAAGCACACGAGAGGTTAAAGGTCACGTCCCACCCCCTCTTCCTCAGTGTTTTTCCTGTCCCTGCACGGAGGGACACACAAGAACCTAACCGGAGGGGCTCAGGGGATCGTACGGCCAGTCCAAGCCTTCCCCTGGGGCCAAAACTCTCCAGGGGGGAGTCCCTCTGCCCCAAAGGCCAGGAGCAGGACGACGCTCCTGGAGGGAACCGTTCCTCCCTATGGGAGGCTCTCGGCTCCAAACACTCACCGCCATGGCAGGTAATGGTCGGCTCCCCGCAGGCTGCCGGCCGGGCGGGCACCGACGGACGACCGGCGCAGCGGCACTGGGAGGCAGGAACGAGGCCTCCGCAGTCCGCCATAGGCGAAGAGGCCGGAGTGGCAGTCTGACGCTGACAGATGGGGGTTGGCTCCCCACGGCGCAGGACAGAGGAGGCCGCCATAGTCGCGCGCAGAGCAGGAAGTGGAGGAGGCGGCCTAGCGCGAGAGGCCGCGCGTCACATCCGGTGACGTCAGACGCCGCCCTCTGAATCCCGGCGCGCGCTTCTGATAGCCACTGAGCGCTCGCCTCTGAAGGCCAGACAGCGCTCGCTATTGAGACTCGCCACTGAACCACACACCGCTCGCCTGGGGGGTCCACATCGCGTGCTCCTAAGGCAGAGCGCGCTTCTGGAGAACCAGGGAGCAAGCTTCGGTGACTGCACCAGGATGGAAGGGGTCGCTCCAGCAGGCGGAGGGGTAAGTGCGCATAGCGCAGACCACCCTCCCCCGCTCATTACCCCAACCCAGATCTGAATAGGTGCCCCTTCTGTATTATTAGGAGAGGGGAGCCCCAACAGAATCCCCCTCGGGGGCGAAGGACCCGGCAAAGGCCACCTCCAAATCAGTCAAGTGCCCAGTATGCAGGGTAAAGCTGCCAGACGCATATAACAAGACCCTATGCGGACCCTGTACCTCAAGGGTCGTAGGCGAGGAACAGCCATCCCTCCTAGCCGAAATGAGATCGCTGATAAGGGAGGAAGTTCGGGCCTCTACATCCAGCCTCGCACGGCGTCAGTCTCCCAGCCCAGGGCCGAGTCGCAAACGTCCAAGGTTGGAAGCGGACCCAGAGTCGGAAGAAAGCCCTAGTGAGGAGTCCGAATTCCGGGATTCGGATCAGGAAGAAGAAGGCGAGATCCGGGGGGATAGACAGGATCAGAGCAGGAAATACCTATTCAGACTGGAGGACACAGACGAGTTGGTCCAAGCAGTCAGAAATACTATGCAGATAGAGGAGGTCCCTAAACCACAGTCCAGACAGGACTTAATGTTCGGAGGACTGGTGGCCCGGAGACAGGTAGTGTTCCCTGTAAGTGAACACATCAAAACGATGGTCCAGGAGGAGTGGAAGGAGGCAGAGCGTTGACTGACACTCTCCCGAGACTTTAGAAGCAGACTGCCTTTTGATCCTGAGGAAACCCGGGCATGGGAGGAAATTCCTAAAATAGACGTCCCAGTCGCTAAAGTTACCAAAAAGACGGCTATCCCATTCGAGGACTCATCAGGTCTTCGAGACCCGATGGATAGGAAAGCAGACGTCTTACTAAAAAGAGCGTGGGAGACGTCGGCGGCTCTTATTAGGGCCAACATAGCAGCCACCTCGGTGGCCAGATCTATGTTTTTGTGGATGGGGCAGTTGGAAGAGCACCTAACCAACAAGACCCCTAGATCAGACATCCTAGCATCCCTTCCGCTCATGAAATCGGCTACGGCGTTCCTATCAGATACGTCGGCCGAATCGGTAAGATTTGCAGCCAGAAACAGCTCCCTCTCCAACGCGGCCCGAAGAGCAGTCTGGCTCAAATCCTGGTCGGGGGACAACGCTTCAAAAACTAAGTTATGCGCCATCCCCTTCTCGGGCCTGAGGGTATTCGGGCCAGCCCTAGATAACATTCTAGAGTCGGTGTCCAATAAAAAGAAGGGATTCCCGGAGGAAAAACCCAGGCGGCCCCAGCCCTTTCGGAGAGGCCCCTTTCCTAAGAGGCAGACCGAGTTCAGGGGTCGGGCAAGGTCCAGTAGAGGCTCCTATAAGGGCTCCTTCAGCCAGACCGGAAGGTACAGAGGTCCCCCATTCTCATCAACCTCTAGATCAAGGAGGCAATGACGCCATAGGTATTGGGGGGAGACTTCGCCACTTCGCAACAAACTGGTCCCGAGTCACCCACAATCAGTGGGTCCTCAGAACCATCGCGGAGGGCTACAATATAGAACTTTATTCACCTCCCCCCGAAAGCTATATTACCCCCACTGTCGTCCTGGAAGACTCCGCAATGTGGACGGATCTACAGGACATGGTAAAATCAAAGGTCATAGTACCAGTTCCCCCGTCAGAAAGAGGGAAAGGGCACTATTCGTCCCTGTTCTCGATCACAAAACCGTCCGGCGAGGCCCGTACCATCATAAACCTGAAACCACTGAATGCCTGGGTCAGGTACAAGAGATTCCGGATGGAATCGGTCCGATCCGCAACCCTGCTGATAGATCGGGACGCCGTCATGTGCACCCTAGACCTAAAGAAGGCCTACTACCAGGTCCCTATCCATCCCTCATCCCAGAGACTGCTAAGGTTTGCGGTCAGTTTACCAGCCCGGACCTGCCACTTCCAGTTTCAGTGTCTTCCATTCGGGTTGGCCTCAGCTCCCAGAATCTTTACAAAGCTGGTGGGAGAAGTAGTGGCCTACCTGAGAGATCAGGGTATTGTGATCATACCCTATTTAGACGACTTCCTACTGGTGGCAAGATCCAGGGAAGCGCTCGTTCGCGACAGAAACCGAGCAACTGCGGTAATGGAGTTCCTTGGATGGGTGATCAATTGGGAGAAGTCGAACATCAGGCCAGAAACCAGTAAAATATTTCTCGGGGTCCTCCTAGACTCAACCGACAGAATATCCTGGCTACCCGAACAGAAGCAGAGGACTATTCAGAACAGAACCAGAGACCTGCTGAGAAGTCAGTGCTCCATAAGAGAGGCGATGGAGGTCCTGGGCCTCATGACGGCCTGCATCCAGTGCGTCCGATGGGCCCAATTCCACTCAAGATCACTGCAGAAAGAGATCCTTGCGAGGTGGGACAGAAGTCAGGCGTCGCTAGACAGACCCCTAAGGCTGCCAGAACAAGTAAGAGAGTCCCTTCGGTGGTGGACACGGTCCAGAAACCTTCAGGTGGGCGTACTTTGGACAGCCTCTCCATACGTGGTAGTCACCACGGACGCCAGTGTGTGGGGTTGGGGAGCCCACATAGAAGGGAGAATCTTCCAGGGGAAATGGCCAGTAGACATCAAGACCAGATCCTCCAATTTCAGAGAACTCTACACGGTCTGGGAAGCGCTACGGCGGAACCAGTCGATACTAGTGAATCGTCATGTCCGTATACTATCCGACAATATGACGACAGTGGCATTCCTGAAGCACCAGGGAGGGCCCAGACATCAACCACTACAGGACCTAGCGGAAAAAATATTCGCTTGGGCAGAAAGAACAGTCCAATCAGTGACCGCGGTACACCTAGAGTGTTCCCAAAACGAAGTAGCAGACTACTTAAGCAGACAACGGATCCGCCCGACGGAATGGGAACTGAACGAAGAGATCTTCAACCATCTCTGTCAGCGTTGGGGGACCCCCAGTATAGATCTCTTCGCAAGCCGAAAGAATTCGAAAGTCCCCAGATTCTATTCCCTGAATCCGACGGACCACCCAGAGGGTGTGGATGCCCTGAGTCAGACCTGGGGAGAATCCCTCTCCTACGCATTCCCGCCACTGGCCCTCATACCGGCAGTGCTCAGGAAAATACGCGAGGACCACGCACGAGTGATGCTGATCGCTCCATACTGGCCGAAGAGAAGCTGGTTTCCCCTCCTAGGAGCCATGGCAGTCGGAAATCCAGTCGAGCTACCCCTGTGGAAGGACATCATCCACCAGGGCCCGGTCTACCATCCAAACCCAGCAAGACTTCATCTATCGGCTTGGATCCTGAGAGGGACATCCTGAAGTCAAAAGGATTGTCGGACCAGGTCATATCCACCCTACTGGCCAGTAGGAAACCGGTGACATCCGCAATCTATAGAAGGATATGGAAAAGATTCTGTCTGGAGGGTGGCAGGTCCGATCTCGTGGCAGGCAGCCCCGACCTCCCTAGCATACTAAGTTTTTTGCAGGCAGGTTTTAATAAAGGCCTTAAGCCCAGTACCCTAAAGGTCCAGATTTCAGCCTTAAGCGCTTTCTTCGATTACCAGCTAACTTCACATCCCTGGGTAATAAGATTTATAAAAGCCACGCAGCGCCTGCGCCCCACGATTAGGCAGCTCACCCCGCCTTGGGACCTGGGCCTGGTACTCAGGTTTTCTCTGTACAGACCCCTATGCTCTAGACGAGAAAATAACCATCTCTGCCCTCACCCGTAAAGCGGCCTTCCTAGTAGCCATTACCACGGCCAAAAGAATAGGGGAGATCCAGGCCCTGTCCACTAAGGACCCATATCTTCAGATAAGAGAGGATAGTATAATCCTAAGGTTAGACCCGGCATTTACCCCGAAGGTAGTCTCCTCAAAGAATCTAAACCAGGAGGTAGTGTTACCATCGTTCTGCGACAATCCCCGTAATAAAAAAGAACAGCGCCTTCACTCGCTGGACGTGAGGCGCGCGGTGCTAGACTATCTAGAAGCCACCAATAGCTGGCGCATCGACCCAAACTTGTTCATCCTTTTTGGGGGTAAAAATAAGGGGAAGAAAGCCTCTAAGGCGTCTATCGCGCGCTGGATTACCTCGGTAATCTCTGACGCCTACCAAGCCGAGGGCGTTAGCCCGCCAGGGTACATAAAAGCCCACTCTACGAGGGCGGAATCAGCCTCATGGGCTGAACGGGCAGGGGCCTCGGTTGACCAAATCTGTAGAGCAGCAACCTGGGCCAATCTAAATACATTCTGCAAGCACTACAAGCTTGACGTGTTGGCTGGTCAGCAGACCGCATTCGGGAGAAAAGTTTTCCAGGCGGTAATCCCACCCTGAGGAGGTGCTTTGGTACTCTCCATGGTGCTGTCAGGTGGACGTCCTGGAAAATAGGTATTAGACCTACCGGTAATGATGTTTCCAGGAGTCCATCCTGACAGCACGGGTACTTCCCTCCCTGTTATGTTATGCTATGTTGTATTTTGATATGTCATATGCTGTAATATGATTATTTCATTAAACTGTTATTAGCATCATCCACCTTGCGGTACTTGTCAAATCACTGAGGAAGAGGGGGTGGGATGTGACTTTTAACCTCTCGTGTGCTTCCTGTCCCTGTAAGGAGGAGGAGGACGTCCTCCATGGTGCTGTCAGGATGGACTCCTGGAAACATCATTACCGGTAGGTCTAATACCTATTTTCTCATAGTCTAGGAGTTCTTCATGTGTTTTTTAGCAAACTATGTGGGCTTTCATATGTCTTGCACTGAGAGGAGGCTTCCGTCGGGCCACTCTGCCGAAATGGTGGAGGGCTGCAGTGATAGTTAACTTTGTGGAACTTTCTCCCATCTCACTACTGCATCTGTGGAGCTCAGCCACAGTGATCTTGGGGTTCTTCTTTACCTCTCTCACCAAGGCTCTTCTCCCACGAATGCTCAGTTTGACTGGACGGCCAAGTCTAGGAAGACTTCTGGTGGTCCCAAACGTCTTCCATTTAAGTATTTTGGAGGCCACTGTGCTCTTAGGAACCTTGAGTACAGCAGAGATTCTTTTGTAAGCTTGGCCAGATCTGTGCCTTGCCACAATTCTGTCTCTGAGCTCCTTGGCCAGTTCCTTTGACCTCATGATTCTCATTTGGTCTGACAATCACTGTGAGCTGTGAGGACTTATATAGACAGATGTGTACCTTTACAAATCAAGTCCTATCAGTTTAATTAAACAGCTGGACTAAAATGAAGGAGTAAAACCATCTCAAGGAGGATCACAAGGAAATGGACAGCATGTGACTTAAATATGAGTGTCTGAGCAAAGGGTATGAATAATTATGACCATGTGAATTTTCAGTTTTACTTTTTTAATAAATTTGCAAAAATTTCTAGATTTCTGTTTTTTTCAGTCAAGATGGGGTGCAGAGTGTACATTAATGAGAAAAAATTAACTTTTTTGAATTTACCCAAAGGGCTGCAATGAAACAGAGAGTGAAAAATTTAAAGAAGTCTGAATACTTTCCGTACCCACTGTAACTTGTAACTTATCAATCTCTGCTAACTTTGGGCTAAGAAGTCCAGTGGATGGATTGACTCGTTGATTGACAGCTTTCTCTGTATGAGCGAGCAATGCTTGCACTGGAGTTGGTAAGCAGATATATAGCGTATACTGTAATTGGATAAATTACACGTTATACTGAATCTTTTCCCACTATTCAGCATATAAACCTGCCCCACTTCTTCTTTTGCTCTAGAAAATGCCACTGGAAGATCACAGTTGCATGATCATCATGGCAGGTTCCCTTTTACCCTGCACAGCTGCTTATCAAGGGAGAAGTTCAGTACAGTAGTACGCTCCTTATTCCCTTCCTGACAGTTACAGCAGCAGCTCTCCAGTGTTATGACCGGCCATCTTGTAAGTTTCCTTTCTGCACCAATGTGCTCATAACTTGGGGGAGATTATTATAATGGGAAGAAGAAAGCTGAAAGGGATGAAAAGCACAACAGGGTCTTATCTGGGTTATAGATTTAAAATTAATTGCACACTTGTGCTCAACTGGTATGGTGGTGTGCACACAACCACTGAGAATATACTGTATATAGCTGCTGCAGACCCACGAGGAAAGAATTGAAGACCAAACACAGAAAACAATGGATTTAAACTCCATTGCCATAGGAAAGTTGAACACATGCAAAGTCCATTTTGTAGGCGATTTATTTGTCAATGCGTTTGAGTTGTACAAACTTCTTCATCAAGACAAACCTATTATTGAGATTGTAATAATGGAGTTTCCCAATTGGAAGAAATAACTAAAATATCCTAAATTGATAAAATGTTGCATCATTTTTGAAAATTGCTCACATATTATACCACTAGTTCAGTACAGTGGGGAAAATAAGTGTTTGATACACTGTCGATTTTTCATGTTTTCCCAGATTTTGCATGTTTCTTTAAGAAGCCCTTCTACTCTGCACTCATTACCTGTATTAAATGCATCTGTTTGAACTTGTTACTTGTATAAAAGACATCTGTCTACACACTCAATCAATCACACTACAACCTCGCTACCATGGCCAAGACCAAAGAGCTGTCTAAGGCCAGCAAGAACAAAATTGTAGACCTTCACAAGGCTGAGATGAGCTACAGGACAATAGGCAAGCAGCTTGGTGAGAAGGCAACAATTTTTGGCACAATAATTAAAAAATGGAAGAAACACAAGAAGACTGGCAATCTTCCTTGGTCTGGAGATCCCTGCAAGGTCTTGCCTCGTGGGGTAAGGATGATTCTAAAAAAGGTTAGTAGTCAGCACAAAGCTACATAGGAGGACCTGGTCAAGGACCTGAAAAAAGCTGGGACCACAGTCTCAAACATTACCGTCAGTAACACATTACACCGTCATGGATTATACTCCTGAAGGGCAAGAAAAGGTCCTCATGCTCAGGCCAGCACATGTCCAGGCCTGTTTGAAGTTCGCCAGTGACCATCTGGATGATCCAGAGGAGGCATATGAGAAGGTCATGTGGTCATATGAGACCAAAATAGAACTGTTTGGTATCAACTCCGCTCACTGTGTTTGGAGGAAGAAGGATGAGTACAACTCCAAGAACACCACATCAACTATGAAGCATGATGGGGAAAACATCATACTTTGGGGAACATTACAACTGCACCATATTGAAGGGAGGATGGATGGAGACATGTATCGTGAAATTTTGGCCAACAAGCTCCTTCCCTCAGAAAGAGCGTTGAAGATGGGTTGTGGCTGGGTCTTCTAGCATAATAATAACCCGAAACACACAGTACAACTAAGGAGTGACTCCATAAGAAGCATTTCAAGGTCCTGGAGGGGCCTAGTCAGGCCCCAGATCGGAACCCAATAGAAAATCTTTGGAGGGAGCTGAAATTCAGTGTTGCCCAGCGACTGCTTCAAAACCTGAAAGATCTGGAGTGATCTGCATGGAGGAGGGGGCCAAAATCCCTGTTGCAGTGAGTGCAAACTTGGCCAAGAGCTACAGGAAACGTCTGACCTCTGTAATTGGAAACAAAGGTTTCCGTACCAAATATTAAGTTCCGATTTTCTATTGTATCAAATACTTACGTTATTTCATGCAATAAGATGCAAAATAATTATGTAAAAATCATACAATGTGATTTTCTGGATTTTTTTTAAAGATTTTGTCTCTCACAGTTGAAGTGTACCTACACTGAAAATTACAGGCCTCTCCATTCTTTGTAGGTGGGAAAACGTGCAAAATCGACAGTGTATCAAATACTTATTTTCTCCACTGTAGATGCCTCTCACTGTCAGGAGCTATGTAATCTCTGCAGAACACAGTTGCTATGTCCATAGTGTGCAAGATTGTGGAAGCCACACAAGTTACCTACTCGCTCTTTTACACACTGTTCAGGGGTAAATGTTTGCCTTTTCTGAAATATTACTACATGGTGGAAGTATGTAATGGACTAGCAACATAATTTTGGCATGAATGGCAGGTCAGAAAGACGTTTCCTTGTTTCAGGAAAGGCTCGTAAATGTGGATAATACTGACATGTAGCAATAATGATGTGTTAGGGTATGTGCACACATTGCGGATTCTGCTGCAGATTTTCCTGTGCTGATTTTGCTTAATCCACAGATAAAATGACCTGCGTTTTACCTGCGGATTTAGTGTAGATTTACTGCAGATTTTGTGCAGATTTCGCCTGCGTTTTTACTCCTGCGGATTTCTATAATGGAGCAGGTGTAAAAACGCTGCGTATTCCGCACAAAGAAATGATATGCTGCGGATTCAAATCCGCAGCAAATCTGCACGGAAAAATCCGCAGCATGTGCACAGCGTTTTTTGTTGTACATAGATTAGAATGGTACTGTACACCGCAGCAGGATCTGCTGCAGATCCGCAGGGACAAATCCGCTGCGGATCCGCAGCAGAATACGCAACGTGTGCACATACCCTTAAACAGCATAATGTACAGCAGAGTTGCCAACTTTATTTTTTATTTCTTTATGGATAAATTATCTAAACATCACTGACACCTGACATTTTTTATAGACACATTGGAAAAATATAATAAACCATTAAAATTTTAACCGCTGTAACTCTACAGTAGAAGTCACAATACGCAATTCCAAATACCACGGCCGAGGGAGGCAGGAGCCTCGATCCCAGAATAACTGCATAAGTGCAAAATTCACATAGATTGATGGAATACTCCCATAGACATGAAGACCCCAGAAAGCTTTGGGTATATACAGACCACCACAAGAATAAAAAAAATCCCAAAAGTTTATTAAGCAAAATTACATATACAAAATAAGAACCATAATTACTGGCACCAGAGAGGGGAATAGGTGTGGAGACATGCTGGTACAGCAAAGGAGAAAACAGGGACAACAAAGTATCCAGAGGTAAGACAGATCATAACTTGAAGGGCAAGTTAATGCAGGCATACATAGTAAAGAACATAGAAATGACCAAATAAAACCAGAAATAACAAATCCATAAGCCACCAAATACATGTATGCCCCACAGTTAATCCTGCTCACCCAAAATATCTGGCAGTGTCCAAGCATCTCCCCACTGGCCCCCTTAGATGCGCGTTTTGCGTAAATGCTTTTTGGAAAAGCATGTCATTGTTTTGGGGGGTTTTACAACGTTCATCATGCGGTAAAAATGAGCTGGAGTGACTATTCCCCAGGCCGGTGTGATTTATTTTCTGATGTTCAATATGTGGTGGAAAAAAAGGTGTGTATGTGTGTATGTATGTGTATATATATATATATATATATATATATATATATATATATATATATATATATATATATATACAGTCATATGTAAAAGTTTGGGCACCCCTATTAATGTTAACCTTTTTTCTTTATAACAATTTTGGTTTTTGCAACAGGTATTTAAGTTTCATATATCTAATAACTGATGGACTCAGTTATATTTCTGGATTCAAATGAGGTTTATTGTACTAACAGAAAATGTGCAATCTGCATTTAAACAAAATTTGACCGGTGCAAAAGTATGGGCACCCTTATCATTTTCTTGATTTGAACACTCCTAACTACTTTTTACTGACTTCCTGAAGCACTAAATTGGTTTTGTAACCTCATTGAGCTTTGAACTTCATAGCCAGGTGTATCAAATCATGAGAAAAGGTATTTAAGGTGGCCACTTGCAAGTAGTTCTCCTATTTGATTCTCCTATGAAGAGTGGCATCATGGGCTCCTCAAAACAACTCTCAAATGATCTGAAAACAAAGATTATTCAACATAGCTTTTCAGGGGAAGGATAAAAAAAGTTGTCTCAGAGATTTAACCAGTCAGTTTCCACTGTGAGGAACATAGTAAGGAAATGGAAGAACACAGGTACAGTTCTTGTTAAGCCCAGAAGTGGCAGGCCAAGAAAAATATCAGAAAGGCAGAGAAGAAGAATGGTGAGAACAGTCAAGGACAATCCACAGTCCACCTCCAAAGACCTGCAGCATCATCTTGCTGCAGATGGTGTCACTGTGCATCGGTCAACAATACAGCGCACTTTACACAAGGAGAAGCTGTATGGGAGAGTGATGCGAAAGAAGCCGTTTCTGCATGCACGCCACAAACAGAGTCGCCTGAGGTATGCAAAAGCACATTTGGACAAGCCAGTTACATTTTGGAAGAAGGTCCTGTGCACTGATGAAACAAAGATTGAGTTGTTTGGTCATACAAAAAGGCGTTATGCATGCGCTGTATTGTTGACCGATGCACAGTGACACCATCTGCAGCAAGATGATGCTGCAGGTCTTTGGAGGTGGTCTGTGGATTGTCCTTGACTGTTCTCACCATTCTTCTTCTCTGCCTTTCTGATATTTTTCTTGGCCTGCCACTTCTGGGCTTAACAAGAACTGTACCTGTGTTCTTCCATTTCCTTACTATGTTCCTCACAGTGGAAACTGACTGGTTAAATCTCTGAGACAACTTTTTGTATCCTTCCCCTGAAAAGCTATGTTGAATAATCTTTGTTTTCAGATCATTTGAGAGTTGTTTTGAGGAGCCCATGATGTCACTCTTCATAGGAGAATCAAATAGGAGAACTACTTGCAAGTGGCCACTTTAAATACCTTTTCTCATGATTTGATACACCTGGCTATGAAGTTCAAAGCTCAATGAGGTTACAAAACCAATTTAGTGCTTCAGGAAGTCAGTAAAAAGTAGTTAGGAGTGTTCAAATCAAGAAAATGATAAGGGTGCCCATACTTTTGCACCGGTCAAATTTTGTTTAAATGCAGATTGCACATTTTCTGTTAGTACAATAAACCTCATTTGAATCCAGAAATATAACTGAGTCCATCAGTTATTAGATATATGAAAACTGAAATAGCTGTTGCAAAAACCAAAATTGTTATAAAGAAAAAAGGTTAACATTAATAGGGGTGCCCAAACGTTTACATATGACTGTATGTGTGTGTGTGTGTGTTATATAATTTCATATTTTGACAAGAAGGCCTGTCACTTGCTCAAATGAACTGCATTAACACCTGAGCCCCATGGGCAGAAATACCGCTGCTGCAACCCATGCAAGAAGTCACAGAGCCCACGTCCAGCTCCAAAGTAGCTTGCAATTTCTGTCTCAGCCACATAAAGGGGTGCGCTGTGATGAGCTGCTCAGGGCACATATCTGCACAGGAGCCCTCTTCTTTCAGATGTTCGCCTCTGCTGAGCTCCCCTGGTTCTTCTGCTCTGTTCTGCTTTATGCTGCATTGCTCCATAGCAGAAATATCCCCATTTGATGGTTTTGGAGCACAGTATGTGTGATCTCTACATGTAGTGCAACTGGATGTCTCTTCAGAGTCTCTTCTCGAAGCGTGCGCTTTCACCCCTCTCCACGATGCTGAATATCACAGCTCGACAGTGTTTGAGGCCATGTGCACATGTTGCATTTTTGCCTCACAGATTTGTTAACAAAACCTGAACAAAGTCCTGATGCCAGAAAAGTGAATGAAAAACCTGAAATGTCATGCACACTTCGCTTATTGACTTGCAGATTTGATGCAGAAAATAATCTGCAGCATATCATGAAGAGGAAGCAGAAATGGTCAGGATGCACGCTCAAAGTCCATAGACCCAATTGGACAAAGATACAAGAAAAGGAGAGCAGCATCCACTCCAGGTGAAAAAGTGAAACGTATTTATTCTGCCAGCATACAACGTTTTGACCTGTGAATAATCTGCAGCATGTCAATTGTGTGTTTTTCTCTATTGACTTCACTCAAATCAGTAACAAATGCAGGCAAAAAGTGCGCTTTTTGCTGCTATTATTTTCCTATCAAGAGCTGTTTTTCCTGCCAAGAGATGCAGAAATGGTGAAGAAATCTGTGCACGCAAAATACTCAATGTGTGCACATACCCTAAGGCCACATTCACACGTTCAGTATTTGGTAAGTATTTTACATCAGTATTTATAAGCCAAAACGAGGCGAGGAAAAGTATGATAGAAACACACCACCACTTCTGTATTTATCACCCACTCCTGGTTTTGGCTACAAATACTGATGTATGGTCGTAAAATATTGATGAAATACTGAATGTGTTATCGTGGCATTAGACTGCAAGAACTGCAAGATTAGCTGGAAAGCTGTGCTTAGCAGAATCTGGAAAAGAGGGGTGAAAGTGCATACCTCCCAACAAAAAAAAACTCTGAAGAAACATCCAGGTGCACTGTGAGCAGAGATTTCACATACTGCGCTTTAAAAGCCATAGATGGGAATATCTCTGCATTGGAGTAACACAGCGCAAAAAGGAGAAGAGCTGCAGAATCAGGAGAAATCAGAGGGGGTTTTTATAAGATATTTGACTCAAGGAGAAAGAAATTTTTGCTCTTTTTTGTTTGTTTCAGATACTACTAAGAGAAGGTTGTAAGAAGATCTTGGTGTCAGACTCACTGGCATTACTGAAGAAAATGCACAGAACTCAATCCAGAGCTATGCTGGTTGATGGTACGTGTATCCTCTCAGTACATTATTTTAGTTACCGATTTGTTTTTTCTCCCGACCCTACTCTGCATACTAACTCTACCCCCTGTTACCTTCTAATGACAAACGCTATTAAAAGCCATTACATCCAGCGCTGGTGCTAGATACAGTTGTTATTGTTAACCCATTAACATTACAATTACAATAAATCCGTATTTATTTTTGCCTGCGCCTAGGCTTATTATACAATATGATTCATAGAAAACAGAAGGGAAATAATGAAGGCTTATTATTCATAATGGCAGGCACTACACAACTACAAACAAGTAAATGAAACACAAAGCCAGCCTACAGTAGGAAAGACTGTCTACCTATTCTTACTTTCTAGGCCAGCCAACAATCAGTATGCAGGTAGTGAAAAAAAATAAAATACATTCTTTTACACATTACTTTTTATTTTTCTTTGCAGAGGAAAATATTTGTGAAGTTTGTTTGTCGCCTGTACTTCCAATAGGTAATTATTTTATTATTGTATTGTGACAATAAACTGTATAATCTGAATTTATCCTTGTGTATGGTGCCATGAATGTTAAAATACCTGTGGGTGATCGCTATGTGGATAATGATAAGAAAAGAAAAGGATGTTTCTTATGAACAATATTATCTGAACAACATTTAAAGCAGTTTTTGGAAACTTTAATATTGATAACCAATCTTTACAATAGGTGAATAATATAGTATTGGGTCAGCTTAGGGCATCCACCAATCCGCTGATTGAAAGGGGCTTTGTCGCACCAGAAGTGTGATGACTAGTGCTGTCTTAGGCCCCCTTCACACATCCGTGTTTCCGGTATGTGTGGCATCTGTAGTCACGTGTACGAGAGACACATACACATGCACACCAATTATAATCTATGGGGCTGCGGACATGTCCATGTTTTCACATGTACCGTATGACCCGTATGACGATAGAAACCAAACTCGTACACACGGATGACATAAGTGTGACATATGTGTGCCGTCCGTGTGAGACGTACCAGAATAGAATGCAGAATAGCATTGAAAGATTTTTGTGTTAAAGATATGCAAAGATAGAGAATAGATAGATATCTGTGATATGTATAATTAGTGTCTTCCGTGTTTAACTTTGCATGTATTAAGCTAATATATAAATTAAAAAAAACAATGTGAGGTCCCCCCCATTTCTGGTAATCAGCAAAGGTAAAGCAGACAGCTGAGAGATGATATTATCAGGCTGGGAATGTTTATGGATACTGACCCCTTCCGAGCCTAAAAATCCAGAAGTGGAGCAGCACATTAGCTGCACCAATTCTGGCACTTTTCCTTGTCTCTTCCTTATTTGCCCTGGTGCGTTAGTAACCGTGGTATTAGTGGTTGGGGTTGATGTCAGCTGTGAATTGTCCAAAAACAGCTGATATCAAGCCTTGGTGTTGGTAATGGAGAGGTGTCTATCAAACACCCCCATTACTAACCAAGTAATCAAAAAAAGAAAAATATATACTTAATTTAAATCAACACTCCCCTACTCTTCCCTTGGTTCACCAATTTAAAAAATAAATAAATAAATCCTACGGAGGTCCGACATTATCCAAGAGATCCAACATAGTCCACAAATGGAAACCTGAAAAACAAAAAGAGAGAAATAAAAACAAGAGACCTGTCTCTCGTTCACCCATTTATTATATGTAAAAAAAAAAAAAAGTTCCCACCCTGGTCTGACATAGTCTAGCGCTTCCCATGATGTTCCCCAAATCCGGCTCACGCTGTGCTCACTGAGCCCTAGCAACTGTGAAGAGTAGTTAGATCAGCGGTGATATCAGTGATATTACTGCTCTTCACAGTCATCGAGTGATAGAGCATTTTCAGTCTTTCAAACTCTATAGATCCAGCTGTCATTAATGAAAGTTGGGGTGAATGTGGCTGGCTGGGAGCGAGCTTTGTTTCCAGCAGATGTATAGTACAGCGAGCTGCCGTCGGCACTGGCAGAGGAGTCTGCCATTCTGATCACCTACATGTACATCATGATGCAGCATGTTACATGCCATCAGGACATACGTGTATATGACTTTAGGAGGTCAGTATAGTGACATGAAAAAAAATGTCAAAAACTGTGCTTGACTTATAAATGTATGGAACATTAGATCATTTCTGCCCATAGATTCTGTCTAGGGTTGTAATGGAAATGTTAAGCTGCTCTTTCATGTTGTTGTAGTTTATAATCCATTTTTTTGCTGAAATGAAGAAGCTGTCGGACATGACTGTGAGAGATTATTTTATTGTCTTGCAGATTCCTCTAAGCCTCTTGGCGTGGTCGTATTCCACTGCAGGCACATGTTCCACAGAGACTGCCTGCCTGTTGGCAACACAGTAAGATGCTTTGTAGTCTTCTGAGCACATCAGCAATACATTATATATATATATATATATATATATATATATATATAATGAACAACGACAAAGCAAAGTCCAGCAATAACGTGAGCAATCCAGGATGCTGTTAAAAAATTTTTTCTTTTTATTCATAAATCCATTAAAATGAAATGGTCCAAGCAGTTCAAAACAGCAATAACGCAGGAAAGTCGTGATTCTGGACCGTGAAGAAGGCAGGTTCTACCGCTGAAACGCGTAGTCCTATCTGCACGACTTTCCTGCGTTATTGCTGTTTTGAACTGCTTGGACCATTGCATTTTAATGGATTTATGAATAAAAAGAAAAAAATTTTTAACAGCATCCTGGATTGCTCACGTTATTGCTGGACTTTGCTTTGTCATTGTTCACATTTGTATGGATGGACTCCTACATCCAGATCCGGGCACAACGGAGTTAACCATTTCATCTGAGGTTCCAGGTGGTTCACAGGAGTGAGCTGGTCTACATTGTTGGATATATATATATATATATATATATATATATATATATATATACACATACACACACACACACTGCTCAAAAAAATAAAGGGAACACTCAAATAGCATCCGTCAACTCCTGGACAGTCTGTGGTGCAACGTGGATGGAGCTAGACATGCTGTCCCAGATGTGCTTAATCGGATTCAAGTCTGGGGAACAGGCAGGCCAGTCCATAGCTTCAATGCCTTCATCTTGCAGGAACTGCTGACACACTCCAGCCACATGAGGTCTGGCAATGCCCTGCATTGGGAGGAACCCAGGGACAACCGCACCAGCATATGGTCTCACAAGGGGTCTGAGAATCTCATCTTGGTACCTAATGGCAGTCAGGTTACCACTGACTAGCACATGGAGGACTGTGTGACCCTCCAAAGAAATGCCATCCCATGCCATTACTGACCCACTGCCAAACTGGTTATGCTGAAGGATGTTGCAGGCAGCAGATCGCTCTCCATGGAGTCTTCAGACTGTGTCAAGTCTGTCACGTGCTGAGTGTGAACCTGCTCTCATCTGTGAAGAGCACAGGGTGGCAGTGGCGAATTTGCCAATCCTGGTGTTCTCTGGCAAATGCCAAGCCTCCTGCACGGTGTTGGGCTGTGAGCATAACCCCCATCTGTCGATATCGGGCGCTTAGGCCATCCTCATGGAGTTGGTTTCTAACCGTTTGTGCCGACACATGCACATTTGTGGCCTGCTGGAGGTCATTTTGCAGGGCTCTGGCAGTGCTCCTGTTCCTCCTTGCACAAAGGCGGAGGTAGCTGTCCTGCTGCTGGGTTGTTGTCCTCCTACAGCCCGCTCCATGTCTCCTGGTGTACTGGCTTGTCTCCTGGTAGCGCCTCCATCCTCTGGACACTACGCTGACAGACACAGCTACCATTCTTGCCACAGCTTGCATTAATGTGCCATCCTGGATAAGCTACACTACCTGAGGTTGTAGACACTGCCTCAAGCTACTGTACAGTACCTCTAAGGATGAGAGCAATGACAAAATGCAAAAGTGACAAAAGCAACAGCCAAAAAGGATGAGAAAAGAGAAATGGTCTATGGTCCCCACCTGCAGAACGAACCACTCCTTTATAGGGGGTGTCTTCCTAATTGCCGATCATTTCTACCTGTTGTCTGTTCCATTTGCACAACAGCAGGAAAAATTGATTCACACTCGGTCTTGCTTCATAACTGGACAGGTTGATTTCACAGAAGTGTAACTGACTTGGAGTTATATCGTGTTGTTTAAGTGTTCCCTTTATTTTATTGAGCAGTGTATATAGGCCAAGAGAGAATCGTGGGCGTAATACAGTGTCACAAACACCGATCACATTAAATTAAGAAAATAAAATCATAAAGCATATGTTCCTTAAGAACTCGTCTAGCTGTAATAGATATACTCACTGAGACTGTGAGTTACCGAAAAGAAGGATCCCAGTAATTAAATTTGTAATTTTATCATGGACACATGGTTTCTTTAGTTTTTAATGAGGAAATAATCATTAAAGGGGTATTCCCGTCTCCAAGATCCTGTCCCAACATTTAGTATGTGTAATAATAATATTAGCAAATACTTCTAATTAGAAATGTAGTATAGTTCTTCTGATTCGCTATGTTGCTTACTCCATGTGTCGGGCATTTCAGTATCTTAGGTATCCATGTTTACGGTCACTGATATAGTGACATTTAGCAAGTTACCTGTTAGTGGTTGTAACCATGGATACTTAAGCTACTGCAATGCCCTGTACATGGAGTAAGCAACATAGTGAATCAGAAGAACTATACTACATCTCTAATTTGAGGCATTTGCTAATATTATTATTGTTACACCTACTACATGTTGGGGATAGGATCTTGGTGATGGGAATACCTAATTAAGAATTAGATTTTCTAATGTGTCCTCACTTACTACATACTATTCTTCTGCATGTACTACAGTAGAATTCCTGTTGGATTAGGCAGCATATATTTGGTGACAGGTTCACTTTAATATTGAGGAATGTAATTCACATGCATGAAGAGCCTATTAGATCCATGTATACTAACACTTAGAAAACTTGAATTTATATTGTTAAATATTATCTGTTATTGACTTCAAATATACTTAGATTTAATATGCTAAATTGTAGAATATCTGTAGCTGGCATTCTTTGACTGTTACTTCTTTTCTAGATGTCTCCTGCATATTTCTGTAACATCTGCAGTGCCAAACATCGCGGTCCTGGAAGTGCGATCTTAGACATAAAAAAATAGACCCCGATAGATGCTATCTTCCCCTTCTTTGTCTTTTCTGGCTACTCTTGATATTTCTAATATGTGTTATTATTCTATTCCTCTGTATACTGCTGCATACATTGTGCATATGGCTGTATGACATTTCTGTTACAGATTAAAAGATTAAAATAAATTTTTTATGCTTGATTCTGTTTCCATTTTGCAGTACCAATCTTATTTACTGTAGTGTTAGCTAAAAAATACAAACATATTTTCCAGATAAAGTGATGTCGCCAAATGAAAACTCGGCTCTTAAAGGCTTATGTTTTTTGTTTTTTTTTATAAATAATGTAAAGGGCATGATAGAAAATTCTACAGTACATGTTAGGCTTGATTGGTTCACCCCAGGTTTGGAAATTCTGTTTTCTTAGTCACCGTTTTTTTTCTGCTGCAGAGCTCAGTGGTTGAGCTGTGTATAACCCACCCACACCACACCTTCTGAGTACAATGTATAGTGACAAAGAGCTGCTAATCCATGCTGGGTTGTTGTCACAGGGCTGTAGTGGGAAAACAGAGGATGAGGAACCTGGGCCCCTGAACTGCCCCTCAGGCTAAAGAAGGTGCCCTGACTTTCCTTAACTTGGGGGTACACTTGATGGTAGTGAGGCCCAAGTCCCCGACCTGTCCCTATCTCCTGTTCAGACCTAAGCTAAACCCCCAACCCCCTCCCCAGGAGGTGAGACAGGGAATAAAGTGAACTGCACCAATAACACAAAAAGAAAGATAAAACAGACACCACGGGGTTAAAGCAACTAAAAAACAAAACCGCTTTATCTGCTGCCAATGCTCCCAGCAGCAGAGTAAAGGTACTGTCACACTTAGCAGTGTACCAGCGATCCCGACCAGCGATATGACGCGGTCAGGATCGCTGGTACATCGCTAAGTGGTCGCTAGTGAGCTGCCACACAGGCAGATCTCACCAGCGACATCGCTGGGGACGGGGGTCGCTACTTACCTGTCATACTAGGCGATCCTGCGTTCGCCCACCCGCGTCCACGCGTCGCTCGTCTCTCCACAGGAAGCGCCGCAGCAAGCTGACGACGAGAAACAGTCCTGGACGTTCTCGCGCGATCAGCGATAACCAGCGGGGGAGCGGGTTGTAGGTAAGTATCACACACAGCGATATCGCTAGCAATATCGCTATAACGTCACTAGTTATAGCGATATTGCTAGCGATATTGCTTAGTGTGACAGGCCTTTAAGGCACCCGATCAGCATCCAGCAGCAACACCACTGATCCAGATAAGCTGAACCCCCTCTGCACCAGGTAGGTCCAGTCTTCACCAAGGTTGGTTAGCAAATGACCAGTATTACCAACAGTGATCTGGAGCAGCAGGTGGCCTTATAAAGGGAAGGAGGGAGTGGTCACACCTGCTGACTAACTAAACATAGTAACACCAGCGGCCACCGGGGGGATAAAAACCCAGCAGCAGACTCACTAACCATGTAGTAACACCAGCGTCCACCGGGGGCCAGAAAGGAAAAAAGGTTTATACAGTTGTGGCCAAAATTATTGACACCCCTGTAATTTTGTCAGATAATACTCAGTTTCTCTCTCACCCATGACAGCACCACGGAGAGAGGGGGTCCGCCCATCAAGGACAGGAACCTACAAATAAAAAGGCGGCACCTCTCCTTGACGGGTGACCCAATGGAACCAGCAGCGGCAGCAGCTTACCGGGTAGAAGAGGAATCCAGGGCCGTCCCGTTTGCAGGTCAGCGGGGAGGCCCCTGTTGTGGCGGGGTCAGTGCCTGAAGCCGCCACCGCTGTAGCCGAGGGGCTGTACAGGGTGAGCGGGCGGGGGAGGACCGAGCCGCCGCTCTGGATAGGAGAATGGGGCTGGAGGACGCCGGTACACGCGCGGGCAGCGCCGGGGTACAGAGGTGTACCAAGATGGCGCTGCCCCGGAAATGATGCGACAACTTCCGGGTCCCCGCGGTCGGGGCATGCGCAATACGCGCTCCCCGGGGGCACAGCGGTGCAGGCTGGGAGGAGGAGGTGACGTCACGGCCGGGAATTTCAAAAGAGTCACGCTGGAGCTGCTCCATGCTGGAAGCGTCCTGTAAGCATGGAGGACAGCGACCAGCACGAGGAGCAGCCAATGCAGCACAGGCAACACCACCACCGCTGACAAAAAGAAAAGGACGGACGCAAGGGCCGGTCCAGCAGCCACTCCACGCAGCGCAGCAAGTCGACTGCAAGGAGCAAGTCACCTTCCGTGGATCAACCCGTGAGGGATCTGAATCCACCTCCCGAACCGGTACCTGCAACCGCGCATATGGGGTAAGTGAGCTACTTGAATGTTCCCCATTATTATAGACTTCTTTCCCTTATTAGGGAAAGAAGAAAGAAAAAAACAAGGAACAGGGAATGCCCCACCTGTAAAAACCCACTACCAGCCTCCTGGGATCTGCAACTCCTGCATACAGGAGGTTCTCTGTGAGGAAACCCCGGATTACGCCTCAGATCTCAGAGCGGTAATCCGTTCGGAGTTTCAGAGCGCCCTTTCATCCCTAAAACAAGGAGGAGGAGAAAAAGGGACACAGTAGTGGGATCTCAGTCAGAGGCCTCAACGTCAGGGGAAGTCACCTCCCATACTTCAGACACCGACTCGTCATCCTCGGATGAAGAGACAGAGGGTCGTCATTGTTTCCCCCTGGATGAGGTAGACACATTAGTAAAGGCAGTAAGATCTACAATGGGGGTGGCAGACCCTCGGCCCGATAGATCAGTCCAGGACATAATGTTCGGGGGACTGGGCCAGAAGAGACGGAGAGTATTTCCATTAAACGAGAACGTACAGGGCCTGATAAAAAAAATAGAATGGGAGAGACCAGATAGGAAGAACTCCACGGTTCCTTCTCTGAAAAGAAAATACCCATTTGACGAGGAAGCATCCACGTCCTGGGACAAAGCCCCCAAGCTAGACGTGGCGGTTGCCAAGGCCTCAAAGAAATTTGCACTCCCCTTTGAGGATATGGGTACTCTAAAGGACCCATTAGACAAAAAAGCTGACACCTTCCTCAAAGGCACTTGGGAATCAGCAGGAGGAAACCTTAGGCCAGCAATAGCGGCAACTTGTACATCCAGAGCCCTCATGGTATGGGTGGACCGATTAGAGAGGCAAATAAGGGAAGTTACACCCAGGGGGAAAATCCTGGAATTCATCCCAATCATAAGAGGAGCGGCGGATTTCTTAGCCAACTCATCAGCTGACTCAGTAAGGTTGTCTTCCAAAGAGGCAGCCCTATCAAACGCAGCTCGCAGAACGCTGTGGCTTAAATGCTGGCCAGGGGACTTACAGACTAAGATGAAGTTATGTGCCATCCCTTGTGAAGGGAAATTCCTTTTTGGAGAAACGTTGGATGACATCCTCCAAAAGGCAGAAGACAAAAAGAAGGTATTCCCAAATTTAGGCCCTACTGGCCCCACAAGCTTTAAAAGGTCCTTTTGAAACAAAAGGTTTTTTCAGAGGAGACCCCCGAGAGAACAAAAATGGGATGACAGGAGAAGGGTCAGGGGGTTCTTCTTCGATAACTCGTCCCGAGACAAAAAAAAACCCAAGTGACCGTTTGCCCAGGGTGGGAGGGAGACGGTTTTTTTTTCCCAGCCTGTAGAAAAATATCGAACAACCCCTGGTTATTAAATCTGATAGGATCAGGGTTAAGGATAGACTTTTTCTCTCTCCCTCCTCAAAAATATGTGGTAACACCACTAAGATCATCGATAATGGAACAAGAAGCCCTCGAAAAAGAGGTCTTAACTCTATTGAACAAAAGAGTCCTCCAGGAAGTTTCCCCATGGGAGAGAGGCAGAGGGTTCTACTCGCCTCTCTTTCTAGTAACCAAACCGGACGGTACCTTCCAGACAATAATAAATCTAAAGAGATTGAACGATTACGTCAAAAACGAAAAATTCAAAATGGAGTCGATCAAGTCGACCATCAAAATTCTCTCTCCACATTGCTTCATGATAGTATTAGACCTCAGCGATGCGTATTATCACGTCCCCATCCACAAAGACTCCCGGAAATTCCTCAGACTGGCGGTCTCCATAGGAGGCGAAGTAAGAGAGTTTCAGTACAGGGCCCTGCCATTTGGAATCTCTGTAGCCCCGCGAATTTTCACAAAGCTAGTGGCAGAGATGATGCGCACCTGAGAGAACAAGATATCCTAATAGTCCCATATCTGGACGACTTTTTAGTTGCAAGCAACTCGGCCCAAAGTTGCCGGGAGCAAAGAGACAGAGTGATAGACACTCTACAAAACCTGGGCTGGCTTCTAAACCTAAAAAAATCAAGGCTGGAACCCAAACAAGTTCAGGAGTTCCTAGGCTTGACACTGGACTCAAACACCCAGGAGTGTTACCTCCCAGACCACAAAAAAGAAAAGATTGCTCAGATGGTAGCAAGAGCAATACAGAACCCTTCCATGACACTAAGGAAAGCAATGTCCCTGTTGGGGTCCCTCTCCGCCTGCCTGCCAGCTGTCCAGTGGGCACAGATACGAGAGATCTCCAATGGGATGTATTGGCCAACCAGTTGGCATTAGGAGGTCACTTGGAGGGTCACGTCACCCTAGACTCCAAAACTATTCATTCCCTAGCTTGGTGGGGGAACAGAGACAACCTATCCAAAGGGGTTCCCTGCGTGATAAAAATCACACACGTAATCACCACGGATGCCAGTCCCAAGGGATAGGGAGCACATATGAGCAACAGGGTGGCTCAGGGAGAAAGGGGAGCTCAGGAACTAGAAGCCTCCTCGAACCAAAAAGAACTATTAGCAGTAGACTATGCCCTAACACACTTTCTGCCGGTACTACGGGGCCATCATGTCCGGATATTTTCAGACAATCGGGTGACGGTGGCCTATATAAACCATCAGGGGGGAACCAGGTCTCGAACACTAATGAACACATCCTCCGAAATATTTACATTAGCCAAGGAAAACCTACTATCCCTCTCTGCACTACACATACGGGGAGCAGAAAACCAGAGAGCAGACTTCCTGAGTCGCACCCAGCTACATCAAGGGGAGTGGGTTCTAAAACAGTCCATTTTTCTACAGATCGTAAAAATGTGGGGAACCCCGGACATGGATCTGTTTGCCGACTACAGAAACTAGAAAGTAAAAGCTTTCTGTTCCCTAAACCCCAGGGGAAACCCCCGGACCCTGGATGCATTTATGCTTCCGTGGATGCAGGGCCTGATGTATGCCTTTCCGTCGCCCAGTCTCATCCCGGCAGTCATAAGGAAAGTCAGAGAAGACGGAGCAAGAATGATACTAATAGCCCCGTTCTGGCCAAAAAGAACCTGGTTCTTCTGGTTGAGAATACTTTCAATAACCGACCCCTGGGTTCTACCAGATCTCCCCGACCTTCTGTCCCAAGGTCCTGTGTTACACCCTCGAGCAGTGAGCCTCCATTTAACAGCATGGAATTTGAAAGGACACTGCTAAGGGGAAGGGGGTTCTCAGAAAATCTGATCTCCACTCTACAAAAAAGTAGGAAGCCAATAACAACCAGGGCCTAAGGGAGAACTTGAAGGAAATTTCTGTCCAGCTCCGGGGCAAGGGTTCAGGATGGAGTTCAGGTTGAAAAAATTCTTGAGTTTCTGCAAAAGGGGCTAGAACAGGGGTTGGCGACCAGTACGTTGAAGGTACAGATAGCGGCTCTAGGTGCCCTTTATAACCAAGACGTGGCAGGCAACCCTTGGGTAGCACGGTTCATGAGAGCCGCAGCCAGGTCTAGACCAATAATCCCCAAGAAATTACCATCATGGGCTCTAAACCTAGTGTTATCTGCACGAACAGGGCCCCCATTCGAACCCATCCAGTCCGCACCCTTAAAAACCCTATCATTAAAGCCTGTACTTTTAGTGGCCCTAACATCCGCTCGCAGAGTGAGCGATATTCAGGCTCTCTCAGCAATACCACCATTCACTAAAATCCTAGATGATAGAGTCATATTGAAACCTGACCCGGCATATCTACCAAAGGTAGCGTCACACTTCCATAGGTCCCAAGAAGTAGTCCTTTCTTCCTTCTGCCCAAATCCCAGGAATAGGGGAGAGGAGAGATTTCACACCCTAGAAGTTCAGAGGTGCCTAGTTCAGTACTTAGAGGCCACCAAGGGATGTAGGAAAGAAGGGTCTCTTTGTGTGTTTCCAGGGACCTCGGAAGGGACTCAAGGCATCCAAGAGTACCCTAGCAAGGTGGATAAGGGATACGATTGCCCTGGCGTATTCATCCAGTGGGAATACCGTCCCAGAGGGATTCAAAGCTCACTCTACAAGGGCAATGGTGACCTCATGGGCAGAAAGATCAGAGGTATCGATAGAACAGATCTGTAAGGCGGTCACCTGGTCAACACCTTCCACCTTTTTCAGACACTATCGTTTAGATCTAGCCTCTACGTCTGACCTGACCTTCGGGAGAAGGGTCCTTCAGGCGATGGTCCCTCCCTAAGCTACCAATCTCTGAAATTCTTTCCGTGGTGCTGTCATGGGTGAGAGAGAATAGCTTAGTTACTCACCGATAACGGTGTTTCTCGGAACCCATGACAGCACCCGTTTTTTCCCTCCTCCCCCCTATTTCACGTGTGCGGTGAGCACGAGTAATGTATGCAAAATATTTTTGTTAGACACGGGGCTTCTCCATAATATGCAATATTAGAATGTTATGTATATATTTTTGTTAACTAACCGGGAGACCCTCTGATGCTCTGTTACCAACTGGGGGCGGAGGAGAGGTGCCGCCTTTTTATCTGTAGGTTCCTGTCCTTGATGGGCGGACCCCCTCTCTCCGTGGTGCTGTCATGGGTTCCGAGAAACACCATTATCGGTGACTAACTAAGCTATTCTTCCTGAAAATGATTGCAATCACAAATTCTTTGGTATTATTATCTTCATTTAATTTGTCTTAAATGAAAAAACACAAAAGAGAATGAAGCAAAAAGCAAAACATTGATCATTGCACACAAAACTCCAAAAATGGGCCAGACAAAAGTATTGACACCCTCAGCCTAATACTTGGTTGCACAACCTTTAGCCAAAATAACTGCGACCAACCGCTTCCGGTAACCATCAATGAGTTTCTTACAATGCTCTGCTGGAATTTTAGACGATTCTTCTTTGGCAAACTGCTCCAGGTCCCTGATATTAGATGGATGCCTTCTCCAAACTGCCATTTTTAGATCTCTCCACAGGTGTTCTATGGGATTCAGGTCTGGATTCATTGCTGGCCACCTTAGAAGTCTCCAGTGCTTTCTCTCAAACCATTTTCTAGTGCTTTTTGAAGTGTGTTTTGGGTCATTGTCCTGCTGGAAGACCCATGACCTCTGAGGGAGACCCATCTTTTTCACACTGGGCCCTACATTACGCTGCAAAATTTGTTGGTAGTCTTCAGACTTCATAATGCCATGCACACGGTCAAGGAGTCCAGTGCCAGAGGCAGCAAAGCAACCCCAAAACATCAGGGAACCTCCGCCATGTTTGACTGTAGGGACCGTGTTTTTTTCTTTGAATGCCTCTTTTTTTCTCCTGTAAACTCTTATGTTGATGCCTTTGCCCAAAAAGCTCTACTTTTGTCTCATCTGACCAGAGAACATTCTTCCAAAACGTTTTAGGCTTTTTCAGGTAAGTTTTGGCAATCTCCAGCCTGGCTTTTTTATGTCTCGGGGTAAGAAGTGGGGTCTTCCTGGGTCTCCTACCATACAGTCCCTTTTCATTCAGACGCCGACGGATAGTACGGGTTGACACTGTTGTACCCTCGGACTGCAGGGCAGCTTGAACTTGTTTGGATGTTAGTCGAGGTTCTTTATCCAACAACCGCACAATCTTGCGTTGAAATCTCTTGTCAATTTTTCTTTTCCGTCCACATCTAGGGAGGTTAGCCACAGTGCCATGGGCTTTAAACTTCTTGATGACACTGCGCACGGTAGACACAGGAACATTCAGGTCTTTGGAGATGGACTTTTAGCCTTGAGATTGCTCATGCTTCCTCACAGTTTGGTTTCTTAAGTCCTCAGACAGTTCTTTGGTCTTCTTTCTTTTCTCCATGCTCAATGTGGTACACACAAGGACACAGGACAGAGGTTGAGTCAACTTTAATCCATATCAACTGGCTGCAAGTGTGATTTAGTTATTGCCAACACCTGTTAGGTGCCACAGGTAAGTTAAAGGTGCTGTTAATTACACAAATTAGAGAAGCATCACATGATTTTTCGAACAGTGCCAATACTTTTGTCCACCCTCTTTTTTATGTTTGGTGTGGAATTATATCCAATTTGGCTTTAGGACAATTCTTTTTGTGTTTTTTCATATAAGACAAATTAAATGAAGATAATAATAACAAAGAGTTTGTGTTTGCAATAATTTTCAGGAAGAAACTGAGTATTGTCTGACAAAATTGCAGGGGTGTCAATGTATAAGAGAGTCCAGACTGTGACACAGATCCAAAAATGGATCGTGACAGTTGTGGTTGCACCAGGAGGCCAGTTGTCTCCTAGTGATTATCTCCTGCTGATAAAATACTGATTGTATTGAACAGCAAAACACAGCCTAGTAAGTGACACATCACTGGAATCAGGGTTTCTGTTCCTCCATTATGGTGCTCTCTGGTTGCATAGCAAAAACCTACTGACAGATTCCTTTCAAGTGTCTTCCATGTTCCTTTTCCCTTCCAAAATATCTACTATATATATTTGCGTATAAGCCGAGATTTTCAGCCCATTTTTTGGTTCTGAAAGTCCCCCTCTCGGTATGTCAGATCATACTTACCCCCCCTCGGCACATCTCTGCAGCCCCCCTGCTTGTCCCACGGTCTCCCTTCAGTGGTCACGTGGTACCGCTCATTAAAGTCATGAATATGTGCATATTCATGACTAATGAGCGGTATCACGTGACCACTGAAGGAAGGAGGGAGACTGTGGAAGAAGCGGGGCTGCAGAGACGCGCCAGGAGGGGGTGAGTATATTCAATATACACGTGTCCCCCGGTCCATCACTGCTCGCAGCTGTCTGCCGCGTCCTCTGTCAGTGACATTCAGACAGCAGAGGGCGCGATGACGTGGTTAGTGCGCTCCGCGCCCTCTGCTGCCTGTACGTCACTGAAAGAGGACACGGCAGACAGCGGTGAGCAGCGATGTAATGGGGATAGGTGAATATCTCAGATGCCGGGTCCTGAGCCAGCGGCGACACAGTCACCTCTCCCCCATAGCACGCCGGTGTCTCCGCCTGCTCAGCACACCAGCACCTGGCCCCCAGCGACGAAAGGTGAGTATGTCATATTTTTTTTTTTCATTCGCAGCAGCACCATATGGGGTATAATGTATGGAGCATCTTATGGGGGCAGCACATGGGGGCATAATCTATGGAGCATCTTATGGGGGCATAATCTATGGAGCATCATATGGGGGCATAATCTATGGAGCATCTTATGGGGGCAGCAAATGGGGGAATAATATATGGAGCATATTATGGAGGAAGCATATGGGGGCATATTCTATGGAGCATCTTATGGGGGCAGCATATGGGGGCATAATTTATGGGGCATAATCTTTGGAGCATCTTATGGGGGCATAATATATGGAGCATCTTATGGGGGCATAATATATGGAGCATCTTATGGGGCAGCATATGGTATAATCTATGGAGCATCTTATGGCGAAGCATATGAGGGCATAATCTATGGAGCAGGGCCGGACTGGGACTAAAATTCAGCCTTGGCATTTGAAGTTACACAGGCCCACTAGTCACATGGTGACTATATAATATTTTTGTACAGTTGTAGGTTACAAGAAGTGAGAAGAGATTAACACGACTATATAACATGTAGTCACAGCTGTGTCCAGTATTTCAGCTCAGTCCTATTTATTGCTTTTAGGTATAGTACTCCTCCCAAAGCTCTGTCCCCTTTTGTACGCACGGTGACAGAATTACTGGCAGAACTGCTATCCATTGGGCAACCAGACCCCCTGGTCATAGCTACCCCTATCATACCTCCCAACTTTTGAAGAAGGGAAAGAGGGATAAAGACTGTGGCGCCCAGCCACACCCATTCCACAACTAGTCACACCCATGTCCACGCCTAATCGCACCCATTTAGCATTGCTGATCACACTGACTTGTACTGAGGGCACAGTGGCTGGCATTATGGGCACACTGACTGGCACTAAGGAAGAGAGAAAAGAGAAAGTAAGAAAGAGGGGGAAAAAAAGAAAGAACAGAGAGACAGAGAAAGACCAGAGAGAGAAAGAAAGAGGGGAAAGAAAGAACAGAGAGAGACAGAGAAAGAATAGAGAGAGAAAGAAAGAAGTAAAGAAAAGAAAGAAAGTACAGAGAAAAAGAAAGGGGAAAGAAAGAACAGAGAGAGAGAGAAAGAAAAAAGAAAGATTAGAGAGAGAAAGAAAGAACAGAGAGAGAGAAAATGAGGGAAAGACAGAACAGAGAATGAGATAGAACAGAGAAAGAAAGAAAAAGAGAGAAAGAAATAAAGAAATATTCTATAAAGATACTATAGCAGCCCGGCTCCCACTGTAGTGCCCACCTGAGCCTCCCGATGCAGGACATATCATGATCCGCTCACATGGCCGGCATCCCCGATTCCAAGGCGATCCTGCTGTCTGCGCTGTCGGAAGAGGACACGATGATGGATCTGAAGCATTCCTGGTTCTGTTACAATCTCCTCAAGAAATTATCTCATTTCCGGTCAGCTTCAAGCACATCACTTCAGGTGGAACATCATGTGTGTGTTTAAAAATGCTCCTCGGGGCTCCGCCGTGTACTCCTGTGTCCGTGGGAAAAGCACGCTTTGTATGCTTCGTACACACTTGGCTCCGCTCCGTACATCCCGTACACATATGGCTCCACTCCGTACACACGGCTCTGCTCCATATACCCCATACACACACGGCTCCGCTCCGTACACCAAGTACACACGCGGCTCCGCTCCGTACACATCGTACACACGGCTCCGCTTCGCACACCTCGTACACGCGGCTCTGTTCCGTACACCTCGTACACACGGGTCCGCTCCGTACACCTCACACTCATGCGACTCTGCTCCGTACACCTAGTACACGCGGCTCTGTTCCGTACACCTCATACACACACGGCTCCTCTCCATACACTTCGTACACATGCGGCTCCGCTCCGTACACACGGCTCAGCTCCGTACACCTCGTGCTCACGCGGCTCTGCTCCGTACACCTCGTACTCACGCGGCTCCGCTCCGTACACCTCGTACACGCGGCTCCGCTCCGTACACCTCGTACTCACGCGGCTCCGCTCCGTACACCTCGTACACACGGCTCCGCTCCGTACACCTCGCACTCACGCGGCTCCGCTCCGTACACCTCATGCACATGGCTCCGTTCCGTACACCTCGTACACGCCGCTCCGTTCCGTACACCTCGTACACGCCGCTCTGTTCCGTACACCTCGTACACACACGGCTCCGCTCCATACACCTCATACACACGGCTCCGCTCCATACACCTCGTACACGCGGCTCTGTTCTGTACACCTCATACACACGGCTCCGCTCCGTACACCTCGTACTCACGCGGCTCCGCTCCGTACACCTCGTACTCACGCGGCTCCGCTCCGTACACCTCGTACACACGGCTCCGCTCCGTACACCTCGCACTCACGCGGCTCCGCTCCGTACACCTCGCACTCACGCGGCTCCGCTCCGTACACCTCATGCACGTGGCTCCGTTCCGTACACCTTGTACACGCCGCTCCGTTCCGTACACGCCGCTCTGTTCCGTACACCTCGTACACACACGGCTCCGCTCCGTACACCTCATACACACACGGCTCCGCTCCATACACCTCGTACACGCGGCTCTGTTCCGTACACCTCATACGCACGGCTCTGCTCCGTACACGCGGCTCTGTTCCGTACACCTCGTGCAGGCGGCTCTGTTCCGTACACCTCGTGCAGGCGGCTCTGTTCCGTACACCTCGTGCACGCTGCTCTGTTCCGTACACTTCGTGCACGCGGCTCTGTTCCGTACACCTCATGCACGCGGCTCTGTTCCGTACACCTCATGCACGCGGCTCTGTTCCGTACACCTCATACACACAGGGCTCTGCTCCGTACACCTCGCACACACACGGCTCCGCTCCGTACACATCGTACACACACGGCTCCGCTCCGTACACCTCGTACACACACGGCTCTGCTCCGTACACCTCGTACACACACGGCTCCGCTCCGTAAACCTCGTACACACACGGCTCCGCTCCGTACACCTCGTACACACACGGCTCTGCTCCGTACACCTCGTACACACACGGCTCCTCTCCGTACACCTCGTACACACATGGCTCTGCTCCGTACACCTCGTACACACACGGCTCCACTCAGTACACCCCATACACATACAGCTCTGCTACATCGACCCTGTAAACCCCTCCTGACCCCACACATACTTATCTCTTCCAGCACCATGACAACAGCACAGCAGACACCAAGAGGCAAGGCTGAGCGCACAGGACCTGTGATGAGGTCACAGGAGGGGCGGAGTCAGGGGTCATATGATCAGAGGTCTGGACAAAGGCTCCTGATCATGTGATCCCCTGACTCCTCCCCTCCTGTGACCTTATCACAGGTCCTACGAACAGAGAAGGCAAGCGACACTGTGAGTGGCTGCGGGGGCGGGGGGTCTCATGCTACAGCGAGGATGGGGTGCGTGGGGGGGCGTGGCGGCTTATCTCCCTGCAGTGCGCGAGGAACTTGGAAACTATCACCGCCGTGCCTGCAGAGGGCCGGCGGCAGGAGCAACAGTGGCCGCAGCAGCTGGCAAGCGGCCAGATGATCGGTCGCTGCCGCCCGCGGCCCACATGACAGTGGCCCAGCGGGAAAATGCCCGGTTGGTTATATTGCCAATCCGGGCCTGCTATGGAGCATCTTATGGGGGAATAATCTATGGAGCATCTTATGTGGCAGCATGTGGGGCATAACCTATGTAGCATTTTATGGGGCCATAACCTTTATGGAGCAGCATATGGGGCATATTATTCTATGGAGCATCTTATGGGGCCATTATTAACCTTTGTGCAGCATTATATGGGGTGTATTTTGTTTGGAGCATCTTATTGGGCCCATCATGAACTGTATGAAGCATTATATGGGGCTCCTGATTCAATATGGATATTCAAAAATATTTAACCTACTGATGTCTCAATTAATTTTACTTTTATTGGTATCTATTTTTATTTTTGAAATTTACCAGTAGCTGCTGCATTTTCCACCCTAGGCTTATATGCAAGTCAATAAGTTTTCCCAAAATTAGGGGGATCAGCTTATACTAGGGTCGGCTTATACACAAGTATATACGGTATATACATTTTAATGCCGACAGGGAAAATCACTAGAACTCCTATCGGTCCAGTCACAATTCTGTTACTTGGTAATTCACTTTTAAAATCTGTTAATGAATTTGGGAATCTGAACCGGTCCCTTAATTCTACTAGCTTCTATAAGCAAAAAAGAAAAGACATAATGAAGATTAAATCGGTCCATGGTAGAATAGAATTCATGTGATGTAAAATGTTTATAGTGATAAAAGTTCTTTATTTCTGTTTGCTTTCCAGATATGGATTTCAGACACCCTTTTTTAAGATCCTGGAAGAAATCTTTAGTAAGCTCATGTAGAGGGAAAGAAAATTTGAATCCAGTTTGGTGTTATGCAATTTTGGTGCTATTTATTGGTATAATATATATAGATTATTATTAATTTTCCCTTCACCCATGACAGCACACCTGAGAGGGATCCGCCCCGCCAGGACAGGAACCTACTGAAATATAAGAGACGGCACCTCTCCCCCGCTTCAATTTGGTTCCTGTCCCGGAACGGAATCCCAGTCTGATAGCGGCGGTGCCTGTCATGGATGGAATGGACCCAGGGCCGTCCCGGCGCGGGAAGAGCAGGTCAGCTTACCTGCAGCGCTGGCCATCGGTAGCCTGGAAGCGCAGTCCCCGGGGATCCTCCTGCAGGCTCCGGGTTCGTGCGGGTGCGGCTAGGCGGCCTCTGTAGCGGGTCCTCCCTCCCCTTGCGTGCGCCCGACCCTTCTTCTGACAAGACAGGGAGAGCCAGGGGCGGTTTCCGACGTCCAGCGGTGCAGGGCACCCTGGGAGCACGCCGACTTCCTAAGCCGCAATACATTGAGGCAAGGAGAATGGGACCTAAATCACTTAGTGTTCCAGAAGATAGTACAACTCTGGGGAGAGCCGGTAGTAGACCTCTTTGCCAACAAAAGCAACAGACAGGTAGACGTTGAACCCAAAAGAAAAACCATGAGCGGTGGACGCATTGCAAATTCCGTGGGAATTTCAAACTGGGTTACGCCTTTCCCCAAGTAGCTCTAATCCCAGCAGTGGTGAAGAAAATAAGAGAAGATCAGGCCAGAGTGATCTTAATAGCCCCGTTCTGGCCGAAAAGGCCCTGGTTCTCGCTACTGCAAATGATGTCCCTCTCAGATCCATGGGTACTACCAGAGATTCCAGACCTGCTAGCTCAGGGCCCAGTATTCCACACGCAAGTCAAGGGGTTCCATTTGACGGCGTGGAATTTGAAAGGTCACTTTTAAGAAATAGAGGGTTCTCTCCTGGGTTGATGGCTACGCTGATGAAAAGTAGAAAGCCAGTAACAACTAACATATACGGTAGAACATGGAATAAATTTCTGCAGTTCCTGGGGAAGCCGTTAGACCAAAAACCCCCGATTAAGGCCATCTAGGAATTCTTACAGGCAGGACTACAGCTAGGCCTAGCGGTAAATACCCATAAAGTACAGGTATCAGCACTAGGTGCTCTATATAACTGCAACATAGCAGTAAACAGATGGGTAGCCAGATTGAATAAATCATGCCATAGGTCTAGACCAATTCCATTACCAAGAATAACCCCGTGGGATTTAAACCTGGTGTTAGAAGCTCTTACGAAAGAGCCATTCGAACCGGTTCAGCAACTGCCAGTAAAATATCTCACCCTAAAGACCATTATTTTAGTGGCCCTTACATCGGCCCGTAGAGTAAGTGACTTGCAGGCCCTCTCAGTTAATCCACCTTATACCCAGGGGTACCAGGACAGGGTTGTCCTAAAAACAGACCCTGCTTATTTACCGAAAGTGGTATCAGATTTCCACCGTAGCCAGGAGATTGTCCTCCCCTACTTCTGTGAGAATCCAAAAAACCCAGGAGAGAATAAATTCCACAAACTAGATGTTAAAAGAGCTCTGTTAGAGTATATATCAGTGACTAGCCAGTGGAGGAGGTCCGAGTCCCTATTTGTAGCCTTCCAGGGTGCCAGGAAGGGCTATGGAGTATCAAAAGGGACTATTGCCAGATGGATTAGAGAGGCCATTAGTGTAGCCTACTCAGCTACTGGTGTTCCGATTCCTGACGGCATCAAGGCTCATTCCACCAGAGCCGTGGCGACCTCCTGGGCTGAAAAAGCAGAGGTATCGATTGAGCAAATCTGTAAGGCCGCTACCTGGGCCTCACCTTCAACCTTTTTTAAGCACTATAGATTAAATCTATCCTCCTCTGCTGACTTAACCTTTGGTAGAAGGGTGCTGCAAGCGGTGGTCCCTCCCTAAGGTGTTTTGAAGTCTCCAAAAATCTCTCAGGTGTGCTGTCATGGGTGAAGGGAAAACCTCCATGGTTACTTACCGTTAGCCATTTTTTCTGGAACCCATGACAGCACCCGTATATTCCCCCCCTTTTTCACCGTATAGGTGTGCACGTTAGTAGGGTGTATTTGTGTGATGTGGTGTTGGATAAACATGTGACTAACCGGGAAGTCCTCTCAATGCTCTGTAACCAACTGAAGCGGGGGAGAGGTGCCGCCCCTTATATTTCAGTAGGTTCCTGTCCTGGCGGGGCGGATCCCTCTCAGGTGTGCTGTCATGGGTTCCGGAAAAACGGGCTACCGGTAAGTAACCATGATGGTTTTTTTTAATTTTGTGATTTATTTATTTTTAAATAATTTTTTTTTAAAAAAGTTTACTTCTTTTGCACTTTTTACTTCGCCTTCCTCTAGGGAACGTTAACTTTTATTAATCTGATCACTGTTATAATGCACTGCACCTGTCAATGTTACACTGGCAGAACGCCTTTTAGACCATGCTCCTGGCATGGTCTAATAGGCCACTGTAGCTGGCAGACCTAGAGGTTGTCATGTGACCTCCGGTTGCCATGACTACTATCGGCAGTCCACGAGTACATCATGGGGGCCCCTTCCTCTCTTAGCCTCCTAAATGCTGCGATCGCTATTAATCGCGGCTTTTAGGGGGTTGAACACCGGAGTTCGGCTATGACTGTAGCCAAGCTGCCGCCCGCACTCGTGCAGTCACTGCATGATCACCATGACTTTAGTGTATGTCATTAGTCAGGAACCCTTTCCCGACCGTGACGCACAGGTACATCAACGTTCTTGAAGGGATTAAATTGGTTTTCTCACTAAATTTATTTATCACTGGTTCACAGAACAGATGATAAACGTAAGAATACTAGGGTCCATTTGCTGATGCCCGCGCTGATAAAAAACAAACAAACAAGGGCTACAAAATCCCCTATGTCAATGAAACATTGGTTCACATGTTTGACCACAGCCATTCTCCTCTAGGGCACGAACACAATCTCTATCATTTCGCTAGAAGTGTATGGAGCAGAGGTCAGGCATGTGCACCACCACAGAGAATTTAGATGAAAGATGGTTTTAGTAGGAAAACCTCTTTTAAACACCCTTGTTTAGTAGTTGAACTGTTTTGGCATCTTTCTCACAGTGTACCATTATAGTTGTCAATCATAAGCTAGAGGATGGGGCTATTCTGGTTACCCCTCCCAGCATAAATATGTAAGTAAAGGAGAGAGGAGTGCGGTGGATCCCGGGCGCTGCCACTGACAAAGGACAATCCAGGCAGTAAGTATAAAAAACTTGAAATTTATTGCAACGTGTTTTGGAATAGAATCTATTCTTTCCTCAGACATAACAGAAAAGGAATCACCAAATCCCTTATAAAGGGTCGGAGGTGACTTTTAAAACATGTTATCACTTAACTCTTTTGGCATCTTTCTCCCTGTGCATCATATAGTTGTCAATCATAAGCTGGAGGGTGAGGTCATCCCGGATACCCCTCCCATCATAAATATATGGACTTAGGCGCCTGCAGTTGCATTGAATTAATTTGATTTAATGAAAATTACACCATAAAATCTAATAAATGATGAGAAGGAAGGGCTTAAGGAAATCACAATGTGCACGTGTTAGATGCCACAGACAGAGATTGAAAGTGGCATTTAACAGGTTAACAGCCATGGATGGAGCTCCCAACATAAAAGGCAGGGACATGACATATAGCATAAATGTACGTCATACATCATGAAGGGTTAATCTTTAAGACCTGGAATGGCAGCCAAACAGTGGAGTACTTTGATGCTTGCGACGTAGCATTGTCCTTCAAATCATGGGTTTCTTGAATGATGCCACGGTCCAAGACACCCGGTCTGTTAGGAGTTGCTCTCATCTCTCAGTCCATAAAACCTTTGATAAATCGGTATTTCTTGGCCCAGTCTGGACTTTTCACCTTCTGTGTCTTGTTCAGGGGTGGTCGAGTTTCACCCTCTCTCACACTGGCCATGTCTCTGAGCACTGAACACCTTGTTAGAGTTGAGCGAAACAGGTCGGCCAGTTTCATAAGTCGCTGACTTATGACAAAGTCGTGTTTCGCCGACTGAAAACCGACCACAGCGTGAAGTCGGCCATGCGGTCGGCAACACGAGTTGGATTTCCCAGAATGCTTGCACGTGACTTTTTTTCAGCCACTGAGCAAAGACGTACACTGTGGACAACGAGATGACATGTGCAGCGTCCGGGGAGAGAGAGCGTGTTTTTGCGCACTTTAAAAAAGCGGTCCGGCATGTAGGTGTGTTTACTGTCCTCCACTCCCTGCCGACTTTTCTTCCCCATTGACTTGCATTGGGTTTCGTGTTTCAGTCGGGCCTTCGACTTTTCTCGATAGTCGGCCTATTTCGTTCGACTCGACTTTTGAGAAAGTCGGGTTTCATGAAACCCAACTCGACCCTAAAAAAGGCAGTGTCAATCATCTTTACACCTTGTATTTCTGGGCCTCCAGAGAGGTTGCAGTTCTGGAATAAATATGACCGCACTGGAGGATAATGGGTTCCTGGTCGCTTCTCGTTTGATTCTTTTCCAATCTTTTTTTTTTAATTCTTTTAGTAACCATAAAACATATACACACATGAATACAACCAAAGTGATATACGTGCACTTGTCCAAGCAACTATAAAGGAACAGCAACCTTACATGTTAGATCCTTAACACATCTATTGAACTCATAAGTGTGATGTCCGTCTGATGCAAGTCTGGACTGCAATTGAGACAGCACCCCGAGCAACCCCGAGACCCTTTACCCCTATACAGGGATCTGGAATAAGAGCAGCGGACCAGAACAGGACGGTCGCCAGCAAGCGATAAATTAACGGAACCGTAGGAGTAGTCCGGAGTCCAAGTCTAAACCAGGCGGGCGGCAGAGGTACAAAAATCGGCAGACAGTAGCAGAGTCAAAATCCAGGCCAAGGTCAGAGTGTTAAACCAGGAGGGCAACAGAGGTACAAAATCGGCAGGCAGTAGCAGAGTCAGAATTCAGGCTAAGGTCAGAGTCAGTAATGGCAAATACACACTAGCACACTGGGGAAACCAAGACTATATCAGACGGCCTGCAAGACAGGCCCCAAGGTATTTGAAGGATCAGGCTATCCCTCACAGGCTCACAGCCTGATGACCTCATTTGGACAGCCCCCGGAACCAGGCTAGACGGTGATGCACCAACCCCTTCATGACTGACAGAGGAGCATAGCCTGCGCCCACCAGATGCCTGCACAGGAGCCCCTTCTCCACCACCAGCATCACCCACGGCACCTCCCAGTGGCCGAGACCGGAACAGCAGTTATCGAGTCTGACGGTGACGTGACAATAAGTCCATGTATTGCTGTTAGGATAATAAACCAAATCAACAAGTGAGCAGAGCATTTTGTTTTTTATATCTATTTGGTGATATATATCTCAAAATGACACTACATATCTAATTAACCTGCAACTACTACTAACAAACTGCTAAGCACATTTATGCAGTATTAATAGCCATACTATGCCATAGGGTAACCTGAAATATTTTAATCATAGTATTTACTGTGGTACTGAACCACTACGCAGTAGAATGGTGAGATGAGAGGAGTTTCATCTATCCCAAATGTTATCAAATTTCCCTGGACATCCCCGGTTCTGATATAACGTTTGTTCAAACGGTATAACTGAATTTACCAATTCAATCCATGTTCTGAAAGAAGGATGTGCACCACCCATCCACCGTAACGCCTGCATCTTTCTGGCCAGAAAGAGTGTCTCCTGCAAGAAGATTCTAACATAGTGTGCCCACATCTCCCCGTCCAGCACCCCAAATAAACATACCAATGGGTTAAGGGGAACCAGGATTTGTACTAATGAAGTCAGCAGCGATGTTACCTCACTCCAGTAGGAGAGGATAATAAGATAATTCCACATGATATGAGTAAAATCTGCCTCTGCTGAGTGGCATCTCAAACATTCTGAAGACTGGAGTCGACCCATTCTGAAGAGTCGTAACGGGGTTAAATATGACTTGTGTATCATATATAACTGAATCATTCTATTATTGATTGATGGAGACACCCCAATTGAAGATTCAAGAACCTCCTCCCAATCCTCGTCCTGAGCATCAGCAATAAGACCCCCCACCTACTCCTGACCACTACCAAGGCAGAGCCGGTTCCCACAGACAGCATATAAGTGTATAAAGCAGAAATGAGACCCCAGGGCCTCTGCAACTTAAGGATTCCTATTAAAGAAAAAGATGAGATAGTTTGGATCCCACCCACAGAGTGTAAACGTGACTGAAAAGCTGATCTACGCTGAAGGTAGGGAAAAAATTGGGATCTCAGGATATTGTTTTTAGATTGAATTTATTCGAAGAACATTAGGACACCATTTACATATAAATCTCTGACTGAGGAAATACCATGCGCAATCCAGAAGTCAGTGGATGGGTGGTTCAGGAGCACCAGGAAATAAGCATTATTCCATAATGGCATTTCAGTTACAATGTCCCAAAAGTGGACCACCTTTGTAATCTGTCTCCAAACTGACCTCGCTAAATGGAGTAAAGGTAATAATTGGGGGATGCCAGGTTTATTAATTTCCAAAAAAAACAGCGGGCAGACAATTCTCGCAGCGTGGGCCAGGTGACTTTCGGAATTGGGCAATAGGCTATCAGGCATCCATTTACTGAAGGCCTTTACCTGCCCAGCAAGGTAATATAAATAGAAATCCGGCCACCCCGCCCATCTGTTTAGGTCTCTGCAAAGTAGATATTTTAAGCTTTAGTCTGGTTTTCCCCCATATAAAAGATGCAGTTAAAGAATTTAAATTTGCAAAAAAGGACTTAGGGCCCCGTCACACATAGCGACACACCAGCGATCCCGACAACGATATGACCTTGTCAGGATCGCTGGTGAGCTGCCAAATAGGCAGATCTCACCAGCGATGAGGACCGGCGACGACGCAGGTAACAAGCTAGGGCGTCACTTAATTACCCGCTGTGTACCTTAGATACCAGTGCGCTGGTGCAGGGAGCTGGTAACCAAGGTAAACAGCGGGTTTCTAAGCGCCGCGCGAAGCTTAGAAACCCGCTGTTTACCTTGGTTACCAGCTCCCTGCACCAGCGCGCTGGTATCTAAGGTATACAGCGGGTTTCTAAGCGCTTAGAAACCCGCGGTTTACCTTGGACACCAGCTCACTGATCGCTGGTCTCCCACCTGCCACGCAGCGATGCGTGCTGGCCATCGGGAGACCCAACGATCAAAAAAATGTCCAGGGCTTTCCAGAACGATCAGCTATACCCGGCGAGGGGGCTGGTCGCTGGTACCTTTCACACACAGCAATATCGCTGCTGAGATTGCTGTTGCATCACAAAACTTGTAACTCAGCAGCGATCTCGCTGTGTGTGACAGGGTCTTTAGGGATCAGCACCACACAGTGTTGGAGGGAATAACTAAGCTTAGGAAGCAAAGTCATCTTAATGAGGCTTATACGACCAGCGACAGATAGCGGGAGTTTACTCCAGGATGCAAATTTAATCCTATTTAGATCCAATAGTGGAAGGACATTAAGTTGTAGGTCAAGTTCACTATTTTTTGGAATATTAATTCCTAGATATTTAAAATGTGACACTATAGGCAATGACGATAAAGTATCAAGGTGAGCTCTCAGGTTATGAGAAAGGGGTAACAAGGCAGACTTGTCCCAGTTAATGTATAGACCCGAGTATTTACTGAATTTATCAATGGTATCGATTACATATGGCAGAGTCTCCTCTGTGTTATCCATGAATATCACCATGTCATTGGCATATAGGCCGATAGTATCTAGACGATCTGGAATGTTTGTACCCTTAATATTTGGAGAGGATCTTACGTGTATTGCCAACGCCTCGATCACAAGGGCAAAGAGGGCCGGGGAGAGGGGGCAACCCTGCCGTCTCCCTCTATATAGGGAAAGTGGTTCCGATATGGAGTTGTTTATAATTATACGGGCCTTGGGGGGGGGGTGGCCTGGCTATGGAGGAGTGAGGACGTGCAGCTCTTCAGCTCCTGCCTGGGTGATGACTGCAGACCTATATTAGAAGTCCTATTTGTCACCAAATGTCAGCTAAGAAGCATGCAAGCTACGGGCCATCAAGCAGACATCCTCAGGTGGTATCAGGGACAGGAATCTCCAGGTATTTGAGAAGCTCAGCAGGCTCCACTCAGAAGCTTGTGAGTCACAAGATGGCGACGGCCCATGCTGTTCAGAACTTGCAGGAGGAAAAGATTGTGGAGGAAGCCCCTGGAGTTGTACTTATCTCCTCCTGCCTTTCTGAAGAGGAGAGGACAAATAAGGAGCCTACGTTATCAGCAGAAAGTGTGAGTCATACAAATAGGGAGGACAGACTTCACACCATACAGGCTTCTAAAGACAACATGCAGGGGCAGAGGGGGATGACTTGTCCTTCCTATTCACAGGCAGCCAGCAGTTTTCTGCCCATGCTGAGCCAGAGAGTCTGACATGTGATTTAACACAGGCACACAATGTATGGGAAGACCTTAAGGCTCACATAAGCGCTATCCCCACAAAGGAGGATATGGAGAATTATATTTCCAGGCTTGAATCCTCTTATAGAGCTGAGACTGCTGCTATTAGACAGGAAGTACAGCAGATTTCAGAAAGGGTGGCTAATAATGAACGTCACACAGAGGCCATCTCTCAGAGATTACATGCACAGGAACAGTTAAATGCTTCTCACTCACAGCAACTGGAATGTTTGGCTGAACTGGGGGATGATATGGAAAACAGAGGGAGACGTAATAATATCAGGATCAGAGGTCTGCCAGAGTCGGTGGAACAAAACAAGTTAGAGGAATCCCTGCGTTGCATTTTTAATTCTATACTGAATGTCCCACGTGACTCGGACATAGAATTTGACAGGGCTCATAGGTCCCTACGACCCAAATCCACTGATTCAGCTAGACCGAGAGATGTAATATGACGGATACATAGATACAAAGTAAAGGAGAACATTCTTGCGGGGGCCCGCACAATGGAAACCATCAAATATAAAGAGTACATCCAAGTTATGCAGGATTTGTCATGGTGCACACTCCAGAAATGACGTGCTCTGAGACCCTTACTAGACATACTGAGACAACAGAAAATCCTTTATTCTTGGGGCTTTCCCTTTAAACTTCAAGTGAGACTGTCTGGAATTTTACATGTTTTACGTACTCTGGGAGACTTGCCGATGTTCACTAACAGTCTGGGAATCCCTTTAGTCCAGATTTCTCCATCCGAATGGCCAGGCCTACCTAGAGGCCTAGGAATGGACTATATACCTCATCCCCAGAGAAGGAGAAACCGCAACTTTGGCATGAAAACTCGGGATCGCAATACAGAGGAAATGGGCCCTCCAACCCCAGATTGACAAGTTTCACTTAAATGTTATTGTTTCATTTACTTGCCTTTCTATTTGTTCTCCTGTCCTATGTAAGAGGTTTACAGGATTAACATAGAAAAATGGGGTTTCCTAAAAAAGGCTTTAGTAGAGATTCTATGTGATTAATGCTTAACATTCTGGGATTTCTACATTAGTTGATTCAGCAATTTATAGATACACCTATATACGTTCTGGGTGCTCAAGATCTGGTGAAGTGATATGCATTTCACATGTTAGTTATTTTACCAGTTTAATGTGTTATTGTGGGTCTGCTGTTTGATCCCAGGGGGAGCTACCCTCTATGGAAAGCGCGCTTCCACTAAGGGGATCTACATTCCGCTAGACGGGTGTGGAATTTTATATTTCCCCCTATCAGTCCTTTTCTCTGAGGACTTTCTTTGCGGTTGGGAAAGTCTCCCATCTGATTGTTTATATTTTTATTTTCATTTTCTATCTTTTCCTGCTCCCCCCTTCCCCCCCTTTTTTTTTTTATTTTCTTTTTTTTTTTAAAGGGAATTTTCCTTCTTTACCGGTCTTTTCTCAAACCCTATTTCTGGTCCGTGAAATGAACTCAGTCAAATTCTGTTCACTGAATGTTAGAGGTCTTAATATCCCTCAGAAGCGTTCTCAGATTCTTTACTCTTTGCATAAACAAAAAGTCCAGATTCTTATGTTACAAGAAACACTCTTTAAATCTGATCACGTTCCTAAGTTAAAAGATAGGTACTTCAACACCTGGTTCCATAGCACAAATCCTGAATCAAAGTCCAAAGGTGTCTCCATTGCAGTCCATAAGTCATTAGCATTTTCTCGTATTGATACACTTGATACACTTGTACAAACTCAATATACACAATTGCTAACTGGTATCTTCCTAATAATGGCCAGATTCCAGCATGCCGTGCGTTCCTAACCTCACTTTCTAATTTCGCAGAAGGTACACTGAGCGCAGGTGGAGATTTCAATTTTACAATGAACCCAAAGGTAGACTCTTCTTCTGGGAGGGAAACTGTTTCGGTGAGACAGCTGCGTTCTCTTAAAAGGGTTCTCCATGCCCTCCGACTGAACGATGTTTGGCGGATAATGAATCCTCAGGGGAAGGATTACACATATTATTCTCATATACATAATTCTTATATCCGCATCGACCTCTTTCTCTTGAGCCGCCATGCTTTGTCCTGACAACCCAAGGCCACAATCGGAGACGTTCTGTGGTCGGACCTTGCTCCGATTTTTCTGTCCTTATCTCTGCCATCTCTGGTCCAATGTTCTTGGACTTGGAGACTGAATGATAACCTTATCAAGGATACTTTATCCGCTCCATAGCTGAAAGAGTCTATTGACTCCTTTATCCAAATACATGCCTCTGACCAAACTTCAGCTCCCTTGCAACGGGAGACTTTGAAATGCGTTATGAGAGGGATTCTGATAAAGCATGGTTCTAGGTTAAAGAGAGAGAGCTCAGAAAGTGGATGAATTATTACAGCAAATTCATTCCCTTGAAATTTCACACAAACAAACTATCTGCTTCCACGCTTGCTGACTTGACAAAAAAAAGAAATGAATTAAGAGAAACTTTAGATAAAAAATATTTTCAATACATGGAAAAATCTAAACGTTTTTTCTATGACCTATCGGACAAGTGCGGGAGACCATTATCCAGACTGCTCCATCCACGTGCGTCAGCTGCATTTATTCCGTTTGTTAAAAAACAAAATGGCAGGGATACACACAACCCAAAAGAAATTGTGGATCTCTTTCAGTCTTACTATGAGAATTTATACAACATTAAGAACCAATTCGCAGATATGCCCCCATTGGACCTCTCCTATAACATAAAAGAATACATTCAGGAAACATCCCTACATGTGTTGAGTAGTTCTGCTCTGAATGCTTTAGAGGAGGAGATTTCAATAGAGGAGATCAATTTGGCAATACGGTCTTCTCCGTCGGGTAAATGCCCTGGTCCAAACGGACTCACACCGGCGTTTTATAAAAACTTTAGGGAACAACTCTCTCCAATAATGGCAAAAACTTTCAATGCTATTGATGAAAGTACTAGATTTGTTCCTCAGTCTCTAGAAGCACACATTAGTGTGCTCCCTAAGCCAGGTAAAGACCCTTCAATAATTGCCAACTTTAGGCCGATTTCTCTCTTAAACATGGACATTAAATTATTTTCAAAAATCTTAGCTGAGAGGCTAGCCCCTTTACTTCCTTCCATGGTCAATAATGATCATTTGGGATTCGTCAAAGGACGAGAAGCCAGGGATAATACTATTAAGACATTACTTATCATCTCCAAGGCAAAAACTAGCTCCACACCACTAGGTCTTTTATCTGTAGATGCAGAGAAGGCTTTCCATAGAGTCCATTGGGGGTTTATGGAGGAAGCCTTGAGACAGATAGGTCTAGGTCCTCATTTTCTTCAGAAAATCTTAGCCTTATATAATGGTCGAACAGCGCGGGTTAGAATAAATGGTTCATTATCCAGCCCATTTAAGATCAACAATGGAACCAGACAGGGCTGCCCACTTTCTCCATTACTTTACGTAGTGGTAATGCAACACCTAGCCAACGCTATCAGAAATAATATCAATATTCATGGATACACGATAGGACCTAACTCTTATAAAACAGCTCTGTATGCAGATGATTTACTCCTTTATTATATCTCACAACCACAAATATCATTTCCAATGATTTTAAAAGAATTTGATAGGTTTGAATCACTTAGTAATTTTAAAGTCAATTATTCCAAATCAGAAGCCTTAAATATATCATTTTCTCAGAATGAGGTCCTTCAAATCATGAATAAATTTCCATTTAAATGGCAAGGAGAGTCATTGAAATATCTAGGGGTCGTGGTCCCTTCTGATCCTAATAAATTGTTCAAGCTTAACTATCAAGCTTTATTAAGCAGAACATACAGAGACCTAGCGAATTATAGTAAACTTAAACTATCCTGGTTTGGAAGGATGAATGCTATCAAAATGGACGTTTTACCCCGTTTCTTAAACATCTTCCAAACTATACCGATTTCCCCCCCTCATAGTTTCTTCTGTAAATTGCGATCAGCTTTAACCAAATTTATATGGGGTAAACTCAAACCTCGCATAAGCATACAGACCCTTTCTCAACCTAAATCTATAGGTGGTGCTGGTTTTCCCAATTTTAAGAGGTATTTTCAGGCTACTACATTACATAGGATTCTAGACTGGCACTTTTGGGCTGATGCTAAACAATGGGTGGGGGTGGAACAGGAGGGTTTAGATGTCCCTTTAAGACATCTGCCGTGGTGTTCTGGGGAGTCATTGACTATTGTCAATTGTAATTTAACTAGAGAAACACTTACAATATGACACACTCTGCGAAAGAAGGGGTTCCCAGATAGGAATATTAGCCCACTTACATCATTGTTTTTCAATCCATCCTTTCTCCCTGGATACTTGCGCGGATCTTTTCTCGGTCGGAGGGCACTGGAGGATACCCGATTGTTTCAGGTGCTAGAAAATGGGGAGTTGCCTTCTTTTGTCTCAATACAGGCTCAGTTTCCAAATGAGAAAATTAGGTGGTTTGAATACTTGCAATTACAATCCTTCCTAATAACACATAATTTTGATAAAATTTCGATTTCAAACTTCACCTTTTTTGAGAAATTGTTCGTAGAGGAAAATAAGCCTCCACATGCTATATCTGTGATTTATGGGGGATTAAGCAGAGAGGGTGAAGCGGAGAAGTTAACATTTCAGCAGGCATGGGAGAGAGACTTGGGGATGGGCTTGTCTCCTGAGGAATGGGAAAGGGGGTTTCTCTTCACTCATAAACTTGCTAAAATAAAATTTATTATTATTATTATTATTGCTAGCGCTGGGATTGCACAAGAGAAGAATTATAAAATACTTATGAGATGGTATCATTACCCTTCTAAACTACATGCAATATATCCAGCAGTTTCAGGGGTTTGTTGGAGATGCGAGAGGGAGGTGGGCTCTATAATTCACATTTGGTGGGAATGCTCTAAGATCAAGCCATTCTGGGAGAAGGTTTTCGACAATTATCAACGAATCACGGGAAACCGTGTAGCAAGGTCCCCTCAAATAGCTCTTCTGTCAATTTTACCTTCTTCAATAGGGACTCAGAAAAGAGATATTCTTCGGTTTTGTCTACCAGCAGCACGAATGGTAATCCCGTGGTTTTGGAAACTTACAAACCCCCCTGACATATTAGACTGGTATAAGGAAATGGTCAATCTGTGTAGAATGGAGGAGCTGCCTGCAGACTGCAATGGTACAAACGATAAATTTAGAAGGATTTGGAGTAGATGGATTTTGTTTCAGGACTCACCTGATGTCCATAATTTGTTCCGCTGAATCTTTCAGTTACATAGGAATTTAATATATACATGATTTTAAGGACTGCTTTATCCATAACCTTTTTTTTTTTTTTTTTTTTTCCTTTTCCCCCTCTTCCCTTGTCTTTCTTTCCCGCTTTTTTACCCTATGTCTGACCTCTGCATAATATAGAGGATACTTCCTCTCTTGAATACCTTGTTGGAGTTCGCCATATGGCTACTGTTATTGTCTACCATGGTATGTTTGATTTGCTGATAGATGGTTGTATTCTCATTTTTGAATACTAGATATTTTCTATGATTCTATATATTATCTGTTTGCATATAATATATTCTTTGTTTGTAAAATGCTCAATAAAATAGATTGAACATAATTATACCAGCCTTAGAGTTTGCGTAAATTGCGCCAATCCATTTTTGAAATCCATCTCCGAAACCATACTTGTGCAAACAGGCAAATAGGAAAGGCCATTCAAGGGAGTCAAAGGCCTTAGCAGTGTCTAACGATGCCAAAGCCCAAGAATTGTCCGACACCAAAGAACTATACTGAACCACAGACTGGACCCGCCTAATATTAATGGAGGTGCTTTTACCTGGCATGAAACAAGTTTGGTCAGGATGTATGAGATCCAATATAACCGAGTGCAATCTAGTGGCCAGAACCTTAATGAAAATGTTATAATCTACATTTACCAGTGATATGGGGCGGTATGATCCACAGTCAAGGGGGTCCTTCCCTTCTTTTTTTAAGTACAATACTATTTGCTTCGTAAAAGGAACCTGGCATACACCCCCCCTCCAAATCCTCTGAAACACCTCTCAGAGAAGTAGCGCCAATAAGTCTCTATACTTTTTATATTTTTCAATTGGGAACCCATCCGGTCCAGGAGCCTTCCCAGAGGCCATATCCATCATAACACCTTCTATTTCTTCTATAGTAAAATCAGCGTCCAGAAGGGCTCGCTGAGTAGAGTCCAAAGAGGGGAATTTTATGTCTGACAGATAGTCCAGACATTCTGGAACATAAAAACCACTCCTAGAAGTATATAATGTGTTATAGTAGTCAAAAAAGCAATGAAGTATATCTTCAGTTGAGGTTGCTATTAAATTATCTGGTTTCCGAATTTGGAGTATAGTGTTAGAAGTGTTGTGCTGGCGTACCAAGAAGACCAAAAATTTACCTGCCTGATTTCCCAACTCAAAGTGGGACTGACGGGTACAAAATAATTTACGTTTCGATTTGGTATCCATATATTGGGAATATAACCTATGGGAAGTCAACCATGTGATTCTATTCATGGTAGTCTGACTAGATATATAAGCTGTTTCTGTGTCTCTCAGCTGTCGTTCTACTTCATTATCCTCCTCCGAAGTCACCCTTTTAATATAGGAGATTGTAGATTACAGGCATCCTCTCAAGTACGCCTTAAGAGCATCCCAAAACAGATTGATATCTTGGGGTTCAGGATGTGATAAGACAAAACTATTTAGTTGATTCACAGTTCTATCATTAGGTCCTATTAGCTTTAGCCAGAATGGGTTTAGCTTCCAGAATATAATGTGGTTCAACTGGCCAAAACTCAGTTTAAGTATAATCAGACTGTGATCCGAGATCCCCTTATTGCCGTGTTTTATGTCACCCACCCACATCGCTAGACTGCTGGAGACAAATATGTAATCTATGCGAGATAGTGTGTGTTTAGTAGACAAGTGACAAGTGTATTCCTGTGTTGTGGTGTGATGCATCCTCCACAGATCAAGCCAACCATTACCTTCCATGAACAGTTCAAATTGAGATGAAGATGAAGACAAAGAGGGGGCTCCCCCAGAAATCCCACCATCTAATTCAATTCTGTCAAGGCCATTGTCCATAACCAGATAGAAGTCTCCCATACATGTAACGTGTGCATCTGGGTAGTTTAGAGCAAAACTCAATGCCATTTGAAGAATTGACACATTAGCTGAGGGAGGATTATAAATACACAGTATCACATATCCTCTAGAGTTTATCAGTGCATATACGAATATAGAACAACCTTCAGGGTCTCTCCGAGCCTCTCTGACCCTCCCACCTGATGTCTCTGTGAATCAGTAATGAAACTCTGGTTAAGTGTGTCTCAACTAGGGCTACAATAGGAGGATGGTATCGCTTAATTTGGCAAAATACCTTGACTCTTTTACGAGGGGACTTAAGACTTCTCACGTTCCAGGTCATACATATAATATCAGAACCCATGTCACCTCATCTAGATATGGTATATATTTTAACAATGGCTGAACTTATAGGCATCAGGTATGCAAATTGCCTCTTCAGAAAAAGAGGACTTAAACTATATAGCACCACCTGTTGGTAGTAGCGATCCTACAAGTCACAATCAACCCTTTAACGAGTCATGTAATATGACTTGGGATAAAAGCCAAATCAGAATCTCAATTTGCAGATATGGTGTTTCGGGCTATTGGCCCTCGTCAGTGCAAAGTATGAGAACTGATTTGGCTAGGTGAGAGACTCTGGACTGAGGTCTAAGGGGTAAGGTTTCTCTTTGTGGAGAGTGACATACCAGCTCTGGCTGGTCAAGGTAAGGAGGCTTATTCACCATGCTATGCTCTTCTGGGAAAATTAATATGCAAATTGCCTCTTCAGACAAGTGACATACCAGCTCTGGCTTACCTTGACAAGCCAGAGCTGGTATGTCACTCTCCACAAGGAGAAACCTTACCACTTAGGCATCACGTAGCGATTCTTGGCAGTTGCATCTACATAACTAACATCAAACAGACCTAATACAAAAGAAAAAACAGAGTAGAGTCCAGAAATAAAGGAGCAAAGTCCTATGCTCCTATCGTGATGTAGACAAGAGGATACCCTCACTGAAAACAGCGTCCGGTATTGTCGATTTGGACGCTAGTGGAAAGAGCTCCAATCCTGTAGCCAGTAGGAGAATTCCAAATGACTGCACACATATCATGTTTTCTTTTCATGAGATCCCATATGGGACCGTAGCCATTCAGATGCCTCTGCCGGATCTGTAAAAAAATATGGGAGAACCTTCATGGACAATTCGGAGTCAAGCTGGATAAAATCATGGAGTAAAGAACATTCTTGTCTCTAAGCTGCTTCTTGATCTCCATGAATTGTGCCCTCTGCTTCTGGAGTTCCATAGAAAAATCAGGGAATATTGAAATCGTGGCATTGTTGAATTTGATGGGACTTCTTTGCCGTGCTATACGCAATATAGCATCTCTGTCCTTGCAATTAAGAAGCCTCGCCAGAAAGGGTATAGGTGGACCTCCTGGAGAAAGTGGTTTTGTAGGGACCCTGTGAGCCCTCTTCACAGAAAATGTAGAGGAGAATTCATCTCCTAGAGTGTCCGTAAGCCAACTTTCAAGGAATTGCTCAGGCTGCTGGCCTTCTGAGCGCTCTGGCATCCCAATGATTCGAATGTTGTTGTGGCGCAGTCTATTCTCTAGATCATCCGCCTTCTGTCTCCAGGCATTTATAGAGCCAGGCACTTTTGATAGTTTGACCTCCATAGGTGGAAGATTATCTTTCAAGTGGGACACCCTTGACTCCACCTCTGTAATGCGCCCCCCCCATGGCCTGCATTTCTTGCCGGAGACGCCCCGCCTCAGAGTGCACGTCTTTTCCCGGTCAGAGTTCTAGTCAGGGAAATGGCCTGCATTAACTGCTCAGATGCCTGCCTTAGAGTTAGATCCACGGTGACACCACCCTCCGCACTATCAGAGGCACAGTTTTTACGCTGATCTCCAGCCTTAGAGTTGTTTCTAAGAGAGCGTGTATTATCAGACGGCTCAGTCCTTGCGAATTCTTTTAGTTTGTCTGCCATTCTTGACCTTTTTAAGTATGGCAAGTTTAATGACTATATGATGAAAACGTCCCCTCTTCCAGGAACAGAAGTACTGTCACAAGAGAGTATATATATATATATATATATATATATATATATATACTGTATATATTAGTTTGACTCCGTAGTATCAGGGAGTACAGATGGCTACAGAAAGTGTAATTAGGGAGAAAGCTGACTGCCGCAGCAGACTAAGATTATTGCACAGTTCCTGTGAGTCCGGATGAACTGTCGTGTCACAGCGCCCGTAGGGGGCAGTGGCAGGGGATCACAGACCCTCAAGATGGCGGGAACACAATCACCAGCGGGCAGCTAAAATGTCAGTGAGGGAGCGAGGGGCTCATTTTTCAGAGCTCTCATCGCGTCTCCCCTTACTGTATCTCCTGAGATAAGACGCGCTGCTCCAGCGGCTCCCCAGGGCTAGGATCTGCAGTGCTGTCTCCTTACTGATGGAACACTCAGCTAAGATTGCCGCCGTCCTCCCCAGGTCCCGCGTCCCTGCCGGTATTCCCCCAGAGCTCTGCTCACAGGAGCTGAAAATCACATCTGCCCGGCACCGGATGACTCCTGGGGTCCAGGAGAATAAGATGCATGCAGGTAAACGCAGTGAGATTGCTGGAATAGCAGGATGAATAGCAGGATGCGAGGTGCTCCGTCTCAGCACATCCTCCTAGCACACTACATCGCCACACCCCCCCTGATCCTTCTCAAATCTTAGGTAGTTAATGTGCGTCTTTTTCTCAACAAGGTTTTGCGACACTGTTGAGTAACTGTAACAAAAGTTTTGATGGTTCTCTGATTATGCCCCAATTTCAAGAGTCAAATCTCTTTTTTTGGTCCATTTTGCCTGTGGAAATCAAGCTGCCTAATAATTCTGCACACGCTGATAAAGGTGATTAAGCCGTTGTATCCTTAGGCCTCCTTCATTACACAAATACACTTCACCTGATCTGCTTCCTCCTGTAAGCATTCAGATTATACAGCTTGTATACAATATGCGTAAAAATAATGTAATGGTCAAATTACTCACTTTCCTAATAATTGTGCATACAGTGTATTATTCAAAAACATATGTGCTGAATTTGAAAAATAACAATCTCGCCCAAAAATAAATAGTTATGTAAAAAAAAACCCTTTGCATCAGTCCTACGTCTTGCATGAGTATCCTGCAGGGAGTTCCTTTGTTAGTTGCTTCCACATATGCTCTTTCCGCTATAACTTGGGATAACCATTTCTGATCCATAAGTAGTGCTGTTTTCCTGTATTCCATTTGCTCAAGTGTCTTCTCTTTTCCTCTTGTGTGTGGAGTCCCATGTTCCACCTGGGCATCAGTTGGGTGCTTGCAAGAGAGGATGAAATGCTCTAGCTCAGCCAGCACAGCATTTTACTTGTCACTAAGCCAAGGGCTTTCCTTAAAGACTGAACAGTGGGGGAGGAGGCCAGAAGACAGTTGGGTGGCAGTTTGTATGGAAGAAATGTAAGCATAGCAGAAAGAGATGAACACCTGCCTATATCAGGTTAATACACAGAAAACCTCAGGTCAGTAGACCCTGTGTAATGTGAAAAGTGGATCTATGCCAGGCACTTCCAGAGTAGAAGGAAGACTTTGAGTAAGCGTCTCTTAAAGTGGTGTTAGGCCTACTATTTTGTGATTCACCATTTTTCTCCCAGAGAATAACTGGTGGTTAATAAATGTAATTTGTTGGTCATTTTTTACCTTGAGGATTACAAATATTGGTTATTTATATGTGTCACAAATTTAAGGCCTCCATACACACTATACTACGCATTTCTTCTTGTGTAGAGCAAGACAGGGAGGGGAGGAGCAGTTGAATAAGCCCCGCCCATTGGACCGGACCGTGGCAGTTTACATACATCTGAACCGATATAAAAAAGGTATTTATGCATGAAAGGTGTGGGGTCAGGGGGAAGCAAAAGTACTAAGAGAATCCTTATGTGACACACAATTGAATGATATCATTATATGATATCTCAAAAAAGGGGTGACAGATTCCCTTTAAAAGTGCAGCAAGCACATCTGCATTGACAAGATGGTCAGTACATGATATCTGAGTCCAGTAATAGGCTGCAATAGTCACACGCTCTAGTTATGTCAGTGCTGCAGCCTGTCAACAGAATGGGGGCAGCGCTGCAGAGGCAGCTGAGGAGGGTGGGTAATGCTCAGTTTCTTTAACGTCAGCAAGCCTGTGAATTTTAAAAACAAGTAATTTTTTGGAAATCGCCGCTAACACTTTATGCACACGATGTCTTTTTCAGGTGGATTCCACCCAGAACCCCATGGAAAATGCCACAAAAGCGTCCCACTAAGTGAACAGCACAGCAGTGTCATAAAAGCATTAGCCTGGGTTCACACTTGCGTTTGGGTGCCCTGCTTAAGGCTGCGTACTTCCTCCGTTAAGCTCCGCCTACTTCCGCATGCATCTTGCGTCATCCTGCGTACCTATCGTTAACATTGGGTAGGTTGGGACATGTGTTGGGAACGCAACATATTGCGTTCCCATGGGGTCAGCGTGCACGTCAAAACGACGTACACGGTCATATCCAATGTTAAATATAGGGATGCAGGGCGCATGCGGAAGTAGGCAGAGTATAGGTGGAGCTTAAGGGAAGAAGTACGCAGCCCTACGCAGAGCACCCAAACGCAAGTGTGAACCCGGCCTTATAGACCAAAGGGTTGATATTGACTTGTACGATTACTACTTCCAATAGGTGGCGATAGAGTTCAAGTCCTGTTCCTCTCTGAAGAGACAATTTGCTTATTTAATTTCCCAGAGAAACATGCAAGGTGTTTGTCTCCTCATACTGGCATGCCAGTTCTGGCATGCCACTCTTCACAAGGAGAAACCTTACCCCTTAAGACTAGAGAGTAAAACGAATGCCAGCATTTTCCTTAAGCTGCTTCAGCTTAGAAAACCTTAGCTTCTACGCTGGAGTCTAAAGGTGTGTATGTAGTCTGATACAGCAATTACCAATCAGCAACTGCTGTATTAATGCTGCAGACAGTGCCTACTTATTGTCAGATCCCTGGCTTTGATTTAATATGCTGCGATGGGAGGTTGTGGAAAGCTGCTAAGCATGTCCGGAATTGACGACCAGGAAGTTGGGACAACTTTTACAGGGAGTCAGTTTTTTCATAAAGAGCTGAAGATTTTGACACTTTTTTTATTTGTTTTTGTTTTTTTTACATGTTTTCTGTACTAACATCTTATATAAGTAGTAATGTTTCTCCTTGCGGAGAGTGACATGTTAAGCATGCCGAGATGAGGAGACTTAAAGCCCTTTAACCCTAAGTCATGTGAAAAGGCTCATTAAAAGGTCGACATTGACTTTTAGGATTGCTACTTCCAATAGGTGGCGTTAGAGTTCTAGTCCTCTTCTAGTCCTCTTCCTCTCTGAAGAGACTATCTGCAACATCTTATATAATAATTACTTTTTGGTAATTGATTTTTTTAAAGTGAATCCGACAGCAGGGTTTTCTATGTAATCCAAGAGCAGCACAATGTAGGAGCACAGATCTTGACTTCAGTTATGTGTCACTTATTAGTTTGTGATTTGCTGATTTTATAAAATCAGTGTTTTATCAACAGGAGATTATCACTACGGGACTAGGTGTCTCATGCCTCCTAGTCCAGCCACACCCCCACCACTGACTAGCAGCTGTGGAGACATGAGGGTCAGTGGGTGCTCTCATCCGCTGGCCTAGCTGTCTTTAGAAAGATTGCATGGGCCAGGTCTCATCCCACTGAATGCCCATACTTGTTCCCTGTGGACAGAATACTATTCAGACAACACAGGGTGAGGGTAACGCACTGTAGCAATACTTTATGGACCACCAACAGTAAATAACATAGTACAGTCCCAGCAAATACAAAAGATTGTGCAAATAACACTCACCTTTCCGCTGGCTCACTGGGAATTAGAACATCTGCGTCTTCAGAGCTTCCAGGGCCAACTACCCCAACGAGTGGTACCCCACTTTTGGCGGGTACCCACAAAGAGGAGGTAGCGGCAAGCTTAGGAAGCTGACAGCATACATTGAGGTATGTGACAAGGTGACCTTATTGTCCCAAACTGGGTTCTGCAAATCTCTTTAAGGGTTCAGTGATGGTTAATGGAGCAGATCTGTATTCCTCCAGTTGGTGTCTGTCTCTCTGGAAACAGAGGCAGATTCTACTTTTATAGTCCACAGCTCTTATTCAGGGCATTCTTCCACAGGATTGGTGGTGGTGGGAGGAGATACTCTCTCATTCGAGTGTTAAAATTAACCGGCATATTTTGTCCTTCAAGGGTTGTAGAATAATAATATTCAGGGCTGGTACAATGAAAAATCATCAGGCATTAAACATATTAAGCATTGATTCTTCAATTAACCTGCGTCTTTGTCCTCGAAGATTATTTAGAATAAATTGTAGGGGCTGATACAATAGGTAATCAGTAGATCTTCAACAAATCAACATACAACAAGGCAATACACAACAAGAGTCAATGTGCAAGCTTATATGAAAAATGGCTCATGTCTATTGACCTACTGAATAATACTTCTGACATAATTAAGAATAAATGCTGTATCGCCACATTCCTTCTTAATTAGCCAGCCATGATAAGCTTCCGATCATCCTCCACTTGTCAAGGACAGTCCATCGGCATTTCTTTCAGACACTGATGTATGTGATTTCACCTCAGACCCTGATGGCTCATCTTAGAAGACGGCTCCAAGCATGAGGTGCCGGCCCTGTAAACAATGTTTGACCATGTATCCAATCTTCCCACATGTTTTACAGCACCATGAGTTGGGCAAATCAAGGGTCTTGTTTGTAAACCTTTGTCCTGATGGGGTTCCTGCTGGATAGCATGATAGTCCTGCTTGAATGGTTGGTGGTTTCTCGAATCCTTGGTTGTGGGGTCTTCTGGAATTGGTGGTCCTATTGGTGGCCCAATCAGCTGTGTGCACTTGGTGCATCAGCATCAGGGTCTCAAAGCTTTGCAGATATTCATCAACCTCTTTGTTAGACTCAATAAACACTGGCATGTCTCTGTAATGGAGATGATTTCTTTGGTGGTGGGCCACCATGGAGGTAAGGTCCAGCGCTGAAACACCCAAAACTGATTTCATAGAACAAGCCCTCTCCCTTCTTAAGGCTCCAGGTCCCAATGCGATCAACAAATTTTGGATTCGGGCTGCTTGTGACTGGATATTTCATTCCAGACTACCACTTGAACCTTGATTTGGCGAGCAGTTTAATTCCTCTGTGTTCAACTCAGCTGAGATTTCATCATCCTCCACAATGTTATGGGCATCCCAACAGACCAATTCCTGTATCAAATCTTACCGATTGTCGGTGGCCCAGTATTTGGTCCGTCATAGCTGGCACAGCTCCTATAGTCGCCGTTTCTTGTTGCGGCTGTACATCTACTCTAGTCCTCATCCCAAGGCCAAGCTGGTGGGCTTGGACATGTGGTCACACCCAAAACCTTCTGTGCATGCCTCACCTATGGTCTACTGGGTCAGTTTATATGCTTCACTGGTTGTGGAGCCCTTGGTCGATGTCTACAAACACAAGACCCCTGCAGCTCCCCTGGACTAGCTGGGCTCAGTAGTTTCCCACTGCTGCCATTAGGTGTGGAGACATGAGGGTCAGTGGGTGCTCTCAATTGCTGAGTGGGCTGTCTTTAGAAAGATTGCATGGACCAGGGCTCATCCCACTGAACGCCCGTACTCCTTCCCCATGGGCAGCATACCACTCAGACAGCACAGGGTGAGGGTAACACATTGTGGCAATACTTTGTTGAATCACCAACAGTCAATAACATATAGTATAGTCTCAGCAAATACACAAGGTGATGCAAATGACAGTGTCACCTTTCCGTTGCATGGCCGAGAATTAGAACATCAGTGTCTTCAGGGCTTCCAAGGCCAACTAGCCCAACCAGTGACACCCCCATTTGGCGAGCACCCACAGAGAGGAGGTAGTGGCAAGCTTAAGAAGCTAACCCACTACATTGAGGTATGTGGCCAGGTGACCTGAGTGTCCCAACCTGAGTTCCAATTATCTTTAAGGGTTCAGTGATAGTTAATGGAGCAGATCTGTATTCCTCCAGTTGGTGCCTTGGCTCCTTGGCTGCTGTTCTGTAGCGTCTTTCTGGAAGCAGAGGCAGATCCCACTTTTATATTCCACAGCTCTTATTTAGGGCATTCTTCCACAGGATTGGAGGGAGAAGATAATCATTGTTCGAGTGTTAAATTAACCTGCATATTTTGTCCTTCAAGAGTTGTAGAATAATAGACTGCAGGGCTGATACAATGTGTAATCATCAGGCATTCAACATATTAACAAACCTCAATTCTTCAATTAACCTGAGTCTTTCTCCTCCCAAGGTTATTTAGAAGAATAACTTGCAGGGGCTGGTACAATAGGTAATCAGCAGGCCTTTAACAAATCAACATACAAGAGTCAACTTGCAGGCTCATATGAACAATGGCTCATGTATCTTGACCTACTGAATAATACGCTGGGCATAATTAAAAATAAATGCTGAGTCATCCCAGCAGCTTTCTGTAAATATACACTATACAAATAAAGCTACCAATCAGTGATGAGGGCTGGACTTAACATTGTGACCTTTACTACAATTGCAGCAGATAAAACTGTGATTATATCATAGCTGCTGCACCCACTAAAATGTGTAATAAATTGCTGGAATCAGAGTCTCTACCCCTACATCTTGCTGCTTCCAGATTATACGGCAAAACGTGTGGATAGATTTCCTTTAAGTAAAACATATATGCTCTTTCTTCAAAACAATAAAAACTTAATGGCTTTGGCTGATACTTTGTAATAGTTTATGTATTCTGAATAGTTTATGCAAACTGCATTCATCATCTTTCCTCCATCTCACCTAACTCCCCTACCTTATCTAGCACAATAAATTAATCATGCTTTCCCCTGTACAGCAAGTCCGCTGCCTCGGAGTAACCCTCAACTCTGCCCTGTCCTTCAAACCGCACATCAAAGCGCTTACCGCCTCAACTCAAAAATATTTCCAGAATCCGTTCTTTCCTTTACACTGAATTTACTAAAATGTTAGTGCATGCCCTCATCATCTCCTACCTCGACTACTGCAATATCCTCTTCTGTGGCCTCCCTGCTAAAAATATCGCACCTCTTCAGTCAATCCTTAACTCTGCTACGTGACTAATCCAATTCTCCTCTCGTTATTCCTCAGCTTCTCCCCTCTGCAAATCCCTTCATTGGCTCACAATTCTCCAATGCATCCAGTTCAAACTACTGACATTGACCTACAAAGTCATCCATAATCTGTTTCCTCCATAGAACTCGGAACTAATCACCCATTACCTTCCAACACATAATCTCCAGTCCTTTCAAGTCCTCCTTCTGTATTCCACACTTAGACGTTCCTCACCCAGTCGCCTCCAAGACTACTCCAGAGCACACCCCATATTTTGGAATTCTGTGCCTCAACATGTTGGATTATGTGCCCCAGGGGCAGACACTGACAGCTTGGGGCCCCTGTGCAAGAAATGTGTCTGGGCCCCCCTCCCTGCTTTGTACGCTGCTTATGATGAGGGCAATCTGACAATGGGACCCCCTGGAGCCTCGGGCTACAAGCAACAAGCCAGATTGCCCTCATTATTGCTGCACTGCAAGCAGGGGTTTACATAGCAATCATAGGGCCCCATAGCAAAAGTTCTATTTGGGTCCCCACACCTCTAAAAATATATATACAGGATATTTTTATCTTTTTTCACTGAGACGGAGATATATATACTCTATGTGTGAGTGTAATAAATATATCCGTTAGGATTCAGTTCTGCTGGTTCCAGCGCAATCAGACTTGCAGTCAGGTGACAACTAGTGTCCGCTGTCAGTGAATAGAACTATGCAGACGTGGCTGACACTGTAGTTGGCACATGACAGCGAGTATGCAAAGCGTACCCTCGTGGTTACATGATTACTACTGGAGAGATTTTTTGCTAGGCTTGCAGCCATCTGATTATTATATTTATACCACGTCTGATCTACTTAGTGTTCATTGGAGTAAATTTACATTTTTTACACTTTATTATGACCTGTAATCCCTATGAGAAGTGGTTATTTTATATTTCTTACCTAAGCATATGTGATTGCTTCTATATGTATATAATCCTTTCCTTGCAGACCTCTTGGAGTTCATTCTGTTCAATTTCAATCCTTTTTATATAAATGTAATTTTATTATGTCCTTTTCTACGTAGTTAATAAAGATTTGTTTTATCTATATTTTGGTTTCACACTTCCGTCTTTTTGGAGTTTGATATAGTTTGAGGTGTGTCCTTTAAATTTTTGGCCTAATTTTGGGGATATGATTACTACTGGAACCGTCAGAGCCCGACCATGTGTATATTATATTACATTATATGTCTGGTATCTGTATCATCTGGTATCTGCTCTAGTCATTGATTATGGAACTTATGGAAATAGCCGAGTGCAGCGCTGACCTGCTCTATAGGTAATGGAGAGCAGAGGCCAAGCATGCACAACTCTGCTCCATCCAGGACGAGACTGCAGACCCCTGTTCTCAGAATCTCTGGGGGGCCCAGTGGTTGAATCCCCAGTGATCAGCAAGTTAGCCACGATCCGATGGATCCACATACATTGTACATACATATACACACATATAGTATACACAAACCGTACACACATATACCTTATATACACACACAAACATAGATGTAAAGACACATACATACACACACATAGATACATATACTGTACATAGATACACACATACTGTACATACAGATGTACACATACATAGACACACACATACATACAGATGTACACATAGATACACATATACTGTACATACATACAGATACACATACATACACTGATGCGCACACACACATACAGATAGATACACATACATATTCTGTACATGCATACTCACACATATACACATACATACACAGATGCACACACACACATACATGTATACACACACATATACTGTACATACAGTACACACATATGTATATATACAAACACACACATACTAATTTATGACCTCAGGTGTTCAGATGAGCTGTGGAGCAGGTCGGCCTCATAGTTCAGCTAGAGAGGGCTGCAGAACCCACTGTGGGGGATGGGGACACAGAGCAGAGAGAATTTCAGCTCCCTGCTGCTGACGTGCTGTCCCATGCAGTGAGCCTCCTCTCCCGACCTCTGCTCTGTGAGGAGTGCTGCAGCCTGCTGGGAATAGAACAGTGGAGGCTGCAGAAGACACCTTGTAAGTCCTACTCTTAGGCTATGTGCACACGCTGTGGTTTTTGCTGCGGTTCCGCTGCGGGTTTGGCCCTGCGGAACCGCAGCAGTTCCGCAGACATGGTACAGTACCATGTAACCCTATGGGTTTTCAAAACCGCAGTGCTCACGCTGCGGTTTTTTCCACGCGGTTTTGCTTCGATTTATAAACCGCAGCATGTCAATTGTTTCTGCGGATTCCGCTGCGGTTTCAAACCTTTAACATAGTAGAGGTGTGAAACCGCAGGCCAAACCACAGCAAAACCGCAGGTCACTTTACCTGCGGTTCCGCGGGGAAAAACCCGCAGGTGATTCCGCAGTGTGTGCACATAGCCTTACTCCACTGGCTGTACAGCCAGGCCCCTGACTACAGGTGTGTACTCACCATTGGGACATGCAGGAGGGTGTAGACGGCAGCCAGTGAGCAATGTGCTCAGTCTGGTGAGGAAAGTGTTCCTTGGCCAGCGTCTGCTCTGCATGATACACCCCCTTTTTGAACTCCTGCACTCTGCGTGCTGCTCTCTCAACGGCTCTGGGTATACACTTGATTATGGGAGGGAGTGAGAGGGGCCCGATGCTGCATGACACTGGGCCCCTCTCACTCCCTCCCGCAATCTTGACTTAGTGGCCCCATAGCAGCTGCATCCTGTGCTGCTTTGGGCAGTACGCTCCTGACTGCAGGGGCCCCCTCCACCTCTGCACTCCGGTGCCGTTGCATCGGCGGTATGTCCGTCCCTGATGTGCCCATTTCAGAACTTTCAGAACGAACTTGAAAATGCATCTCTTCAAGCAAGCTTACAGTCTGCAATAACCCCAATGCTACCTCACCACCACCAGAGCTTCTGCAACCCCTACAACTTACTGCCTCCTATCCCATTATCCAGAAGACTGTAAGCCTGCAAGGGCAGTGCGCTTTTCACTTTTGCACCAACCTGTCACATTGTTAGTTTGTGCAATGTAATTTATTCCTGTTTTCTGTATGTAACACTCTCATGTACAACACCATGGAATCAATGGTGCTCTAAAAAGAAATAATACTATTCATCGAGTGACAATGGCAGATCACTATCATCCTGATATGATCTCTGCTGAGAGATCCTCTATCTCTTCTGGATAAATGGTTTATAATCATCTGTCAGTATCTCGTCAAAAAGCTACCACTTGGCCTTTAGTAATACAATGACTATGCCCCTGTGTGTGGAAAAGCATTAAGCAAGCAATAGATCAGCCAAAATCAGGATTGTTATTTTAAAATCTGGATAGATTTTAGGTGTTGCATTTTAGTGTTGGGGGTCATGTATATGGGTGGGGTAAAATGTTTTTATTTTTATTTAAGTGTTTCTTTATGCAATAAATCTATACATATCAGAGCCGTTCATGTTTCTAATTTCAGAGCAATAAATATTTTATTACGGTAGCTGTTACTATTTTTGTAATGAGAATGACATTACACATCCACAAGGTTGACAATACTACACTAATGGAGCACTATAGTTACTGACTTGCATTTATCTATATTCTGTAGATGGAACAGTTTTGCATTTTACAGGCAAAATCTACAATAAAAAGGGTGATTTTGAAAATACTTTTTTTTTTCTCCACACTTTATATTGGTTGTGTGTAGTGATGGGCAAACCCGAAAGGTAAAGTTTGGGGTACATACCGGACACTCAATGTCCATGCACAGACCCCGAACAAAGCTTGATGAAAGGCTGCACCCGGTGTGGATACTTCCAGCCCCATCACAGCTCTCAGTTGTCTGCTTTATCTTGGCTGGTTATCAAAATAGATGGACCTCTCATGCTGTTTTTTAAAATTATTGAAATCAAAAATTTAAATGGCATGGGGTCCCCCGTTTTTTGGATAACCACCCAAAGTAAAGCAGACAGCTGGGGGATAGTATTCTCAGGTTTATTCATGGATATTTGGTTTTCCCCAGTCTAAAAATAGCAGCTCGCAGCCACCTCAGAAAAGGCGCATCCACTAGATGCGCCAGTTCTGGCGCTTTGCCTTGGGAGGGCCAAATATCCATGCACCATCCCAGCCTGAGAATACCAACCCCCAGCTTTCTATTTTACCCCACGTCACTTTTTTCATTCATTTATTTGTCACGATACAGCTGTCACGTGACCCGGGACCAGGGGCTCATTTACTGGCCCTAACACTAGGGGGTGCCCTAGCTCGCCTTGTCCCCCGGGGATACTTCAGGTGGCAAAGATGCCAGGGCCTCCGTCCTTGCCCTATCTCGTAAGTTAGCTGTCCATCTGTTCTCTTCCTCCATCCAAGGAAGGAGGGGCACTACTGTGCACCGCAGTACACCAACCGGACAAACTGGGCAACAAAGATAAGGGGTAACTGAAAACTACACACACACAAAATATTCACTTATATAACAGAGGAATCCACCAAGGTGTGCAGGAAGGGGAAGAAACCAAAATAGGGAAGGATAAGGAATTACCAAGCGTACAAACAAAACAGCAGTTGCTTATAACTCTTATAGCACTCCTTGTCATACCAATTTCTCTCCCTCCTTTAGCCATACAGCATAAAGCTAACTCTGATGAGGATTAGTAATAGAGCCCAGATTAAATAGGGAAAAGGAGTGGCTAACCGAGCACAGCTGAGAACATGGATTTCCAGCATGGCCGATTAACCCCTGTTCTGCCGGAAGAAATAAACACGTTTAATAAAACAGAGAAGTACTTCTTCTCAGCGCCAGAGTAGGAACAACGAGACGCTGCGTTCTGGCTCCACTCTATTGCGGTAACCCAGTGACATTAATACTGATAAATAAATAAATAAAAAAATACTAAGAAATAAATGAATAAATAAAAACGATATGGGGTCCCCCCTATTTTTAATAACCAGCCAAGGGAAAGCAGACCGTTGTGAGCTGTTCTTATTATTCTGGGAAGGGTCCAATATCCATGTATCTTCCCAACATATTAATATCGGCTCCCAACGGTCTGCTTTGCCGTTGCTGGTTATTAAAAATGGAAGGACTCTAAAAAAAATGACATTGAGCCCCACCTATTTTTAATAACAAGCTAAGGCAAAGTGGACAGCTGGGGGCTGAGATTAATAGGCTGGGAAGGTCCATGGATATTGGCACCTTCCAAGCCTAATAAGATCTACTCTCAGCTGCCCCAGAATTGGCACATCTATGGATGCGCCAATTCTGGCGCTTAGCCTTGGCTCTTCCTGATTGCCCTGGTATGGTGGCACTCGGCTAATGGGATTTTGGGGTTGATGTCAGCTGTGCAATGTCTGCTGACATGAAGCCCATGGGTTAGTAATGGATAGGTGTGTATAAGACAACCCATTACTAACCAAGTAAGTAAAAGGAAAAGAGAACATATCACAAAAATCTTTATTTGAAAAAAAAAACAACTCATAGCAATTTCCCTCTTCTTCCCTCAAAGAGCAGTATAGCTACGGCGGCACGATTGGGCGACCTCACGCTGAGTGCCGCGGTGATTGGGTGCAGGTGTCAGCTGTATGTGACAGCTGACATCCTGCAGCAATGCCCATGATCGCATTTATCCCCTCTGATGCCGCTGTCCGTAGTGACAGCGGCATAGAGAAGCATCGCACAGGGATGTGATCATGATGGCCTGATGGTCTCTATGGAGACCCCCAGCACCAAGATGGCCGCAGTGTCCTCCCGGGTCCTGGGAGGGAAGTGGCTTGTGAGCGCCTGTTGAGAGCAAGCGACCGCATGCCTCCTACCCTGCCTGTTAGATTGCTGATCTGATACTAAGCAATGGAAAATGTCAGATCAGCGATCCTGGGACAATATAAAAAATTTAAAAAAAAGTTAGAATAAATATTATTTATGTAAATTAAAAAAAAACAATAAAAGTACACTGCATCTGTAACGACCTGCTCTATAAAATTATCCCACTAGTTAACCCCTTCAGTGAACACCGTAAAAAATAAATAAAAAACGAGGCAAAAAACAATGCTTTATCATTATACCGCCAACAAAAAGTGCAATAAAACGCAATCAAAAAGATCGATGTAAATAAAAATGGTACCGCTGAAAACATCATCTTGTCCTGCAAAAAAACAAGCCACCATACAGTTCCATCAGCAGAAAAATAAAAAAATTATAGCGCTCTTAATAAAGCGATGCAAAAATTTTTTTTCTATAAAATAGTTTTTATTGTGTAAAAGCACCAAAACATAAAAAAAATATGAATGAGGTACCGCTGTAATCGTACTGATCCGAAGAATGAAGCAGTATTTAAAAAAAATCAAACAAAAAGCAATTCTTGAATTGTTGGTTATTGTTCATTCGGTACCCCGAAAATTAGAATAGAAAGTGATCAGAAAATGTCATGTGCCCGAAAATAGTACCAGTAAAAATTTTAACTTGTCCCACAAAAAACAAGCCATAACATGACTGTCGGCCGAAGTATGAAAAAATTATAGCTCTCAAAATATGGTGATGCAAAAACAAGTTTTCGCAATAAAAAGCGTCTTTTAGTGTGTGACCGCAGCCAAATGTAAAAACCTGATATAAATCTGGCATCGCTGTAATCGCACCGACCAGAAGAATAAAGTTGCCTAATCACTTACAGTGGGGGGAAATAAGTATTTGATCCCTTGCTGATTTTGTAAGTTTGCCCACTGACAAAGACATGAACAGTCTATAATTTTAAGGGTAGGTTAATTTTAACATTGAGAGATAGAATATCAAAAATAAAATTCAGAAAATCACATTGTATAAATTGTATAACTTTATTTTCATTTTGCAGTGAGAAATAAGTATTTGATCCCCTACCAACCATTAAGATTTCTGGCTTTTACAGACCAGTTAGATGCTCTTAATCAACTCATTACCTGCCTTAAAGACAGCTGTCTTACATAGTCATCTTTATAAAAGATTCCTGTCCACAGACTCAATCAGTCAGACTATATCCTTTACAACATGGGCAAGACCAAAGAGCTTTATAAGGATGTCAGGGACAAGATTATAGACCGGCATGAAGTTGGAATGGGCTACAAAGCCATAAGTAAGACACTGGGTGAGGAGACAACTGTTGGTGCAATAGTATGAAAATGGAAGAAATACAAAATCACTGACAGTCGACATCGATCTGGGGCACCATGAAAAATCTCACCTCTTGGGGTATCCTTGATCATGAGGAAGGTGAGAGATCAGACTAAAACTACACGGGTGGGGACTTGTTAATGATCTCATTGGCAACACTACGTCATAAAGATTTAAAATCCTGCAGTGCCCGCAAGTTCCCCCTTCTCAAGAAGGCACATGTGCAGGCCAGTCTGAAGTTTGCCAATGAATACCTGGATGATTCTGTGAGTGATTGGTCGAAGGTGCTGGGGTCAAATGAGACAAAAATTGAGGTATTTGGCATTAACTCTACTCGCCGTGTTTGGAGGATTAGAAATGCTGCCCATGACCCAAAGAACATCATCCCCACTGTCAAACATGGAGGTGGAAACATTATGTTTTGTGGATGTGTGGGGAGGAGGACCCCCATATAGTGTTTGGGCCGGAACCAAGGGGACCGCCATCAGAGTTATTGAAGGAAGCACAACAGGGGAATTACAAAGGGAGACATGCGACTGAGGTTGTCAGGGCAACAGGGGGAGAGGCTAGGGTAAAAGGAGCAGGGGACGCGCTGAAGTGGCAGTTGGGGAAGAGAGGGAGTGAAGGCAAGACGCAGGGTGACCATCATCGGCCTCAAGATACGCCACATTGTCACAGGCGGGATAAAAGGCTCGCTACCCTGGCTTAGGAAGAGACTCCTTGGTAAAAGACGGCTACAGGCCTTTCTGGGGAACTGCGTCATCACCGCGCGCCACCTCCATCATTTACTTCAGGGCCCGTTGAGCCCCAACGGCATTGTTTTCTTCAGGGCCTGTTGCGCCCCAGCGGCAGCGTTACCTACAGGGCCTGTTGCGCCCCAGCGGCAGCGTTACCTACAGGGCCTGTTGCGCCCCAACGTCCCCGTTTCCTTCAGGGCCTGTTGCGCCCCAGCGGCAGCGCTACCTACAGGGCCTGTTGCGCCCCAAAGTCCCCGTTTCCTTCAGGGCCTGTTGCGTCCCAGCGGCAGTGTTTCCTTCAGGGCCTGTTGCGCCCCAGCGGCAGCATTACCTTCAGGCCTGTTGCGCCCCAACATCCCCGTTTCCTTCAGGGCCTGTTGCGCCCCAACGTCCTCGTTTTCTTCAGGGCTTGTTGCGCCCCAACGGTATTATTTTCTTCAAGGCCTGTTGCCCCCACCGACGTCACTTTCCTGAGGACAGCCACCTCAGCGACCTCAACGCGGCCACGCTACTGAACCCCGCAGTCCCTGGAAGGCTAAGTGAAACTATATTTGGTTACGTTTGTTGAGTCCCTGCGTGGACTGTTGGTGTTGTTTCTTTATCCTTGTTTTGTTCAGCCTAGCGCATCGGCTAGAGTTATATAAACGTGATTTCGAAAATCACCATTCGTCTAGTGTCTCGTCACTGCATCCTGCGAACCTGTCCGAAGCTACACTTGGGGTAGTCGGCAGGATGCAGTCTCCGAGCATAGACGGTGGTGGCGCAGGTCAGGGGGAAGCTGTAGAATCTGTAAATAATGAGGGCCCCCGTACTAGCATTTCATTGGGGGCCATGCTGAACAACCTGCCTAGATTTTCCGGCTCCAATACTATGTAATGGAGCTGGACAGAACGAATGCGGGGGCTCTTTCGGATTCACCCAATGACCCCTGACCTGGAAGCTGAAGTGGCACTCATGGCCCTTGACGGGGAGGTGTGGAGGTCAGTGATGTTGAAACCTCCGGGGCACCGCAACACTTTTGAAAAGGTGTTGCAGATAGTGGAACAGACCCACGGAGATCCCACTGATGTGGGAGAGTTAAGGACCCGTCTGTTTAGTCGGATGCAGGCAGAGGGGGAGACGATTACTCAGTATATGAATGTGCTCCAAGAATTGCATACGGCTATTGAAAGAAAAGACGGGGTTGGGGTAGGACCTGTTGACATTACCCTACGTGACCTACTGGTGACTGGACTGCGAGATCCACTGATAAAACAGGCATTACAGGAACAGAACAGAATGAATCCCCAAATAGATTTTTCAGAAGTGGGAAGTCAGGCACGGGTTCGGGAGCAAGAGCAGGGGATGGCGGTCCCCGTGGGGAAGGTCCGAGGTGTGGAGGCCTCCTCGAACACAGTTGAGGAACCCCAGTGGGTGGAGGAGATGAAGCAAGAATTGAAAAATATTAAGAGCGAGTTGGCTGAAGTAAATAGAAGAACCGAACCAGAGACTGGACGACCCAGTGTTAATCCCGGTCCCTGGGGGTCACGTTCTCCGTGGGGTGGTCAACCTATACCAGCCCGGTGTTATGAGTGTGGAGAACCAGGCCACTTCGCCCGAGAGTGTCCGCGGCGTGGGAGATACCCACCCCGGCGGCCATTAAACTAAAGGGCTCCGGGCTGGGGGGACGCCGCTCGGAGCCGAAAACTACAACTAGGGGTGGTGGAAGTCCCGAAGATTTGATAGCAAAGTGTCCGGTAGTTTGGGCAGAAGTAGAGGGCCGGGCCGGGCCGTCCGGTGTCTGGTGGACACGGGGTCACAAGTAACCACTATGCCCGCAGCGTACTTTCAACTAAACTTTCCAGAGGCAGCAAGGCCTCAGTGGGGACCCATGATTAGACTAGTAGCTGCTATCCAACTGCCGGTCCCGGTTGCCGGGGTAGTGTGGGTGCAGATGACGTTGTGCGGTAAACCCCTCGGCCGCAGAGAGGTGGTGCTGACTCAAGGAGAAGCTGATCAACGACACCCCGTCACCCTAGGCATGAATATTTTAAAAGAGTTTGGTAACCTGTTGCTTAATGATCCCACACAAAGGACACTGAAGCAGTGGGGTTCTCGCACAGCTCAGGGACAGGTATTCCAGCAGCTGGTGCGAGGTGCGCGGGTGCATCGGGACTGCCAGGAGGGTGAGGCTCTGGGTAAGGTCATCGCGTCAGCGGCACCCCTGCTTGTGCTGCCTCCTGGACAGACAGTGGTGTCCCTGCCAATTCGGGCCCCGATACCTTTGGAGGGCGTAGAGGTGCAGGTGGAGCCGTGTCACTCAGAACACTTACCTCCTGGCATACTGGTGGCTCGTTCCCTCGCTACGGTGCGAAAAGGAACCGTCCTGGTCCGCTGCGTTAACCTTGAAGACCGAGATACCATTCTGAAAGCCCGGACTGTACTGGCCAAACTAGTAAAGCCTTTAGAAGAAGTTCTGCCCGCTCCTGCGGTTCAATTACGAGTACACCCCGAGGATCCTTGGGAGGTAACAATACGAACCTTACAGGCCCACGAAGTCTCGACACAAGAGAAGGGCCGAAATATTTTGGAGCAGATGCGGGCCGAGCTTTCTGGACTAACTGCGGCCCAACTTTCACAAGTAAAAGCATTGCTGGGACAGTACCACGAAGTATTTGCTAGCCATGAGGATGACTTTGGGTGTACCACCGCCATCACTCATGAGATCCCCACAGCAGGAGCGGCCCCTATCCGAGAACGATATCGACAGATCCCGCCACAACTCTATCAAGAGGTGAAAACTTTGCTGGGTCAGATGCTGCAAAAAGGGGTGATACGGGAAAGTCAAAGCCCTTGGGCGGCCCCCATCGTGTTGGTCCGGAAGAAAGATGGTACACTACGATTCTGTGTGGATTATCGTAAATTGAATGCTTGCACTATTAAAGACTCATACCCACTGCCCCGCATAGAAGAATCTCTGTCTGCATTGGGCAAAGCAACATATTTTTCGACCCTGGACTTGGCCAGTGGGTACTGGCAGGTGCCCATGTCAGAAGAGGACAGAGCTAAGACGGCGTTCATAATGACCATGGGACTGTTTGAGTTTAATCGTATGCCATTCGGGCTGGCCAATGCCCCCGGGACCTTTCAGCGATTGATGGAGCGATGTTTAGGAGATCTCAATTTTGAGGCCACGTTGATCTACCTGGACGACATCATTGTCTATGCCGCCTCCTTCGAAGACCACCTGAAGCGGTTGGGACAGGTACTCAGCCGGCTGCAAAAGTACGGGTTGAAGGTGAAGCCTCAGAAATGCCACCTATTTCGCTCTCAGATTGAGTATCTGGGACATGTCGTTTCGGCAGAGGGTGTGAGGCCGTCCCGGGAGAAGGTTGCTGCTATCCAGGAATGGCCTACCCCCGAGACGGTGAAAGACGTGCAGGCTTTTCTGGGGTTAGCTGGATATTACCGTCGTTTCGTAAAGAATTTTGCATGTCGAGCTCGAGCCCTGCATGACCTGCTGAAGGGGGCTCCCGCTGGGGCCAATGGGCGAAAAATCCAGTGGCAACACCCTCAGGAAGAGGCCTTCTGAGATCTTAAGGCTGCACTCTCGGATGCCCCAGTGTTGGCTTATGCGGATTTCTCTCAGCCGTTCATCCTGCACACTGACGGGAGTCTTCACGGGCTAGGGGCTGTGTTGTCACAGGTTCAGGATGGCCGGGAGAGGGTGATCGCTTATGGAAGCCGTTCACTCCATGACTCCGAGCGTAACCCTGACAATTACAGCTCTTTTAAGCTTGAGCTCCTCGCAGTGGTGTGGGCTATGACGGAGAGATTCGCAGAGTACCTAGCGGGCTCCGAGGTGGTAGTGCGAACTGACAACAACCCACTGGCTCATTTGGAAAACGCCAAGTTGGGGGCTTTGGAGCAGCGATGGGTGGCCCGAATGGCGAAGTACAATTACAAGATTATTTACAAAAGAGGGGCCGAGAATGTTCATGCAGATGCTCTCTCCAGGATTCGACATACAACTCCCGGACGGAATCGAGATGAAGAATTAGAAGGAGAGGAAATACCGTTCGCTCTTACCGCTGCCGTGCTCACCAATGTTGATGCAAAAGTATCTTCCCCAGAGGCCCACAGGGGCATCCTGGAACAATCTCGGGATAAGTGGATACAACAGCAACAAGAAGATGAAGAAGTTGGACTTCTCCGGACATGGGTCGCCGCTGGTCAATTACTCACTGATACTCAACGACAAACTTTGAGCCAAGACCTGTCGCTGATGCTGCGACAATGGAAGAGACTGATTATCCGAAAGGGACTACTGTACCGTAAAATCACTTCGCAAACAACCTCAACGACTGTTTGGCAGGTGGTTATACCCGGAGCTCAACTACACGAGCTGGCTCAAGAGGCTCACGAAAAAGGGGCCCACTTTGGAGTCAAAAAGACTTTGCAATGGTTACAACAGAAAGTTTATCACCCACGCTTGTCGGCTGTTGTGGAAGAAGTTTGCCGTACCTGCCGCTTATGTGAATTGGCCAAACCGCCTGCTCAGAGGGCCGCAACACAGATGATTGTGACTTCAGCACCCTTTGAGCTCCTGACGGTGGATTATCTGCACATTGGGCCCGCATTCCATGGATACGAACACTGCCTCGTCATGGTGGATCATTTCACCAAGTTCGCTGTGGTCACCCCTACTCGAGACCAGACCGCGGAGTCAGCCGCCTCCGCAATTTGCAGAAACTTTATACAAGTGTACGGCTGTCCTCAACGTATACATTCCGACCAGGGAGCATGTTTTTTTGGGGAAAGTTATGGAGGAACTACATCATCTTTATGGGATTGATAAATCCAGGGAAGAATACAACCTCCCCTCCCCATCTCCAAAGCGGGGACCGTGTGCTTGTACTAGATCAACGCCCCCAGAATAAACTGGAGTCACGTTGGGAAGAGAGTCCTAATCGAGTACTACGCCGTATCCATCCAGAAGGACCTGTGTACGAAATACGGCCCGAGCAGGATGAAACACTGCCCACCCGCATTGTGCATCGTAATATGTTGCGCCCGTGTATTTCCACCGACCCGAAGCAACTGGAACCTGTCCCGAAGACATCCGAACCGGAGTCCATATGCTGGGACTCGGAAGACGAGGATTTCCCTCCAGTTCCCAAGGGCCCTCCACCCAATAATGAGCCGGTTGACACAATTAAGCCACCAGCACCATGCAGCCCACCGACGTCCACCACCCCAGAAGATTCCACCCCAGTCGAACTTAGACGCTCCGAGCGGTCAACAGCCGGCAAACCCCCCGAACGGTATGAACAAGATCAGTTCGTATGGCAACGAATATTAACACCTTTACAGGCCAATTTTAATAGACTAACTCCCTCGCCCGAGGACTGGCGAGCTTACAGAGTGGGGAATGTGGGAATGAGGACCCCCATATAGTGTTTGGGCCAGAACCAAGGGGACCACCATCAGAGTTATTGAAGGAAGCACAACAAGGGAATTACAAAGGGAGACATGCGACTGAGGTTGTCAGGGCAACAGGGGGAGGGGCTAGGGTAAAAGGAGCAGGGGACGCGCTGAAGTGGCAGTTGGGGAAGAGAGGGAGTGAAGGCAAGACGCAGGGTGACTTGCAGGGGCACCGAGAGGAGCCTGCGAGGAGAAAGCGACCGATTTACCGACAAGAGAGACGTGAGAGACTGTGCCCAGCGACTGCTCCCCGCTCCCGTTCTGAGAGAATTATCCCCGCTAATGTCCGCCTTGAAGGGAGAGGAACTATACCTCCGGTTGTGGCCGTGAGTACCGGTAACCAGGCCTCAGAGACCTGGGCCCTTCCCCCCAGCCTTCCCCCATCACGCCGACCCGGCCATCATCGGCCTCAAGATACGCCACATTGTCACAGGCGGGATAAAAGGCTCGCTACCCTGGCTTAGGAAGAGACTCCTTGGTAAAAGACGGCTACAGGCCTTTCTGGGGAACTGCGTCATCACCGCGCGCCACCTCCATCATTTACTTCAGGGCCCGTTGAGCCCCAACGGCATTGTTTTCTTCAGGGCCTGTTGCGTCCCAGCGGCAGCGTTACCTACAGGGCCTGTTGCACCCCAGCGGCAGCGTTACCTACAGGGCCTGTTGCGCCCCAACGTCCCCGTTTCCTTCAGGGCCTGTTGCGCCCCAGCGGCAGCGTTACCTACAGGGCCTGTTGCGCCCCAACGTCCCCGTTTCCTTCAGGGCCTGTTGCGTCCCAGCGGCAGTGTTTCCTTCAGGGCCTGTTGCGCCCCAGCGGCAACGTTACCTTCAGGGCCTGTTGCGCCCCAACGTCCCCGTTTCCTTCAGGGCCTGTTGCGCCCCAACATCCTCGTTTTCTTCAGGGCTTGTTGCGCCCCAACGGTATTATTTTCTTCAGGGCCTGTTGCCCCCACCGACGTCACTTTCCTCAGGACAGCCGCCTCAGCGACCTCAACGCGGCCACGCTACTGAACCCCGCAGTCCCTGGAAGGCTAAGTGAAACTATATTTGATTAAGTTTGTTGAGTCCCTGCGTGGACTGTTGGTGTTGTTTCTTTATCCTTGTTTTGTTCAGCCTAGCCCATCGGCTAGAGTTATATAAACGTGATTTCGAAAACCACCATTCGTCTAGTGTCTCGTCACTGCATCCTGCGAACCTGTCCGACCCTACAGGTGTTTCTCTGCTAAGGGCACAGGACTACTTCACCGCATCAATGGGGGAATAGATGGAGCCATGTATCAGAAAATCTGGAGTGACAACCTCCTTCCCTCTGCCAGGGCATTAAAAATGGGTAGCGGCTGGGTCTTCCAGCAAGACAATGACCCAAAACATGCAGCCAAGGCAACAAATGGAGTGTCTTGGAGTGGCTCAAAGAGAAGCTTAATCTCATAGAAAACTTATGGATGGAGCTGAAGCTCCATGTTGCCAAGCGACAGCCTCAAAATCTTAATGATTTAGAGATCATCTGCAAAGAGGAGTGGATCAAAATTCTTCCTTACATGTGCGCAATCCTCATCATCAACTACAAAAAAGTCTGACTGCTGTGCTTGCCAGCAAGAGTTTTGTCACCAAGTATTAAGTCTTGTTTGCCAGAGGGATCAAATGCTTATTTCTCATTGCAAAATGCAAATAAATTTATATAATTTATACTATATGATTTTCTGGATTTTATTTTTGATATTCTATCTCTCAATGATAAAATTAACCTACCCTTAACGTTATAGACTATTCATGTCTTTGTGGGCAAACATAAATTCAGCAAGGGATCAAATACTTATTTCCCCCACTGTATACTGCATGAGGAATAGCGCAAAAGATAAATAAAACCAATTCTTCACATGCTGTTGATTTTTTTCATTCTGCCTCCCAAAGATCGCAGTAAGGCTCGGCGCACATTTATCCTACGCTCTGCGCTGAGCGCTTACACCAGGATTTCTGTGTAAATCTCTGAAATACATGATTCAGACAGAACACCTGGTGGAAGATTCCCTATAATGAGGCAAATGGAAGCACTGTGGATGCCATAGGACCTATGATCCAACGGTGCCCGTCTTTTTAGGATTGCATAAAAGTGCCGCCAGCCACAGTTTTGTGCACTTATAAAAAGGACACCGCTGAACAGAGGCAAGAGAGAGTCAAGAGTAACTCTGCTGCCTCATTATAGTGAAAACCTCCAAAAGAGGAAAAAATCCTCCAAAAAATTCAGATACAAACCAGACAGGCCTAAATGCATCTGCACTAATAAAGGGTGCAGCAGACCCAAGTAAAATGGCAGCTGCACAGGTGCATAAATACCAAATGAACCAGCCAGCCTACAATCGGGGATTGGCCGTGTGGTACACCAGTGCAGAAGAAATAATCCGCATGTGGCAGTGTTCACACAGGGAATGCAGGGCTCCTGGCTCACAACCTCTTAGTAACACCATATAGGGGGGCTGCCCAGTGCCAACTAGAATGCATCCCGTGTGAACAGAGGCCACAAGTTTGCAGAACTATTTGGGCCCAACTGCACCCTGAAAAAAATATAAAAAGTGCACAAAAAACATAACAATATATGTAAGGTATTGGTGGATATTAAGGCCTTAATACGGAAGCTGGCAAACTTATTTCTTCTGCACTGGTGTACCACACGGCCAATCCCTGATTGTAGGCTGGATGTTTCATTTGGTATTTATGCACCTGTGCAGCTGCCATTTTACTTGGGTCCGCTGCACCCTGTATTAGTGCAGATGCATTTAGGCCTGTCTGGTTTGTGCCTCATTATAGTGAATGGATCAATCGGGGGTTTCATTTGTCACATCACTCAGAGATTTAGATGGAAACCCCAAAATGTTCAGCATAGAGCGACGGATAAATGTGATCCCTAACATTATGTAAAATGTTTACAATAAAAGCTTTAATTCAATCCACCAAAAAAGCAAGTCCCCACTCAGGTCTGTGATCTGTTAACGGAAATATCGGGGACTTCCACCTTACTGGTAGCACAAAGGCTCTGGAAAAGCTAACTGGCTTCACGATCCCCAAAAGAAATTCAGCAAATTCTTCGCTCCCAAATTCAAATGCCCCTCTCCCTTCTGAGCCCCAATCTGCCTAAACAACATTTAGCGCCCACATGTTTGACATTTCTGTAGTGATGAGCATGAGCTGGGCATAATGTACTGGTCACTACAACAGCAATTTTCACTCAGCAACATCCACTGCTGCCTGTTTCTGGAAAACACCCATGGAGTCAAAATCGTCACTACACCTGTAGATAAATTCCCAAAGGATTATAATTTCCAAAACCCACGTTTTCCAGTGAGGGGGGTTTCCACTGTTTAGCACATCAGGGGCTCTCCAAACGCGACATGGCAACCGCAAATTATTCCAGCATATTTTACATTCAAAATTCAAATGGCGCTCATTCCTTTCCAAGCTATTCCGTGCACCCAAACAGTTGTTTTACTCCATATATTGGGTATATGCGCACTCAGGAGAAATTGCACAACTAATTGTATGGAACAACTTCTCTTGTTACCCTTACGAAAATGCAAAATTTAGAGCTAGAAAAGATTTATCTGGGAAAAATTGAATTTTTTTTAGCAGCTTAACGTTATACAGTGGGTACGGAAAGTATTCAGACCCATTTAAATTTTTCACTCTTTTTTTCATTGCAACCACTTGGTAAATTCAGAAAAGTTCATTTTTTTCTCATTAATGTACACTCTGCACCCCATCTTAACTGAAAATCAGAAATGTAAAAATTTTTGCTAATTTATTATAAAAGGAAAACTGAAATATCACATGGTCATAAGTATTCAGACCCTTTGCTCAGTATTGAGTAGAAGCACCCTTTTGAGCTAGTACAGCCATGAGTCTTCTTGGGATTGATGCAACAAGTTTTTCCCACCTGGATTTGGGGATCCTCTGCCATTCTTGGGGGTTCAAGGTGCTCAATACACATCTAAAGTTCCCTAAGGGGTTTAGTTTCCAAAATGGTGTCACTTTTGGGGGGGTTTCCACTGTTTAAGCACATCAGGGGCTCCAAACACTACATGGCATCGGCTAATTATTCCAGTAAATTTTAAATTCAAAAAGTGAAATGGCGCTACTTCCCTTCCGAGCCCTGCCGTGTGCCCAAATAGTAGTAATCCCCCACATATGGGGTATCGGCATGCTCAGAAGAGATTGCACAACAAAATGTATGGTCCATTTTCTCCTGTTACCCTTGCAAAAGTAAAAAAAAATAGGTCTAAAGGAAAATTTTTGTGAAAGAAAGGTAAATGTTTATGTTTTTCTTCCACATTCCAAAAATTCCTGTGAAGCACCTGAAGGGTTAATAAAGTTCTTGAATGTGGTTTTGAGCACCTTGAGGGGTGAAGTTTTTAGAATGGTGTCACTTTTGTGAATTTTCGGTCATATTGACCCTCAAACTCACTTCAAATGTGAGGTGGTCCCTAAAAAAAATGGTTTTGTAAATTTTGTTGTAAAAATGAGATCGCTGGTCAACTTTTAACTCTTATAACTTCCTAACAAAAAAATAATGTTTCCAAAATTGTGCTATGGTAAAGTAGGCATGTGGGAAATGTTATTTATCAACTATTTTGTGCAATATGACTCTTTGATTTAAGGGCATAAAAATTAAAAGTTTGAAAATTGTGAAATTTTCTAAATTTCCATTTTTTTAACAATTAAACACAAGTCATATCGATTAAACTTTACCACTATCATAAAGTATAACATGTCACAAGAATACAATCTCAGAATCAGGATCCGTTGATGCGCTCTAGAGTTATGACCTCATAAAGTGACAGTAGTCAAAATTGTAATAATTGGCCTGGTCAGGAAGGTGAAAACAGGCTTTGGGGTGAAGGGGTTAAAAATAATAGTTAAAAAAATACACAAGCACCACAATAATCCACAATATTCCAATGTACAAAGTAAAGTCATGTAAAGCATGGTTTTATATTTTTTTCTTATGTTGGAAACATTATTTTGGAAATATGTTGTAAAAAATGGAACTTTTCCTTATTCTACAAATATTAGGTTAATCACAGATTCCTTTGGCATTTCACACTGAAGACAGAAGTGTCACAACATTCACTTTCTCGTCTATGTATAGAACTTGTTAAATCTTCTTTAAGTAACTGCCAGATATTCACAACTCAAGTTCTAGAGGTGTTTCCATTCCACCAGTATCATCTCATTTTATTTATTATACTCATTTATATGGCACCAATAATTCCACAGCACTTTACACACATTATCATCGCTGTCCCCAAGTGGGGGGGGCTCACAATCTAGACTCCATATCAGTATGTCTTAGGAATGTAGGCGGAAACCCAGGGCCGGCGTTAGGGGCAGGCAGACCAGGCAGATGCCTAGGGCCCCCGCCCCCCCAGGGGCCCCCAGCCAGTGGCCGCAGCCACTATGGTGCCCGTGGGTCAGGAAGGCCCGCCTGCCCCCAGCGCCGACTCCCCCCGCCACTGCATTGAAGGAGGCAATGATGGAGGAGAGAGTGTCAGTTGACGCTCCCTCTCCCAGCATTCCCCTCTGCCACACAGCGGGTGCGTGATGACGTCATATCATCGTGCGTCCGCTGTGTGCCGGGCCCAGGCAGTACAGCATCTGCACAGGTGATGGCGGCCGCCATATTGGCAGAGCCTGTGGCTGCAGCGGGGACCATAAACAGGCAGCTACGGAGGGGGTATTCTCACCTCTCCGCTCCCCCTGGCGGGGGGCCCACATATACGAAGAACGCGACACTCGGGGAGCGCAGACATCATGTACAGATGAGGTCATGGACACAGTACCCGGGGTCTGCTGAGGAGGGGAGAATCTGATAAAGGTACTGCAGCCACCATGCTGAACAACAACAAATATGTATGAATATATGTGGGTGTCAATTTATATATAGTGTGTGTATGTTTGTACATATCAGTGCATATGTGTATATATATATATATATATATATGTTATATCTGTGTATGTATGTTATACGTGTATGTTTGAATGTAATGAATAAATATATACACTGTGTGTATATATAAATATTTATATACTTAGTGTGTGTGTGTGCATATATAATATATATATTATATTATGTGTGTGTATATCTTGATACATATGTATGTGTGCATGGCTATACAGCAATGTAACTTCCGTAGCTGTCCTGTGCAGCATTATATACACTGGACCAATGACTTTGTATTACATGATACATGTAATTTTGCACACACGGTGAATACATGCTTTCTGATACCCGGCCCATTCATGTGTCTCTATAATATGTTCCACATCTTACAGATTGGCCCCTGTGACACAAGCCCTGTTTCCTCCATGCTCTGCCTTTGCTTCATGCTCTCTCCCGTTCCCCATGTCCTCATAAGTCTCCAGGTTCAGGTCCTTGTGCTCCTCCGGGTCCCTTTACGAGCGTTTTCCCTCCTCCCCTGGTCCCCCAATGCTCCCCATCTCTCCTGCCCTGAGTCCTCCTGCACCCCCCATGCATTCCCTGCCTCTTGTCACCGTGTGATCCGTCTGCCCTGTTCGCAAGTCTCCCCTGCATCCCCTTGTTCCCTCATCTCTCTTCCCCTTGCGACCCTTTCTCACCGTGTCCCCATCTACCCTGTCCTTGTAATCCCTGTGCTCCCTTCTTCCCTGCTCCCAAGTTTCCCCCCATCTTCCCATATCCCCTTGCAGCAACGTCTCCCCGTATGTCCCTACCTACTCTGCCCTCGGAGTCCCCTTGTGTCCTCTTGTGCCTGTCTTCCTTGCCCCCTAATCCCTGTGTGTCCCCTTGCGCCCTTATCCCCTTCCTCCTTGTCCCCGTGTGCCCCCTTGTGCCCTTATCCCCTTATCCCCTTCCTCCTAGTCCCTGTGTGTCCCCTTGTGCCTGTCTCCCTTGCTCTCTAGCCCCCCTATGTCACCCTTGTGCCTGTCTCACTTGCTCCCTAGCCCCCCTATGTTACCCTTGTGCCTGTCTCCCCTAGCCCCCTTGTGTCCATCAAATCTACCAGGAAAAAATAAGCAGATCTTGCATCAGATTTAAGAAATCCCAATCACTCTGTTAGAATAGGAAACCTACGGTAACTTTTTCTGGACAAAAGTGTAAGAACATTCTCTCTTGGAAGAAGGGGTATTATATTCTATGGGGAGGTAATTTATATTCTATGGGGAGGTAATTTATATTCTATGGGGAGGTGGGCTGTATTATATTCTATGGGGGCATATTATATTCTATGGGGGCTGCATTATACTATATGAGGAGGGCTACATTGTGTTCTATGGAGGGGCTACATTATACTATATAAGGGGCTGCAATATATTCTATGGAGGGGCTGCATTATATTCTATGGGGGGTTACATTATATTGTATGGCGGGGCTGCATTATACTCTGGGGTGGATACATTATACTCTGTGGGGTGGCTGCATTATATTCTGTGGGGTGGCTGCATTATGCTCTATGAGGTGGCTGCATTATACTATATGTCGGCTGCATTATACTGTATCGAAGACTATGGGGAATACATTATACTGTATGAAGAATTATGGGGTGCATTATAATATGGGAAATGAATTGTACTACATGGATAACTATGGCGGTGCATTATACTATATGGAGCACTATGAGGAGTGTATTATACTGTATTGAGGACTGGCGGCCGCCATATTGGCAGAGCCTGTGGCTGCAGCGGGGACCAGGGACAAGCAGCTCTGGAGGGGGTATTCTCACCTCTTCGCTCCCCCTGGCGGGGGGCCCACACACACGAAGGATGCGACATTCAGGGAGCGCAGACATCGTGTACAGATGAGGTCACGGACACAGTACCTGGAGTCTGCTGAGGAGGGGAGAAGCTGATAAAGGTACTGCAGCCACCATGCTGAACAACAACATATACAGTATGTATGAATATATGTGGGTGTCAATTAATATATAGTGTGTGTATGTTTGTACATATCAGTGCATATGTGTGTATATGTATATACACTCACTGGCCACTTTATTAGGTACACCATGCTAGTAACGGGTTGGACCCCCTTTTGCCTTCAGAACTGCCTCAATTCTTCGTGGCAGAGATTCAACAAGGTGCTGGAAGCATTCCTCAGAGATTTTGGACCATATTGACATGATGGCATCACACAGTTGGCGCAGATTTGTCGGCTGCACATCCCTGATGCGAATCTCCCGTTCCACCACATCCCAAAGATGCTCTATTGGATTGAGATCTGGTGACTGAGGAGGCCATTTGAGTACAGTGAACTCATTGTCATGTTCAAGAAACCAATCTGAGATGATTCGAGCTTTATGACATGGCGCATTATCCTGCTGAAAGTAGCCATCAGATGTTGGGTACATTGTGGTCATAAAGGGATGGACATGGTCAGCAACAATACTCAGGTAGGCTGTGGCGTTGCAACGATGCTCAATTGGTACCAAGGGGCCCAAAGAGTGCCAAGAAAAAATTCCCCACACCATGACACCACCACCACCAGCCTGAACCGTTGATACAAGGCAGGATGGATCCATGCTTTCATGTTGTTTACGCCAAATTCTGACCCTACCATCCGAATGTCGCAGCAGAAATCGAGACTCATCAGACCAGGCAACGTTTTTCCAATCTTCTACTGTCCAATTTCGATGAGCTTGTGCAAATTGTAGCCTCAGTTTCCTGTTCTTAGCTGAGAGGAGTGGTACCCGGTGTGGTCTTCTGCTGCTGTAGCCCATCTGCCTCAAAGTTCGACGCACTGTGCGTTCAGAGATGCTCTTCTGCCTACCTTGGTTGTAACGGGTGGCAATTTGAGTCACTGTTGCCTTTCTATCAGCTCGAACCAGTCTGCCCATTCTCCTCTGACCTCTGGCATCAACAAGGCATTTCCGGCCACAGAACTGCCGCTCACTGGATTTTTTTTCTTTTTCGGACCATTCTCTGTAAACCCTAGAGATGGTTGTGCGTGAAAATCCCAGTAGATCAGCAGTTTCTGAAATACTCAGACCAGCCCTTCTGGCACCAACAATCATGCCACGTTCAAAGGCACTCAAATCACCTTTCTTCCCCATACTGATGCTCGGTTTGAACTGCAGGAGATTGTCTTGACCATGTCTACATGCCTAAATGCACTGAGTTGCCGCCATGTGATTGGCAGATTAGAAATTAAGTCTTAACACACAGTTGGACAGGTGTACCTAATAAAGTGGCCAGTGAGTGTATATATGTGTTATATCTGTGTATGTATGTTATACGTGTATGTTTGAATGTAATGAATATATACACTGTGTGTATATATAAATATTTATATACTTAGTGTGTGTGTGTGTGTATATATAATATATATATTATATTATGTGTGTGTATATCTTAATACATATGTATGTGTGCATGGCTATACAGCAATGTAACTTCCGTAGCTGTCCTGTGCAGCATTATATACACTGGACCAATGACTTTGTATTGCATGATACATGTAATTTTGCACACACGGTGAATACATGCTTTCTGATACCCGGCCCATTCATGTGTCTCTATAATATGTTCCACATCTTACAGATTGGCCCCTGTGACACAAGCCCTGTTTCCTCCATGCTCTGCCTTTGCTTCATGCTCTCTCCCGTTCCCCATGTCCTCATAAGTCTCCAGGTTCAGGTCCTTGTGCTCCTCCGGGTCCCTTTACGAGCGTTTTCCCTCCTCCCCTGGTCCCCCAATGCTCCCCATCTCTCATGCCCTGAGTCCTCCTGCACCCCCCATGCACTCCCTGCCTCTTGTCACCGTGTGATCCGTCTGCCCTGTTCGCAAGTCTCCCCTGCATCCCCTTGTTCCCTCATCTCTCTTCCCCTTGCGACCCTTTCTCACCGTGTCCCCATCTACCCTGTCCTTGTAATCCCTGTGCTCCCTTCTTCCCTGCTCCCAAGTTTCCCCCCATCTTCCCATATCCCCTTGCAGCAACGTCTCCCCGTATGTCCGTACCTACTCTGCCCTCGGAGTCCCCTTGTGTCCTCTTGTGCCTGTCTTCCTTGCCCCTTAATCCCTGTGTGTCCCCTTGCGCCCTTATCCCCTTCCTCCTTGTCCCCGTGTGCCCCCTTGTGCCCTTATCCCCTTATCCCCTTCCTCCTAGTCCCTGTGTGTCCCCTTGTGCCTGTCTCCCTTGCTCTCTAGCCCCCCTATGTCACCCTTGTGCCTGTCTCACTTGCTCCCTAGCCCCCCTATGTCACCCTTGTGCCTGTCTCCCCTAGCCCCCTTGTGTCCATCAAATCTACCAGGAAAAAATAAGCAGATCTTGCGTCAGATTTAAGAAATCCCAATCACTTTGTTAGAATAGGAAACCTACGGTAACTTTTTCCTGGAAAAAAGTGTAACAACATTCTCTCTTGGAAGAGGGGGTATTATATTCTATGGGGAGGTAATTTATATTCTATGGGGAGGTAATTTATATTCTATGGGGAGGTGGGCTGTATTATATTCTATGGGGGCATATTATATTCTATGGGGGCTGCATTATACTATATGAGGAGGGCTACATTGTGTTCTATGGAGGGGCTACATTATACTATATAAGGGGGCTGCAATATATTCTATGGAGGGGCTGCATTATATTCTATGGGGGGTTACATTATATTGTATGGCGGGGCTGCATTATACTCTGGGGTGGATACATTATACTCTGTGGGGTGGCTGCATTATATTCTGTGGGGTGGCTGCATTATGCTCTATGAGGTGGCTGCATTATACTATATGTCGGCTGCATTATACTGTATCGAAGACTATGGGGAAAACATTATACTGTATGAAGAATTATGGGGTGCATTATAATATGGGAAATGAATTGTACTACATGGATAACTATGGCGGTGCATTATACTATATGGAGCACTATGAGGAGTGTATTATACTGTATTGAGGACTGGCGGCCGCCATATTGGCAGAGCCTGTGGCTGCAGCGGGGACCAGGGACAAGCAGCTCTGGAGGGGGTATTCTCACCTCTTTGCTCCCCCTAGCGGGGGGCCCACACACACGAAGGATGCGACATTCAGGGAGCGCAGACATCGTGTACAGATGAGGTCACGGACACAGTACCTGGAGTCTGCTGAGGAGGGGAGAAGCTGATAAAGGTACTGCAGCCACCATGCTGAACAACAACATATATGTATGAATATATGTGGGTGTCAATTAATATATAGTGTGTGTATGTTTGTACATATCAGTGCATATGTGTGTATATGTATATATATATGTGTTATATCTGTGTATGTATGTTATACGTGTATGTGTGAATGTAATGAATAAATATATACACTGTGTGCATATATAAATATTTATATACTTAGTGTGTGTGTATATATATATATATATAATATATATTATATTGTGTGTGTGTGTATATATTAATACATATGTATGTGTGCTTGGCTATACAGCAATGTAACTTCCGTAGCTGTCCTGTGCAGCATTATATACACTGGACCAATGACTTTGTATTACATGATACATGTAATTTTGCACACATGGTGAATACATGCTTTCTGATACTCGGGGCATTCATGTGTCTCTATATGTTCCACATCTTGCGGACTGGCCCCTGTGACACAAGCCCCGTTTCCTCCATGCTCTGCCTTTGCTCCATGCTCCCTCCCGTTCCCCATGTCCTCATAAGTCTCCAGGTTCAGGTCATTGTGCTCCTCCGAGTCCCGGTACATGCATTGTCCCTCCTCCCCTGGTCCCCCAATGCTCCCCATCTCTCATGCCCTGAGTCCTCCTGCACCCCCCATGCATTCCCTGCCTCTTGTCACCGTGTGACCCGTCTGCCCTGTTCGCAAGTCTCCCCTGCATCCCCTTGTTCCCTCATCTCTCTTCCCCTTGCGACCCTTTCTCACCGTGTCCCCATCTACCCTGTCCTTGTAATCCCTGTGCTCCCTTCTTCCCTGCTCCCAAGTTTCCCCCGTCTTCCCATATCCCCTTGCAGCCCCGTCTCCCCGTACATCCCTACCTACTCTGCCCTCAGAGTCCCCTTGTGTCCTCGTGTGCCTGTCTCCCTAGCCCCCTAGTCCCTGTGTGTCCCCTTGCGCCCTTATCCCCTTCCTTCATGTCCCTGTGTGTCCCCTTGTGCCTGCCTCCCTTGCTCCCTAGTCCCCCTATGTCACCCTTGTGCCTGTCTCCCTTGCTCCCTAGCCACCCTATGTCACCCTTGTGCCTGTCTCCCCTAGCCCCCTTGTGTCCATCAAATCTACCAGGAAAAAATAAGCAGATCTTGCATCAGATTTAAGAAATCCCAATCACTCTGTTAGAATAGGAAACCTACGGTAACTTTTTCTGGACAAAAGTGTAAGAACATTCTCTCTTGGAAGAAGGGGTATTATATTCTATGGGGAGGTAAATTATTTTCTATGGGGAAGTAATTTATTTTCTATGGGGAGGTGGGCTGTATTATATTCTATGGGGGCATATTATATTCTATGGGGGCTGCATACTCTGGGGTGGCTACATTATACTCTGTGGGGTGGCTGCATTATATTCTGTGGGGTGGATGAATTATACTCTGTGAGGTGGCTGCATCATGCTATATGTCGGCTGCATTATACTGAATTGAGGACTATGGGGAATACATTATACTGTATGAATACTTATGGGGTGCATTATAATATGGGAAATGAATTGTACTACATGGATAACTATGGCGGTGCATTATGCTATATGGAGCACTATGATGAGTGCATTATACTGTATGGAGGACTGAGCAGTGTATTTTAATATATGGAGGACTATGAGGAGTGTATTATACTATATGGAGGACTGCAGAGTGTATTTTAATATATGGAGGCCTATAGGTAGTGTATTATACTATATGGAGGACTATTGGGAGTATATTATACTATATGGAGGATTATGGGGTGTATTACACTAAACAAGAAAAATGCTGCATATTCATCAAGTGATTGGATTGTTTATGCCGGAACAAAAATCATTGTTCTCAAAAGCACATCGCCGGTGTAAGGCTAGTTTCACACTAGCGTAACTGGGCGCAGCGTACGGCTGCCTCTAAGCTCCGCCCCCGGCTGTGCCCCCTCCGGTCAGCTCCTCCTCTGACCGCATGACGCTGCATGCGATCAGCATACCCTATATTTAGCATTGAATACTCTGGTCATGCGCTGGCACACTTTTGCCGGCGCATCCGCCCTTTTGGCGCTGCGCTGACGTGCGCCTTATCGTGATTGTTCGATTCCCATCATTCTTTCTCAGTCGGTGTAAAGAGGCCGGGAAACAAGCGAACAACTTCAATATTGTTGATCACACTCGCTTAGCGGCCTGAACACAGCGCACATAACTACAACCGAAATGCTTCTGGGTGATTTGCAATATGTTAGCATTTGGGGCCCCATTTTAAACTTTTGCCTAGGGCCCCACTTTGCCTAAAACCAGCCATGAGGAAACCCACACAAACACGGGGAGAACATACAAACTCCTTGCAGATGTTGGCCTTGGCAGGATTTGAACCCAGGACCCCAGCGCTCCAAGGCTGCAGTGCTAACTACTGAACCACCAGTGTACAGTCTAATTTATAGCTTTATCTCAATGAAAGAATGACATTTAATAAAATGCACACTGCGATAAACTCCCCTTATATACTGTATTTGTTCTATTTTCTCTTAATTTCCTTCTTTTAATTTTGCAGACTTAGGAGACAATCTATTTTCTTCTGGAAATCGGAATTGGATACTGCCCTAGAATGAAAGTGAGATTTTCCAAATCTACTCGAATAGAGTGTTTTATGCCAGGACTTGAGAAAATTATATATATTTTTTGTAACTTCTATCAGTCCTTTGCATTTGCTCATGTTTGTATGTGAATTCCTAAGAGCGACCAGTTTCAGCCAAAATGCAGAGCTGCTTTACTGCTCCCAAAGAGGACATATACCGAATTTCATCAGGTGCCTGAGATGGTTCTTCAACACCTTAATGACGTATGATCTACCTTTCAATCACAGGTTGTATGCAAGGTGTATGGTCTGGGCTCAGTCTGTACCGACCAAACGCTGGCTGTGTTAAGGCCCTTTTACATTTAGCGATGCACCAGCGATCCGACCAGCGATCCGACCCGGTCAGGATCGCTGGTGCATCGCTAAATGATCGCTAGTGAGCTTTCACACAGAAAGATCTCACAGCGATGCAGCAGCGACGCAGCGCACGATACTCACCTTTCACACACAGCGATCCTGACGTCCTCCCGCCCGCGTCCAGCGTCGCTCGTCTCACACAGCAGGAAGCCCAGCAGGAAGCAGACGACGAGAAATGGAGCCGCCCAATCTCGCGCGATCAGCGACGGACAGCGGGGGGAGCCGGTCGGAGGTAAGTATCACACATAGCGATATCGCTAGCAATATCGCTATAACGTCACAAAATCAGTGACGTTTTAGCGATATTGCTAGCGATATCGCTATGTGTAAAACCCCCTTTAGACAGTCGGTATCTGCCAGTAACAGGAGCAACCGAAACTAGTTCCACTGACTGCTATTTATCAATTTTAATGCCATTGTCAGTGATTGATAAGATATGATTATGATTGCAGGAATCAAATGGGTTAACATGGCAGCCAAGGGTCGACTATCCTCCAGCCTTCAGCGGGAGAATGTAACCTACACAATATACAGCAACACGGTGATATTGCCGTATATACCATAGTTAAAAGAAAAGAAAGTAAACATTAAAAAAAAATGGTTTATATCACTACCCCCTCTTTTCTGATTTCAAAAATTAAAAAAATAAAACAATTTAAAAAAATAAACATATGATACCCTCGTGTCTGTAAAAGTCTGATTTATCAAAACATAAAATTATTTACACACTACGGTAATCAGAGAAAATAGAATAAAAATGTAATTGACAAAAATGCAATAAAAAGCGAACACAACATTATGAGTACCCCGGTATTATAAAAACTACAGCTCCGAATAGAGAATATTTTACTGTTGTACATTACATTATATGGTAAAATTAATTGTGTCCTTCAAGTCTGCAACTCGTTCCGCAAAAACGAACCCTCATACTACTATATAAATGGGAAAAAAAGACAACAAAATCAACAAGGGTTAAAAATGTGTTCTGCTTACTTAAGTTATAAGTACTCAAGGCAAAACCTCACAGTATAATGAACAATATGTCCAGCACTGTTTTTAGTCCATTATTTTCTTTTCTTGAATAGTTGTAAGAGGGTGCCAGGATTTAATTCTGGCTAATTTACTGTCATGATTTGCCTTGCATAACTGACATGTTTGAGTGTATGATATGGGACTTTTATATATGGGTTTATTGCCATAGGGCATTGATACAGATACAATAGGTGGAGTAGTACTATTAAAGGGACACTAGATGGGGCACTGAGCACATTCAGATGGGAGCCTTAAGAAGGGTTAACTAGAGGGACATGGGAGGAGTGGCTAGATGGGAGCAAAAACGGAGATAGATTTCCTGCTTGAGGAGAGTTGAGCCGGGGGTAGCCATCCTAGCAGAGGAATGAAGAGATTACCTAAAGCAGTAGCCAGTGAGAGAGTCACTGGAGGCCATTAGCTAGAGACTGGGAGCTAATGTGCTAGTGAGGCTAATAGGAGAGCCTCTGAAGCTAAGTCAGCCAGAGTCAACAAGCTGAAGTGACACTGAAGCCAGTCTGTGAAACCAGCCCGTGTCTGGAAGCCGTCAAGCCAGGGAGGTCAGTGAGTGAGTCCCTGTGGAAGTGACAGCCAGAGTGTGGGAGCTGTTCCAAGAGTCAAGTGAGCTATTAGCCTAGTACACGTACAGGATCACCAGTGCCGTAAAGGGGTGAACTATAGCGGAGTAGACAGTTACCTTCATGGGCAGAAGTCAGTCGCAGGAAGAGGGGTCGAAGTGCCGTGTTCACCGTGTTCCGTGTTGCATGCTCGGTTGCTTGTGTGGTCCACCCGTGTGTAACAGAAGAGGAAGTAGTGTGCTGCTGTAGATGAAGATGTATTGCTGGTACCGTGTAAAGAGTCCTGAAGGCGTGTGGGATGTGCTGTGTCCTGAGGAAAATAAAGTTGAACTGTTTAAGTATTTTACGGCCTCTGCCTGCAGTCATTTGAACCCCAGAAGTGAGCAGTGTACCAGGGATGAAACAGCCTACAGCACAGTGAGAACCGGGGCGGCTGATGAGGCTACCCCCCGGCGGCCGTGGTATTACATAGTCTTGGAAATTTAGTTTTGAATAGTTCCAGGATGGATAATGGGGATAAGGAGACACATAAATATAAGCTACAGTAAATAAAGGAGATACAAATGGAAGTTCTCTTCTCTCTGCTTGATACCCCCAAAATTAAAGAAGAAGCTCATAGGAAAACTAATGGGGGATTTCAGCCAAATGGTGCTATTAATATGTATAATGATGATGGTCATCAGGAGCCCTTTGGGCCTTTTTTGGGGACAAGAGAGGGAACACAGGTTAAAAGGATCATTCAGTTAAATCTGATCTGTCCGATGATCTTGACAGTCTTGCTCAGAGGAGTTTGCTGTTGAAGAAGGCAATATATATGATGATTATAGAAGTGATTCCTTTAATGATAAAGCTTCTGATGAACCTATATCTTCAAGCTTTTCTTCAGAGGGGGGAACCAAGAGTGAGATAAATACTTTTTTAATAGATGTAATTTCCGCCTCAGAAGATTACCCTACTGAAGGATTTATGGTCAATATGTGCAAAGCTCTTTTGGACTCGCTGAATGCCTCTATGGGGACTCCTTTTCATTATGCAAACCCGGTTAAGACACAATATAAATCTAGAGCATCTGAAGTTTTTGTGAAAGACCTTTTTAAAGATACCCTGATGCGATTAACCAATGACTCCTACCCGAACTCCATTAAGAATTCTGACAACGTTACGGGAAATCCAAAAATACCAGACCCTATTAAAATTCATGAGGGTTTGTGTAGTAAATCACCACAGATTTCTCCTACAACCCCAGATCCTATGGATAAAATACAAAAAGACCTTGCCTCATTCAGAGATTCTTTGGCTAATTTTGAGGACTTCAAACGGAAAAATAATTTAAAAATCAGAGGAATTCCAGAATCAGTACACTCCTCACAATTAAAAGAATATATATCCACCACGATGGCCTCTCATTTGATCCCAAACCTCAAGAAAACCAATTTGATTGAGAAGGTTTTCAGAATACGCAGACCTTCTCTGCCATCAAACCTGAGCAGAGATGTTATAATAACATTTTATCCTAATTGGGTATGAACACACTTTTAGGATTATCAAAAGATCCCCTACTCTTGCAATCTTCATATAACCACCTGACATTCTTCAAAGACTTATCTAGATCGACTCTACAAAAACATAACTTATTTCGCCCTACAACCCGTGAGCTTCTGCGCAATGGAATCCCTTACAGTAATCCTCTACTTTGCAAGTGAAGTTTGCATCCAGAACATTCCCTGTTACCTCGCCAGAAGAAGGAATTGACTTTTTAATATCTGCCGGAATAATTCATCCTGAGGCCTCTTCTGAATCTTCTTTGTTGCCCAAATCAGATCTTTGTCCAAACTGAGCAACTTGAACTTTATAATTGGCTCTTCTTTAATATTTTTTTTAATGTTGAATTTAGATGTTCTTCTAGGCTGAGAGTGATGTAATTTAAAGCTGTAGATTAATTGATGCTGCATAATTTAGAATTGCATACAGAATAGTTTAAAGAAATTTTTTTTCCTCTTTTATATAGTTTTTTGATTAAACCATTTTTTTTGCCTCCACTCAGTCCTAGGGACATCACAGGATGTTCCAGACAGGACGGGCTTTCATATAATTCATATTATACCTACGTATTTTAAATCCTTTTTTATGAAGCATTAGAGGCATAATAAGTGCACTGTTCATTTGTTTGAATTTTTCTAGCAACTGTATCACAATTGTGCAAACATTATAGCACAATTACTGATTCAACTTCTAGGTTTTGTAGTAAGGGCCCGGATTGGAGGGTGGTCCACTGCTTACCGCGACCAGATGACACAGACAACAGACCGAGGCAGATTTTGGTTGCAACAGGTCCGAGTTTATTGGCCGTCCTCCTGACGATCATAGCCATACACCGCAGCTCCTTTACAGCTCTCCGTATTCGGGCCCGGGTACCTTCACCTTCCTTCAGTCGTAGTGACGTTCCTCGCGGATCTTTCGCTGTTGCTGCCCTAGGCCTATCTACCACCAGCGCTTCATCAGTCCGAGGTCTTCGTCTGTTGTGAGTTCATTTTCCCCTTCACCGTCGATGTCTGATGAACTCCCTCTTCTGGTGAAGGAAGGTAGTGAGGATGATTACCAAACACCTGATCTGGTAGATGATGACTGGGTAACAGGAAATTCTGACTCGATATAAGGCAGCCGACGCCCTTCTGAGTCGCTGGTGATTTCTCTGCTGGATTCTTGGAGACCAGTCTGATTCCTGCTTCCCAAAGATAAGTTTTTGCTCTGCTATTGAACTTATTAGTTTTGTTTTGTTTACCATGTTTTTTGGAGTTCAGCCATCCCCGGTCGGGGTGCTGAGTTCCATTTTTGTCTCTGATCAGTTTGTCTCTTTGTTCTGTCTTCAGAATTTACCTGAGTGCTGATATAGTCTTTTTGAAGCCCTAGCGACTTCAGGGCCTGTTTTTCCTATCAGACAGTTGGGACATTTTTTGGTAGGGTTTTTTACGGATTGCAGACAGCAGCTTTTCTATCCTGTCCTTTTTAGTTAGCTTGGGCCCCATCGTTTGCTAAACCTATCTTTCTATCTGTGTGAGTGTTTTCATCTTGCTTCACCGTCATTATATGTTGGGGGCTGCCTATTGCTTTGGGGTCTGCTCTGGGGCAGTTTAGATTTCTCCTTTCTTTCTTTAGGCCTATTTAGTTCTCCGGCTGTGTTCGAGGGGTCTAGGGCATCGTAGGAACCCCCCACAGCTACTGTTAGTTGTTGTGGATAGGATCAGGGGTCTGCAATCCGATAGCTACCAACCTCTCCGGTTTTCTGGACTTAGCTTGTATTTTTGTTTTTTCCTCCTTCGGTGACTCATTCATAACAGAATCACCAGCCATACCGCAGATCCTAGGGTACTCAATAGCAGGAAAGAATTGTAAAAAAAAAAAAAAAAGAGTTTGTCAGAATTTTTTTTTTTGTGTATATTTTTTCCTCTTTGTCTCTGAGGCCGTAGGGGGAATTTTTTCTTTTCTTTCTCAATGTAGATGAAGCAATTGTCTGATCGTGCGGAGCAGCTCACTGCTGAAGTGCGGGGAATTTCCGCCTATCTTGCTCATTCACCTGCTGCTGAACCAAAGATCCCTACTCCTGATGTGTTTTTTGGGGATCGGTCTAAATTTTTGAATTTTAAGAATAATTGTAAATTATTTTTTTGCCTTGAAGCCTAACTCATCGGGGAGCTCCGCGCAGCAGTTTAAAATTGTCATCTCTTTGCTGCACGGAGATCCCCAGGATTGGGCGTTTTCTTTGAAACCTGATGATCCTATTCTGACTGATGTGAACGCATTTTTTCAAGCCTTGGGTTTGTTGTATGATGAACCTAATGCTATTGATCAGGCTGAAAAGGCTCTGTTGGCATTGAGCCAGGGTCGGGATTCTGCAGAGTTGTACTGTCAAAAATTCCGAAAGTGGGCGGTCCTTACTACCTGGAATGATGGTGCCTTGGCAGCTCTCTTTCGGAAGGGTTTGTCAGAAACCGTAAAAGATACTATGGTGGGATTTCCTGTTCCCTCTGGTCTTGACGATTCTATGTCATTAGCCATTCAGGTTGATCGGCGTTTGCGTGAACGCAAAATCGCACGAGAGGTGTTGCCACCTGTTGAACAAATGTCTGAACCTATGCAATGTGATAGAGTTTTGTCTAGGGTGCAACATCAGGAGTTCAGAAGGCGTAATAAGCTGTGTTTCTTCTGTGGTGATGCCTCGCATATTATTTCTGTCTGCCCTAAACGAGAGAAACGTTTTGCACACACATTTGCTGTGGGTGGTGTTCAACCTAAGTTTCTTCTAGCAATTACTCTGATCTGCTCCCTGTCCACATTTTCCGCTAAGGCTTTTGTGGATTCGGGAGCAGCTCTGAACCTGATGGACTTGGATTTTGCTAAACGTTGTGGATTTCCTATGACACCTCTGCGGATGCGTATCCCTTTGAGGGGTATTGATGCTACTCCTTTGGCGAAGAATAAACCTCAGTTTTGGACCCAGGTGGTAATGTGGGTCGCCCCAGACCATCAAGAGAATTGCAGATTTTTGGTGTTGCATAATTTGCATGATTCCATTGTTCTGGGGTTTCCCTGGTTGCAAATCCATAATCCAGTTTTGGATTGGAAATCTGTGTCTGTGGTGAGTTGGGGTTGTCGGTGTGCCCTTAGTGATGCTCCTGTTTTCTCCACCTCTCCCCAGTCGCATGATGTTCCTGACTATTTGGCTGATTATTCTGATGTATTTAGTGAGAATGAGTCTGTGTCTTTGCCTCCTCATAGGAGTTATGACTGTGCAATTGAGCTGAGCCCTGGGTGTAAATTTCCCAAGGGTCGACTTTTCAATTTATCTGTACCCGAGCACGAGGCTATGCGATCCTATATTAAGGAGTCGTTGGAGAAGGGTCATATTAGACAATCCTCTTCACCCTTAGGTGCTGGGTTTTTTTTCGTGGCTAAGAAAGATGGATCATTAAGGCCTTGTATTGACTATCGTTCCCTCAACAAAATTACTGTTAAATATCAGTATCTGTTACCCCTGATTTCTGATCTATTCTCCAGAGTTAAAGGTGCTTGCTGGTTTACAAAGCTTGACCTCAGGGGGGCGTATAATCTTATTCGCATTAAGCATGGGGATGAATGGAAAACGGCGTTTAATACTCCGGAGGGACATTTTGAGTACCTGGTGATGCCTTTTGGGCTCACTAATGCCCCTTCTGTCTTCCAGTGCTTCATGAATGATATTTTCCGAGACTTGGTGGATAAATTTTTGATCATCTATCTAGATGATATTTTGATCTTTTCCAAGGATTGGGACTCTCATGTGGAACATGTTCGGACTGTGTTCCGGATTTTGAGGGAGAATTCCCTGTATGTCAAGGGATCAAAATGCCTTTTTGGTGTACAGAGGATTTCATTTTTGGGATTTATTTTGTCTCCGTCAACTATTGAAATGGACCCGGCCAAGGTACAGGCCATTTATGATTGGGTTCAGCCCACTTCTTTGAAGGCCCTCCAGAAGTTTTGGGGTTTTGCTAATTTTTATCATAAATTTATAGCTAATTTTTCTGCTATTGCCAAACCATTGACTGATTTGACTAAGAAGGGTGCTGATGTGCTGAATTGGTCTCCGGAGGCTGTTTCTTCCTTTCAGGAGCTGAAGCGAAGGTTCACTTCTGCTCCGGTTTTGCGGCAACCTGATGTCTCACTCCCGGTTCAGTAGAGGTGGACGCTTCTGAGATTGGTGCAGGAGCTGTTTTGTCCCAAAAAGATCCTGTAACATCTAAAATGAATCCCTGTGCTTTCTTTTCCCGAAAGTTCTCCCCATCCGAACGTAACTATGATGTGGGGAATCGGGAACTGTTAGCCATGAAATGGGCATTTGAGGAGTGGAGACATTGGTTGGAGGGAGCTAAACATCAAGTCGTGGTCCTCACTGACCACAAGAATTTGATTTACCTGGAGTCGGCCAAACGCTTGAATCCTAGACAGGCTAGGTGGGCCTTGTTTTTCACACGTTTTGATTTTGTGGTCTCTTTTCTTCCGGGCACTAAGAATGTCAAGGCAGACGCCCTCTCTAGGAGTTTCTTTGCTGATTCTCCTGTTGTGACCAAGCCTGCTACCATCTTAGGTGAGGGGGTAGTTCTTTCTGCCATCTCACCCGATTTGAGACGTGCCCTGGAAGAGTTTCAGGAGGACAAACCTGAGCGTTGTCCCATTGGAAAATTGTATGTTCCTGACCAGTGGAGGAAGAGAGTGATGTCTGAAGTTCATTGCTCTGCATTGGCTGGTCATCCAGGTATTTTTGGTACTAGAGACTTGGTGAGTCGGTCTTTTTGGTGGCCCGCCTTGTCTCGTGATGTCAGGAATTTTGTGCAGTCCTGTGGGACTTGCTCTTGGTCTAAACCTTGTTCTCGCTCTAGTGGGTTGTTGATGCCTTTGCTGGTGCCCAGGAGGCCATGGACCCATATTTCAATGGATTTTATCTCTGATATGCCTGTCTCTCAGAGAATGACTGTTATTTGGGTGATTTGTGATAGATTCTCTAAGATGGTCCATCTTGTACCACTCCCTAAGTTGCCATCTTCCTCAGAGTTGGTGCCCTTGTTTTTGCAACAGGTGGTTCGCTTGCACGGGATTCCTGAGAACATTGTATCTGACAGAGGAGTTCAGTTTGTGTCTAGATTTTGGAGGACTTTCTGTTCCAAGCTGGGAATTCAGTTGTCCTTCTCCTCTGCGTTTCACCCTCAGACCAATGGGCAGACGGAGAGAACAAACCAGACTTTGGAGTCGTATTTGAGATGTTTTATTTCTGCTGATCAGGATGATTGGGTTTCATTTTTGCCCTTGGCCGAATTTGCTTTAAATAATAGAGCTAGTTCTGCCACTTTGATGTCACCTTTTTTTTGTAACTTTGGGTTTCATCCTCGATTCTCTTCAGGGCAGGTGGAGCCTTCTGCCTGCCCAGGTGTTGACACTGTGGTGGAGAGAATGCACCAGATCTGGGACCAAGTGGTGGATAAGTTGTCTCTCTCCCAGGAAAAGGCCCAGCGGTTTTCCAGCCAGCATAGGACCATTGGTCCCCAGTTTAAGGTGGGTGATATGGTTTGGTTGTCATCAAAGAATATCGCTATGAAGGTGGCTTCTCCAAAGTTTAAACCTAGATTTATTGGACCTTACAAGATTTTGGAGATTCTTAATCCAGTCTCTTTTCGATTGGCTCTTCCTGTTACATTTAAGATCCATAACGTGTTTCATAAGTCTCTGTTAAAGAGGTTTGTTGAGCCAGTAGTTCCTGTGGTGGCACCTCCTGACCCGGTATTGGTTGAAGGTAATGTGGAATATGAGGTTGAGAAGATACTGGATTCTCGCCTGGCTAGACAGAGACTCCAGTATTTGGTTAAATGGAAGGGTTATGGCCAGAAGGATAATTCTTGGGTCCCTGCATCCGATATTCATGCCGAAAGATTGGTTCGTGCCTTTCATCTGGCCCATCCTGATTGCCCTGGTGGCGTGGATGAGGGTTCGGTGACCCCTCCCCAAGGGGGAGGTACTGTTGTGAGTTCATTTTCCCCTTCACCGTCGATGTCTGATGAACTCCCTCTTCTGGTGAAGGAAGGTAGTGAGGATGATTACCAAACACCTGATCTGGTAGATGATGACTGGGTAACAGGAAATTCTGACTGGATATAAGACAGCCGACGCCCTTCTGAGTCGCTGGTGATTTCTCTGCTGGATTCTTGGAGACCAGTCTGATTCCTGCTTCCCAAAGATAAGTTTTTGCTCTGCTATTGAACTTATTAGTTTTGTTTTGTTTACCTTGTTTTTTGGAGTTCAGCCATCCCCGGTCGGGGGTGTGCTGAGTTCCATTTTTGTCTCTGATCAGTTTGTCTCTTTGCTCTGTCTTCAGAATTTACCTGAGTGCTGATATAGTCATTTTGAAGTCCTAGCGACTTTTTTGGTAGGGTTTTTTACGGATTGCAGACAGCAGCTTTTCTATCCTGTCCTTTTTAGTTGGCTTGGGCCCCATCGTTTGCTCAACCTATCTTTCTATCTGTGTTAGTGTTTTCATCTTGCTTCACCGTCATTATATGTTGGGGGCTGCCTATTGCTTTGGGGTCTGCTCTGGGGCAGTTTAGATTTCCCCTTTCTTTCTATAGGCCTATTTAGTTCTCCGGCTGTGTTTGAGGGGTCTAGGGCATCGTAGGAACCCCGCACGGCTACTGTTAGTTGTTGTGGATAGGATCGGGGTCTGCAATCTGATAGCTACCAACCTCTCCGGTTTTCTGGACTTAGCTTGTATTTTTGCTTTTTCCTGCTTCGGTGACTCATTAATAACAGTCGTCCAATTGGTACCCACGGGCCTCGTCTGTCCTGCGGTTCTTTGTGTCAGGGCCACCCCCTGACTGTCCCTTCCTATCAGTCCCCTGGTCGAGCTATCCACCGTCGCCAGTCCTCCGTACTGAGTCTTCTCCTCCTGAGCTACTCCCAGGACTGGAACCCTCTGGAACCCTCTCCTGTCCTATTTATCCCCCTCCTCGGGAATTTCCCTCCTGGGTTCCTATCTCCCCGCCCCCCATGACTAAGCATTTCCGTAGCCCTAAGCTGCTGACAAGTCCTGTTCTCACGCTCCCCTCTGCCATCTTGTGGTCAAATCTAGGTATTGCACTCCTTTTCCATATTCTCCAGCTGTTTCCCTTGTCATTACAAACATTTGTCTACAGTGCACAAACTGTCCCTTCTTCCTCCAGTCAAGTCCGTCCGTCAAGTCACCTTCCCCATAGTGGTACTCAATTCTGATGGTTTATTTTTGGTCATTATTGTTATTATTATACATTTATATAGTGCCATTTATTCCATGGCGCTTTACATGGGAAAAGGGGAAATATAGACAAGTACAATAAACATTTGCAAGACAAGGGACACACAAGTACAGAAGGAGAGAGGACCCTGTCCGCGAGGGCTCACAGTCTGCAGGGATGGGTGAGGATACACTAGGAGAGGATAGAGCTGGTTGTGTGGTGGTTCAGTAGACTGAGGATCATTGCAGACTGTAGGCTTGTCGGAATAGGTGGGTCTTCAGGTTCTTCTTGAAGGTTTCCGTTGCTGGTGAGAGTCTGATGTGTTACGGCAGAGAGTTCCAGAGTATGGGGGAAGCATGGGAGAAGTCTTGTATGTGGTTGTGGGAAGAAGAGATAGGTCGGAGTAGAGAAGGAGATCTTGAGAGGATAGAAGGTTGCGTGTGGGTAGGTACTGGGAGACCATGTCACAGATGTATGGAGGAGATGGATGGCTTTGTATGTCATGGTTAGGGTTTTGAACTGGAGCCTCTGGACAATAGGAAGCCAGTGAAGGGCCTCGCATAGGGAGTAGGCTGGGGAATAGTGAGGAGACAGGTGGATTAGTTGGGCAGCAGAGTGTAGGATGGACTGGAGTAGTGCCAGAGTGCTGGAGGGGAGGCCAGAGAGTAGGAGATTGCAGTAGTCGAGGCGGGAGATAAGGGAGTGCACTAGTTTTTTTATGGTTTCATGGTTGAGGAATGCGCGGATCCGGGAAATATTTTTTAGTTTGAGGCGGCAGGAGGAGGCGAGGGCTTGGATATGTGGTTTGAAAGAGAGGGCAGAGTCGAGGATCACACCAAGGCACCGAGCCTTGGGGTGATCATTGACATTGATGGATAGGTCTGGTGGAGGAGTAGAGTGAGATGGGGGAAAGATGAAGAATTCTGTTTTGTCCATGTTCAGTTTGAGAAAGCGAGCAGAAAAGAAGGCTGAAATAGCAGACAGAGATTGTGGGATTTTGGTCAGTAGGAAGGTGAGGTCAGGTCCAGATAGGTAGATATGAGAGTCATCGGCGTAGAGGTGGTACTGCAAGCCGTGGGATTCTATGAGCTGTCCCAGGCTGAAGGTGTAGATGGAGAAGAGTAGGGGTCCGAGGACTGAGCCTTGAGGAACACCAACAGACAGGGGGCGAGGTGAGGAGGTGGTGTGTGAGAGGGAGACACTAAATGTTCGGTCTGTTAGGTATGATGAGATCCAGGATAGGGCCAATTCTGTGATGCCAAGAGATGAGAGAATCTGTAGCAGGAGGGAATGGTCCACGGTGTCGAAGGCAGAAGACTGGTCCAGGAGAAGGACAGAGTAGTGTCGCTTGCTCTTGGCGGTTAGTAGGTCATTAGTGACTTTAGTTAGCGCAGTTTCAGTTGAGTGATGCAATCGGAAGCCAGATTGTAACCGGTCAAAGAGGGAACAGGAGGAGAGGTGGGAGGACAGTTCAAGATATACATGCTGTTCCAGTAGTTTTGAGGCGTAAGGGAGAAGAGATATCGGGCGATAGTTAGACATAGAGGATGGGTCGAGGGAGGGCTTTTTGAAGATGTGTGTGATTGAGGCATGTTTGAAGGATGAGGGAAAGACACCATTTGTAAGAGAAAGGTTGAAGAGGTGTGTTAGAGTTGGAATGAATATAATGAAACTAGGAAACAAAAGAGCGCAATAGGGTCTTATCTGGTGATAAATGGAATAAATATGAAAAAAGTCTACTCACCCTTTCCAGGAGAGGTATAAGCATATAAACTCGCCGTCAGCTTGCTGCACGCCCGAAGGTCCACTGCGTGACCTCCAATGCAAATCCTTAAGGATATAAAGTTATTCTTGGGCTTACTGTGCGCAAACCCTGACTGATGTATCAGTCAGGGTTTGCGCACAGTAAGCCCGAGAATAACTTTATATCCTTAAAGAGTTGGGATGAAGACTGTGGCAAAGTTAGGGATGAGGTGGGACGAGAGCGGGTCAAGCGCACAAGTGGTGAGGTGTGATCTTGACAGGAGGGTGGAGAGCTGATATTCTGTTATGGTGGAGAAGTTGGTTTTGGAAGAACAGGGCTGAGTGGCTAGGAGGGGCATTGGGGGCTGTGAGCCAAAGCTTTCTCTGATCGTATCGATCTTCTGCTTAAAGGAGGCAAAGTCTTCAGCAGAAATGAGAGGAGATGGAGGAGGTGCTGTGGGATGGAGTAGAGAATTGAAAGTGTTGAAAAGCTGTTTAGGGTTGTGAGACAGTGAGGATATGAGGGATGCAAAGTAAGTTTGTTTTGTGGCAGAGAGCGTGTACTTGAAGCTGGCAAGGGACTGCTTGTATGCGCTAAAGTGCTCGGTAGAACGGGTTCTCTTCCATCTCTGTTCAGCGGCCCTGGAAACCTGTCTCAGTTCTTTGGTCAGGCTGGTCAGCCAGGGCTGCCTGTTGATTGTACGAGTTTTGCTCTGCATGAGGGGGGCGGCTGAATCAAGTGTTGCTGTTATTGTGGTGTTATTAAATGTGGCAGCAGCATCTGTGTCATGAAGGGAAGCTATGTCTGTGAGAGGGAGAAGGGACTGAGAGAGTGATTGTAAATTGAGGTGTTTGAGATTTCTGCGAGGGTGAGCAAGTTTGAGGAGTGGGGGTTGCGCCGTCGGAGAGGAGAGGGAAGAGAATGTAAGTAGGTTGTGGTTGGATAGGGGGAGAGGTGAGTTAGTGAGATTAGTGAGGGAACAGAGATGGGAGAAGATAAGGTCCAGCGTGTAACCATCTTTGTGAGTGGCCGCAGAGGACCATTGAGTGAGGCCAAAGGAGACAGTCAGTGATAAAAGTTCAGAGGCAGCTGAGGTGGAAGTGTCAATGGGGATGTTGAAATCGCCCATGATGATGGTGGGGATGTCAGCAGAGAGGAAATGGTGTAGCCAGGTGGTGAAGTGTTCGAGAAAGGTGGAGATGGCTAGTTTTGGGGGGTGGTAGATGACAGCCAGTTGGAGGTTGGATGGGGAATAGATGCGGACGGAGTGCACCTCGAACGAGGGAAGAGTAGCGGAGTGTGGAAGTTGAATTGGGGTAAAGGAGCAGGTATCATTTAAATATACTAGTGTATTACCTGACGATTTTAGTATAATGACCTTTGCACCTATTATTGTCTTTTAACCTTTTTTTCCCTTACAGGTTTGAAAGCAAGCAACACTTGATTTCTATAACTATAAGAATATTTATATTTTAACGTTTGATATTATGTAACATTTTACTCGGGATTATTGTACTGTTCATATTGTCTGTGTGTTTGCCTGTCTATTCCCCCACTTGTGGGGGTTATCCCTGTCTTTACAGGGATTATGTTTCCCCTACCCTAATCCCCTTGTTTTCTGTACCCTTTTTCCCCTTCCCTCAAAATTTTTTTTAAAATTAAGAAAAAATATTGGAACAGGAAATCTAGTTTAATAAAGATATGTGAGATTTTCGAATTTGTGTCCCTAGACTCCCCATGTGACAAGAGGGTTGCTTGTGTATGAATGATGACAATACTAGATGTGAGCCTAATAGTTATTCATTCTTACTTTACAAGACTGAAAAATATATGTACTTAATTTTGCATAATACCTTTCAACTAATCATTTCAAAAGTCTTAGTTATAAGGGATATTTGGGTTGAGGAATAATTAAGTAAAAAAAATACATATATAGCCAGCACCTGGCTTTCATTTGTGAAAACAAATGGAGATACAGTCCTATAATAAGGTAGAATAATGGTAAGCATTGCAGCTATTTGCAGCCTTATGTTATTCACTACATCATGTTGATTTGTGATAAGCTTTTCTTCGGTAATGAACAAAATGAAAAAGGCTTAGGGTGAGTTTCCACTATGCACATTCCTTGCGATTTGGACGGAGCGGAAACCCCGCTCCGCCCAAAGCCCCGCCCCCTTCTGTACACGCGGTAATTCTGGATGTGCTCATTGAACACATCCAGAATCGCCGCAGAGTATACATAGAGTAGGCTATTTATCTTGCAGAGACTGAGCGTCTCTGCAAGGTAAACAGACATGCTGGGCTCTAAAAAGACACGCTGCATGTCTGGTTTCGCGGGTGTGTCACCTGCGTATTACGATGCATAGTGGATACGGGATTTCTTAAAATCCGCTCCACTATGCTGTAACATTTGGACGCTGCAGACTGAACGCTGCAGCTCTACGCAGTATACTATTATTGCAACTCTTCCTTGATGCACCTAATATACAGTATATAGTATACTATAATTACTATAATCTAAGAGAAAAACCAAATAAACAAGTCTTTTAAATAAATCTCAGGAGATTTCCTTTTTCTCTTTCCTTCTCCCTACTTTTAAGGGGGGGCCAAAGGCTTTAGCTGTAAGGGGAAGGAACTAACTAGGCATATCTCCTCCGTGAAGGGTCCGGAACCGTCGGAGCTGTCACCTATATTGCGGGGTAGAAAGCTTGAGACTCCAGACCGTACTCTATGTTTTAGAAAAGGGGGCGTGGCTAAGCGGACAGAGCTGCAGCGCACGAGTGACCAGACAGTTTGGGTGGGAACTTCGGGCGCACAGGAAACCTGTGAGGTAAAATCAGCTGAGAGGCGTCTGGTCAGAGCAGAGCCTGGGACAGCAGAGCGCTTTGACATCAGACCGTCGACTGAGTACTGCTCAGACACCGCTGTCCCAGCCGACATCACTGCCCTCGCTGACACAGCCGACAACCCTACCACAGCTGCCCCCGCTGACAGTACTGACCGTGAGAGACAAGGTCTGTGAACGAGACTTAAGTGTGTGTCGATTCGGCACAGCGAATCGGGCTGCCCATTGTAAACTGTGTTTGGGCAGTGCTGCAAATCTCCGTAGTGTTGGGACACTCACTGCTGAGGATAAGGACTTATCCCTCTTCATCACGTCATCTACTGGACCCAAGACCCGCATCAGGATACCGAGGATTCTCCGCCATCATCAGGACCACGGGAGGACACTGCCAACGTCAAAATATACTACATCATTTACCTCAGGATTGTGACAGACCCCCACTGCAACGAAATCGAGGCAGCACCAGTCACAAACAGAATTTCAACCGTGACTGGCACCTGAGTGATAAGTTATATTTTATTGTATTGTAGGCTTTACTTGTCCCTGTTTCTTAAGTTATCCCCATTAGCCTTTTGCTGCATTAGGGAATATTATCCCTCCGTTTTCTCCCTGTGTGGAGTTTCTTCTGTATAATAAACCCCTTTCACCCTTGGTCTGTGTACAGTCCGTTACTGCATCCTACGTGCCTGCAGTCTCCTCACATGGTCACTGCGACTGCCTCTACACCCTCCCTGAAACGAAGCATCATCAGTGATGCTTGTGGCAGGGGTTGGTCCCTGCTCTATCCCTGAGTGTCCCCGTTGTGCAGTGTCTCCCCCATGCGCAGTTTCCCTAAGTGCCCTGTGTAAGGAGAGCTGAGTCCTGTCTGCTTAACTGAATAGTAATAAGCCGGCAGCAGAGCGGTGTCACTATACCTGGCAGAGCCCAGTGACGTCACCTGAGGGGGCAGTACTAGGCCTACTGCACATCGGGCATAGTGACACAACTCTGCGGACGACTTATTACTATTCATCTAAGCAGACAGAAGACCAGACATTGGACTCGTTGCACAGGGCACTGGGGAGACATTGTGTAGGGTTCGAGCAGGCTCACAGGATGCAGTGACGAGACACGAGACTGAATGTGGGGTGAAATATACTTTTATAAGTTTAAAGCCGCAAGGGCTAAACTGCTTCGATGAAACAAAAGGGGAAACACCTATTTGTCCTCGCAGGGACTCGTAAAACAAACATTCAAAACAAAAAGGGTCCTTATACTCTATAATGCACTTAGCCTCCCGGGCGTCGCTCGAGTCCACGAACACTCAGGGATTGCAGATGTGGCTGCCTTGTAATCCAAGATTTCACGGAAGGACTTGGGCTCGTCCGGCCCTGAAGAAACCAAAACGGTGGGGCGCAGCAGGCCCTGAAGGAACCGGAACGATGGGGCGCAGCAGGCCCTGAAGAGACTGGACGGTGGGGCGCAACGGGCCCTGAAGAAACCGGAACGTTGGGGCGCAACAGGCCCTGAAGAAACTGGTCGGTGGGGCGCAAAGGGCCCTGAAGAAACCAGTACGATGGGGCGCAACAGGCCCTGAAGAAACTGAACGGTGGGGCGCAATGGGCCCTGAAGAAGCTGGAATGGTGGGGCGCAATAGGCCCTGAAGAAACTGTTCGGGGGGATTAATCTCCCAGGCGTCCGTTTAAAGGCGCTCGTCCCCCAGCCAGGTCATGACGCAGTCCAAAAACATAAAATCTTAACAAACTCTGCTCAGTGTCCCTTCAGTAAGCGGGACAGGGGCTCTGCGGCCGCCTATAGCGAGGTGGCGTCCCCTGATGTCGGTAATGACGGGGTCGCAGCTGTGGGAGAAGACAGGGGGGCAGTGTCCTGGCCACTATACCGGATTGCTGTCTCGTCGCAGCGGTTGCCTGAGATCCCGGTCCTGTCACAGCACGGAGGGAATCAGCGGGCATCAATTTATCTGTATGTATCCGGGGAGGGACTCCCGGGAAGAGTCTCTTATGCGCCGCTCTTCGGACAGTCTCCAATTTTCCTTTGACAGTCTCCTGCCTGTCTCTCTTCCCCACACCGTCAGTTGCCACAGTCCTCCCCCTGCCACACGGCTCTCTCTCTCCTGTCAGGCTCTCTTCCAACTGCCACCTCAGCGCGTCCCCTGCTCCTTTTACCCTCGCCCCGCCCCCTGTTGCCCTGACAACTTCAGTCGCATGTCTCCCTTTGTAATCCCCCTGATGTGGTTTCTTCAACAACCCTGATGGCGGTCCCCCTGGTTCTAGCCCAATCATTGTATGGGGGTCCTCCTCCCCACATTCCCCCACCCTGTAAGCTCGCCAGTCCTCGGGCGAGGGTGTTAGTCTATTGAGATTGGTCTGTAAAGGTGTCAATATTTGTTGCCATACGAACTGGTCTTGTTCATACCGTTCGGGGGGTTTGCCGGCTGTTGACCGCTCGGAGCGTCTAAGTTCGACTGGGGTGGAATCTTCTGGGGTGGTGGACGTCGGTGAGCTGCAAGATGCCGGTGGGTTAATTGTGTCAACTGGCTCATTATTGGGTGGAGGGCCCTTGGGAACTGGAGGGAAATCCTCGTCGTCTGAGTCCCAGCATATGGACTCCGGTTCGGATGTCTTCGGGACGGGTTCCAGTTGCTTCGGGTCGGAAGAAATACACAGGCGTAACATATTACGATGCACAATGCGAGTGGGCAGTGTTTCATCCTGCTCGGGCTGTATTTCGTACACAGGTCCTTCTGAATGGATACGGCGTAGTACCCGATAAGGACTCTCTTCCCAACGTGACTCCAGTTTATTCTGGGGGCGTTGATCTAGTACAAGCACACGGTCCCCGCTTTGGAGATGGGGAGGGGAGGTTGTATTCTTCCCGGGGTGTTCCCAGTCTTGAAGTTTGGTATGTACAATTCGGTGAAGAGTTTGCAACCTGTGGCGATGATTTCGGACCCAAGACGACACTCCGGTCCAGGGCCGAGGCTCTTCGGGGTCCAACTCTACCTCCGTGATCCCTTTACCCTCTCGTCCGAACAGCAGGAAATAAGGAGTATAGCCCGTTACTCGATGTACCCGATTATTATAAACCCACACTAATTCAGAAACATATTCAGGCCAACGAGCTTTCTTGTCACTCTCCAGAGTGCGTAGCATTTGAATCAATGTCCGATTAAATCGCTCACAAGCCCCATTCCCTTGTGGGTGATATGGTGTGGTCCGGGATTTATCAATCCCATAAAGATGATGTAGTTCCTCCATAACTTTCCCCAAAAAACATGCTCCCTGGTCGGAATGTATGCGTTGAGGACAGCCGTACACTTGTATAAAATTTCTGCAAATTGCGGAGGCGGCTGACTCCGCGGTCTGGTCTCGAGTAGGGGTGACCACAGCGAATTTAGTGAAATGATCCACCATGACGAGGCAGTGTTCGTATCCCTGGAATGCGGGACCAATGTGCAGATAATCCACCGTCAAGAGCTCCAAGGGTTCTGAAGTCACAATCGTCTGTGTTGCGGCCCTCTGAGCAGGCGGTTTGGCCAATTCACATAAGCGGCAAGTACGACAAACTTCGTCCACAACAGCCGACAAGCGTGGGTGATAAACTTTCTGTTGTAACCATTGCAAAGTCTTTTTGACTCCAAAGTGGGCCCCTTTTTCGTGAGCCTCTCGAGCCAGTTCGTGTAGTTGAGCTCCGGGCGTAACCACCTGCCAAACAGTCGTTGAGGTTGTAGGCGAAGTGATCTTACGGTACAGTAATCCCCTTCGGATAATCAGTCTCTCCCATTGTCGCAGCATCAGCGACAGGTCTTGGGTCAAAGCTTGTCGTTGAGTGTCAGTGGGTAATTGACCAGCAGCGACCCATTTCCGGAGAAGTCCAACTTCTTCATCTTCTTGTTGCTGTTGTATCCACTTATTACGAGATTGTTCCAGGATGCCCCTGTGGGCCTCTGGGGAAGATACTTTTGCATCAACATTGGTGAGCACGGCAGCGGTAAGAGCGAACGGTATTTCCTCTCCTTCTAATTCTTCGTCTCGATTCTGTCCAGGAGTTGTATGTCGAATCCTAGAGAGAGCATCTGCATGAACATTCTCGGCCCCTCTTTTGTAAATAATCTTGTAATTGTACTTCGCCATTCGGGCCACCCATCGCTGCTCCAAAGCCCCCAACTTGGCGTTTTCCAAATGAGCCAGTGGGTTATTGTCAGTTCGCACTACCACCTCGGAGCCCGCTAGGTACTCTGCGAATCTCTCCGTCATAGCCCACACCACTGCGAGGAGCTCGAGCTTAAAAGAGCTGTAATTGTCAGGGTTACGCTCGGAGTCATGGAGTGAACGGCTTCCATATGCGATCACCCTTTCCCGGCCATCCTGAACTTGTGACAACACAGCTCCTAGCCCGTGAAGACTCCCGTCAGTGTGCAGGATGAACGGCTGAGAAAAATCCGCATAAGCCAACACTGGGGCATCCGAGAGTGCAGCCTTGAGATCTCGGAAGGCCTCTTCCTGAGGGTGTTGCCACTGGATTTTCCGCCCATTGGCCCCAGCGGGAGCCCCCTTCAGCAGGTCATGTAGGGCTCGAGCTCGACATGCAAAATTCTTTACGAAACGACGGTAATATCCAGCTAACCCCAGAAAAGCCCGCACGTCTTTCACCGTCTCGGGGGTAGGCCATTCCTGGATAGCAGCAATCTTCTCCCGGGATGGCCTCACACCCTCTGCCGAAACGACATGACCCAGATACTCAATCTGAGAGCGAAATAGGTGACATTTCTGAGGCTTCACCTTCAACCCGTACTTTTGCAGCCGGCTGAGTACCTGTCCCAACCGCTTCAGGTGGTCCTCGAAGGAGGCGGCATAGACGATGATGTCGTCCAGGTAGATCAACGTGGCCTCAAAATTGAGATCCCCTAGACATCGCTCCATCAATCGCTGAAATGTCCCGGGGGCGTTGGCCAGCCCGAATGGCATTCGATTAAACTCAAACAGTCCCATGGGCACTATGAACGCCGTCTTAGCTCTGTCCTCTTCTGACATAGGCACCTGCCAGTACCCACTGGCCAAGTCCAGGGTCGAAAAATATTTTGCTTTACCCAATGCAGACAGAGATTCTTCTATGCGGGGCAGTGGGTATGAGTCTTTAATAGTGCAAGCATTCAATTTACGATAATCCACACAGAATCGTAGTGTACCATCTTTCTTCCGAACCAACACGATGGGGGCCGCCCAAGGGCTTTGACTTTCCCGTATCACCCCTTTTTGTAGCATCTGAGCCAGCAAAGTTTTCACCTCCTGATAGAGTTGTGGCGGGATCTGTCGATATCGTTCTCGGATAGGGGCCGCTCCTGCTGTGGGGATCTCATGAGTGATGGCGGTGGTACACCCAAAGTCGTCCTCATGACTAGCAAATACTTCATGGTACTGTCCCAGCAATGCTTTTACTTGTGAAAGTTGGGCCGCAGTTAGTCCAGAAAGCTCGGCCCGCATCTGCTCCAAAATATTTCGGCCCTTCTCTTGTGTCGAGACTTCGTGGGCCTGTAGGGTTCGTATTGTTACCTCCCCGGGATCCTCGGGGTGTACTCGTAATTGAACCGCAGCAGCGGGCAGCACTTCTTCTAGAGGCTTTACTAGTTTGGCCAGTACAGTCCGTGCTTTCAGAATAATATCTCGGTCTTCAAGGTTAACGCAGCGGACCAGGGCGGTTCCTTTTCGCACCGTAGCGAGGGAACGGGCCACCAGTATGCCAGGAGGTAAGTGCTCTGAGTGACACGGCTCCACCTGCACCTCTACGCCTTCCAAAGGTATCGGTGCCCGAGTTGGCAGGGCCACCACTGTCTGTCCAGGAGGCAGCACAAGCAGGGGTGCCGCTGTCGCGATGACCTTGCCCAGAGCCTCACCCTCCTGGCAGTCCCGATGCACCCGCGCACCTCGCACCAGCTGCTGGAATACCTGTCCCTGAGCTGTGCGAGAACCCCACTGCTTCAGTGTCCTTTGTGTGGGATCATTAAGCAACAGGTTACCAAACTCTTTTAAAATATTCATGCCTAGGGTGACGGGGTGTCGTTGATCAGCTTCTCCTTGAGTCAGCACCACCCCTCTGCGGCCGAGGGGTTTACCGCACAACGTCACCTGCACCCACACTACCCCGGCAACCGGAACCGGCAGTTGGTTGGCGGCTACTAGTCTAATCATGGGCCCCCACTGAGGCCTTGCTGCCTCCGGAAAGTTTTGTTGAAAGTACGCTGCGGGCATAGTGGTTACTTGTGACCCCGTGTCTACCAGACACCGGACGGCCCGGCCCTCTACTTCTGCCCAAACTTCAGGACACTTTGCTACCAAATCTTTGGGACTTCCACCACCCCTAGTTGTGGTTTTCGGCTCCGAGCGGCGTCCCCCCAGCCCGGAGCCCTTTAGTTTTAATGGCCGCCGGGGTGGGTATCTCCCACGCCGCGGACACTCTCGGGCGAAGTGGCCTGGTTCTCCACACTCATAACACCGGGCCGGTAGAGATTGACCACCTCGCGGAGAGCGTGACCCCCAGGGACCGGGATTAGCACTGGGTCGTCCAGTCTCCGGTTCGGTTCTTCTCTTTACTTCAGCCAACTCGCTCTTTATATTTTTCAATTCACGCTTCATCTCCTCCACCCATTGAGGTTCCTCAACTGTGTTCGAGGAGGCCTCCACACCTCGGACCTTCCCCACGGGGACCGCCATCCCCTGCTCTTGCTCCTGAACCCGTGCCTGACTTCCCACTTCTGAAAAGTCGATTTGGGGATTCATTCTGATCCGTTCCCTTAAAGCCTGCTTTATCAGTGGATCTCGCAGTCCAGTCACCAGTAGGTCACGTAGGGTTATGTCAACAGGTCCTACCCCTACCCCATCTTTTCTTTCAATAGCCGTATGCAACTCTTGGAGTACATTCATATACTGAGTAATCGTCTCCCCTTCTGCCTGCATCCGGCTAAACAGTCGGGTCCTTAACTCTCCCCCATTAGTGGGATCCCCGTGGGTCTGTTCCACTATCTGCAACACCTTTTCAAAAGTGTTGCGGTGCCCCGGGGGTTTCAACATCACTGACCTCCGCACCTCCCCGTCTAGGGCCATGAGTGCCACTTCAGCTTCCAGGTCAGGGGTCATTGGGTGCATCCGAAAAAGCCCCCTCATCCGCTCTGTCCAGCTCCATAGCATAGTATTTGAGCCAGAGAATCTAGGCAGGTTGTTCAACATGGCCCCCAATGAGATGCTGGTACGGGGACCCTCATTATTTACAGAGCTTACAGCTCCCCCATGTTCGGGGCTACCACTGTCCGCGCTCGGAGACTGCATCCTGCCGACTACGCCAAGTGTAGGGTTCGAGCAGGCTCACAGGATGCAGTGACGAGACACGAGACTGAATGTGGGGTGAAATATACTTTTATAAGTTTAAAGCCGCAAGGGCTAAACTGCTTCGATGAAACAAAAGGGGAAACACCTATTTGTCCTCGCAGGGACTCGTAAAACAAACATTCAAAACAAAAAGGGTCCTTATACTCTATAATGCACTTAGCCTCCCGGGCGTCGCTCGAGTCCACGAACACTCAGGGATTGCAGATGTGGCTGCCTTGTAATCCAAGATTTCACGGAAGGACTTGGGCTCGTCCGGCCCTGAAGAAACCAAAACGGTGGGGCGCAGCAGGCCCTGAAGGAACCGGAACGATGGGGCGCAGCAGGCCCTGAAGAGACTGGACGGTGGGGCGCAACGGGCCCTGAAGAAACCGGAACGTTGGGGCGCAACAGGCCCTGAAGAAACTGGTCGGTGGGGCGCAAAGGGCCCTGAAGAAACCAGTACGATGGGGCGCAACAGGCCCTGAAGAAACTGAACGGTGGGGCGCAATGGGCCCTGAAGAAGCTGGAATGGTGGGGCGCAATAGGCCCTGAAGAAACTGTTCGGGGGGATTAATCTCCCAGGCGTCCGTTTAAAGGCGCTCGTCCCCCAGCCAGGTCATGACGCAGTCCAAAAACATAAAATCTTAACAAACTCTGCTCAGTGTCCCTTCAGTAAGCGGGACAGGGGCTCTGCGGCCGCCTATAGCGAGGTGGCGTCCCCTGATGTCGGTAATGACGGGGTCGCAGCTGTGGGAGAAGACAGGGGGGCAGTGTCCTGGCCACTATACCGGATTGCTGTCTCGTCGCAGCGGTTGCCTGAGATCCCGGTCCTGTCACAGCACGGAGGGAATCAGCGGGCATCAATTTATCTGTATGTATCCGGGGAGGGACTCCCGGGAAGAGTCTCTTATGCGCCGCTCTTCGGACAGTCTCCAATTTTCCTTTGACAGTCTCCTGCCTGTCTCTCTTCCCCACACCGTCAGTTGCCACAGTCCTCCCCCTGCCACACGGCTCTCTCTCTCCTGTCAGGCTCTCTTCCAACTGCCACCTCAGCGCGTCCCCTGCTCCTTTTACCCTCGCCCCGCCCCCTGTTGCCCTGACAACTTCAGTCGCATGTCTCCCTTTGTAATCCCCCTGATGTGGTTTCTTCAACAACCCTGATGGCGGTCCCCCTGGTTCTAGCCCAATCACTGTATGGGGGTCCTCCTCCCCACAATTGCACAAGGAAGACACTGGACAAATCAGGGACTAGCCCGTGAAATGAGCGTCACTGATGACACTTTGTTTCAGGGCGGCAAATGAAGCAAGATAGGTATTGGGATGTCCCAGCCCCCTCTCCTTCAATGACGCTTTCTATCGGAGAGGAAAGGGGAGTGACAGCAGTTTCAGCCAGAAGATTACAATTCATTTAAATATCCCATCCTTCACTCAGTATTCTCAGACGAGTCATCGTAGGTAGAAGATAATACAAACAGAGCCATAAGTTGCAGTACAGAGTGAATGGTAGAAAATTTTACCATGACTCAAATTACAAAAGTTTTTAAAGATACAGAAATTGAATTTTACTTTTTTGTTTCGGACTAACCCTTTAAAAGCAGAAAATGGACCCTAAAGTTAGTTTCTCCCGAAAGCATCAACACCTCAAGTGTCGTCTGAAACTGCTGCTTGGGTCCACGGCACGTCTCAGAAGGGAAGGAGCACTATTTGACTTTTGGAGCACATATTTTCTTGGAAGTTTGTAGAATCCATTTGCAGAACCACTCAGTGTCAGGACAGCAGAAAAAAAAACCAAAGCAACAAAAAATTGGCCACATGTGAAACTACACCCCTCTGGGAATTCATCTATGGGTATAGGGATGATTTTTACTTTACAGGAACTTTCCAGACGTAAGCATGCAGGTGGTGCTGCAGAGTATTTTCAATACTAAATAATACTAAGGAACATCTGAAGATATGATCTGTTAATAAGCTTTGAAGACTGGAGTTGAGGAACACTGATGTTGACCACAGGATAAATGTAAACTGAGCCTTCTAATTTTTGGGAGACAGAATGAACAAATCAAACAGCAGTTTAAGAACTGTTTTTATTTATTTCATTTGCCAATTACCATGTGGTATAAGTGATAAGGCCTATTCTTAGGGTCAATACAATTATAGTGACAGATTTTTTTTTTTAATGTCTTGCTAATTTTACACTTTTAGGGCTCATTCACATTAGCTTATAAAAATAGCTCCAGTATTGCTCCAGAAAAGTTAGATGAGTGGAATCCGTATAGGTCAACTTATATCATGCGAGACTCATGTGCAATTTTTTCCTCACCTAGCATCCATATGACAGGCGTATGAAATGCGTTTTCAACATAATCTTTTACATAATGTAAAATTATGTAATTTAAAGCTAGTTTTCAAACTAATAAAGCAATCTTATATACAGATATACGTACATAGATAGAATAGCTATATAGATAGAATAGATACATGGAATAAATAGGATATATGTCCTGTAGATATTTAACCTCTTTACCCCCAAGGGTGGTTTGGATGTTAATGACTGGGCCAATTTTTACAATTCTGACCACTGTCCCTTTATGAGGTTATAACTCTGGAATGCTTCCATGGATCCCAGTGATTCTGACACTGTTTTTTCATATATGCAAATAAAGTCCGTGGAGTCTCAAACACGGTACTAGCCAGATCTTCCTCCAGGGAAGGACCCAGCCAAGGGGTGGCTCCTTTCGGAAACCACCATTACCACCATATTAAGTGGCCCTTTAAGTCAATATCCAGCTCTTTACGAGTTTACAGATATGACAAGTGAAATACCAAGGCCAGGTATCCATCCACAGACAGCTGTTTCGGGGTGTTGCCCCTCATCAATGTGGAGTAGGATTCTGGCTAGGTGGGAGCAATGCCTAGTAGACCAACATCATGAAACAATCACTGACCTCAGGGAGACCAGTCAAAGAAAACACTGCGGCAGCCGGCAAAGGCCCTCAATCAGTGACATCCTAGGTGCAATACTCCCTGGGAAATACGAATATGCAAATAAAGTCTGTGGAGCCTCATTTAAGAGTCTCAAACACGGGACTAGCCAGATCTTCCTCCAGGGAAGGACCCAGCCAAGGGGTGGCTCCTTTCGGAAACCACCAATACCACCATATTAAGTGGCCCTTTAAGTCAATATCCAGCTCTTTATGAGTTTATAGATATGACAAAGGAAATACCAAGGCCTGTTTTTTCGTGACATATTGTACTTCATGATATTGGTAAAATTATTTGATATGATTTGCGTTTATTTGTAAAAAAAAAAACAACTAAAATTTGGCGAAAATTTCGCAATTTTCCAACTTTGAATTTTCATACCCTTAAATCACACAGATATGTCACATAAAATACTTAATAAGTAACATTTCCCACATGTTTACTTCACAATTTAGGAACCAAATTTTTTTTTGTTAGGAAGTTATAAGGGTTAAAAGTTAAACAGCGATTTCTAATTTTTACAGCACTATTTTTTTTTTAGGGACCACATCACATTTGAAGACACTTTGAGGAGTCTATATATGAAAATACCCAAAAGTGACACCACTCTAAAAATTGCACCCTGAAGGTGCTCAAAACCACATTCAAGAAGTTTATTAACCCTTGTGTAAATCACCTTTATTAGGAACATATATAAAAAATTAGTGAATTTCCAAGCAATGGAACACAAAAAAGAAGCATTCAAAAATCCAGGACTAGATATACATCATAAATATAGATGAAAAATGCACACATAAAAATTATATATGACATGTATGCAAAAAAAGAGAGAATAGGAGGCAATTGTAATTTGTAATACACAAATGTGACGATTATGAAATTATTATCACAATAATTTTATAGAAAGTGCACTGTGTGATAAATCATAACTGGTGAAATAGCAATGAATATAAATGTATAGCCATACCTAATTGAAAAGGAACATGAATGAAATGTTCCTGTGCTGCATTGTTACACATGATAGAATTGTGTGTGCAAACAAACGCCATTATGGTAAATATGCAAAAAAAGCAACTCAGATAAATCTGCAAAGTTCACAAAGTGATTTGTGCAAAACACTCTATGTGTGCAATAAGCGCCATTAAATTAGTTGTGCAAAGAAAGCAAACAAAGTTGTCTGCAATACTTACAAAGTGACATGTGCAAGAAGTCTCTGGAGATGTGCTCCCACCCTGTCATTATCCCAGCAGATTCCTTAATGGCCTGAGTATCCTGTAACAATTATGTGGGAACAATGGAATCTGATTGTGTGGGATAAAACAAGTCAGAGACCAAAGCTGAGAAAAATAAGTGTATTTAACAAAGCAAGAAGTAGAATATCAACTAACAGAGACTTTCCTGCAATTGTAACAAAGTAACAGCACCAAATCAGAAATGTCCAGAAAACGTAGTAGCAGGGCGCGATCACTAATTCAAACAGGTCCAGCAGTAATATGCAGCAAGAGTGTGACCGGCACTTATATGTAAAAGTCCAGCAGCAGTATACAAATGAGAGTGTGACCCGCACTTATACAGGAAGTCCAGCAGTAGTATGCAGCAAGAGTGCGACCCGCACTTATACGTGGAAGTCCAGCAGTAGTATGCAGCAAAAGTGCGAAGGGCACTTATACGTGGAAGTCCAGAACTATGCAGATAGAGGAAATGACACCTTTCAAGGAAGTCCAAAAATATATAGGTGGAGCATAACAGAGAGAAGGTCCTTAAATGTACCTTTTGGGCTGAGAAGTCCTGCTCAAGTCCCGCAAAGCAGCACACAACACGTTAGGCGTCAAGTTCCTGTCACTGCACAGTATGAATCCCGAGCCTTGCATTCGGCAGTCTCCCATTCCTCTCCAGCCGCAGAGGAGGCTGCTCAGCAGACTCGTCGATCTGGGCGCTCTGCTCAGACCAGCTCTCTGGGTTTGGTTGCTGCTGCCACCTCTGGTCCAGCTATAGCAATGCATGCTGGCCAGCAGCGAGCTTCTCCAGGGACTAAGTCCTCCTTTCGGTCCACTGAGCATGCCCGTGGGACGATCTCTCATTGGAGATCGGAATTCACATGCTCAGGTCCTTCTCCAGCTCAGATTGGACCATCAGGAAGGTCAGGAAGGTCCCGTAAGGATGCTGCTATAAAAGGTTCGCATGGCTGCTCGGCCATGCACTAGTATAGACTGCAATACCAGACTATGAGGAGTGAGTGTTGTATGCACGTATGAATGTCTCTGGTGAATGACTCATTAAGAAACCCCTACCCTTGGTACGCATGTGTTGTGCAGCCTAGCCTGTTAAGAGCCCAAGCTTAGGTGTAGGAGGAGGCAGAGTCTGAGACTGGCATCAGTGTCCACCGGTGGCTCGGAATCCACGGTGCACGTGTTCGACACTCCTCCATAGTCAGTGTTGTGAGCTCATTTTCGGGTTTGCCTCTGGCTTCTGGTGTGGGTTATGGAGCTGGCTGTGCTGACAGAGGAGTAGTGAGTTCTCTATCTGGACTCCCTCTGTTGGCGAAGGGAGGTAGTGAAGCTGATCTAAATGGCAGAGACCGGCCACCTGAGGAAGAGGACTGCGATTGGACATCAGGAGTTTCTGATTGGATTTAAGGCAGCCGACTCCCTAGTTTCTTGCTGGTGATTTTTCCTGACTGTGGCTCCTGGTTTCCAGTTTGGTTCCTGCCTTCCTAAAGCTAAGTTTTCTCTGCTTTTGTTCATATGAGTTTTTGTCTGGTTTACTTAGTTTTGGTGTTCAGCCAGCCCTGGCTGGGACTTGGCTGAATCCCCATTTTGTCTCTGATCAGTTGATCTCTTTTGCTCTGTCTTCAGAATATACCTGAGTGCTGATATAGTCAGGGCCTTTTTCTATCAGACGTGTTGGACTTTCTTTTTGGCAGGGTTTTTTGCGTGATTGCAGACAGCAGCTTTTCTTTCCTGTCCTTTCTAGTTAGCAAGGGCCCCATCGTTTGCTCAGCCTATCTTTCTAACTGTGTCTGTGTTTTCATCTTGTTTCACCGACAATACATGTTGAGGGCTGTCTATTGCTTTGGGGTCTGCTCTGGGGCAGTTTAAGATTTTCCCTTTCTTTCTTTAGGCTTATTTAGTTCTCCGGCCGTGACGAGGCGTCTAGGACTACCGTAGGCACGCTCCACGGCTACTGCTAGTTGTTGCGGATAGGATCAGGGGTCTGCAATCCTCTAGTTACCAACCTCTCCGGTTTTCTGGGCTTAGCTTGCTTTTGGTTTTTTCCTCCTCGGTGACTCATTCATAACAAGTCAGCATCTATAGTGGCGTCCGCAGGTGCGACGCCGCATGCTCAGAAGGTCTAGAGGGACTCTGACCCCGTGTCCTTGGGGCAGAGTTCTGTGACCGCATTCTGTGCGCTCCATTGCCGAGCTCTGTGATCTAAACATGCTCCGGCATTTATGTTCCACGGTAGTGTGGCTCTGTGATCTAAACAGGCTCCGGCAGGATCCCGGGCTGCGAACGCACCTTATTATTTTATTTGGTGCGTTCCGCCAACCCTAACACAACAGAACACAGTCTTAGAAGTCAGGATCTGGAAGAAGCTTAGAAGGCAACTGGAAGTGGTGAGGCAGAGCACCGGGTAACTAGCAGCAGCATGAACTCCAATGGCAAACTAGGAGGAAGCTCAGAAGCAAACAGCAACTAAATACTCAGGTAAGTAGGATCTCCCGACCTGGACTTAAATAGCGGGACAGACAGGAAGTTCCAGGACAGGGCGAAGTACCAGACTCCATCTTGGACAAGGGCAAAACAGGCTCTATGGAAATATCAGGAATTCTTACAAATGGTAACAAAGTGGCTTAAGGATAACAAAGTTCATGTTTTGGAGTGACCATCACAAAGCCCTGATCTCAATCCTATTGAAAATTTATGGGCAATGCTGAGAACGCAGGCGCGAGCAAGGCGACCTACAAACCTGGATCAGTTACTCCAGTTTTATCAGGAGGAATGGGCCCAAATTCCTACCAACTACTGTGAGAAGCTTGTGGAAGGATATCCCAAACGTTTGACCCAAGTCATTCAGTGTAACATAGTTATTAAGGTTGAAGGGAGACTTTAAGTCCATCTAGTTCAACCCATATCCTATCCTAACTTGCCCTAACATGTTGATCCAGAGGAAGGCAAAAAAAACCCATGTGGCAAACAGTAAGCTTCACATTGGGGAAAAAAATTCCTTCCCGACTCCACATACGGCAATCAGACTAGCTCCCTGGATCAATGCAATATTAAGGAAACTAGTGTATATACCCTGTAATATTATACTTTTCAAGAAAGGCATCCAGACCCTTCTTAAATTTTAGTAGGGAATCACTCATTACATCATAAGGCAGAGAGTTCCATAGTATCACTGCTCTTACAGTAAAGAATCCGCGTCTGTGAGTATGCTTAAACCTTCTTTCCTCCAGACGTAGAGGATGCCCCCTTGTCCCCGTCACAGGTCTAAGAGTAAAAAGATCATTAGAAAGGTCTTTGTATTATCCTCGCATATATTTATACATTGTAATAAGATCACCCCTAAGCCTTCGATTCTCCAAACTAAATAACCCCAAGTGTAATAACCTGTCTTGGTATTGTAGACCCCCTAGTTCCCTAATAACCTTGGTCGCTCTTCTCTGCACCTGCTCCAGTTCAGCTATGTCTTTCTTATACACCGGAGACCAGAACTGTACACAATATTCTAAGTGTGGTCGCACTAGTGACTTATATAGAGGTAAAATTATGTTCTCCTCATGAGCATCTATGCCTCTTTTAATACATCCCATTATTTTGCCTTTGCAACAGCTGCCTGACACTGGCCGCTAAATGTGAGTTTGTTGTCCACCCATACACCCAGGTCTTTTTCAGTGACAGTTTTGACCAGTGTTTTACAATTAAGCACATAATTATACATCTTGTTCGTTCTACCCAAGTGCATGACCTTACATTTATCCCCATTAAAGCTCATTTGCCATTTATCAGCCCAAGCTTCTAGTTTACATAAATCCTCCTGTAATATAAAATTGTCCTCCTCTGTATTGATTACCCTGCAGAGTTTAGTGTCATCTGCAAATATTGAAATTCTACTCTCTATGCCCCCTACAAGGTCATAAATATGTTAAAAAGAAGTGGGCCCAACACCGACCCCTATGGTACCCCATTGCTAACCCTAACCTAGTACGAGTGTGCTCCATTAATAACAACCAATTGTTTCCTGTCCCTGAGCCAGCTCTTAACCCACCTACACATATTTTCCCCTCCCCATTGTTCTCATTTTATGTATCAACCTTTTGTGTGGCACCGTATCAAAGCCTTTGAAAAGTCCATGTACACCATGTCCACTGCATTCCCTTGGTCCAGTCCGGAACTTACCTCTTCATAAAAGCTTATCAGATTAGTCTGACAGGAACGGTCCCTTGTAAACCCATGTTGATATTGGGTCATGAGGTTATTCTTCTCCAGATTCTCCAGTATAGTATCTCTTAGAAAACCCTCCAGGATTTTACCCACAGTTGAGGTTAAACTTACTGGCCTATAATTTCCAAGTTCAGTTTTTGTCCCCTTTTTGAATATTGGCACCACATTTGCTATACGCCAGTCCTGTGGTACAGACACTGTTATTATGGAATCTTTAAAGATTAAAAATAATGGTCTATCTATGACTGTAGTTTCCAAGAGAAAAAGGTCGCACTCTGCGGGATAATGATGAATGTTTATTGACACTGAATTACATGTCATATCGGAGATGTGAAGGAGAGTGTGTGAAATGGCTGACTACGGCCGTTTCACGCTACTCGAGCATTGACTATCTATGACTGTGCTTAATTCCTGCAATACTCGGGGGTGTATCCCATCCGGGCCCGGGGATTTGTCAATTTTAGTGATTTTTAGACGCCGCCGTACTTCCTGCTGGGTTAAGCAGGTGACATTTAATGGAGAATTTTTATCCCTGATCATGTTATCCGTCATGGGATTTTCTTGTGTAAATACTGTCGAAAAAAGTCATTTAGCATATTGGCTTTTTCCTCATCCTCATCCAGTGTAAAGGCAATGGTACCAAATACTAATGAAATGTATGTAAACGTTTAACTTTACAGTAAGTAATACAAATGACTTAAAACATTCTGTCTCTCATTATTCTGGAATTTGGCAAATATTAATAATTATGGCATTCCTAGTTTGCCTAAAACAGGAAAGGTTTATTCTGATTCCATGTCAGCTATTGAGAAACACATGCATCTCTGTCTTTTTATATAGTGTATGGAAACTTCTGGTCTCAGCTGTGTATGTACAGTGTATAGGTAGTGTGACTATAAGCAATTACTGCACTCTGTGCACCATCATTAGGCAGCTCCGGGAAAGGTTCGCTGCCATTTTTCAGCTTCTTGAATCTGCCACTTCAGGACCCTGGACAGCTGCAGACACACTTGGCTCCATCTTGGCTCTGTGATCTTCCTTGCCTGCTGCTTGCCGCCATATAATCATGCCTCATACAGAGTGCTGCCTGCTGACTGTGTCCCCACAGCCGCGGCCATTAGCCACAAGGACTGCTGCTCTATGTGCTGGGCTGCTTGTGCTCCCTCTTCATGTTCTCTTTTTCATCCCATCACTCCCCACTCCACTCCACACACGTCTCCTCCTCTTCCCTCCCTTCTCATTTTCTCTCAGCCTCCAGGCTCCATCTGATTCCTCTCACTTGGCTCCCTGGAACAGCAGACATGGCTGATATGAAAACAGGCGTCTTTGCTAAAAATGTCCAGAAAAGGCTGAGCAGGGCTCAGGAGAAGGTGAGTGCGGCCGCATGTGACCGACAGCCCGGCCTCCACATAGCAGATAGAGGCAGCCCGGCCTCCACATGGGGACAGAGGCAGCCCGGCCTCCACATAGCAGATAGAGGCAGCCCGGCCTCCACATGGGGACAGAGGCAGCCCGGCCTCCACATGGGGACAGAGGCAGCCCGGCCTCCACATAGCAGATAGAGGCAGCCCGGCCTCCACATGGGGACAGAGGCAGCCCGGCCTCCACATGGGGACAGAGGCAGCCCGGCCTCCACATAGCAGATAGAGGCAGCCCGGCCTCCACATGGGGACAGAGGCAGCCCGGCCTCCACATGGGGACAGAGGCAGCCCGGCCTCCACATAGCAGATAGAGGCAGCCCGGCCTCCACATAGCAGATAGAGGCAGCCCGGCCTCCACATGGGGACAGAGGCAGCCCGGCCTCCACATAGCAGATAGAGGCAGCCCGGCCTCCACATGGGGACAGAGGCAGCCCGGCCTCCACATGGGGACAGAGGCAGCCCGGCCTCCACATGGGGACAGAGGCAGCCCGGCCTCCACATAGCAGATAGAGGCAGCCCGGCCTCCACATGGGGACAGAGGCAGCCCGGCCTCCACATAGCAGATAGAGGCAGCCCGGCCTCCACATGGGGACAGAGGCAGCCCGGCCTCCACATAGCAGATAGAGGCAGCCCGGCCTCCACATGGGGACAGAGGCAGCCCGGCCTCCACATGGGGACAGAGGCAGCCCGGCCTCCACATGGGGACAGAGGCAGCCCGGCCTCCACATGGGGACAGAGGAAGCCCGGCCTCCACATAGCAGATAGAGGCAGCCCGGCCTCCACATGCGGACAGAGGCAGCCCGGCCTCCACATAGCAGATAGAGGCAGCCCGGCCTCCACATGGGGACAGAGGCAGCCCGGCCTCCACATAGCAGATAGAGGCAGCCCGGCCTCCACATGGGGACAGAGGCAGCCCGGCCTCCACATGGGGACAGAGGCAGCCCGGCCTCCACATGGGGACAGAGGCAGCCCGGCCTCCACATAGCAGATAGAGGCAGCCCGGCCTCCACATAGCAGACAGAGGCAGCCCGGCCTCCACATAGCAGACAGAGGCAGCCCGGCCTCCACATGGGGACAGAGGCAGCCCGGCCTCCACATGGGGACAGAGGAAGCCCGGCCTCCACATAGCAGATAGAGGCAGCCCGGCCTCCACATAGCAGACAGAGGCAGCCCGGCCTCCACATAGCAGACAGAGGCAGCCCGGCCTCCACATGGGGACAGAGGCAGCCCGGCCTCCACATGGGGACAGAGGCAGCCCGGCCTCCACATAGCAGACAGAGGCAGCCTGGCCTCCACATAGCAGATAGAGGCAGCCCGGCCTCCACATAGCAGACAGAGGCAGCCCGGCCTCCACATAGCAGACAGAGGCAGCCCGGCCTCCACATGGGGACAGAGGCAGCCCGGCCTCCACATAGCAGATAGAGGCAGCCCGGCCTCCACATGGGGACAGAGGCAGCCCGGCCTCCACATAGCAGATAGAGGCAGCCCGGCCTCCACATAGCAGACAGAGGCAGCCCGGCCTCCACATAGCAGACAGAGGCAGCCCGGCCTCCACATAGCAGACAGAGGCAGCCCGGCCTCCACATAGCAGACAGAGGCAGCCCGGCCTCCACATGCGGACAGAGGCAGCCCGGCCTCCACATAGCAGATAGAGGCAGCCCGGCCTCCACATGGGGACAGAGGCAGCCCGGCCTCCACATAGCAGACAGAGGCAGCCCGGCCTCCACATAGCAGACAGAGGCAGCCCGGCCTCCACATGGGGACAGAGGCAGCCCGGCCTCCACATAGCAGATAGAGGCAGCCCGGCCTCCACATAGCAGACAGAGGCAGCCCGGCCTCCACATAGCAGATAGAGGCAGCCCGGCCTCCACATAGCAGATAGAGGCAGCCCGGCCTCCACATAGCAGACAGAGGCAGCCCGGCCTCCACATAGCAGACAGAGGCAGCCCGGCCTCCACATGGGGACAGAGGCAGCCCGGCCTCCACATAGCAGACAGAGGCAGCCCGGCCTCCACATGCGGACAGAGGCAGCCCGGCCTCCACATAGCAGACAGAGGCAGCCCGGCCTCCACATGGGGACAGAGGCAGCCCGGCCTCCACATAGCAGATAGAGGCAGCCCGGCCTCCACATAGCAGATAGAGGCAGCCCGGCCTCCACATAGCAGACAGAGGCAGCCCGGCCTCCACATAGCAGACAGAGGCAGCCCGGCCTCCACATAGCAGATAGAGGCAGCCCGGCCTCCACATGGCAGATAGAGGCAGCCCGGCCTCCACATGGCAGATAGAGGCAGCAGCCCGGCCTCCACATAGCAGACAGAGGCAGCCTGGCCTCCACATAGCAGACAGAGGCAGCCCGGCCTCCACATGGCAGATAGAGGCTGCAGCCCGGCCTCCACATGGGGACAGAGGCAGCCCGGCATCCACATAGCAGACAGAGGCAGCCCGGCCTCCACATGGGGACAGAGGCAGCCCGGCATCCACATAGCAGACAGAGGCAGCCCGGCCTCCACATGGGGACAGAGGCAGCCCGGCATCCACATAGCAGACAGAGGCAGCCCGGCCTCCAGATAGGGACAGAGGCAGCTCGGCCTCCACATAGTGACAGAGGCAGCCCGGCCTCCACATGGGGACATAGGCAGCCCGGCCTCCAGATAGGGACAGAGGCAGCCCGGCCTCCACATGGGGACAGAGGCAGCCCGGCCTCCACATGGGGACAGAGGCAGCCCGGCATCCACATAGCAGACAGAGGCAGCCCGGCCTCCACATGGGGACAGAGGCAGCCCGGCATCCACATAGCAGACAGAGGCAGCCCGGCCTCCAGATAGGGACAGAGGCAGCTCGGCCTCCACATAGTGACAGAGGCAGCCCGGCCTCCACATGGGGACAGAGGCAGCCCGGCCTCCAGATAGGGACAGAGGCAGCCCGGCCTCCACATGGGGACAGAGGCAGCCCGGCCTCCACATGGGGACATTGGCAGCCCGGCCTCCAGATAGGGACAGAGGCAGCCCGGCCTCCAGATAGGGACAGAGGCAGCCCGGCCTCCACATAGCAGACAGAGGCAGCCCGGCCTCCACATAGCAGACAGAGGCAGCCCGGCCTCCACATGGGGACAGAGGCAGCCCGGCCTCCACATGGCAGATAGAGGCAGCCCGGCCTCCACATGGGGACAGAGGCAGCCCGGCCTCCACATGGGGACAGAGGCAGCCCGGCCTCCACATGGCAGACAGAGGCAGCCCGGCCTCCACATGGGCACAGAGGCAGCCCGGCCTCCACATGGCAGATAGTGGCAGCCCGGCCTCCACATGGGGACAGAGGCAGCCCGGCCTCCACATGGCAGATAGTGGCAGCCTGCTCAGCCGTGCACAGTTGCAGCTCCCAGGCCTCCATGTACAGTGAGGCGTTATCATGGCTTGGCTGATTGTATCTGAAGTAATGTGTTCCATGCATGTGGAAGCAGGAGGGAATGGCTGCTCGGAAGCCATGGCTTGTTCCAGCTAACAGCTTGCATCCCTTCTGCTGTCAGTGAAGTGTCACGCTGGAGGGGGAGGGAGTATCTGTGTGTGGAGCTCTCCGGGCACCTAAGGGTTACAGACAATGCAGCAGCATCAGGGGATAGATTGCAAGGCTGCACTACCAGCAATGGTGGGAGGGATGGCATGGTGCAGATCCAAGAGGAGACACTTCTACAAGGTCGAACTGCTGCAGAACTGTATGTGTAGGACTGCTTGGCCAAGACTATCCCAGCAGCTGCTTCCTGCAATGTCTCATCTAGAAGTGAGAGTGGACATTCTGCAGACAGTGGGACAGAGAGATGGCAGCTGCATCTGTGTACAAACCCTGCTAACGAAGGAATATAATATCTACATAACGATATAACTCATACATGGCTCTATCTATCTATCTATCTATCTATCTATCTATCTATCTATCTATCTCTATATATTATCGATTTATCTATTGATCTATTATCTATCTATAGGTTGCTTTTGCCAGTATATAATATGGCACATTTCCGATCTTAGACCTATTTCTTTATTATATGACCAGTTAGTAATAATGAATGTTTTCATTGCAAAGAACCATACTGGACATTAATGATGCGTTTGCACTGCACGGATATATTTGCCTAGAAATGCTGGTTTCGCGATAATCGTGCACTTTAAACATGCTGCCGATCACCTAGAAAGCAGTCAAAACGTTTATTGGTCGGGCGAAATGATGTTTTGTGTTGCATAAAAGATCCTGTTTCTCGGCAGCACATCGCATTGTCCTGTGCTGCCGAGAGAAATGACAGCCTATTTGCACTGAACAATGTACTATTGATCGATTAGTGCATCCAAAGCGGGGTCTGTCTATGGCAGCGGGGCATTAAACCAGCAATCGGTGAATATTTACCAATCAGTGGTTGATTAACACTACAAAATGGGGAAACGTAACTGCCCCTCACCCACTGCCATACTCTGTGGCTGACTGTAGCTTTGTAACTTTGTACCGCTGTGATCCATAGTACGTGATGGAAAGCTTAGGTAGGCTGGATACATGCATCGTCTTCTTGCTTTGGTGGTGGATACAAGAAAACTCACTGGTGTATCTGCATGTATAGTGATTACCCCGGTCCCGTACTGTGCATTGCACTGTGACTCCGGGGCATTTGTTTTGGACCTATAAAATGTTGACTAAGGAGAAATTTAGGCCAAATGGCAGCACAATGGGCCAAGTGATGCTGTAGAAAGATTACATCTGTCATTGTGATTTGTTGGGGCAGATAAACAATCTGCTGTCCCTTGTTCCCACCCCCACACATGCACATGTTCAATGCAGTAAGAGGATTGTGTCCCTGTTAACCTTTTCACTCATCCATGGCCAGGGTGTCACTGTTCTAGGTGCAGCTTGTGCTTTTCTTAGTCTTGAAATCCAATGTCAGCTCAGATCTCACCTTCACTAGATAAGGGGAGAACCTAAGACAAGAGATCTCTTATGCTTATTATTCTGCTAGTTACAAAAAACGTCTGCAGTACATCATATAATTTATAGCTCACCTGTATAGCACATCCAGCCATATATGCCACCTTTACAAGCTGCCTTTGTGTCCAAAGCTATTGGATGGCATATACATTAGTACTGGGATTCGGAAGACTTCCATCTCTTGTGTCACTCATCACTGTGGTTGAAGATCATTAATCATGTGGAGCAGGATGAACAGTGCGGGAGCAGCGTCGGACTGGAGCACCTTGGGCCACCAGAGAAAATCATTCTTGGGGCCCACTATGTAGCTACATAGAAATAAATACAAGACCACCAATTGTGTGGTAAAACACGCTAATATCAGGGTATAATATAAGGTAGTACAGGTCTTAATTATGTCGCAGGGGTTGGGGCAGAATCATAGAGGGGTAGCCCCCTCATAGAATATAATGTAGCCCCCTCATAGAATATAATGTAGCCTCCCTCATAAAATAATGTAGCCCACCTCATAAACTATAATTCAGCCCCCTCTCATAGAATATAACACAGCACCCCACAAAATATAATACAACCCCCTCATAAGGTATAACGCAGTCCCCACCATAGAATACAATGTAGCACCCTCATAGGGTATAATGCAGCCCCCCTCATATACTGTTACTACAGTATATGAGGGGGGCTGCATTATACCCTATGAGGGTGATACATTGTATTCTATGGTGGGGACTGCAATATACTTAATGCAGTCCCACCACAGAATATAATGCAGCTCCCCCATAGAGTATACTGTAGCCCCCCAGAATATAATGTAGTCCCCTGAGAATAATGGAATCCCCCCACAGAATATAATGTAGCCTCTCATAAAGTATAATGCAGCCCCTCATCACCACCTCCAACATTGCCTTCTCTCCCACCACCCCTATCATTCTTCCCCACCACCCCATCACTGCCCATTCCACCACCTCAATCATTGCCTCCTCCCCTACCACCATGATTGTCCATATCATCACCTCCATCATTGCCTCCCTCCACCACCATCATTGCCCATCACCTCCATCATTGCCTCCCCCACCGACATCATTGCCCATTACCTCCATTATTGCCTCCCCCCACCATCATCATTGCCTATCACCTCCATCATTGCCTCCCCCATCATCGTTGCCAATCACCTCCATCATTGCCTCCCCTCACCATCATTGCCTATCACCTCCATTATTGCCTCCCCTCACCATCATTGCCTATCACCTCCATTATTGCCTCCCCTCACCATCATTGCCTATCACCTCCATCATTGCTTCCCCCCACCATCATTGACCATCACCTCCATCATTGCCTCCCCCCACCCCTATCATTGCCCATCATCTCCATCATTGCATCACAAAACTCAAGATAAAAAGCGGACGGCACCGCTGTTACCGTGTGACTTCAAATGATGTGTGGCATACAGAAGCCCAGCAGCTGGGAATCTCAGGTGCCAGACCTGGAAACAGTCAATCCTGGGAATCCATGCAAAGAGAGGAGGTCGCACTCATCGAGATGGAAGTTTCACTGATTTATTGACATATCATGAACATGTCAAGTCGGGGGAGTGACATAAGGAGTGCAAGAAAGGCTGACAACGGCCGTTTCGCGCTACTTGAGCGCTTCAACGGGTCCCGTTGAAGCGCTCGAGTAGCTGCGCTCGAGTAGCGCGAAACGGCCGTTGTCAGCCTTTCTTGCACTCCTTATGTCACTCCCCCGACTTGACATGTTCATGATATGTCAATAAATCAGTGAAACTTCCATCTCGATGAGTGCGACCTCCTCTCTTTGCATGGATCTCCATCATTGCCTCCCCCCACCAGTATCATTGTCCTTCCCCACCACCCCTCTCTCACACACAAAGCACCGCATCATGCTCTCACACTCACACACAAAGCACCACACCACATACACACACACAGGCACACAGACACACAGCACAGCTCACCTCCCCGCAGCAGCAGCACATCCCAGAAGCCTCTTCCTTGCCGGCAGCTTTCTGTCTGAGACAGCACGCTTGGATGATGATGTCATCCAGCTGGGCTGTCTCAGACAGGAAGCGTCGGGCAGGAAGCCAGGATGTGCTGCGTTGTGTGCCTGCGTGTGTGTATGTGTTGCGGTGCTTTGTGTTTTTTGTGTGTGTGTGTGTGGTGGGGCTTTACATGCGGGCACTGTTAGCTGCAGCCTGCGGCTGATGCTGCCCGCTATTAAAGAGAAATGGTATTCACGCCTCTCCATGCCCATAGGGGCGTGGGGAAGCGTGAATATTCATTTTGCTTTAGCAGCTGGGACAGGATCCTGTCTCCAGCTGCTGCTACGCTGGCACAGGGCAGGCCCCCTTGACTCAGGGGCCCCATAGCCACTGGCTGGGGGCCCCTGGAGCAGTGGAGGCCCTTGTAGCAGAGGGGGCCCTAGGCAGCTGCTGGCAAGTATGCCAGCAGGTGTCAGTGCTTGGGCCCACCGGAGAATCCTCCGGTTCTCTGGTGGGCCAGTCTGAGCCTGTGCAGGAGGTCCTATCCATGACAACAATGTGAAATGAAACCATAATGAATTGAATAATAATCTTTATATAGCGCCAACATATTCCGCAGCGCTTTACAATTGAATATTGTTATCCATACTATATGCATTGTCAGTATGCAATACTAAATAATATGCCGTATTCACACTTTGTACGCGCGTTCCCAGTCTGTGATAAGTATCACTGGTTCCTTGTTCTACAAATTAATCAATATACAGTATATCATTGTCTGCAATGTCCGACACCAAATAGCTAATGAGCTTATGGGAAATCAAATGTCATTTTCCCAATGCTAGAAAATGGTTTAGAAAACCATTATTCTAATCTGGACCCACATTAACAGAAAATGTGGCTACACAATGGCAGAATATGCATGTTGGGAAGAGAGAGATTAAAAAGTCATCTATTATAGCGATGCCATGCATGGGCAACTTAATACAACCCACAGACAGTGTCTTTCTTCACCTTCACACTTGAACTGTATCAGATTTCTCCAGCAAAAATTTGTGCATGGTTTTAATAATTACCTGTATATGGGGGAAAGAGGGACCTGGGCAAACAGACTGGGAGGTTTAGTCTTTACCCCTAAGTCATTTCAAGCTTTCATTTTTAAAGCTTTGACATGAATTGGCTGGTCATATAGTTTCTTAGCTGATTTTACAAAGAACCGACCTGGTCATCATTAGTGCCATAGACGATGCCTCCCTAAGGCTACTTTCACACATCAGGTTTTCGGCGTCAGGCGCGATCCGGCGTCGTGCCGGAACGCCGGATCCGGCAAATGTTTCGTAAAACCGGATGTGACGGATCCGGTTTTCTGCCGGATCCGTCTTTTTCTTGACAGACAAAACCGGATCCGTCTCATCCGGTTCATCCGTTTTTCTATCCGTTTTTCGACGGATTACGCCGGATCCGGTTTTTAAAATTGACCCTTGTGGCCTTCCGAACGGGATTGGCTACTGGAAAACTATATATAGCATGTTCCTACAGCCCTTCTTTGACAGGTTGTAGAGGAGAAAGTGCAGGTTGGAGAGAAGAGCAAGTTACTGGCGAAGATGGATGTTGTCATTGGAAATATTTTGAAGAATTTGGCGGATTTTACAGCGGAGGCAAATCGTTTGAGGGTGATTGTTCTGGAGAAGGAGAGAGCGAGACAGCAGCGCATCAGGCATCGTAGACGACGTTTGTGGATCCACCCCATCACAGCCAAGAGAATGACGCGTGGGGTCTATTCTACACTATGCATGGACCTTCGACGAAACCCGGATACATTTTTTGGATATGTTAGGATGAAAATGGAGAATTTTGATTACTTGGTGGAGCGCATTGCACACCTCATAAGAAAAGCGGACACCTATTGCCGCTTCTCTGTTTCACCCGCAGAGCGTCTGATGGTGACTTTAAGGTAAGCCACATTTATTGGATATGATCGCATCAGAGCACACTTTCACTGCAATCTTGTTGGTGGTAGTTTGTATCTCCAAGTGTTATAGGTCAGTTTTGGTATGTAATGCTGTGATTTAAAACTAATTTATTGTTTTTTAATTCCCCACAGATTTCTTGCAACTGGAGAATCCCTTTCGTCACTGCATTTCCAGTACAGACTCGGGATTTCCACCATATCTGGAATTGTGAAGTACACATGCCGTGCACTGTGGGACTCCTTAGCTGAAGAGTTTTTACCAGAGCCCACAACAGAGAGGTGGATTGAAATTGCTGACAAGTTTCAACAGATATGTCAGTTTCCAAACTGCTTGGGCGCTGTGGACGGGAAACATATCCGCATTGTAAAGCCAGCTGGATCGGGATCGGAATATTTCAATTACAAGAAATATTTTTCAATTGTCCTCATGGCCATCGCTGACGCGGAATACAAATTTATTGCGGTTGATATTGGGGCCTATGGCCGCTCCAATGACTCTCAAGTTTTCAAACTGTCTGCCATGGGGCGTAAACTGTATGGAAACACCTTCCAGTTCCCACCACCTAGACCGCTGCCGCAAACATCTGGTCCACCTATGCCATTTGTCTGTGTAGGGGATGAAGCCTTCCAGCTGTCAGAACACCTTTTGAAACCGTACTCTAGCAGAGGATTGACAAGACCAAAACGCATTTTTAATTACCGCCTCACAAGAGCAAGAAGAATGGTTGAATGTACCTTTGGTATTCTGACAGCCAAATGGCGGGTCCTATTGACTGCGATCAACCTCAAGACAGAAACTGTGGACGAGGTGATCAAAGCGTGCGTGGTACTCCACAATTTTGTTATCTGCAAGGAACCCATTTCCATTGAGGACACCTCTGAAGAAACCACCTTGCAAGATTACCATGACATTACCACTAGAAGTTCTGTGACGGTTTCAGTAATGAGGGACAATTTTGCACTATACTTTATGTCACCTCAAGGCAGAGTACACTGGCAGGATGACAGAGTGTGAAAGATTTGTGCCCAACCAAACTTGTGTACCTTCTGTACCAACAGTATATACCTTTGCCAACCAAAGTTGGCTATCTTGTCATGGTCTCTATTTTTAGCTTTAGGCCACAGGTGTGTACCTGGTTGTGTTTTATGCAAAGTATTTCTCCTTTTAACAAAAGTTGTGTACATTGTTAGGAAATCACCAACAATAAACACAACTTTTTATTTGAAATACTTTGCTTCAAACACAACCAGGAACACAACTGTGGCAAAAAGCTAAAATTTACCCACAGTTATATACCTAGTTTTGAATACCATTTCACCTTTTAAATACCCTGTATTTAACCTTTTTCGCCGCAGAAAGAAATGACAGACAACCAGTGTAAAATAATTTAACTTTTATTGAAAAATGTTTTTTTTAGTAAACTTTTTTAAAATTTTAATAAACTTGTTTAATAAAACTTTGAAACTATAAAACTGAAACCATAAAACTGGTCATTTTTATTTAAATACACACATTATAAATCTGTGTAGTGTGTGGTGGAAATACTGCTGTAGGGGCTGCGGGACACTTCGACACTGGGAGTGTGGAGAGAGGACTGGGATCGTGGTGGGGAAGGAACAGTTAGAGGTGAAAGTGTGGAAAAAACTACAGAATGGGTGGACATGTGGGAAGCAGAAGAGGTGGTGGGTGGTGGAGTGGAGGGTTGGGCAGGGACTGTAGGAGCAGATGATGTTGATGGCAAGTTGTATGGGGAGGGAGTTTGGTACGGGGCAGGTTGCTGGAAGTGGGGAGATGTCTGGTACGGGGCAGGTTGCTGGAAGTGGGGAGATGTCTGGTACGGGGCAGGTTGCTGGAAGTGGGGAGATGTCTGGTACTGGGGAGTTTGCAGGTACTGTGGAGGTTGCTGGTACTGGGGAGGTTGCTGGTGCTGGGGAGGTTGCTGGTGCTGGGGAGGTGGATGGTGCTGGGGAGGTGGATGGTGCTGGGGAGGTGGATGGTGCTGGGGAGGTGGATGGTGCTGGGGAGGTGGATGGTATGTAATAGGAGGGGGAGGATGGAAAGTGGCTGGAGGTGGATGGTATGTAATAGGAGGGGGAGGATGGAAAGTGGCTGGAGGGGGTGTAGATGTAATAGGAGGGGGAGGATGGAAAGTGGCTGGAGGGGGTGCAGGTGGAGGAACTACTGTGGTGGGAGGAGGAGGTTGGGAGGTAACTTGCTGGAGAGCAGCGTGGCATGAATGCATTACATGCATCTGCTGGGCAGGAGAGAGCGTTTCCATGCGCTCCACAACAGACCTGAAAAAGGTGTGGTTTGGCGAAGATCTTGCTTCTGAATGCATGGTTTGCAGAAGTGTCTTCACCTCCAGAATGCTGGAGTTGATCTGCTGATAGCCTGCGGAGATTTGCTCTGACAAGACTTTTAGACAGTTCTGGAAAGATGCATTCAGATGCAAGAACTCTGGCGCATAAGTCTTTTCCTGACCCCTCTGCCGCTGCCGCCCAGTACCCGCAGGTGTACTAGAGGTGGCAGGGGCAGAAGGGTGGGGTAAAGGGAAAGCGATCTCCTCACCAGCAGCTTCATGTAATGTAGGCGGCCACGATGCTCCTGTGCTGGTGGATGGGACAGATGGGTCGAATGTGTGGGAAGGCTGGGAAAGTGCAGATGTACCGGGGCGGTCGAAGTGTCCCTCGGTGCCGGTCTCCTCAGGGATCGCCTCAGAAGGGTCCAATCGTGCAGGCTCCCGAGTGCTGCTCACCGTGCTGTGGAATAAAGAGAAAAAAAAACAATTAAAATACTGACATGGTATGGCCCTGGCTGAAAAAAAAATTTACATCTAACATTTTTTTTCACATGTGGTGTGTAATATTTACCTTCTGGTGACCATTGTTTCCCGGAGGAACGACAGGGCTTCTGCGTACTTTTACTTGCTCCTGCGTCCTCCAGATCCACTCGGGGCCCGCATCTCTTTATTGAACTCCTTCTTGAAACGATCCCTCACAGACCGCCACCGATTCACAATTCTGTTCCCTGAAACGAGAAAGGAGTGGTTAGTATACAACATCAGTTTTTCCCAAACTCCAGTCCTCATGGTCCCCAGGGGTCATGTTTTCAGGATTTCCATAGTAAATAGAAATCCTGAACACATGATCCGTGGGGACCACGAGGACTGGAGTTCGGGAAACACTGGTTTACATCAAGCAACCGGTACTGTATATACTTACGCTCTGTAATCTGGGCCCGAACATCGAGGTCCTCCCAGCGGCCCACAAGGAGCGAACAGATTTCCTCCCAGAGTTGTCGGGTAACGATAAGGTCAGCGTGGCGGCGGTCAGCCATATTCCAGAGCGGCTCCCTTTCTCTGACGACATCGATGAGGTGGTCCACATCGAGTCCTCCATCCTCACCGTCAGAGTCGGGAGCACGCTGTGAAGGCTGTTAAAGAAAAAGACAAAAATAACATAATTAGCCTCCACATAAGAAATGAAATAAAAAGTGCAAAAAAACAAAGCAAAAATATTTATACTTACACGCTGGTGACCGCCGCGTTGCTGTCGCCGACGACCCTGGGAGGCACTGCGAGGACCTCTTGGCCGAGCACCAGATTGGGAAGACTAGAGAAGAAAACAAAAAATGTTATGTCTTTGGATGTAGGCATTTGTTTGCTGTGTGTGGTCTGCAGAACATTGTTTTCTATGTGTTGTGTGTAGTGTGATGTTGTGTTTCTGCGTTTGATGCAAAAAACTTACCAATTGTGAGCCCACTCCAGGTGTCTGTCCACCCCTTCCTTCTTCTTCTGGGAGCTCCTCTTCATCTTGTGATTCCTGTTTTGAAATAAAAGGCAATGAATAGACATATATTACAGAGAAGATGGATTTTGGAAATAAAAACTTACCGTCAAACGCTGACGATGCGAGGGAGGGCTCCCAGAAGATGATGTGCTGTCTTCCTGGTGGCCACACTCCATGCCTGTGGGTGGTGTTCCAGCTGCTGCCATTGCTGCTGCTGCTGCATCTATTGGGCGGCTGTTGAATAAAGAGAAACAAAGGGACAATGAATATCTTGATATTCAATAGCCCTAGTTTGGAGGAATGGGTGATTTGATAATTACCGTCTCTCATCTGCTGCTGGCCTCCCCTCCTCAGCATGTTCCATTTGCTGCTCCATTTGGGGTGGTGGTGGTGCTGATGGTGCTGCAGTGGTCTCCTGCCTTCTCCTGCTTCGCTTGGTTGCTTTCTTGGGTGGCATGTTGGGTGTGGCTGTGGGTCCCACTGTCTTGCTTTTATATATGTCTTGTGGGCAGAGCTACTGAGCATGCTCAGACCAAAAAACCGGATCCGGCCGCCGGATCCGGCGCATTGCGGCGCTCATAGGCTTTCATTGTGTGAAAAAGCCGGACGCGCCGGATCCGGCGTGTCCGGCTTTTTCGCCGGAGACAAAAAACGTTACAGTAGCCGTTTTTTCCAGACGCCGGATCGCGACACATTGCCGGATCCGGCGAACACTGGATGAAACGCATGGCCATCCGGCGCGATCCGGCGCAAATGCAAGTCAATGGGGGGGAAACCGGATCCGGCATTGCATTTCGCCGGATCCGGTTTCTGTCAAAAGCGCCGGATCGCGCCTGAAGCCGAAAACCTGATGTGTGAAAGAGGCCTTACCGACCTGCTACCTCAGGCCAATGAGTTCCCCTTCAGCATGGATATTACAAATGAATGGCTCACCATGTAATACAGAGAGAATAGGGGCAAGATAGTCATGCACGAGTGTTGTTAAAAAATGCTCATTTCATGATTATCTTGCCGTGTAAACAGGATGCCGATCATACTTGTTAATCAGGTGAAATCATAAAAGATCATCGTTCTTGGCGGTGCATCATCCTGTGTAAACAGGACTGGTGCTGCCGAGCAATCTAGTATAGTTCGCTCAGCGCCCATCGTTTGCTTTGGTGTGCCTGTGTAAACTACCGCCAGTTGGTAAAGGTTTACTGTTCGGTGGTCGTATTGTGCCGTCGGGCGGTATGTATAAATGGACTTGTAGAATAGTTCTTTATTCTGGTTTACAGACAGGTGTGCCAAGTGCTGTGCTATGGCATCTATGGGGACTGTCTTTGTATGACAACCACATTAAAGCTTGTGGGGGCATTTGCAACTATTTTCTATTGTTCCGATGTATCAAATATAAAAAGTGACCAATTATGCGGAACCGCAGCAGAATCCGCATCGTGTGCACACACCCAAACCGTTAAGCAAGTTGAAGATTAAATGATCTCTAAAAAGGGTTAAAGTTAAATATGACACATTTTCTTTGTATTTTTAGGCAAAAAAATAAATGATAATTTTTTTCAATTTTAAAAATTACAAAAAAGAAAATTTTCCAATGCAAAAGAATCAAGAAAATAATTGTTTACCCATAATGTCCCAGGAGCACAAGTGCCATCCTTGCGTTTTGCAAAGCTGCTTTCTCCCTTTTATACTATAGGGGAGAATTTCATACTGAAGTGTTTGTCATCCACTTTGCTTCTCCTGTAATATATTATAGATTTTCTGCCCAGAAACTCTGGATAGAAAAAGCACTGCATATATAGCAGTACCCTATAAATGCCAGCTGATGAATTCCTAGAAGTGCCCACCAAGGCCCCAATAAATGTCAGCAACAGGGTCCAATTTTGTGGCAGCTAAATTGCAACACTCCCAGTGCGTGGGATCGATGACATTACATTTAGTGTCAATTTCCTAAGAAATAACAGGCAGAACAAAAACGTTATTCTGACGTTAGCAGAACCTTTATTGCATACGACAATGCATGTTTTTGTAATAATAATGAATTTAGAAATGATGCCATAAGTAGAATATGTGGCCCGCATGGACCTGCTTGAGTAAAGGTCTGTGGCACATTTACAGATATACCTGCAGTGCACCCAGTATTGGCCATTCCCAGCACGAGGGCTCATTAGTGCCTTATTTTTATTATTTGTGCTTGTATAGCCAGAATGAGATATCCCCCTGTATACATGGGCCCCAGAGCACTGCATTCTTCGTGCCAGCCCAGTAACTGGCTCAAGGCTTTTGAACATATTTTGCAATATAACCATATTATTATATCATTGTCTTACTGGACATATTCATAAACCATATGCAACACTAGCTGATGTTACCCTGAATGCTGTATGTGTTAATCTCCCTGTTGTTGACCACAAGAACGGCATACTGCCCTGGGCCGTGGGTTATAGTCTAGGCCTGATTGCTTTAGATGTTTTCGGGGTCCCAACAGGGATGTGATTTATTAGTGAGGTTGCACAAGCCCAAAGGGAACAAAAATGAAATTTTTTTCTATTATTTCCATTTAAAAAACTAGCATTACAAAAAAGGTCATCCATGTATCATGGCTATTTTAGTGGCAAAAGAGTTGTGTCTGCACATTATAATTAAAACTGAGTCACTGGTAATGAAAGCATTGGAGATAACGTTTTGTAAAGACCTGTAGCGTCTTCATTTTTCGGGGGCTGGGGGAGGTCTTATTTTTTGTGCTCCGAGCTGGCATTTTTATTGATACCATTTTTGTGTAGATACAATATTTTGATCGCCTATTAGCCAATGTGCACATGCTGCAGATTGGTCTGCGGATTTGTATCTGCGGAACCGCAGGTAAAATGACCTGCGGTTTTACCTGCGGATTGGCCTGTGGTTTTCCCCTGCTGTTTATCACCTCTACAATGGAGGAGATGGTAAACCGCAGCAGAATCCGCAGAAAAGAAGTGACATGTCATTTCTTTCTGCGGATTCAAAATTGCAGCTTTTCCACAGTTAAAAATCCGCAGCATGTGCACAGCAGATTGTAAATCACATAGACTTACATGCTACTGTACACTGTCTGCAGAACTGCTGCAGATCCGCAGCGGCCAAAACCGCAGCGGATCCGCAGCAAAAAACGCAGCGTGTGCACATAGCCTTATTGCATTTTATTGCAGTCTGGCGGTGACCAAAAAAACCCGTAATTCTGACGTTTTTAATTTTTTACTCGTTACGCCATTTACCAATCCAGTTAATTCTTTTTTTATATTGATACATCAGGCGATTCTGAATGCGGAAATACCAAATATGTGCATATTTGATTTTTTTATTGTTTTATTTTGAATGGTGCGAAAGGGGGGTGATTTGAACTTTTATATATTTTTTTATTATTTTTAACATTTATAAAAACATTTTTCTTTACTTTTTGTATGCTTCAATAGTCTCCATGGGAGACTAGAAGCTGCAGTACTTTGATCGCCTCTACTACACACAGGCGATGATCAGATCACCTGTGTGTAGAAGAAATGCTAATTTGCTATGAACGCCAACCACCAGGCGGCACTCATAGCAATTTGGCAATGACAACGGTAGAGGTCTGCTTCAGACCTCTAGTGGTCATGCTAAACCATCGGTGACCCTTGATCATGTGACAGGGGAACCGACGGGTGTGATTTTACGGTATGTGCGAGTTACTGTAAATGCTGCTGTCAGAAATTGACAGTAGCATTTAACTAGCTAACAGACTCAGGTGGACCACGATTCCACATCCGGCTGTTGCGGGCACATTTCAGCTGTATAGATGTATGAGCCCACACTATTACGCCCGGTGTCGGAAAGGGGGTTAAGCCTATCATCTTCATGCACCAGAACGTACACATTAGTTTGAACAGCAGTTTCCTTATTCTTATAGCACAAGGCCCAATTGCTCCACACCTGCTGTCACAGGTTTACTACAACAGAGAGGAGCCAAAAGACTGCAGCGTCTCATTCCTCCTACTCCTGTACTGATTAGAAGCACTTCACCTTCTTATTAAAGAGTGTACGTTTCTTTTGACTGTGCAGAGGTTAATCTGCTCTGTTGAGAACTCCTGGAGTTAAGGTTCTCAGCTGTGCATTGTTAGCCACTCCCATCTCCTATATAAACTGGGCCCTGGTTAGCACTCATTGTCAGAGATAACTTTTGCGGCATGTTTGGAGCGTGTTGCTTTATAGGAGAAGGTGTTTGGTGGGCTTATCTGTGACTGTTGCTAGATGTTGAGTGATAATTCACTTTCTTCTCCTACTTTGGTTTAACCCCATCCTCCATTCCCCCGTGTTTACCTCTGTTGTTTATGTGTATATATTTGTATGATTGGTATTTTTCATTATCCCTGTTCGTATTACCTTGTGAATTTGGTTGGTGTATTACGGTACAATACTACTCCCTTCTTCCCTGGGTGAGGGAAGGGTACAGACAGGGCGGAATCAGGAGCTAAGGCAAGGTACGTGGTCCCAGCATCTTCACTATCAGAAGTAATCTGGGAGCTAGGGCGCCTCTAGCATTAGGGACAGGGAAGGAGCTCCTGGTCCGGGGACACTCGTTAACAGAGTATTGACACCTGCCCATCAATATCTTTATAAAGAATTGCTTATTTCTTGTTTTTCTTTATTGCTTGTAATGGCATAACTGTGATCTTTGAAGGGTAAATATAGCTGATGAAGGGACTTGGGATGGACATTATCCTAAAGCTCCCCATACACTTTAGATATCTGTAGTTTGGCCAGCAGCTATCTCCACCGTCTGCCCCATACAAAGGAGTTCACATTTGGCCGAGAGCTCCTGTTTTCGCTATAAGAGAGCCGCCACCAGACATATCTGGCTGTGGCTTATCTCACTGGGAACAAAATCAGATACACCTGATTGTTATATATCCCAACAATCATCTGTTGGGGGCCTCCATACGCATTAGACTGATGACCAAATCCGTTGATTTTGGTGGGTTTGGCCAATGTTAATATAACGTGTATGGGGCACTAAGATAAACTCATAAAATACAAACATGTAACTGTTCCTCTAGGATCCTTGTGTTAGTGTATAGTCACACAATTTCTCCTTACAATCGACCATTTAAAGAATAAATTCAGCCTCATAATCCGACTCAGAGTTGTATTTGAGAAACCTTTTTTATGAAAAGAGTGATTTCACCATTTAATATTGATTTAAAGCAAACATTAAATAAATTGACTATCTGCAGTGGATTCAGTATTGCCATCCCCAGCACAAGTGCTCATTATTGGCTTATTCTGTGAATGATTTGTTCTGTATACATGGGCCTATAGAGCAGTGCACTGCTTTACACCAGACATGCAAATGGCTAAATTCAAGCTAAATCCTTATTCCATAATATATGCTACATAGTGTGTCGTTCCTGTTATACCTAGTTACCGCATAGTTAACAAAATGTGGCGTAGATGCAATAAATAATTGATAAAGCCACGTCTAGTGCAAGCCGAGGAGTAAGACAAGCTATCTCAAGCAAAATATACATGGCGTATAAATAAGTTATATAATGAAGGCGGGCAGGCTGAGACTGCAGATAGACTGGACAGTACAAGCCTGTACTCACATGTGTCATTGGCGGCAGTGTGGGTTGAAATGAACTCGCCTTATCCCCTGTTCAGCAAATCATTCTGAGTGAGACATACAGTACTATACAGACAGTTCAGTGTGAATGCCAGTGGTGAGGAAGACCTTGACATATCCTTCAATATGCAGAAATATCAAATACCGTATATACTCGAGTATAAACCGACACGAGTATAAGTTGAGGTACCTACTTTTGCCACGGAAAACTGGGTAAGCTTATTGACTCGAGTATAATCCGGGTATACATTGTCCCCTCATCTCTGTCCAGGTTCGCATGGCTACCCCATCCCTGTCATTGCATGCATGCCTCCCCTGTCCCTGTCATTGTATGCATGGCTCCCCCATCGCTGTCATTGTATGCATGCCACCCCTGTCCCTGTCATTGTATGCATGGCTCCCCCGTCGCTGTCATTGTATGCATGCCTCCCCATTTCTGTCATTGTATGCATGCCTCCCTGTCCCTGTCATTTTATGCATGGCTCCCCGTCCCTGTCATTGTATGCATGCCTCCCTGTCCCTGTCATTTTATGCATGGCTCCCCGTCCCTGTCATTGTAAGCATGGCTCCCCGTCCCTGTCATTGTATGCATGCCTTCCCGTCCCTGTCATTGTATGCATGGCTCCCCTGTCCCTGCCATTGTATGCATGGCTCCCCCATCGCTGTCATTGTATGCATGGCTCCCCGTCCCTGTCATTGTATGCATGCCTCCCTGTCCCTGTCATTGTATGCATGCCTCCCTGTCCCTGTCATTGTAAGCATGGCTCCCCGTCCCTGACATTGTGTGCATGCCTTCCCGTCCCTGTCATTGTATGCATGGCTCCTCGTCCCTGTCATTGTATGCATGGCTCCTTGTCTCTCTCATTGTATGCATGCCTCCCCTGTCCCTGCCATTGTATGCATGGCTCCCCCATCGCTGTCATTGTATGCATGCCTCCCCTGTCCCTGTCATTGTATGCATGGCTCCCCCATCGCTGTCATTGTATGCATGCCTCCCCTGTCCCTGTCATTGTATGCATGGCTCCCCGTCGCTGTCATTGTACGCGTGGCTCCTCGTCCCTGTCATTGTATGCATGCCTTCCCGTCCCTGTCATTGTATGCATGGCTCCCCTGTCCCTGCCATTGTATGCATGGCTCCCCCATCGCTGTCATTGTATGCATGCCTCCCCTGTCCCTGTCATTGTATGCATGGCTCCCCCATCGCTGTCATTGTATGCATGCCTCCCCTGTCCCTGTCATTGTATGCATGGCTCCCCGTCGCTGTCATTGTACGCGTGGCTCCTCGTCCCTGTCATTGTATGCATGCCTCCCCTGTCCCTGTCATTGTATGCATGGCTCCCCCGTCGCTGTCATTGTATGCATGCCACCCCATTCCTGTCATTGTATGCATGCCTCCCTGTCCCTGTCATTTTATGCATGGCTCCCCGTCCCTGTCATTGTATGCATGCCTCCCTGTCCCTGTCATTTTATGCATGGCTCCCCGTCCCTGTCATTGTAAGCATGGCTCCCCGTCCCTGTCATTGTATGCATGCCTTCCCGTCCCTGTCATTGTATGCATGGCTCCCCTGTCCCTGCCATTGTATGCATGGCTCCCCCATCGCTGTCATTGTATGCATGCCTCCCCTGTCCCTGTCATTGTATGCATGGCTCCCCCGTCGCTGTCATTGTACGCGTGGCTCCTCGTCCCTGTCATTGTATGCATGCCTCCCCTGTCCCTGTCATTGTATGCATGGCTCCCCCGTCGCTGTCATTGTATGCATGGCTCCCCCGTCGCTGTCATTGTATGCATGCCTCCCCGTCCCTGTCATTTTATTCATGGCTCCCCGTCCCTGTCATTGTATGCATGCCTCCCTGTCCCTGTCATTTTATGCATGGCTCCCCGTCCCTGTCATTGTATGCATGCCTCCCTGTCCCTGTCATTGTATGCATGCCTCCCCTGTCCCTGTCATTGTATGCATGGCTCCCCCGTCCCTGTCATTGTATGCATGGCTCCCCGTCCCTGTCATTGTAAGCATGGCTCCCCGTCCCTGTCATTGTATGCATGGCTCCCCGTCCCTGACATTGTATGCATGGCTCCTCGTCCCTGTCATTGTATGCATGGCTCCCCCGTCGCTGTCATTGTATGCATGCCTCCCCTGTCCCTGTCATTGTATGCATGGCTCCCCCATCGCTGTCATTGTATGCATGGCTCCCCCGTCGCTGTCATTGTATGCATGCCTCCCCGTTCCTGTCATTGTATGCGTGCCTCCCTGTCCCTGTCATTGTATGCATGGCTCCCCCGTCGCTGTCATTGTATGCATGCCTCCCCGTTCCTGTCATTGTATGCGTGCCTCCCTGTCCCTGTCATTGTATGCATGGCTCCCCCGTCGCTGTCATTGTATGCATGCCTCCCCGTTCCTGTCATTGTATGCATGCCTCCCTGTCCCTGTCATTGTATGCATGCCTCCCCGTCCCTGTCATTGTATGCATGCCTCCCCGTCCCTGTCATTGTATGCATGCCTCCCTGTCATTGTAAGCATGGCTCCCCGTCCCTGACATTGTATGCATGCCTTCCCGTCCCTGTCATTGTATGCATGGCTCCTCGTCCCTGTCATTGTATGCATGGCTCCTTGTCTCTCTCATTGTATGCATGCCTCCCCCATCCCTGTCATTGTATGCATGCCTCCCCATCCCTGTCCTGGTATTCATGCCTCCCCCGTCTCGTCCCTGTATGCATAGCTCCTTATCCCCTATCCCTGTTTGCATGTTTCCTATTGAAAAAAAAACAAACATCCTACTCACCTACCTGTGCGTGCTGGGTGCTGGCACTGCATTTCGTTCTGGCCGCCAGCACCTGCAGCTCTTCCTGCCGAGCGATCACGTGACCCCGCTCAGTAAGTTAATGAATATGTGCTCCACGCCTATGGGAGTGGAGAGCAGTGAATATTCATTACTTGACTTGAACATATATGGCAGTGGGCAGGGGTGTACATATATCATGGGGCACCATAGCAGGAGATCTATTTGGGCCTCCCAACCCAAAAAAATAAGTATTTAGAGGAGTCACAGAAGAGCATATCTCACAACTTTGCAGCCTTTACAAAGCTTTTTTTCTCCAACTGAAGTCCTAGATTGCCCTTTCATTGCACCCATAAAGTATGATGCCAACTAAAGTATGATTCCCCCACAGTGACATCCTCAACAGTAGCCTCAACATACACAGTATGATCAGCCAACTGTTACTGACCACAACTCCCCCAGCAAAGTATGGTGACCCCAACACAGTATGATCCCCCAACTGTGAGACCCACACAGGCATCCATGCAGTATAATTGGCTTACATAAGTAGCCTTTCAAACAGTATAATGGCTCCCACACAGCATAATGGACCTCAAGGAAACATTTACACTGTATAATTGATTCCATACTGTAGAATGTCCCCCCACATAGCCCTCCATAAATTATAAAGGCTTCAACATAGCGCCGCCAAATATTATAATGGCCCCCTCATAGCCCTCCACATGTTATAATGCCCCTCACATAGAGCTCCATGTATTATAATAGCCCCCACATAGCCGTCCATATGTTATAATTAATTTATTTATTTTACTCATTTATAATAGCCCTCCATATGTTAGAATAGCCCCCACATAGCCCTCCATTTAATATAATGGGCCCCAAAGTCATACATATAGTATACTGCACCACATAATCCTCCATATAGTATAATACACTCCCCATAGTCATCCGTATACCATAATGCACTCCCCTCACTAGCACTAGCCCTCCATATAGTATAACGCACCCCAATAGTCCTCCATATAGTATAATGTGCTCCATAGCTATCCATATAGTATAATGCACACCCCATAGTTCTCCATATAGTATAATGCACTCCACTGCCCATAGTCCTCTATATAGTATAATGCATTCCCCATAGCCCTCCATATACTACAGTTGTGGCCAAAAGTTTTGACACCCCTGCAATTTTGTCAGATAATACTCAGTTTCTTCCTGAAAATGATTGCAAACACAAATTCTTTGGTATTATCTTCATTTAATTTGTCTTAAATGAAAAAACACAAAAGAGAATGAAGCAAAAAGCAAAACATTAATTATTTCACACAAAACTCCAAAAATGGGCCAGACAAAAGTATTGGCACCCTCAGCCTAATACTTGGTTGCACAACCTTCAGCCAAAATAACTGCAACCAACCGCTTCCGGTAACCATCAATGAGTTTCTTAAAATGCTCTGCTGGAATTTTAGACCATTCTTCTTTGGCAAACTGCTCCAGGTCCCTGAAATTAGAAGGGTGCCTTCTTCAAACTGTAATTTTTAGATCTCTCCACAGGTGTTCTTTGGGATTCAGGTCTGGACTCATTGCTGGCCACCTTAGGAGTCTCCAGTGCTTTCTCTCAAACCATTTTCTAGTGCTTTTTGAAGTGTGTTTTGGGTCACTGTCCTGCTGGAAGACCCATGACCTCTGAGGGAGACCCAGCTTTCTCACACTGGGCCGTACATTATGCTGCAAAATTTGTTGGTAGTCTTCAGACTTCATAACGCCATGCACACGGTCAAGCAGTCCAGTGCCAGAGGCAGCAAAGCAACCCCAAAACATCAGGCAACCTCCGCCATGTTTGACTGTAGGGACCGTGTTTTTTTCTTTGAATGCCTCTTTTTTTCTCCTGTAAACTCTATGTTGATGCCTTTGCCCAAAAAGCTCTACTTTTGTCTCATCTGACCAGAGAACATTCTTTCAAAACGTTTTAGGCGTTTTCAGGTAAGTTTTGGCAAACTCCAGCCTGATTTTTTTATGTCTTGGGGTAAGAAGTGGGGTCTTCCTGGGTCTCCTACCATACAGTCCCTTTTCATTCAGATGCCGACGGATAGTACGGGTTGACACTGTTGTACTCTCGGACTGCAGGGCAGCTTGAACTTGTTTGGATGTTAGTCGAGGTTCTTTATCCAACATCCGCACAATCTTGCGTTGAAATCTCTTGTCAATTTTTCTTTTCCGTCCACATCTAGGGAGGTTAGCCACAGTGCCATGGGCTTTAAACTTCTTGATGAGACTGCGCACGGTAGACACAGGAACATTCAGGTCTTTGGAGATGGACTTGTAGCCTTGAGATTGCTCATGCTTCCTCACAATTTGGTTTCTCAAGTCCTCAGACAGTTCTTTGGTCTTCTTTCTTTTCTCCATGCTCAATGTGGTACACACAAGGACACAGGACAGAGATTGAGTCAACTTTAATCCATGTCAGCTGGCTGCAAGTGTGATTTAGTTATTGCCAACACCTGTTAGGTGCCACAGGTAAGTTACAGGTGCTGTTAATTATACAAATTAGAGAAGCATCACATGATTTTTCGAACAGTGCCAATACTTTTGTCCACCCTCTTTTTTATGTTTGGTGTGAAATTATATCCAATTTGGCTTTAGGACAATTCTTTTTGTGTTTTTTCATTTAAGACAAATTAAATGAAGATAATAATAGCAAAGAATTTGTGTTTGCACTCATTTTCAGGAAGAAACTGAATACTTTTGGCCACATCTGTATAATGCACTCCCTTTAGTCTTCCATAAAGTATAATGCACTTCCAATATTCCTCCATACAGTATACTGTACTCCCCATAGTCCTCCATATTATGGCTATTAGCCCACACATCAGCGCAATGGGTACCATGTAGTGACATCATCGTGCCCCCTGCACTGAGATTTTAGACGCCGAGGAGGAATCATCAGCTGATGCTCCCTCTTACACCACTACTTACAACTGTATCTGCATCAGTAGTAGTCATGTGGCCTGCCTCCATTGGCGGTATGCCACTGGCAATGGGTAAAAGGATGGTAACATGTAACCACGATCCAGTTCCTCAAGCACTGATCTTTTTCACTGTTGTGCTTTAACACACTATATGTACAGTTTGTTCAATGTTCTATGGCTTTCTTTCCCTATCTCTATTGATAAGCTGTGAGTGGTGACGTACTCTCATCTCACTCTCCAGATTTACCACAAAATGGCTGATGCTTGTGCTTTTATACAGGCTATGCTAGTCCCTCCTTGTTGGCTGTGCTTTATACTGTGTGATGTGATAGTGGGAAGGCATTATGGGGAAGTGGTTGCACCCGAGCTCATGTGAGGCTCCTCTGACTGATGCAATCTTTTACAATGTGTAAAATATCAGCGGCCATTTTAGGCAATTTGTGTTATGTGATTCACAGATTGAGGGAATTCCTAAACGTTCAACATGAATTCAATTTACACAGAATGGATTCTCTCATCTTTAGTGAAAGTCACATTATTATTTGATATGCCGGGGCCTTAAAATGTAAATGATAAATTACCTGTTTCTGTGGATTCTACTGTATGTTTCATACTGAGAACTTGTGGAAACCACCAAAGGGTGGAGTAAGTATAAACCACTGAACCCCAATTATTGACAAACCACTGCATATATAAGCAGTACCCTACAAATGCCAGCTGATGAACTCCGAGAAGTGCCCACCAAGGCCCCAATAAATTTCAGCAATAGGGTCCACTTTAGTGGCAGCTACGTTGCAGCACTCCCAGCGCCCTTGTGGAAGCAGAGCTCCTGTAACAAAGCCAGAATATCATTTTACTAACAGCCTCCACAGTAAATGTGACCGAACAGTTCTGACATCTAGTCAGTATACTTAATGGCTGTTGTTTTGCTGCTTCTCCGGCCATATCTGTGGTCAGTGCACTGTTCTCTTCATGTCCAGTATGGCCACTGCATGGTGGAAAGTTTGTACCTTGCCTCTCCATGGGTGCGCGATGGACCAGCGCTAATGACGATGGTGCTGTGTCTATTCCAGAGCAGAGAATTACAGGCAGAAATGATTGAGACTACAACCCATTCTGCGGTGGCCAACAGGACATTGCTCGCTGATCTGTTACCAGATATCCATTTGTACCCAGAAGAAAGGCAGCTGAACCAGAAACTCTACATCTTAACGCCGACATTGTTTTCAATGACAGACATCCATTTTGTATGGGCATAACTGTCCACACATGTATATTGATAACATGCTGATAAAATGGATCCCACACAACAAAGATTTAATCTATAGATAATCATGCTCCATTATGAAGCTATAGAAAGCATAAAAAACAAATATGTATCAGGCAAATAAATATCAGTATGTGCCAACGTGGATTTCTGTAGAGAAGCCCATGAATGCATAGATTTATTCATAAAGATGGAATCACATCATTTTCCAGGTTTGCTCTTCTCATGACAGAAACTTGATGTGTATCCATGCACAAAATGAGCCACATTCCCATTTTTGCTGCTTCTAGACATAGGTCTGACGTGTCTTATTAAAACGATGGTATACCTGCCAATGTATACAGGATATATCGGAAATCTTATAGACTCAAAGTGGTAAATGAAGATAAAACATGAGCACAACAGACCTATCAACAGTGTCTTTTACAGGTGACAACATGAATGTATTCCATGTTGCACATTTGAAAAGAGCCAAAGCTGTTAGTTTAACCCCTTCATGACGGAGCCCTTTTTCGGTTTTGCGTTTTTGTTTTTCGCTCCCCTTCTTCCCAGAGCCATAACTTTTTTATTTTTCGATATATCCATGTGAGGGCTTATTTTTTGCGGGACAATTTGTACTTTTGAATGACACCATTGGTTTTCCCATGTCGTGTACTTGAAAACAGGAAAAAAATTCCAAGTGCGGTGAAATTGCAAAAAAAGTGCCATCCCACACTTGTTTTTTGTTTGGCTTTTTTGCTAGGTTCCCTAAATGACAAAAATGACCTGCCATTGTGATTTTATAATTCTTCAGGTCACTACGAGTTCATAGACACCAAACATGCCTAGGTTTTCTTTTATCTAAGTGGTGAAAAAAAATTCTAAGGTTTGCTAAAAAAAATTGCGCCATTTTCCGAGACCTGTAGCGTCTCCATTTTTCGTGACCTCGGGTCGGGTGAGGGCTTATTTTTTGCATGCCGAGCTGATGTTTTTAGTGATACCAGTTTTATGCAAATACGTTCTTTTGATCGCCCGTTATTGCATTTTAATGCAATTCACGGCAACCAAACAAACATAATTCTGGCGTTTTTATTTTTTTCTTGCGACGCCATTTAGCGATCAGGTTAATCCTTTTTTCATTGGTAGATCGGGCGATTCTGAACTCGGCGATACCAAATATGTATATGTGTGATTTTTTTTTATTGTTTTATTTTGATTGCGGCGAAAGGAGGGTGATTTGAACTTTCATTTTTTATTTTATTAAATATATTTTTTACATTTTTTTTTACTTTTGGCATGCTTCAATAGCCTCCATAGGAGGCTAGAAGCTTCCACAACTCGATCGCCTCTGCTACATAGAGGTGATGCATAGATCACCTCTACTGTGCCTTGCGAAAGTATTCGGCCCCCTGGAACTTTTCAACCTTTTCCCACAAATCATGCTTCAAACATAAAGATACCAAATGTAAATTTTTGGTGAAGAATCAACAAGTGGGACACAATTGTGAAGTTCTACGAAATTTATTGGTTATTTTGAATTTTTGTGGAAATTCAAAAACTGAAAAGTGGGGCATGCAATATTATTCAGCCCCTTTAACTTAATACTTTGTTGCGCCCAGGGGTGAACCTAGCCTCTCTGCCGCCTGAGGCGAACTGCACGACGGCTCCCCCCCTAGTAAATTTTTAAAATCGGTAGTAATTAATCTGGTTCAGACAGATTCATGTCTATCCTGTAAAAATTTGTACAATAGTGGACATTTTAATTTAGAGAAATAGAGAAAAGATGTCTGAACACAAGGATATCAGCGCCATCACCACACATACAAGAACCACACAGAAGAATCCAGAAAAGGGGTCTATATACCGCACACGATGTGTATGACCTGTATACACCATACACTACACTCTATATACCGCACACGATGTGTATGACCTGTATACACCATACACTACACTCTATATGTAGTGTCGGTGGTGGGGTGCCGAGCTGGGGGGGGGTGGTCCTACTTTTATACCGCGCAGAGATGATACAGAGACACGATGAGGCAGATTCTGGGTGCAACAGGTCCAAGTTTATTGCTCACCGTCCGACTGACGGTCCTCGCGGTACACCGCGATATCTCTCTCTGCCCTCCGTGTTCAGGGCCGATCCAACACCGTATGTTACACTAGGGACGTATTTATACGTCACGTCCCGCCTCACACTGTAACAATCCTGACAGCTCGGTTACTGTGGCCGCCTTAGGCCCGTACACCAACAGCACTTTACTGGTCAGTTTCGTCATAACACATACGGTGTCTTCCACCCAGAGCCTTGTCTCTGCTGCGGTCCTTCCCTGTCAGGACCACCCCCTTGACATTTCCTCTCCTCAGTCCCCTTGGTCGGATTCTCCTCAGGGCACACAGACTGGCGAAGTCCTCCTGTCACCTGGGCTCCCCCTGGGGACTGGAACTTTCTGGAACCCTCCCTCAGTATTTATAACTTCCCCGGTTCCTTGAAACTGTCACTAACTGTCACCACGCCCCCCATGACCAACGGTTTCTAAAGCCCTAAGCTGCTGTAAAGTCCTTTGCTCACACTCCACCCTGCCATCTAATGGTCATCCCAAGGTACTGCACGTCCACTACACTTTTCTAGTTGTTTCCCCACTGTAATCACTGTCTCCTACCTACACTGTGCAAACCTATCTTTCTTCACTCTGACTAGTCCGTCCGTCCGTCAGGTCACCTTCCCTACATATATACCACACATGATGTGTATGACCTGTATACACCATACGCTACACTCTATATACCGCACACGATGTGTATGACCTGTATACACCATACACTACACTCTATATACCACACACGATGTGTATGACCTGTATACACCATACACTACAGTTTATATACCACACACGATGTGTATGACCTGTATACACCATACACTACAGTTTATATACCGCACACGATGTGTATGACCTGTATACACCATACACTGCACCACTCTATATACCGCACATGATGTGTATGACCTGTATACACCATACACTACACTCTATATACCACACACGATGTGTATGACCTGTATACACCATACACTACAGTTTATATACCACACACAATGTGTATGACCTGTATACACCATACACTACACTCTATATACCACACACAATGTGTATGACCTGTATACACCATACACTACAGTCTATATACCGCACATGATGTGTATGACCTGTATACACCATACACTACACTCTATATACCGCACATGATGTGTATGACCTGTATACACCATACGCTACACTCTATATACCGCACATGATGTGTATGACCTGCATACACCATACACTACAGTTTATATACCGCACACGGTGTGTATGACCTGTATACACCATACGCTACACTCTATATACCGCACATGATGTGTATGACCTGTATACACCATACACTACAGTTTATATACCGCACACGATGTGTATGACCTGTATACACCATACACTACACTCTATATACCGCACATGATGTGTATGACCTGTATACACCATACACTACACTCTATATACCGCACATGATGTGTATGACCTGTATACACCATACACTACACTCTATATACCACACACAATGTGTATGACCTGTATACACCATACACTACAGTTTATATACCACACACGATGTGTATGACCTGTATACACCATACACTACACTCTATATACCACACACAATGTGTATGACCTGTATACACCATACACTACAGTCTATATACCGCACATGATGTGTATGACCTGTATACATCATACACTACACTCTATATACCACACACGATGTGTATGACCTGTATACACCATACACTACAGTTTATATACCACACACGATGTGTATGACCTGTATACACCATACACTACAGTTTATATACCGCACACGATGTGTATGACCTGTATACACCATACACTACACCACTCTATATACCGCACATGATGTGTATGACCTGTATACACCATACACTACACTCTATATACCACACACGATGTGTATGACCTGTATACACCATACACTACAGTTTATATACCACACACAATGTGTATGACCTGTATACACCATACACTACACTCTATATACCACACACAATGTGTATGACCTGTATACACCATACACTACAGTCTATATACCGCACATGATGTGTATGACCTGTATACACCATACACTACACTCTATATACCGCACATGATGTGTATGACCTGTATACACCATACGCTACACTCTATATACCGCACATGATGTGTATGACCTGCATACACCATACACTACAGTTTATATACCGCACACGGTGTGTATGACCTGTATACACCATACGCTACACTATATACCGCACATGATGTGTATGACCTGTATACACCATACACTACAGTTTATATACCGCACACGATGTGTATGACCTGTATACACCATACACTACACTCTATATACCACACACGATGTGTATGACCTGTATACACCATACACTACAGTTTATATACCACACACGATGTGTGACCTGTATACACCATACACTACAGTTTATATACCACACACGATGTGTATGACCTGTATACACCATACACTACACTCTATATACCGCACATGATGTGTATGACCTGTATACACCATACACTACAGTCTATATACCACACACGATGTGTATGACCTGTATACACCATACACTACAGTATATATACTGCACACGATGTGTATGACCTGTATACACCATACACTACAGTCTATATACCGCACACGATGTGTATGACCTGTATACACCATACACTCCACTCTATATACCGCACACGATGTGTATGACCTGTATACACCATACACTACAGTTTATATACCACACATGATGTGTATGACCTGTATGCACCATACACTACAGTATATATACTGCACACGATGTGTATGACCTGTATACACCATACACTCCACTCTATATACCGCACACGATGTGTATGACGTGTATACACCATACACTCCACTCTATATACCGCACACGATGTGTATGACCTGTATACACCATACACTACAGTATATATACTGCACACGATGTGTATGACCTGTATACACCATACACTCCACTCTATATACCACACACGATGTGCATGACCTGTATACACCATACACTCCACTCTGTATACCGCACACGATGTGTTTGACCTGTATACACCATACACTACACTCTATATACCACACACGATGTGTATGACCTGTATGCACCATACACTACACTCTATATACCGCACACGATGTGTATGACCTGTATACACCATACACTACACTCTATATACCACACACGATGTGTATGACCTGTATACACCTAGACCATACACTACAGTATATATACTGCACACGATGTGTATGACCTGTATACACCATACACTACAGTCTATATACCGCACACGATGTGTATGACCTGTGTACACCATACACTACAGTTTATATACCACACACGATGTGTATGACCTGTATACACCATACACTCCACTCTATATACCGCACACGATGTGTATGACCTGTATACACCATACACTACAGTTTACATACCGCACACGATGTGTATGACCTGTATACACCATACACTACAGTTTATATACCACACACGATGTGTATGACCTGTATACACCATACACTACACTCTATATACCACACACGATGTGTATGACCTGTATACACCATACACTACAGTATATATACTGCACACGATGTATATGACCTGTATACACCATACACTCCACTCTATATACCGCACACGATGTGTATGACCTGTATACACCATACACTACACTCTATATACCGCACACGATGTGTATGACCTGTATACACCATACACTCCACTCTATATACCGCACACGATGTGTATGACCTGTATACACCATACACTACAGTCTATATACCGCACACGATGTGTATGACCTGTATACACCATACACTCCACTCTATATACCGCACACGATGTGTATGACCTGTATACATCGTACACTACAGTCTATATACCGCACATGATGTGAAAATAGTCATTTTTCATTAAGCTGGGGCTATATGTCGACTTTGGCCATGAAACAGTGGCTTCTATAATGCAGGTGAATGGGGTCGCATTGTGACCCGCTAAGTACCACCACAATGAATCGGAACCAGTTGGATTTTATTTTAAACTTGATTGTAACAGTTGCAATACCTTGTGGGTCATAATGCGACTCCGTCAATGGAGCAGCAGCAGCCTAGAGCAATTTTTGGCCGTTTGTGTCACAGTCAATGTCACCTTCTTTGATGTAATGGACGTGAAAGGTATATAAATGCTATTCAAAACAATGTACATATTTTATATGACATTTTCTTAGTAAATATTAATATAAAACTGAATAGCTGTGGTGCAGGGGGGGGGACCAACTTTAGGACCCCCTTAAATCCCCAAATAGTCACTCTACATTAAGGCTTGTGCCCACGTAGCATTTTCCATGCAGAATATTCCTGAGCGGAAACGCACACCCTCCTCCCAGGAAAACGCATGCGTTTTATGAAGCACCTTTGTAAGCGCTTTTGATGCTTTTGTTAAGCGTTTTCCTATGCGTTTTTGCTATACAATTGAATGTATGCGAAAACGTGTGCGTTTCCGCAAAATTATTGAACATGCTGCGTTTTTTTCCGCTTAGCGTTTCCGCATCGGAAAAAACGCACCATTAGCACAACATGTGCGTTTTCCATTATATTACATTGGATGCTTTTCTTAAGCGTTTCCGCAGCCAGCAGAAACGCTTGTCTAAAAGCGCTGCGGAAACGCTTAAGAAACACAATAGCCTAAAAGAGAGATATATGACTGAACTGCATTACCAGACACAGCCCATAGACAAGAGGGGGCTAACAAAGCAGAACTTTTCACAATCCCATTAATGTGGTGACCTCATATGTGCAGCCACTGGGAATGGGGAACCTGGTACCCCATGGATGATGGGGTCCTTAAGCCTCCTGCATGACCTAATATTAGCTCAATTATTGATCAAATCTAGCATCACAAATGCAAATGCAGCGGACATGGAGCATAGTCCTAATAGTCCAAAACTTTACCTACAACCTCTTCAACTTATGGGAATATTTGCTGAATATGTCAATATTGGCCAAGATGTTCTGCAGCAGCTTCCACCTTTACAAAGCTCACACTACATCATCAGGTTGAGTTGAGGCCAGGCCTAAGGGTATGTGCACACATAGTGAAATCTGCTGCGTTTCCGCAGCGGTTTTGGCTCTGCGGAAACGCAGCAGATTCTGCTGCGTTGTACAGTACCTTTATTTTCAATGCAAAAAAAAAACCGCAGTGCACATGCTGCGGATTTTTCCGCGCGGTATTGCTGCGGTTTACAATCCGCAGCATGTCAATTGTTTGGTGCAGAAGCGCTGCAGTTTTACACTCATCCATTATGAGGTGTAAAACCGCAGGGCAAAACCGCAGATAAACCGCAGGACTTTTGTCCTGCGGATTTACCTGTGGTTTTCTCTCCAAAATCCGCACACCCAAAAAACTACGTGTGTACATACCCTTATTTATAGTCCTACTTGGTAAATTACTGCATCATGTCTATCTACAAACTGTAATTGTTCAACTTCTATGGGACTACAAGTCCCAGTACATCAAACACTACATGTGGCCAAGATGTTCTGCAGCAGCCACTCATCTACATTTACCACCATGTCATAAAAAACTTGTCAACTAGACACAGGTTGCAAACCTCATAAAGTGCAACCTTGCCAAGATGTTCTGCAGCAGCAACGCAAGGTAACAGTTTGTAGCAGTCCACAAGTTACTGTTGTGGGACTATAATCCCCAGCAGGTTTTAGGTAAAGAGTAATAAGCTGTAGCTGCTGGAGAACTAGAAGTCCCAGAATATAAATCTGGATTAATAGGGAAGAGTAGAAGTGCCTGTGGACTACAAATCCCAGGATATCATACATTAGATACACTAGATGCATAGTTTGGAGCTAACCATAGTGACCCTTGGAAGATGTTCTGCAGCAGCAGTATGGTAGTAGTACTCACACAGCTCTGCCAGAATGTCTCCTCCAGGAGCTCCTGCTGGAACATGGTCCTCAGGGAAGGTGTGGGGGTCTCTCTCTAGGTGCCCGGAGGTCCCCTGTCCTGCTTTCAGCTCTCTCGCTTCACACAGTCACCTGGAGGCTTCAGACAGCGTTCAGAGGCGTGTTTACATAGCACGCTGTACATGACAGCCTCTGAACCCTGTCTGAACTCCAGCGCACTGCTGGGTGCCATAGCAACGCCAGGGGTCTCAGCCTGCTCTTCAGTGTCTCACCCGCCCCCTGTCAGCTGTGTGGCCGCCTGGCCGGCCGGTCGCTCTCAAAGTCCTACTTCTTTCACTGTGCGCCCCTGCTTTTAGGGGGGGCAGCGGCCCCACGGTGGGTAGTACGCCCATGGCTGGGACTGGGAGTTCTAATTCTCCCTGTGCCTCTGTTGCATAGCACTTATCTGACTGCAGGGGGCGGCGCCACGCTGCCGCCCCCTCCTGAGTGCCGCCTGAGCTCACTTCTCAACTTGGTTCATGGATGATGCGGCCCTGGTTGCGCCACCTTTTGTGGCGATTACAGCTGCAAGTCGCTTGGGGTATGTCTCTATCAGTTTTGGACATCGAGAGACATTCTTGCCCATTCTTCCTTGGCAAACAGCTCGAGCTCAGTGAGGTTGGATGGAGATCGTTTGTGAACAGCAGTTTTCATCTCTTTCTACAGATTCTCGATTGGAATCAGGTCTGGACTTTGACTTGGCCATTCTAACACCTGTATACGTTTATTTGTGAACCATTCCATTGTAGATTTTGCTTTATGTTTGGGATCATTGTCTTGTTGGAAGACAAATCTCCGTCCCAGTATCAGGTCTTTTGCAGACTTCAACAGGTTTTCTTCAAGAATGGTCCTGTATTTGGCTCCACCCATCTTCCCATCAATTTTAACCATCTTCCCTGTCCCTGCTGAAGAAAAGCAGGCCCAAACCATGATGCTGCCACCACCATGTTTGACAGTGGGGATGGTGTGTTCAGGATGATGAGCTGTGTTGCCTTTACGCCAAACATATCATTTGGAATTGTTGTCAAAAAGTTCTATATTGGTTTCATCTGACCAGAGCACCTTCTTCCACATGATTGGTGTGTCTCCCAGGTGGCTTGTTGCAAACTTTAAACAACACTTTTTATGGATACCTTTGAGAAATGGCTTTCTTCTTTGCTACTCTTCCATAAAGGCCAGATTTGTACAATGTACGACTGATTGTTGTCCTATGGACAGACTGTCCCACCTCAGCTGTAGATCTCTGCAGTTCATCCACAGTGATCATGGGCCTCTTGGCTGCATCTCTAATCAGTCTTCTCCTTGTTTGAGATGAAAGTTTAGAAGGACGGCCGGGTCTTGGTATATTTGCAGTGGTATGATACTGCTTCCATTTCAATATGATCGCTTGCACAGTGCTCCTTGGGATGTTTTACGTTTTGGAATTCATTTTGTATCAAAATCCGGCTTTAATCTTCTCCACAACAGTATCACGGACCTGCCTGTTGTGTTCCTTGGTCTTCATGATGCCCTCTGTGCTTCAAACAATGATGCCCTCTGTGCTTCAAACAGTACCCTGAGACTATCACAGAGCAGGTGCATTTATATGGAGACTTGATTACACACAGGTGGATTATATTTATCATCATTAGTCATTTAGGACAACATTGGATCATTCAGAGATCCACAATGAACTTCTGGAGTGAGTTTGCTGCACTGAAAGTAAAGGGGCTGAATAATATTGCACACCCCACTTTTCAGTTTTTGAATTTCCACAAAAATTTAAAATAACCAATAAATTTCGTTCAACTTCACAATTGTGTCCCACTTGTTGTTGATTCTTCACCAAAAATTTACATTTGGTATCTTTATGTTTGAAGCATGATATGTGGGAAAAGGTTGAAAAGTTCCAGGGGGCCTAATACTTTCGCAACGCACTGTATATATTCCATTATTGTGGCGTCAGCACGGCCCCCCAGTGTGCGCCGCAATAATGGAAGAGAGAGCGACCCTCTTCCTCTGACACACAGCGGGTGCGCGATGAAGTCACTTCATCACATCCCCGCTGTGTGCCGGTCCCCCGAAACGTGCGTTGGGGGGGGTACACCCGGGCTGGACCTTCACTATTGACCAGTCTGAGGTAATACTATGTAGCAAATTTATCTTGCATGTTAACATGTTTAGTGTATAGTATGTGTGGTGGCAGGTTCCACCACGGGGGGTAATGATATCTATGTGCCTCAATATATATCATGACTGGTTGTTTGCATTACTAAGGGATGATGTAGGATTCTTAAATTTTGTATTGTTAATTGCTGTAATCACAATTATCCCTGTGTCTATACACCTTTGGTGTGCCCCATTTTCTGCCCATGTGCTTTTTATGGTCATTATTGACTCTTATCTCACTGTTTCCTGTACCTTGGATTTATTTCAATAAAATTATCTTTGTACAAATTTTTGCATTGGACTTTTTTCGCTTTTTCTCTTCATATATTTTATACCATATAAGGGAGGGCAGCATGATACCCCATGAGGGGGGCAGCATGATACCGTATGAGGGGGGCTGCATTATATTCTGAAGGGGCTACATTATATTCATTGGGGGGGCTGTATAATACCATATGAAGGGGGCTACATTATAGAGAAAGAAAAACAGAGAGAAAGAGGAAAGAAAGAGCAGAGAGAAAGAAAGAACAGAGCGAGAAAGGAAGAACAGAGAGAGAAAGAAATAACAGCGAGAGAAAGAAATAACAGAGAGAGAAAGATGAGAGAGAAAGAAAGATTAGAGAGAGAAAGAAAGATTAGAGAGAAAGAAAGAGAGGAAAGACAGTAAGAACAGAGCGAAAGAAAGAACAGAGAGAGAGAGAAAGAAACAGAGACAAAGAAAGAACAGAGACAGAGAAAGAAACAGAGAGAAAGAAAGATTCTATAAAGATACTATAGCAGCCCGGCTCCCATTGTAGTGCCCACCTGAGCCTCCCGGTGCAGGACATATGATCCGCTCACATGGCCGACATCCCCGAGTCCAAGGTGATCCCGCTGTCCGCGCTGTCGGAGGAGACGGTGATGGATCTGAAGCATTCCCTGAGGTGCCTCCATGGTTCCGTCACAATCTCCTCCCGAAATTACCTAATTTCCAGTCAGCTTCCAGCACGTCACTTCCGGTGGAACGTCACGTGTGAATTTTAAAGTGCTCCTCGAGGCTCTGCTATGTACTCCTGTGTCCGCGGGAAAAGTAAGCTCCCGACCGGGGCAGACTCTCTCAAAATCGAGACGGTTGGGAGGTATGAATGCTCCCCACCATACACCTTGTACACGTATAGCTCCGCACACCTCATACACACGCGGCTCCGCTCCGTACACCTCATACACACTTGGCTCCGCTCCGTACACCTGGTACACACGCGGCTCCGCTTTGAACACACGCAGCTCCGCTCCGTACACTTCGTACACACGCGGCTCCGCTACGTACACTTCGTACACATACGACTTCGCTACGTACACTTCGTACACATGCGGCTCCGCTACATACGCTTCGTATACACGCGGCTCCGCTACGTACACTTCGTACACACGCGGCTCCACTACGTACATTTCGTACACATGCAGCCTCGCTACGTACACACGCGTCTCTCCTACATCCACCCTGTAAACTCCTCCTGACCCACACAGAAACTTCCCTTCATCCAGCACCATGACAACCAGCAGGCAGAGTCCTGCATACACTGAGAGGCCCCTGATCATGTGACCTCCACTCCTCCCCTTCTGTGACCTCATCACAGGTCCTGTGGCAGAGAAGAGAACACAGCAGAGCAGGGAGATGATCGATTCTCCTGCTCTGCCGCAGATACAGTTACAGTAGCGTAAATCTGGGTGAGCCCCCTCAGAGCACGGGGCCCGGGGCCACCGCCCCCTCTGCCCCCCCCGTAGCTACGCTACTGCATACAGCTCTGGCAAAAATTAAGAGACCACCACATCAAAACCCTGTCATGGGCAGCCCATTCTCCAGACCTGAACCCCAGTGAAAACCTTTGTAATGTAATCAAGAGGATGATGGATAGTCAGAAGCCATCAAACAAAGAAGAACTGCTTACATTTTTGCACCAGAAGCAGTGTGAAAGACAGGTGGAAAGCATGCCAAGACGCATGAAAGCTGTGATTAAAAATCATGGTTATTCCACAAAATATTGATTTCTGAGTTAAAACATTAATATTGTTGTTTCTAAATGATTATGAACTTGTTTTCTTTGCATTATTTGAGGTCTGAAAGCACTGTTGTTGTTTTTTTTAATTTTGACCATTTTTTCTTTTCACAAAAAAAAAACAAAAGAAAATTTATTGCTTGGAAATTCAGAGACCTAGTTGTCAGCAGTTTATAGACTAAAAGAACAGTTTACATTTTACTCAAAAATATACCTATAAAGAGAAAAATCAGACAAACTGAACATTTGAAAGTGGTCTCTTAATTTTCGCCGGAGCTGTATATATATTAACCCCTTAATGACCGCTGATACGCCTTTTAACGGTGATAGTCAAGGGTACTTAAACTACAGCGCTGTCAATTAACCAACAACTTTTGTGGTCCAATTTCTTCTGTTACCCTTGTGAAAATAAACAATAGCGGGCTAAAAAATCATTTTTGCAGGAAAAAAAAGATTTTTATTTTCACTGCTCTGCGTTATAAACTTCTGTGAAGCACTTGGGAGCTTAAAGTGCTCACCAAACTTCTAGATAAATAACTTAAGGGGTCTAGTTTCCAAAATGGTGTCACTTGGGGGGGGGGTTTCCACTGTTTGGGCACATCAGGGGCTCTCCAAACGCGACATGGCGTCCAATCTCTATTCCAGCCAATTCTGCATTGAAAAAGTCAAATGGTGCTCCTTCCCTTCTGAGCAGTGCCGTGTGCCCAAACAGTGGTTTACCCCCACATATGGGGTATCAGCCTACTCAGGACAAATTGCACAACAACTTTGGGGGGTCTAATTTCTCCTGTTACCCTTGTGAAAATAAAAATTTGGGGGCGAAAAGATCATTTTTGTGGAAAAAATATGATTTTTTATTTTCACGGCTCTACATTATAAACTTCTGTGAAGCACTTGGAGGTTCAAAGTGCTCACCACACATCTAGATAAGTTCCTTAAGGGGTCTAGTTTACAAAATGGTGTCACTTGTTGGGGGTGTCCACTGTTTAGGCACATCAGGGGCTCTCCAGTTCGATCTCAATTCCAGCCAATTCTGCATTGAAAAAGTCAAACGGCGCTACTTCTGTTCCAAGCCATACCGTGCGCCCAAAAAGTGGTTTACCCTCACATATGGGTATAGGCGTATTCAGGAGAAATTGCACAACAAATTTTTGGTTCATTTTCTCTTTTTACACTTGTGAAAATACAAAAAAATTGGTTCTGAAGTAAAATGTTTGTAAGAAAAAGTTAAATGTTAATTTTTTCCTTCCACATTGCTTCAGTTCCTGTGAAGCATGTAAAGGGTTAATAATCATCTTGAATGTGGTTTTGAGCACCTTGAGGGGTGCAGTTTTTAGAATGTTGTCACTTTTGGGTATTTTCTGTCATATTGACCTCTCAAAGTGACTTCAAATGTGAGGTGGTCTTTAAAAAAAATGATTTTGTAAATTTTGTTGGAAAAATGAGAAATCGCTGGTCAACTTTTAAACCTTATAACTTCCTAACAAAAAAAAATTTGGTCCCAAAGTTGTGCTGATGTAAAGCAGACATGTGGGAAATGTTATTTATTAAGTATTTTTGTGACATATCTCTCTGCTCTAAGGACATAAAAATTAAGTTTGAAAATTGCAAAATTTTACAATTTTTTGCAATATTTCCATTTTTTTCATAAATAAACGCAAGTCATATCGAAGAAATTTTACCACTAGCATGAAGTAAAGTATGTCACGAAAAAACAGTCTCAGAATCAGCGGGATCCGTTAAAGCGTTCCAGAGTTATAACCTCATAAAGTGACAGTGGTCAGAATTGTAAAAATTAGCCTGGTCATTAAGCTGAAAATTAACTCCGTCACTAAGGGGTTAAAAATGGTCAACACAGGACATACATGTATACAAATATATTATGTATATTATATATATTCAGTTACACTCACATATAAAAAATTGATAGTTGTAAGCTTAAATTCACACGCTGCAGATTTTGGGCTGCAATGATCTTTCTGCAATAAATTCTGCTGCTGCACTGCTGATGTAGGTATGAAATACATCGCAAACAGCTTTTGGTGACTTTTAAAATAATATTCTAGGATTACGAGTATAAATCTACATACAAAGTAAACTTTCAGCCTCACTCACCCAGTAGCAAATGCTAGGAATTGAACAACTGAGTTGTTAAAATGTAAGGTAATTGAAACCTTATTTTGATAGCATTTTGTCTTGTGTTGCTTTTTCTTTGAAAGGGAACCTGTAACCAACTCTTTGACATAATTACCTGAGAACAACATGATGGCAAAAACCCTAATTCCAGCGATGTATCACTTATTGGGCTGCTTGCTGCAGTTTTGATAAAATCACTATTTTCTCTGCTGCAGATCGAGCAGTTCTCTGAATACTTAACCTTGTGTAACTCCACCCACAACCCTGATTTGGGAGCTTTTTTGTAGACTGTGCATAGGCAGCAAGCTGCTAATCATTTTTTACAGAGCAGAGGCACTACATGACGCAACACAATTAGTCCTTAAGTAATAATCTCCTGCTAATAAAACAATTAGAGTATTGAAGCTGCAAGCAGCCCATCACTGGAATTGGGATTTCAGCATCAGCATCATGCTACTCTCAGATTACATATCAAAACCTGCTGACATTCCCGAAATTATTGATAAAATTGATTAATGTTAGGGACAGTCACTTTTATAGATAATGCATTAGAGGAGCTCCTCTTAAGGTACTGTCACACTTAGCGATGCACCAGCGATCCCGACCAGTCATATGACCCGCTCAGGATCGCTGGTGCATCGCTAAGTGGTCGCTAGTGAGCTGCCACACAGGCAAATCTCACCTGCGACATAGCAGGGGTCGGGGGTCGCTACTTACCTGTCAGACGCGGCGATCCTGACGTCCCCCCACCCGCGTCCACGCGTCGCTCGTCGCCACAGCAGGAAGCCCAGCAGGAAACGGTCCAGGACGTTCTCGCGCGATCAGCGATAACCAGCAGGGGGAGCCGGTCAGAGGTAAGTATCACACATAGCGATATCGCTAGCGATAACGTCACAAAAACCAGTGACGTTATAGCGATATTGCTAGCGATATCGCTTAGTGTGACAGGGCCTTTATTGAAATCATCCCCTGAGCCTTCAGTCTGCAGTATCATACATTGGGATTGATTAGATGGACACTGTTGATTAATTAAATTCTGCATATAATCCGCCGTACTGTAGCTGTGCCTCTTAGTGAAGTGCGGCTCCTTAGACTTATGTAACCAGTTCAGATTTTAATTAAAATGTTATTAAAGCCGTGATCATCAAAGTAATGTTAATATTGGATTACTTTCATTGCAAAGCACAATAGTAAAATATTGGGAGAATTTTCTCACTTAAAGAGAACCTTTCACCAAATTTTTCATGTTGAGCTGGACACACGATGTAATAGTGGCTGCAGAGCGAAATAAAACATATGTATATTTTTTTTCATTTCTCTCAGTTGCAGAGATATTAGCAATCAAAGTATTTGGCACCTAATGAGTTAATTTTTCTTACGACCGAGTGGGACTTAAAAAAGTTAACTAATTGGATATCAAATACTTTGGTAATATCTCCGTGAAATAAAAAAAAAAACGAAAATCTTTTAGTCTGCTATGCAGCCACTGTTACATCCTTTGTCCAGTTCAACATGAAAAAATGGTGAAAGGTTCTCTTTGACAAAACATCACTATAAAAAAAATCAATGTCAAAGATTACAGAAACCAGTACAATAATTAGGGGGGTAACGTGGAAACAGGATTTCCATTGTTGTATTTGCTACTAGCAGGGCTAAATGTGAATTTACACTGCCCGATTAGTGTTAACAGAACGTTTGTTTCACAATGATTGTGCAGTTTAAACAGGCTGACAATCACCTGACGAACGAGCAAAATGCTTTTTTTATCGGGTGAAATGATCCTTTAGGCCGGTTTCACATGTCAGTGGCTCCGGTACGTGTAGTGACAGTTTTCTCACTTACCGTAGACACTGACACACTTAGACACTGACACACGTAGACACATTAAAATGAATGTGTCTCTGCACATGTCAGAGTGTTTTCACGGACACTCAGTCCATCTGAAAAACACGGAGACATGTCAGTGTTCGTGGGAGCGCACGGTCCGCAAAAATGCTGAACACGTGCACATGGAGAACAGTTCACACTGTCCTCCGTGCTCACGGACGGCCGTCGGGAAGAATCACTACAGCAAGCGCTGTTTCCCTGCGGCTGGTGCTGAACACGGCTGTCATTCTTCTCTCCTGCTCTGCCGGCAACAGCGAGCAAGAGAGAAGAATGAATGAAAACTCGATGTGGGGTCCCCCTCTGTTTGTGTACCAACCAGATGAAACTTACAGCTGGGGGCTGCAGCCCTCAGCTGTCAGCTTTAGCAAGGTTGATTCTCAAGAATAGAGGGGTCCCCACGCTGTTTTTTAAATTATTTAAATAATTTAAAAAAACGGCGTGGGGTCCCCCCTATTTTTGACAACCAACCTGACTAAAGCTGACATCTGAGGGCTGATATTTTTAGGCTGGTAAGAGGGCATTGATCTTGGCCCCCCACAGCCTGAAAACAGCAGCCCCCAGCTGCCCAGAAAAGGCATATCTATTAGATGTGCCTATTTTGGAGTTTTGCATGGTTCTTACCACTTGCCCTGTAGTGGTGGCAAGTGGGGTAATAAAGGGTTAATGACACCTTTCTATTGTAAGGTGACATTAAGCCCGGATTAGTAATGGAGAGGTGTCAATAAGACACCTCCATTACTAATCCTATAGTAATTAAAGGGTTAAATAAACACACACAATTAGAATAAAGTATTTTAATGAAAGAATACACTACATACAGTTTAAAAATCTTTATTAAACTTGTAATTCCATTGCGATGCCATTGATCTCCTGTAAAAAAGGTGAAAATAATAAAGCAACAATATACATTACCTGTCTGGCGCTCAGTCATGTTCCACAACGTAAATCCATCTCAGGGGGGTTAATCAGTTTATAGGCAGAGCGCTGCTAACACAGCCGCTCCCGACTGTAAACTACTGGGAAATGAATGGAAGTAGAGCGCAGACTCAAGTGATGTGTTTTTTTTTTCCTTTTTGACCTTATGTATTTGTATAAGGATTTTGTAGAATGCCTAATTATTGTAATCTGCAAAATACCTTTCAGGCAAAGTATGAAGTAATTGACAACATGGATACATTATTAATATATTGTTAACCTAAGAATAGAACGCAGAAAAGAAGAAGGCACATTGTATTATGAAAGCTATTTTTTAGAGTTAGGAAATGTATATAGATAAGGATTAGAAAATGAGTACAGATTAGGGTTAAAGGTCAGTATTAAAGGAGTTTCCAGCCTTAAGGTACTGTCACACTTAGCGATGTACCTGCGATCCCGACCAGAGATATGACGCGATCAGGATCGCTGGTGCATCGCTAAGTGGTCGCTAGTGAGCTGCCACACAGGCAGATCTCACCAGCGACATCGCTGGGGACGGGGGTCGCTACTTACCTGTCACACCAGGCGATCCTGCATCCTCCCGCCCGGCTCCACGCGTCGCTCGTCTTCACAGCAGGAAGCGCCGCAGGAAGCTGACGACGAGAAACAGTCCTGGACGTTCTCGCGTGATAAGCAGCGGGGGAGCGGGTTGTAGGTAAGTATCACACACAGCGATATCGCTAGCAATATCGCTATAACGTCACAAGTTATAGCGATATTGCTAGCGATATCGCTTAGTGTGACAGTACCTTTAGACTACAGGTCTGAACACACTCTATGTGACTGTAAACATGTGAATCCTCACGTCGCGCACACTGTACATTGTGTGAATTCTCCAGTGCCGACACCGTGAGTGCACAAGTACTTGATTTGCATGCATGAGATGACGTGTTGAGTAGACATAAGCGGCGTGTCCCAATGCAAGTGTATTGAGCGAGGCCGCACCCTTCTAGTTGGAATGTGCCCAGAAGTGTGCAGGTTGCATAATTGCAGTCACATGATTGACAGCTGACAGTGCTGTCACAGTGCATAGTGCATTGGATGTGATGACTCATAAGTCTACAGTCGCACAGCATGACTGCAGACTTGTAGTCTATGGATGGACAACCCCTTTAATAGGATCAGGAAATGACATTATAGTTACATTACCTTGAAATTTTAGGCATTATATAGAACACCTAGCCCTTATGTACAGATCCTTCATGTCACACAAAGTTTGTTGAGATACCTTGTTATTAGTAGTAAATTCAAGCCTTCATTTCCATCAGGGAAATGCGATAAGCATCTAACTATGAAGACGACATGGAGAAACAGCATTTGAAGAGGTCCTGAAGAGCTCAGTGGTCTTCAATGTGGTAGGGTGGTCACAACATGTGGGTTATTTGCAGCTACTGTGGCCTCATTCAATAATAAATGCTGTTATACTGTAGTGAAAACACCGGACAACAACAGTAGTTCAGCCATAGCTCCCAACCACCCCGGACTGTCCCTATTTGAGGGCTTTTGTCCCGGGCTTGTAATACTCACCTCTCTCCAACATCTTCATCACTCTGTTATTCCTCCTCCTCCTCCCCCTCATATTTGGCGTCCCTATAATCGTAACGACCTGAATAACACAGCGATCAGATTATTTATCTTTTCTGATTATTGGGTGTTTTCTGCATTTCTTTTATGCATTTTGTCCCTTATTTAATGTGTTTTTGGTGCAGATATGAAGCAGAGTTTTTAACACTTTTTAATAGAACAGAAAAGCTTTGATTGTGTGCTTAAAAATGCAACATCATTTTTTGTCACGTGTTTTTTTTCAAAAGAAGCCCATAGAGAAAGAATGCACCAAAACTGCAGAGTTCTGCAGCGTATTTAGATGCACAGAGGGTGGAGATTTAATGCAATCACATCCACTTTGCTTGGAAATTTAGACCATGTTCACATGCAGTGTAATTGTTGTGTATTTTCTGCTGCATTTTTTTTGCACAGAATGTCTGCTGTGTTTCACAGTCCAAGCAAAGTGGATGTGATTTCAGGAAAACTGCGTCCCCTGTGGTCTAAAGATACTGCTGAACTGTGTGGTACTAGTACTTTTTTTCTCTCTTGTCTTCTATGTGGAGCCTAAAAAGAACGCATGTAAAAAACTGCAGATCCATTTTTAAGTGCAGAATCAAAGCTTTTCTGTACTATAAAAACACATTAAAAAACACGGCTTCTCATTTGCACCAAAAATGCATGAAATAAGAGGGAAAAGGCTTAAAGAAATCCAGCAATAAACAGAGAAGATTGTTACTGTATAGCTTGGTGCGAACAGCTGCGGAAAACAAGAAACACAGTATTTATGCAATGTGTGAACACGGCCTTACAGACAAAAAGCAAGATGTGGCATAGTAAAGCTACAAAGATGAGAAAGGTCTAAATGCTACCACTGTGAATGAATGAACAAAAAATAAACCAAGGTCCCAGTTAGAGATGTGCAAGATACACATATGACGTCCCGCCAGCCCTGGTTAATCAAAAGCTGGAAGGTAAGAAATTCACAGCCTCCCTTCCAGCTACCAGGTAACACTGATCTAGACGCTGGACTTGAGACCCGTGAATCCGCTCATCTCTAGTCCCAACTGTCTCGGATACAGTGTTCAGTCCTGGATTTGGGTCTATTCCCTGCAGTCTTGGGAATCTGCTGAATTTCCCTCACTGTCAGCGCCCCTCTGATATCTTCTCCTGTCAGGGGAGAAAGAAATGGTAAATGGGTGGGTGACCAGGGACATGGTCAGAATTTACCAGCAAGCGATACGCGCCCGCATTATTTGTCCGTCAAAAGTTGGGAGGCATGGTTAAGCTGCTAATTGTTGTGCTCACAAAATGGTAAAAATGGTGGAGAGGGCAGCATAAAAGTCATTCTGTGGTTGGTTAAAATATTACCTCTTAAAACCTGAAAACAATGTGAACACAAGCGAATTGACTTAAACTCAAAGGGCCTGTGAGCAGGTTGCGTGATGCAGTGACGGACAGGAGGCAGAGCAAGGGTTAACAATTTTACTTAAGAGGGGAATACTCCACACAGGGAGGCAAATAGATAAAAGGGAGGACAAAAAACAGTTCAGATGCAAAAAGATGTGCAGAGTCAATGAAAACAAGGGAAAAGATAATGGCAGTTCATGTTAGATCAACTTAGCCTGTCAGTCTTCCAGGCTGTGGCAAGTACGGAGCAGGCGATGACGCCAACAACGGCTGGCGCGGGGTTGTTCCGGTGGGGTCCTGTAGGCAACGATGGTCAGTCTTCTGGCGGCAGCAGTTGGTGTCTGGTACCTTCCGCTGAGCCCCTAGTCCTTATGCTGCAGTGGCTGACAAGTGTGCGGGAAACCCAGTACTGTACGAGCCCAGTGTGGCTTGACAAATATACATTGGCAGAATCAGGGCACAAGCGTCTGTCCCGTACCCAGTTCTCTCTTTGAGGCACATGCACTGTACTCAGTCACGAAGCGCACGGTACCTCGCTCTCCGCCAGCTACCGGGCGTTCTGCACTCCTGTCTCTGTGCTGCACGCTGCCTGTTCCCGCCTAGACTGAAGCACCGACAACAGCTAGCGTGTTTCTGCAACGAGGTCCTGCAGACCATGGTCCGACGATGATGGCAGCAGCGAACAGTCCTGAACTCTGTCCTGGCTCTTAGGCTGGCACTGTGGTGGGCTCCGGCAGCGTCCTGGGATCGGATCGGCAGCGTGCTCGGATCGGATCGGCCGCGTGTCATTGCGGCCCGGCTGCGCACCCCTCAGAACCTGCTGCGCACACACCTTGCCTCTGTCACCGCCTGCAGGAAACTGCCCAACGCTGCACGCATTTTTACTTATAACTGCGCCCCCAGCTTCTGGGTCAGAGCCCCGGTCTGGTCCTTTTGCTCCCCTGGGAAACAAGGGACGCAGCCTCAACAGTTCCGGCCCCGGCCCGACACAGGTACCCGCCACCTTGTCTTCCTCCTTACACTACAGTCCAGGCGTATAATGTTGATAGTCTATAAGATAGGGTATCTGTATCAAATCACTGGGGGTCTGACATCCAGTACCCCCACCAATCAGTTGTTCTTAGGTATGGTGCTGGTGTTGTGCATATTCTGATCTCCATTCAATATTTATGCAACACTCAACTCAAAATGGCGATTGACAGAGAAGCATGTGACCAGACCTGTCCATCAGCCTCCTCCAAATACAGGGAATAGTTGTTTTTTAATTGACGGTTTCTGATGGACAGGTCTGATCATGTGTGCCTATGTTATCTATAATTTTGACCACAGTAGAATTTTTTAATTTGTGAGGAGGGTGGCACTGACAAATACAGGAGGAGAACCTGTAATACATACTGTATACTGTATATTAGCAACTAGCTGAAGAACCCGGCATTGCATAGTAACTAACTTTGGTTAGCAATAACAAATTATAATGATTATATTCATATATATATATATATATATATATATATACATATAAAGCTGAGTGTATAGCCCTGCCCACTCCGCATAGCCACACTCACTCTAATATCCCACATCATCCCGTCTAGAGCCACGGGACTACTACCCTTAATATTCCACATCATCCCGTCCGAGCCACCGGACTGTTATCCCTAATATTCCACATCATCCCGCCAGAGCCACAGGACTACTACCAGTAATATCACACATCATCCTGTCAGAGCCAGCGGACTACTACCCGTCAGCCAGAGCCACCGGACTACTACTCCTAATATCCTACATCATCCCGTCAGTCAGAGCCACTGGACTACTACCCCTAATATCCCACATCATCCTGTCAGAGCCACCGGACTGTTACCCCTAATATTCCACATCATCCCGCCAGAGCCACCGGACTACTACCAGTAATATCACACATCATCCTGTCAGAGCCACTGGACTACTACCCGTCAGCCAGTGCCAACGGACTACTACTCCTAATATCCTACATCATCCCGTCAGTCAGAGCCAATGGACTACTACCCCTAATATCCCACATCATCCCGTCAGAGCCAACATTGTCAGATTGGCACTGTTACACCAATTGAAATGATACCTGGGTTGGAGAAATCCATTTTGTTTCTTTTTTTAATCTGTGTTTGAATTTTTAATTTAATGAGGATGTTTCATGCCAGACAAAGAGAAGTTCCTGATTCTGGGCTCCCCCTGCAGTCTGTGTTAGAGGGTGGTCTGTGTCAGCACGGTAATAAATTGTGTTATTTCCAGCTTTACAGAAGGATGATAACACCATAGAAATTATAAGAATAATAGGCATCAGTTACCACATCTATCTACAAGGAAAACTATTGCTCATAGCAACCAATCACAATTCAGCTTTCATCGTTTAAACAGCTCTGGTGAAGTGATTGTTTGCTATGGGCAACACAGGCAGTGTAATCTGTTGCGGTGAAGAAGATGTGCCTATGAAATATACACTGCTCAAAAAAATAAAGGGAACACTTAAACAACAAAATATAACTCCAAGTAAACTTCTGTGAAATCAAACTGTACACTTAGGAAGCAACACTGATTGACGATCAATTTCACATGCTGTTGTGCAAATGGAATAGACAACAGATGGAAATTATTGGCAATTATCAAGACACCCTCAATAAAGGAGTGGTTCTGCAGGTGGGGACCACAGACCACATCTCAGTACCAATGCTTTCTGGCTGATGTTTTGGTCATTTTTGAATGTTGGTTGTGCTTTCACACTCGTGGTAGCATGACACGGACTCTACAACCCACACAAGTGGTTCAGGTAGTGCAGCTCATCCAGGATGGCACATCAATGCGAGCTGTGGCAAGAAGGTTTGCTGTGTCTGCCAGCGTAGTGTCAGGAGGCTGGAGGCACTACCAGGAGACAGGCCAGTACAACAGGAGATGTGGAGGGGGCTGTAGGAGGGCAACAACCCAGCAGCAGGACCGTTACCTCAGCCTTTGTGCAAGGTGGAACAGGATGAGCACTGCCAGAGCCCTGCTAAATGACCTCCAGCAGGCCACAAATGTGCATGTGTCTGCACAAATGGTTAGAAACCAACTCCACGAGGATGGTCTGAGTGCCCGACATCCACAGATGGGGGTTGTGCCCGGCTGCGCACCCCCCAGAGCCTGCTGCGCACGCACCTTGCCTCTGTCACCGCCGGCAGGAAACTGCCCAATGCTGCACATGTTTTTTACTTATAACTGCGCCCCCAGCTTCTGGGTCAGAGCCCCCGTCTGGTCCTTTTGCTCCTCCGGGAAACAAGGGACGCAGCCTCAACAGTTCCGGACCCGGCACAGGTACCCGCAACCCGGTCTTCCTCTTTACACTGCTGTCCAGGCATATAATATTGATAAAAAACACATGTGACATGCACAATGTGAACAAGTCGGTAAGACAACGTTCACATCACCCACTAACTGAGACACAACAAGAAAACAGATTTGCAAAAATACTCTGCAGTAAAATATATGACAGTAATCAGCAAGTGCTGGATAACAAATACAGGGTATTTAGTCGATACGTTTTTTTGCAAAAAAATGTACACCAAGCTGCTTCACCGCGTCAAGGTAACCCGTATTGAAGCAGTCCCTATCTAATGTATTTAAAACCTGAACATCTGAACAGTGTCTAAAATGAACAGGATTCGGACAGGCGCTTCTTAGTATGGGCTTGTGGTGCAAGACAGCTCTTTTGGGCATGCCACACGAGAGGGGTGGGGTCTCAAACCATGCTAAGTAAGGTAAAAACGGATTAAAAACACATGTGACATGCACAATGTGAACAAGTCGGTAAGACAACGTTCACATCACCCACTAACTGAGACACAACAAGAAAACAGATTTGCAAAAATACTCTGCAGTAAAATATATGACAGTAATCAGCAAGTGCTGGATAACAAATACAGGGTATTTAGTCGATACGTTTTTTTGCAAAAAAATGTACACCAAGCTGCTTCACCGCGTCAAGGTAACCCGTATTGAAGCAGTCCCTATCTAATGTATTTAAAACCTGAACATCTGAACAGTGTCTAAAATGAACAGGATTCGGACAGGCGCTTCTTAGTATGGGCTTGTGGTGCAAGACAGCTCTTTTGGGCATGCCACACGAGAGGGGTGGGGTCTCAAACCATGCTAAGTAAGGTAAAAACGGATTAAAAACACATGTGACATGCACAATGTGAACAAGTCGGTAAGACAACGTTCACACCACCCACTAACTGAAACACAACAAGAAAACAGATTTGCAAAAATACTCTGCAGCAAAATATATGACAGCAATCAGCAAGTGCTGGATAACAAATACAGGGTATTTAGTCGATACGTTTTTTTGCAAAAAAATGTATACCAAGCTGCTTCACCGCGTCAAGGTAACCCGTATTGAAGCAGTCCCTATCTAATGTATTTATAACCTGAACATCTGAACAGTATCTAAAATGAACAGGATTCGGACAGGCGCTTCTTAGTATGGACTTGTGGTGCAAGACAGCTCTTTTGTGCATGTCACACAAGAGAGGGGTGGGGTCTCTCAAACCATGCTAAGCAAGGAAAAAACAGATTAAAAACACGTGACATGCACAATGTGAACAAGTTGGTAAGACAACGTTCACACCACCCACTAACTGAGACACAACAAGAAAACAGATTTGCAAAAATACTCTGCAGTAAAATATATGACAGTAATCAGCAAGTGCTGGATAACAAATACAGGGAATTTAGTCGACACGTTTTTTGCAAAAAAATGTATACCAAGCTGCTTCACCGCATCAAGGTAACCCGTATTAAAGCAGTCCCTATCTAATGTATTTAAAACCTGAACATCTGAACAGTGTCTAAAATGAACAGGATTCGGACAGGCGCTTCTTAGTATGGGCTCGTGGTGCAAGACAGCTCTTTTGTGCAGGTTCAGGTTTTAAATACATTAGATAGGGACTGCTTCAATACGGGTTACCTTGACGCGGTGAAGCAGCTTGGTATACATTTTTTTGCAAAAAAAGTATCGACTAAATACCCTGTATTTGTTATTCCGCACTTGCTGATTACTGTCATATATTTTACTGCAGAGTATTTTTGCAAATCTGTTTTCTTGTTGTGTCTCATATACAGTAATATTGATAGTCTATAAGATAGGTTATCTGTATCAGATCACTGGGGATCTGACATCCAGTACTCTCACCAATCAGCTCTTCTGAGATATGGTGCTGGTGATGTGCATATTCTGATCTCCATTAATATTTATGCAACACTGAACTCAAAATGGCGATTGACAGATAAGCATGTGACTAGACCTGTCCATCAGCCTCCTCCAAATACAGGGAATAGTTGTTTTTTAATTGGCTGTTTATGATGGACAGGTCTGATCATGAGTGCCTATGTTATCTATCATTTTGACCACAGTAGAATTTTGTAATTTGTGAGGAGGGTGGCACTGACAAATACAGGAGGAGAACCTGTAATACATATACAGTACAGACCAAAAGTTTAATAATAATAATAATAATAGTAATAAATTTTATTTCTGTAGCGCCGACATATTCCGCAGCACTTTACATTTCAGAGTGGACTTTTATAGACAATAGACATTACAGCATGACAATAATCACATAGATCATAACAGATACCAAGAGGAATGAGGGCCCTGCTCGCAAGCTTACACCTTCTCATTCAAAGAGGTTTCTTTATTTTCATGACTATGAAAATTGTAGATTCACTCTGAAGGCATCAAAACTATGAATTAACACATGTGGAATTATATAATTTACAATAAAGTGTGAAACAACTGAAAATATGTCTTATATTCTAGGTTCTTCAAAGTAGCCACCTTTTGCTTTGATTACTGCTATGCACACTCTTGGCATTCTCTTGATGAGCTTCAAGAGGTAGTCACCGGAAATGGTTTTCACTTCACAGGTGTGCCCTGTCAGGTTTAATAAGTTGGATTTCTTGCCTTATAAATGGGGTTGGGACCATCAGTTGTGTTGTGCAGAAGTCTGGTGGATACACAGCTGATAGTCCTACTGAATAGACTGTTAGAATTTGTAATATGGCAAGAAAAAAGCAGCTAAGTAAAGAAAAACAAGTGACCATCATTACTTTAAGAAATGAAGGTCAGTCAGTCCCAAAAATTGGGAATACTTTGAAAGTGTCCCCAAGTGCAGCGGCAAAAACCATCAAGCGCTACAAAGAAACTGGCACACATGAGGATCGCCCCAGGAAAGGAAGACCAAGAGTCACCTCTGCTGCGGAGGATAAGTTCATCTGAGTCACCAGCCTCAGAAATCGCAGGTTAACAGCAGCTCAGATTAGAGACCAGGTCAATGTCACACAGAGTTCTAGCAGCAGACACATCTCTACAACAACTGTTAAGAGGAGACTTTGTGCAGCATGCCTTCATGGTAAAATAGCTGCTTGGAAACCTCTGCTATGGACAGGCAACAAGCAGAAGAGACTTGTTTGGGCTAAAGAACACAAGGAATGGACAATAGACCAGTGGAAATCTGTGCTTTGGTCTGATGAGTCCAAATTTGAAATCTTTGGTTCCAACCACCGTGTCTTTGTGTGACGTAGAAAAGGTGAACGGATGGACTCTACATGCCTGGTTCCCACCGTGAAGCATGGAGGAGGAGGTGTGATGGTGTGGGGGTGCTTTGCTGGTTACACTGTTGGGGATTTATTCAAAATTGAAGGCATACTGAACCAGCATGGCTACCACAGCATCTTGCAGCGGCATGCTCTTCCATCCGGTTTGCATTTAGTTGAACCATCATTTATTTTTCAACAGGACAATGACCCCAAACACACCTCCAGGCTGTGTGTAAGGGCTATCTGACCAAGAAGGAGAGTGATGGGGTGCTACGCCAGATGACCTGGCCTCCACAGTCACCAGACCTGAACCCAATCGAGATGGTTTGGGGTGAGCTGGACCGCACAGTGAAGGCAAAAGGGCCAACAAGTGCCAAGCATCTCTGGGAACTCCTTCAAGACTGTTGGAAGACCATTTCCAGTGGCTACCTCTTGAAGCTCATCAAGAGAATGCCAAGAGTATGCAAAGCAGTAATCAAAGCAAAAGGTGGCTACTTTGAAGAACCTCATAATCATAGAATCGTAAAGTTGGAAGGGACCTCCTGGGCCATCTGGTCCAACCCCCTGCTCAAAGCAGGATTCGCTATATCATCCCAGACAGATATCTGTCCAGCCTCTGTTTGAAGACTTCTATTAAACCTAGAATATAAGACATATTTTCAGTTGTTTAACACTTTTTTGTTAATTATATAAGTCCAAATGTGTAAATTCATAGTTTTGATGCCTTCAGAGTGAATCTACAATTTTCATAGTCATGAAAATAAAGAAACCTCTTTGAATGAGGTGTGTCCAAACATTTGGTCTGTACTGTATATTAGCAACTAGCTGAAGAACCCGGCATTGCATAGTAACTAACTGGTTAGTTATAACAAATTATAATGATTATATCTATCTATCTATCTATCTATATATAAAGCTGAGTGTATAGCCCCGCCCACTCCGCATAGCCACACTCTCTCTAATATCCCACATCATCCTGTCAGCCAGAGCCACGGGACTACTACCCCTAATATCCCACATCATCCCGCCAGAGCAACCGGACTACTACCAGTAATATACCACATCATCCTGTCAGAGCCACCGGACTATGACCCCTAATATCCTACATCATCCCGTCAGTCAGAGCCACCGTACTACTACCCGTAATATCCCACATCATTCCGTCAGCCAGAGCCACCGGATTACTACCCCTAATATCCCACATCATCCCGTCAGCCAGAGCCACCGGATTGCTGCCCCTAATATCCCACATCATCACATCAGCCAGAGCCACCGGACTGCTACCCCTAATATCCCACATCATCCCGTCAGCCAGAGCCACTGGACTACTACCCCTAATATCCCACATCACCCCGTCAGCCACAGCCACTGGACTACTACCAATAATATCCCACATCATCCCGTCAGAGCCCTCAGACTACTACCCCGAATATCACACATCATCCCGTTAGCCAGAGCCACCGGACTACTACCACTAATATCCCACATCATCATGTCACCCAGAGCCACCAGAATACTACCATTAATATCCTACATCATCCCGTCAGAGCCACCGGACTACTACCCCTAATATCCCACATCATCCCTTCAGCCAGAGACACAGGACAACTACCCCTGATAACCCACATCATCTCGTCAGCCAGCGCCACCGGACTACTACCCCTAATAACCCACATCATCCCATCAGCCAGAGCCACCAGACTACTACCCCTAATATCCCACATCACCCCGTCAGCCAGAGCCACCAGACTACTACCATTAATATCCCACATCATCCCATCAGAGCCACCAGACTGCTACCCTTAATATCCCACATCATCCTGTCAGCTAGAGCCACCTGACTACTACCCCTAATATCCCACATCATCCCATCAGCCAGAGCCACCGGACTACTACCCCTAATATCCCATATCATCCCGTCTGCCAGAGCCACCGGACTACTACCCCTAATATCCCACATCACCCCGTCCGCTAGAGCCACCGGACTACTACCCCTAATATCCCACATCATCCCATCAGAGCCACCGGACTATTACCCTTAATATCCCACATAATTCCGTCAGAGCCACCGGACTACTACCCCTAATATTCCACATCATCCCGTCAGAGCCAACATTGTCAGATTGGCACTGTTACACCAATTGAAATGATACCTGCGTTGGAGAAATCCATCTTGTTTCTTTTTTTAATCTATGTTTGAATTTTTAATTTAATGAGGATGCTTCATGCCAGACAAAGAGAAGTTCCTGATTCTGGGCTCCCCCTGCAGTCTGTGTCAGAGGGTGGTCTGTGTCGGCACGGTAATAAATTGTGTTATTTCCAGCTTTACAGAAGGACGATAACACCATAGAAATTATAAGAATAATAGGCCTCAGTTACCACAACTGTCTACAAGGAAAATTGTTGCTCATAGCATAGCAATCACAACTCAGCTTTCATCTTTTAAAGAACTCTGGTGAAGTGATTGTTTGCTATGGGCAACACAGGCAGTGTAATCTGTTGCGGTGAAGAAGATGTGCCTATGAAATATACACTGCTCAAAAAAATAAAGGGAACACTTAAACAACAAAATATAACTCCAAGTAAATCAAACTACTGTGAAATCAAACTGTCCACTTAGGAAGCAACACTGATTGACGATCAATTTCACTAGGGGTTGTGCTCAAAGCCCAACACCGTGCGGCCCTCTAAAGAAATGCCACCCCACACCATTACTGACCCACTGCCAAAACCGGTCTTGCTGAAGGATGTCGTAGGCAACAGATCGCTTTCCACGGCGTCTCCAGACTCTGTCACATGTGCTCAGTTTGAACCTGCTTTCATCTGTGAAGAGCACAGGGCACCAGTGGCAAATTTGCCAATCCTAGTGTTCTGTGGCAAATGCCAAGCGTCCTGCATGATGTTGGGCTGTGAGTACAACCCCCATCTGTGGATGTCGGGCACTCAGACCATCCTCATGGTGTTGGTTTCTAACCATTTGTGCAGACACATGCACATTTGTGGCCTGCTGGAGGTCATTTTGCAGGGCTCTGGCAGTGCTCATCCTGTTCCTCCTTGCACAAAGGCTGAGGTAGCAGTCCTGCTGCTGGGTTGTTGCCCTCCTACGGCCCCCTCCACGTCTCCTGGTGTACTGGCCTTTCTCCTGGTAGCGCCAAAGCCCCCTGACACTATGCTGACAGACACAGCAAACCTTTTTGCCACAGCTCGCATTTGATGTGCCATCCTGGATGAGCTGCATTACCTGAGCCACTTGTGTGTGTTGTAAAGTTCATCTCATGCTACCACGAGTGTGAAAGCACAACCAACATTCAAAAATGACCAAAACATCAGCCAGAAAGCATTGGTACTGAGATGTGGTCTGTGGTCCCCACCTGCAGAACCACTCCTTTATTGAGGGTGTCTTGATAACTGCCAATAATTTCCATCTGTTGTCTATTCCATTTGCACAACAGCATGAGAAATTGATTGTCAATCAGTGTTGCTTCCTAAGTGGACAATTTGATTTCACAGAAGTTTGATTTACTTGGAGTTATATTCTGTTGTTTAAGTGTTACCTTTATTTTTTTGAGCAGCGTACATATTAGATATTTATTATATACTGTATATTATATTAGATATTTATTATATACAGTATGTATATATTTGATGCGGTATTTATTATACGGGGCTTTGCGTGTGGAGTGAGTGTAGCTATGTGGAGTAGGCATGGCTTGAAACACACATACATACACTCATTTTTATATATATAGATTGCCCACACTTATATCATCAAAACTTTTGTTACAATATAGCGGACAACCCATTTAAAGGGAATCTGTCACATTGTTTAAGCAGTCTGATCTGTGGACAGGATGGCCTAGAGAAACTGAGCAGAATGATATATTGGTTGTGGGACAATATTTATATAATATTTTATTCAGTGAAATCCTTGGTATTTCTAGTTGTATCTTTGATTCCAGTGGGTGGACCTACTCAGTGATTGACAGCTTTCTCTGCTTTTCATAGAGGGAAGACTTTCAATCACTGAGCAGGCCAATCCACTAGACTCATATGTCATACAGGGAAGACTGTCAATCACAGAGCAGGCCCACCCAATGGACTCATGTCATACAGGGAAGAGTGTCAATCACTGAGCAGGCCCGCCCCCTGGACTCATATGTCATACAGGTAAGAGTGTCAATCACTGAGCAGGCCCGCCCACTGGACTCATATGTCATACAGAGAAGACTGTCAATCACTGAGCAAGCCCGTCCACTGGAATTATGGGTGCAAACACCTGGGATTTCAATGAAATATAAATTTTACTGAATCTTTTCTCACAAAAAAAATCAATCTGATCAGCTCACTCTGCTCTATACCATCCCGCCTGTAGATCAGACACCATTTTCATCATGACAGGTTCCTTTTAAGACATTAAGGTAATGGAAGCCTTCAGTGTATACATGCTCTACATCTCCTTCCATTATAAACCATATGATATGCAGATTTTATATTTGCACAGACTTACATCTTATGCTGTTTTATTCATCTACATGTTCATCACTGCTTACAATAAGCTACATAATGACGGATATACTGTAATTGTCTATATTTGATATGACAAAGTTCATGAAAAAGCATAAGCACATCACCATTAATTAATTATGTCTTTCCAATTACTGAGAAAACAGAAAACATAACAGCTATGATGAAATTAAGCTATTCTGCATTCTGTAGACTGCGTTCACTGAACCGGCAATGATGTACATTAAAGGAAAAGCATCTGCTTTTGAAATCATGCTTCGTGAATGCCAGTCTGGCACATATATAATGCTGTAATATGTAAAAGTATTCCATTGTAGGGACTGGTCATTTGTATTTTCGACCTACATATGTTTGCTATGATTGAGCTGAGCTCAAAAAAATTAGCAAAATGTCATAGTGTGATTAAAAAGTAATCTCGCTCTCTAAGAAAGGTCAGATGTCACAGGAAATCATCATCCATCTCTGCCAGGAAACTACACTAACTTCGGGTGCTAGGGTAGGGTCCCTTTTACAAATTAGCTTTGTTTTCCTTTATGTTAGAGTGGCTATATTTTTCAACAGATGTTTGCCGATTTTGGAAATGTTGGCAGACCATTCAAAGTCTACGGGGTTGTCTCCTTTCTTCCCAAGTATCTGATATCACAGAAGGATGAGTCAGACATCTTGAATTTGGACTTTACAATCGGGTATGAGCAAAATTATAACCAACACATCTAGAGCCACAAATGATCATGTCAAAGAGAAATCTGCCCACATCAGCCATTTATACAGATCACATACACATGTGGTTAAAATTGTTAGTACCCCTCGTTTAATGACAGAAAAACCCACAATGGTCACAGAAATAACTTGAATCCGACAAAAGTAATAATAGATAAAAAATTATGAAAATGAACATCAGGGATTGCTTTTCAACCATGCTTCCACAGAATTTAAAAAAAAAAAAATAAAATTATGAAATAGGCCTGGACAGAAATGCTGGTACCCCTGAAAATAATGTGACAAAAGGGACATGTTAAATCAAGGTGTGTCCACTAATTAGCATCACAGGTGTCTACAAACTTGGAATCAGTGAGTGGGCCTGTATAGAGGGCTACGGATACTCACTGTGCTGTTTGGTGACATGGTGTGTATCACACTCAACATGGACCAGAGGAAGCGAAGGAAAGAGTTGTCTCAGGAGATTAGAAAGAAGATTACAAACAAACGTGTTAAAGGTAAAAGTTATAAGACCATCTCCAAGCATCTTGATGTTTCTGTGACTACAGTTGCACATATTATTTAGAAATTTAAGCTCCATGTGACTGTAGTCCAACTCCCTGGCTGTGGCCGCAGAAGAAAAAAATTGATGACAAATCAAAGAGATGGATAATACGAATGGTAACTAAAGAGCCCAGAAAACTTCTAAACAGATTGAAGGTGAACTTTAAGCTCAAGGAACGTCAGTGTCAGATCGCAACATCTGTCGTTGTATGAGCCAAAGTGGACTTCATGGGAGACGACCGAGGAGGACACCATTGTTGAAACAAAATCATAAAAAAGCCAGACTGGAATTTGCGAAACTACTTGTTGACAAGCCACAAAGCTTCTGGGAGAATGTCATATGGAAAGATGGGACAAAAATTGAACTTTTTGGCAAGGCACATCAGCTCTATGTTCACAGACGGAAGAATGAAGCATACCAAGAAAAGAACACTGTCCCTACTGTGAAACATGGAGTAGGCTCTGTTATGTTCTGGGGCTGCTTTGCTGCACAGGGTGTCCAGAATCTTTGCAGGGTACAATAAAATCTCAAGACTATCAAGGGATTCTAGAGAGAAATGTGCTTTCCAGTGTCAGAAAGCTTGGTCTCAGTCGCAGGTCATGGATCTTGCAACAGGATACTGACCCAAAACACACATCCAAGAATGGCTAAGAGGAAAACATTGGACTATTCTGAAGTGAGCCCTGACCTAATCCTATTGAGCATCTTTGGAAAGAGCTGAAACATGCCGTTTAGAAAAGGCAGCCTTCAAACATGAGACAAGTGGAGCAGTTTGCTCTTGAGGAGTGGGCCAAAAAACCTGTCGAGTGGTGCAGAAGTCTCATTGACAGTTACAGGAATTGTTTGTTTGCAGTGATTGCTTCACAAGGTTGTGCAACAAAATATTAAGTTAGGCCTCTTTCACACTTCCGTTTTTTACAATCAGTCAAAATCCACCAGGTTTTGAAAAAAACGGATCCGCAATTTTTTTTTGCGGATCCGTTTTTTTCCCCATTGACTTTCATTATTGGCGGATCTTGATGGATTGCCGTCCGTTGCATCCGTTTTTGTGCAGATCCGCCATAATGTTGCTGTCCGTCAACATCCTCAAAGATTTCCAAACGGAGCTTGTAACGTTCTCTCTCTCTCTCGCCACCGGTTCCTTTAAATTTCCTCATTTTGCGGATCCGTAAAAAAAACCGGATCCTGTGGCATCCGTTCACATGAGTTAAGAAGGGATCCGCTTGTCCGCCTTTTTGGCGGATTTTAACTCACACAAAAAACTGAAGTGTGAAAGAGGCCTTAAGGGTACCATCATTTCTGTCCAGGCCTATTTCATCAGTTTTATTTTTTTAAAAATTCTGTGGAAGCATGGTTGAAAAGCAATGCCTGACTTTCATTTGTTCCTTTTTGATAGATTTTTGATTTATTAATACTTTTGTCAGATTCAAGTTATTTCTGGGATCATTAAGGGTTTTTCTGTCATTAACCCCTTCATGACCAAGCCTATTTTAACCTTAATGACCAGGCCATTTTTTGCAATTCTGACCAGTGTTCCTTTATGAGGTAATAACTCAGGAACGCTTCAACGGATCCTAGCGATTCTGAGAATGTTTTTTCGTGACATATTGGGCTTCATGTTAGTGGTAAATTTAGGTCAATATTTTTTGCGTTTATTTGTGAAAAAATCAGAAATTTGGCGAAAATTTTGAAAATTTCGCAATTTTCACATTTTTAATTTTTATTCTGTTAAACCAGAGAGTTATGTGACACAAACTAGTTGCTAAATAACATTTCCCACATGTCTACTTTACATCAGCACAATTTTGGAAACAAATTTTTTTGTTAGGAAGTTGTAAGGGTTAAAAGTTGACCAGTGATTTCTCATTTTTACAACAAAATTTACAAAACCATTTTTTTAGGGACCACATCACATTTGAAGTCACTATGAGGGGTCTATATGGCAGAAAATACCCAAAAGTGACACCATTCTAAAAACTGCACCCCTCAAGGTGCTCAAAACTACATTCAAGAAGATTATTAACCCTTCAGGTGCTTCACAGGGACTAAAGCAACGTGGAAGAAAAAAATGGACATTTTAATTTTTGCAACAAAAATTTTCTTTTATCATTAATTTTTTTCATTTCCCCCTTGGCAACAGGATAAAATGGATCCCGAAATTTGTTGGGCAATTTCTCCTGAGTACACCGATACCTCATATGTGGTTATAAACCACTGTTTGGGCGCACGGCAGGGCTCGGAAGGGAAGGAGCACCATTTGACTTTTTGAATGGAAAATATGCTGGAATATTTAGCGGTTGACATGTCGCGTTTGGAGAGTCCCTTTATGCCTAAACATTGGAGCTCCCCCACAAGTGACCCCATTTTGGAAACTAGACCCCCCCCAGGGAACTTATCTAAATGCATAGTGATCACTTTGAATCCCCAGGTGCTTCACAAATTGAGCCGTAAAAAAAAGTTCTTTTTTTTTCACAAAAATTTTCTTTTAGCCTCAGTTTTTTCATTTTCACATGGGCAACAGGATAAAATGGATCCTAAAATTTGTGGGGCAATTTCTCCTGAGTACACTGATACCTCGTATGTCGTCATAAACCACTGTTTGGGCGCACGGCAGGGTCCGGAAGGGAAGGAGCGCCGTTTGACTTTTTGAATGGAAAATTAGCTCCAATCGTTATTGGACACTGTCGCGTTCGGAGAGCCCCTGTGTGCCTAAACAGTGAAAACCCCCCACAAGTGACACCATTTTGGAAACTAGACCCCTTAAGGAACTTATCTAGATGTGTAGTGAGCACTTTGAACCTCCAAGTGCTTCACAAAAGTTTATAACGCAGAGCAGTGAAAATAAAAAAATCATTTTTTTTCCTCAAAAATTATTTTTTAGCACACTATTTTTTATTTTCACATGGCTAACCTGAGAAATTGGACCACAAAAATTGTTGTCCAGTTTGTCCTGAGTACGCTGGTACCCCATGTGTGGGGAGGAACCACTGTTTGGGCGCACGGCAGGGCTCAGAAGGGAAGGAGCGCCATTTGACTTTTTGAAAGGAAAACTAGCTCCAATCGTTAGCGGACACCATGTCGTGTTTGGAGAGCCCCTGTGTGCCTAAACTTTGGATCTCCCCCACAAATGAGACCATTTTGGAAACTAGACCCCTTAAGGAACTTATCTAGATGTGTAGTGAGCACTTTGAACCTCCAAGTGCTTCACAAAAGTTTATAGCGCAGAGCAGTGAAAATAAAAAAAAAAAACATTTTTATTCCTCAAAAATTATTTTTTAGCACGCTATTTTTTATTTTCACATGGCTAACATGAGGAATTGGACCACAAAAATTGTTGTCCTGTTTGTCCTGAGTACGCTGGTACCTCATGTGTGGGGAGGAACCACTGTTTGGGCGCACGGCAGGGCTCAGAAGGGAAGGAGCGCCATTTGACTTTTTGAAAGGAAAACTAGCTCCAATCGTTAGCGGACACCATGTCGTGTTTGGAGAGCCCCTGTGTGCCTAAACTTTGGATCTCCCTCACAACTGACACCATTTTGGAAACTAGACCCCCCCAAGGAACTTATCTAGATGCATAGTGAGCACTTTGAACCCCCAGGTGCTTCACAGAATTTTATAAAGCAGAGCCGTGAAAATAAAAAATATATTTTTTTCCTCAAAAAATTATTTTTTAGTCCGCAATTTTTTATTTTCACAAGGGTAACAGGATAAATTGGACCCCTAAAGTTGTTGTCCAGTTTGTCCTGAGAACGCTGGTACCCAATATGTGGGGGGACCACTGTTTGGGAACACGTCGGGGCTCGGAAGGGAAGTAGTGACATTTTGAAATGCTGACTTTGATGGAATAGTCTGCGGGCATCATGTTACATTTGCAGAGCCCCTGATGTACCTAAACTGTGGAAACCCCACACAAGTGACCCCATTTTGGAATCTAGACCCCCAAAGAACTTATCTAGATGTGTGGTGAGCACCTTGAACCCCCAAGTGCTTCACAGAAGTTTATAACGCAGAGCCGTGAAAATAAAAAATCATTTTTTTCTTCCAAAAAATGATTTTTAGCCCGCAATTTTTTTTTTCCACAAGGGTAACAGGATAAATTGGACCCCAAAAGTTATTGTCCAGTTTGTCCTGAGTACGCTGGTACCCATATGTGGGGGAGGACCACTGTCTGGGCACACGTCGGGGCTTGGAAGGGAAGTAGTGAGGTTTTGAAATGCCAACTTGATGGAATAGTTTGCGGGCGTCATGTTGCCTTTGCAGAGCCCCTGATGTGACTAAACTGTGGAAACCCCCCACAAGTGACCCCATTTTGGAAACTAGACCCCCATAGGAACTTATCTAGATGTGTGGTGAGCACCTTGAACCCCCAAGTGCTTCACAGAATTTTATAACGCAGAGCCGAGAAAATAAAAAAATCATTTTTTTCCTCCAAAAAATTATTTTTAGCCAGCAATTTTTTTTCCCACAAGGGTAATAGGATAAATTGGACCCAAAAAGTTGTTGTCCAGTTTGTCCTGAGTACACTGGTACCCCATATGTGGGGGAGGACCACTGTTTGGGCACACGTCGGGGCTCGGAAGGGAAGCAGTGAGGTATTGAAATGCTGACTTGATGGAATGGTCTGTGGGCGTCATGTTGCTTTTGCAGAGCCCCTGATGTGACTAAACTGTGGAAACCCCCCACAAGTGACCCCCATTTTGGAAACTAGACCCCCCAAGGAATTTATCTAGATGTATGGTGAGCACTTTGAACCCCTAAGTGCTTCACAGTAATTTATAACGCAAAGCTGTGAAAATAAAAAATCCTTGTTGTCCAATTTGTCCTGAGTACGCTGATACCCCATATGTGGGGGAACCATTGTTTGGGCACACGTCAGGGCTCGGAATGGAAGTAGTGACATTTTGAAATGCAGACTTTGATGGAATGGTCTGCGGTCGTCATTACGTTTGCAGAGCCCCTGATGTGCCTAAACAGTAGAAACTCCCCACAAGTGACCCCATTTTGGAAACTAGACCTTCCAAGGAACTTACCTAGATGTCTGGTGAGCACTTTGAACCCCCAAGTGCTTCACAGAAGTTTATAACGCAGAGATGTGAAAATAAAAAAAACATTTTTTTTCCGCAAAAATAATTTTTTAGCCCCCAATTTTTTATTTTCCCAAGGGTAACAGGAGAAATTAGATCCCCAAAGTTGTTGTGCAATTTGTCCTGAGTACGCTAATACCCCATATGTTGGGGTAAACCACTGTTTGGGCACACATCGGAGCTTGGAAGGGAGGGAGCACCGTTTGACTTTTTGAACGCAAAATTGGCTGGAATCAATGGTGGCACCATGTCGCATTTGGAGACCCCCTGATGTGCCTAAACAGTGGAAACCCCTCAATTCTAACCCCAACACACCCCTAACCACAACCCTAACTCCAACACACCCCTAACCCTAATCTCAACCCTAACTATAACCCTAACCACAAGCCTAACCCTAACTATAACCCTAACCACAAGCCTAACCCTAATCTTAACCCTTATTCCAACCCTAACCCTAATTGTAACCCTAACCCTAATTCCACCCTAACCCTAACTCCAACCCTAACCCTAATTCCACCCTAACCATAATTCCAACCCTAACCCTAATTCCAACCCTAGCCCTAACCCTAATGGAAAAATAAAAATATTTTCTTTATTTTATTATATGTGCCTACCTATGGGGGTGATAGAGGGGGGGTTTATTTACTTTTCATTTCATTTTGATCACTGTGAGAGTGATCAAAATGAATGAATCGAATCTGCATCCGGCAGATTCGGGCGGGGGCACTGCGCATGCGCCCGCCATTTTCCAAGATGGCGGCGCCCATGATCCAGGACCGTGAGACACCTGGAGTGACAGCGGCACTCGGTAGGCACCAGGGGGTGGGAGGGGGGTGATCGGACTGTGGGAGGGAGCGGAGGGAGGTGGGGGGAGTTGATGATGACTGCGGTGGTACATCGCCGCTGTCATTCAGTGGCGGGGGCCGATCGCCCCCGCCAGCCGGTGTGTGGGGGGGTCACATTACTGTCTCCAGCCATGTCTGATGCTACTGCAGCATCGGCCATGGCTGGATTGTAATATTTCATCAATTTTCATTGATGAAATATTACTATCGCTCTGATTGGCTGTTTCACTTTTAACAGCCAATCAGAGCGATCGTAGCCACGTGGGGGCGAAGCCACGCCCCCCTGTGGTGAAGAACAAAGCCCCCTGTATCTGCGGGTTGGGTGACCTTTTAGTGACCCCAGTCACCCGACCCTCAGGGGGCTTTAAAGTCATGACGACTCATAGGCGTCACTGGTCAGATTGGCACAGGTTTTCATGACTCCTATGTGGCCGTCATTTGGTCGTGAAGGGGTTAAACGAGGGGTACCAACAATTTTGACCACGTGTGTAATTCTTGGCATTGCCTTCAATTTGCAAATTATAACCTCAATTTTTCCTTAAAGATACATGTTTTAGAAAACCTTGAAATCTTCACAACAAATTTCTTAAGGTGTCTTAAAGGAAACATTTTTATCATGTGTGTACAAAGAAATCATAAGGGCCCCAAATCAGATGTCCTAATTGACTCACCATCCACCCACAAAAATTGTTGCCGAGATCATGGCACATATGCATATTCACAGAAAAACACACATCTCCCAACTTTTAAAGACACGAAGAGGACCATGTATTGCTGGTTTGCCCCTATTGAGTCCCTTATTATTTTCACCGACAGCGATTTCATGACCTCCATAAGATATGTTGGCAACAAACATTCCCCCCAAACACAGTATGATATCCCACAGTTTATTCCTAGATAGTACTCTCCACATGCACTGTATGATGCACCAACATCATGATAGCCCCCACAATCCCCCAACATCATATGATAATCTCCAGCATCCCCTAACACTGTATAATAGCCCCCACAATCCATCAACACTGTATGATGCCCCCACAGTCACCCAACATGGTACAATGTCCCACACAGCCCTCCGCTCAGTATAATGGCCCCCACGCATTCCTCAGCACAGTATAATGGCCCCCACACAACCCTCAACACATTTTAATACCCCCTCCTTATGATGACCCTCACACAGCCCTCAACAAAGTACAGGGTGGGCCATTTATATGGATACACCTAAATAAAATGGGAATGGTTGGTGATATCAACTTCCTGTTTGTGGCACATTAGTATATGGGAGGGGGGAACTTTTCAAGATGGGTGGTGACCATGGTGGCCATTTTGAAGGCATCCATTTTGGATCCAGCTTTATTGTTTCCATTGGGAAGAGGGTCATGTGACACACCAAACTTATTGAGAATTTCACAAGAAAACAATTGTGTGCTTGGTTTTAAAGTAACTTTATTCTTTCATGAGTTATTTACAAGTTTATGACCACTGATAAAATGTGGTCAAAGTGCTGCCCATTGTGTTGGATTGTCAATGCAACCTTCTTCTCCCATTGTTGACACAGTGATAGCAACACCGCAGAAGAAATGATAGTCTAAAGGGGTGAGATTCCTTGTAGGAATGCTCAGACCTGACACCCATAATGTGGTGGTGCACCATCTTGCTGGAAAAACTCAGGGAACGTGCCATCTTCAGTGCATAAAGAGGGCAACACATCATCATGTAGCAATTTCAGATATCCAGTGGCATTGAGGTTTCCATTGATGAAGAATGGCCCCACTATCTTTGTACCCCATATACCACACCATACCATCAATTATGGATGTCAGGTCCGAGCATTCCTACATGAACAGTTTCCTGGAAAGTGGATTGGTTGTCGTGGGCCATTTGAATGGCCACCAATGTCTCCCGATCTGACCCCCTTAGACTTTTATTTTTGGGATCATCTGTAATTGTGTATGCTGTGAAGATACGAGATGTGCAGCATCTGAAACAACGGATACTGGAAGCCTGTGCTAGCATTTCTTCTGTGGTGTTGCTATCAGTGTGTGAAGAGTGGGAGAAGAGGGTTGCATTGACAATCCAACACAATGGGCAGCACTTTGAACACATTTTATCAGTGGTCATAAACTTGTAGATAACTCATGAAAGAATAAAGTTATGTTAAACCAAGCTCACCATTGTTTTTCTTGTGAAATTCTCAGTAAGTTTGATATGTCACATGACCCTCTTCCCATTGAATAAATAAAGATGAATCCAAATTGGCCAACTTCAAAATGGCCACCATGGTCACCACCCATCTTGAAAAGTTTCCCCCCTCCCATATACTAATGTGTCACAAACAGGAAGTTGATATCACCAACCATTCCCATTTTATTTGGGTGTATCCATATAAATGGCCTACCCTTTATAACTCCCCCCACACTGACCTCCACCCAGTATGATGACTCCAATACACAATTATCACTATCACACAGTATAATGAACCCCACAAAGCCCTCTATGCAGTATAATGGCCGCCACACAGTCCTTCACGCAGTATAAAGGCCTCCATTCAGCACTCCATACAGTATTATGCCCCCCACACAGAATAATGGCAGTGCACAGGCCCTGTGCTGCATTTTCATAACAAATGCGCTTTTGACTGCGCAGACAATCACTCGCTGCAGCTATGACTAACGCATCACTGCTGCAGCCAGTGATTTGCTGCTATGGACAGATGTGATCAGCTGTCCGTAGAATACATGACTGTGCCACGTTTGCCAAAACATAGACCTCTCTTAGGCTAGGTTTACATTGGCGGTTGAGTATGCAGCGTATCGTCTGCAACCGCAAACGCATGCAAAAACGCGGTTGCGGACGATTGGCAAGCGTTATTTTCTCGGCTAATTTTTTTTAATGTACACAAGCCACGCCCAATGGGCATGTCTTATGTAAATTCTTGCTTATGCAAATGCAAAGCGTACGCATGCATTCCCATAGACTGTAATGCGTTGTTTAGACGCATTCCTTCCGCGAGCTTCCTCATGCGTTTGGAGGCGGCAGTTTGCCGCCTCCAAAATGGCAACATGTTGCATTAGCCGTGCCCCACCGCACAACCCGAAACGACGCATGTGTAAGCAAACGCGGTCGAACGCATACAAACATACTGTATGTATCTGTGTCCACAACCTTAAAGATAGGAAAACACGACGCATGCGTCAGAAACGCTGTGGACACAAACGCAAATGTGAACCCAGCCTTACAGAGTTGCTCCCCATCTGGCATAAGAAAGTTCTCAGTGTGAGATGCCTTTATAATTGCTATATTCCAACAAGAGATTATAGACAAGTGATGTTGTCTTGTGAGTGTGACAACACATTTCTTCTTCAAAATTCTGATTCTATCACCTAAATCCTAAAATGGTTCATGTATTAGTTACTTCCACCTCAGTGGCTCTTCAATTTCTTATAGAAGATTTCCAACATTTTCATTGTTTTCCATTGAAAGAGGATTTTGCATTGACATTTATACATGTCAGTAATAGAAATATGGCTGAAACTAAATGATAATATTTTCTGGCCGCGCTGTATATGAGCCAGTCACTCGTAATGAATGTATTGTCTCAGTTCTTGTGGTTCGTCTGGGCATATTAGCATCAAGATCCACCTTCACAGAATGAGTCATTGCAGAATGGATTTCTCCCACTGAGCGTACAAGTTATTACCAGATCAGTAACCAATGACAGTAAAAAACAGGGCATGCCAGGGTGAAAGAATGCTAGTTTCTAGACCTGGGCGCCAATGTAAATGTGTCTAAATGCTTCAAAGGATGATTTGTGAAGTGGGGTTGTTATTGTGTCACCATGATACAAGATGGGAACTGGATTTTCCAAACAAGTAAACCACATCATAAAAACACTACCGTACATTATACTGAATCTATTTATAAAAAATGAATACCAGCAGATGGAGATTTCCTTTAAGTAGAATTCATCTTGGACCAGAGATATAGTGTATAAGCATCGCAAGGCCAAGAGATTTTGGCCAAAAATAAAATCTACCTACTGTACCCAAGGCAAGGCAGACGACCTACTCGAGCTATCTCTCAGCTTTTTCCACTGATTAATCTTTTCAACAGGTGACAGCTCTAATTTTTCTGATACAACGCATCATATTGTCTGCATGGACACAGATAAAGGGAACCTGTCAAGCAATTGATGCTGCGCCAAACTGTGGGCAGCATGAATCAGAGCCTGGCTGCACACAGTTATGCCTCTCTGAAGAAGCAATTTGCATATTTAATTTCTCAAAGGAGCATTGCTAGGCCCTGAAGTCTCCTCACTCTGACATGCCATGCTTGGCATGTCACTCTCCACAAGGAGAGACGTTATGCCTTGGATCCCTGTTAGAAGCCTGTCACCCAGCCAAACCAGATCTCACACTTAGCACTGATGAAGGGGGAGTACCCCGAAACACCATGTCTGCAAATTAAGATTCTGGTTTGGCTTTTATCCTAAATCATGTGTCAAGGCTTGTTAAAGGGTCGACTTTGACTATTAGGATTATTGCTTCGAATAGATGGCACCAGAATCCTAGTCCTCTTCCTCTCTGAAGAGGCAATTTGCATATTTATGTTCTCTGATAGGCACTGGTGTTTCAGAGAAGTATAGTTTGAAGCTGTGGCTTCTCCCCATACTGCTCCAGGTGATTGACAGGTTTTTCCCATAGCAAGACATATGTCAATATCCGGGAGTGTCTCTGGGAAAAGCTGGCTGGGGTCGGCACCGGACTAGTCTTGTCTGTCCCTGGGTGGATTTTCAAACTATGTTTTTTTTTTAAAACTTTGGCACATTTCAAAGAAGGATAAACCTGTCTGCAGTCGTGCAGTCAGGCTTTGATTTATGCTATTCGTAGTTTGACAGGTTCCCATTAAATAAATTCTATCTGTCTGCAGCAAACAGTAGTGGGAGACTCGTGGAAACTGAATGCTACTAAAACTTACTGCATTGGTTTACTACTATGTTCAGTATGTAAATGTATGCATTAAGCTCCCCCTAGTGGTAGCTGCAGTCAGTCAACATTTTATTTTTGATGCTATGCCTAAATAGTAAGTTTGGATCCGAAAAATTAAGCTCTGTCTCATGAAAGCACCATGCACAGGCACATAGGGTGCCCAGGATTGTGCTATACTGTACAATAGTGAAGTCCGGGCTCCGAAACACAACTTGTCTCGCCAGAATTCAATTATGACCTGGGGTAGCAATTTGTAGTATAGTACTATTACTCCACTAACAGGAGCATGTCTCCCCACTAAACACTGTGGGAATGATGGTAATGGAACGCGGCAGTGACATTCACGACAGCTGTACTCAGCTACAATTATCCATTCTGGATCTGTTCGCACACAACCTTAGTGTAATGAAATTTTCTGCTGCTCGTTCATGGGGCTTATGCTAACCTCTCTACAGAAGACTGAATTTGCTTTATGACTGGTTCAATTACAACCTTATTTATATGTAAATGATACTGTATGGGCCTGTAACACAGACATCGCGTGTAATATTATTAGCGTCACCTCGCTGACAGTAATGATAGGAATTAGACACATGGAATATAATGTTTAGACAACTGCAGTCTATTCTATTGTCTGTATCAACTGTGCAATCTGTAGGAAAGTTTTAGGTGATTTATCAGTAATGGAATAAGTGTATCACCCAGCATGATACAATGCTGTGCAAATTAATTGGGACAAAGCATTTTTTTTAAGTAAAATCGTAAGTTGGTTACCAGTCAGTGATTCAAACCAGTTTTAACTGCTTTGAACAGGCACTCACTCCTGTTCAATCACTGACTGGTAACCAACTTACGATTTTACTTAAAAAAATGCTTTGTCCCAATTAGTTTGCACAGCACTATACGTTTTACACTTGTTAAGCAAATTATCTCTTCAGAGAGGAAGAGGACTAGAACTCTAGTGCCACCTATTGGAAGTAGCAATCCTAAAAGTCAATGTCGACCCTTTAACGAGCCTTGTTACATGACTTAGGATAAAAGCCAAACCAGAATTGCAAATTGAGATCCTGGTTTGGCTTTTATGCTAAGTCATGTGACAAGGCTCGTTAAAGGGTCGACATTGACTTTTAGGATTGCTACTTCCAATAGGTGGCGCTAGAGTTCTAATCCTCTTCCTCTCTGAAGAGACTATTTACATATTTCCCAGAGGAGCATTGCGGCTTTAAGTCTCCTCATCTCGACATGCTTAGCATGTCAATCTCCGCAAGGAGAAGCAATACTTCTTGGACACTTGTTAAGCAAATTTGAAGTTTTCTTCTTCCTTTTAGCACTTCATGACAGGTGTACTTTTACACCAATATGTTTGTCAAAAATAATGCCCATTTTATGAGCAAATGTAAAAATTGTCTAAAGCACACAATAGCTTCATTTTAAACAAACTGTTGGGAATTCTGTATAATTCTTCAGGTTCTGCCTAAAAACAACACGATTTTCCGTTTGGGTGACAACCATTGGTTGCAGTTCTTTAACTATGAAAAAAGAGGGCATGGGTAAACTAACAAGCTTGTGTGAGAGCAGAGCTGACAGTTGTAAAGCATTGTAATGCCTCTGCATTGCTATGCTTTATAAAGCAATCACACTGCTGAAAGTGAATAATCATTGAGGGACTAAGTAAAATATTAAAAAAAAGTAAAAAAATTGTAAAGATAATTTTTAAAAAAATCACAAAATAATAAAAAAAACTATATTGTACCCATAAATAAGTATTTTTATGTAAGAAATAAAAATAAACAAAAACAGTGCACATAGTCTGCAAACTATTCTAGGAAAATCTGTGCTCCAGGAGGCAAGTAGCGCTCCATCCTTCCCGAGTCTCGCCGTGGGACTAAGCAGTACTGTACATCCACATATGGGGTATTTCTACAATTCTACATTCAGAAATTGTGGGACAGAATTTGGTGCCATTTTGTACCAATTTTCCCTTGTGAAAATGTAAAATCTGGGTCTAAAACAAATTTTTTGCGGTGAAAATGCAATTTTCTCTTCTCTGCCCAATGGTGTAAAATTCTGTAACATACACCCATAGTGTCAATATGATTAGAGATGAGCAAATTCGTTTGGATTTTGGCCCCGAATCTGATTTTTACATATCCGTACCATATTCAGACACTGTTCGTGCCGAATGTATGTCTTATGATCAGTTCCGAACATATTCGGTAATTTCTTCTCCCATTGACTCTAATGACGTTCGGCTGTGTTGGACAAATTTTGCAAAAACAATATTCGATTCCGATTGTATTTGGAACCGAATCCGAACAAATTTGCTCATCTCTAAATATGACCACTGCATCCCAAGTTGGATTCATTGAGAGCTGTAATTTCTAAAATGAGGTCACTAATGGGGGGGATTCTGCTGTTCTTGCACCTCAGGGGCTCTGCCAATGTAATACGGCACCCTAAAACCATTCTAGAAGAATCTGATTGCCAATATGGCGCTTCTTCCCTTCTGAGCTTTGCACTGTGCCTCAAAAGAGAAACTGGGTCTGAGCAGAAAAAGTAAATTAATGTGCATGCAAAATGTAATTGCATATGAACACATGACCTTTACACAGAGAAAACCAAAAGCAAAACACAAAACAAATATCCTGGAATAAAAAAGTAAAAAAAAATATATTGCAAAAATTGCATGAAGGTAGTAATAATAGTAATAATAAGGGTATTTAGTTAACATAATTTTGATCAAAATAATGTAGAAGCCATCCCGCCACGTCACGGCAACCCTTGTGGGACAGTCCTAACTCTTGTATTTAAAACCTTTCCACTTGTCAAGTGACGTAAATGTGAACAAGGACAGAGGGACTGAACCACCAGTAATAGTATAGGCCAGACAGGATGGATTTTCCAACTCAGAAACAGGGCGGTCACACCCTTATATGCACAGAATGCACAATGAAACAAATGAGAAACTGGGTCTGAGCAGAAAAAGTAAATTAATGTGCATGCAAAATGTAATTGCATATGAACACATGACCTTTACACAGAGAAAACCAAAAGCAAAACACAAAACAAATATCCTGGAATAAAAAAGTAAAAAAAAATATATTGCAAAAATTGCATGAAGGTAGTAATAATAGTAATAATAAGGGTATTTAGTTAACATAATTTTGATCAAAATAATGTAGAAGCCATCCCGCCACGTCACGGCAACCCTTGTGGGACAGTCCTAACTCTTGTATTTAAAACCTTTCCACTTGTCAAGTGACGTAAATGTGAACAAGGACAGAGGGACTGAACCACCAGTAATAGTATAGGCCAGACAGGATGGATTTTCCAACTCAGAAACAGGGCGGTCACACCCTTATATGCACAGAATGCACAATGAAACAAATGAGAAACTGGGTCTGAGCAGAAAAAGTAAATTAATGTGCATGCAAAATGTAATTGCATATGAACACATGACCTTTACACAGAGAAAACCAAAAGCAAAACACAAAACAAATATCCTGGAATAAAAAAGTAAAAAAAATATATTGCAAAAATTGCATGAAGGTAGTAATAATAGTAATAATAAGGGTATTTAGTTAACATAATTTTGATCAAAATAATGTAGAAGCCATCCCGCCACGTCACGGCAACCCTTGTGGGACAGTCCTAACTCTTGTATTTAAAACCTTTCCACTTGTCAAGTGACGTAAATGTGAACAAGGACAGAGGGACTGAACCACCAGTAATAGTATAGGCCAGACAGGATGGATTTTCCAACTCAGAAACAGGGCGGTCACACCCTTATATGCACAGAATGCACAATGAAACAAATGAGAAACTGGGTCTGAGCAGAAAAAGTAAATTAATGTGCATGCAAAATGTAATTGCATATGAACACATGACCTTTACACAGAGAAAACCAAAAGCAAAACACAAAACAAATATCCTGGAATAAAAAAGTAAAAAAAATATATTGCAAAAATTGCATGAAGGTAGTAATAATAGTAATAATAAGGGTATTTAGTTAACATAATTTTGATCAAAATAATGTAGAAGCCATCCCGCCACGTCACGGCAACCCTTGTGGGACAGTCCTAACTCTTGTATTTAAAACCTTTCCACTTGTCAAGTGACGTAAATGTGAACAAGGACAGAGGGACTGAACCACCAGTAATAGTATAGGCCAGACAGGATGGATTTTCCAACTCAGAAACAGGGCGGTCACACCCTTATATGCACAGAATGCACAATGAAACAAATGAGAAACTGGGTCTGAGCAGAAAAAGTAAATTAATGTGCATGCAAAATGTAATTGCATATGAACACATGACCTTTACACAGAGAAAACCAAAAGCAAAACACAAAACAAATATCCTGGAATAAAAAAGTAAAAAAATATATTGCAAAAATTGCATGAAGGTAGTAATAATAGTAATAATAAGGGTATTTAGTTAACATAATTTTGATCAAAATAATGTAGAAGCCATCCCGCCACGTCACGGCAACCCTTGTGGGACAGTCCTAACTCTTGTATTTAAAACCTTTCCACTTGTCAAGTGACGTAAATGTGAACAAGGACAGAGGGACTGAACCACCAGTAATAGTATAGGCCAGACAGGATGGATTTTCCAACTCAGAAACAGGGCGGTCACACCCTTATATGCACAGAATGCACAATGAAACAAATGAGAAACTGGGTCTGAGCAGAAAAAGTAAATTAATGTGCATGCAAAATGTAATTGCATATGAACACATGACCTTTACACAGAGAAAACCAAAAGCAAAACACAAAACAAATATCCTGGAATAAAAAAGTAAAAAAAATATATTGCAAAAATTGCATGAAGGTAGTAATAATAGTAATAATAAGGGTATTTAGTTAACATAATTTTGATCAAAATAATGTAGAAGCCATCCCGCCACGTCACGGCAACCCTTGTGGGACAGTCCTAACTCTTGTATTTAAAACCTTTCCACTTGTCAAGTGACGTAAATGTGAACAAGGACAGAGGGACTGAACCACCAGTAATAGTATAGGCCAGACAGGATGGATTTTCCAACTCAGAAACAGGGCGGTCACACCCTTATATGCACAGAATGCACAATGAAACAAATGAGAAACTGGGTCTGAGCAGAAAAAGTAAATTAATGTGCATGCAAAATGTAATTGCATATGAACACATGACCTTTACACAGAGAAAACCAAAAGCAAAACACAAAACAAATATCCTGGAATAAAAAAGTAAAAAAAATATATTGCAAAAATTGCATGAAGGTAGTAATAATAGTAATAATAAGGGTATTTAGTTAACATAATTTTGATCAAAATAATGTAGAAGCCATCCCGCCACGTCACGGCAACCCTTGTGGGACAGTCCTAACTCTTGTATTTAAAACCTTTCCACTTGTCAAGTGACGTAAATGTGAACAAGGACAGAGGGACTGAACCACCAGTAATAGTATAGGCCAGACAGGATGGATTTTCCAACTCAGAAACAGGGCGGTCACACCCTTATATGCACAGAATGCACAATGAAACAAATGAGAAACTGGGTCTGAGCAGAAAAAGTAAATTAATGTGCATGCAAAATGTAATTGCATATGAACACATGACCTTTACACAGAGAAAACCAAAAGCAAAACACAAAACAAATATCCTGGAATAAAAAAGTAAAAAAAATATATTGCAAAAATTGCATGAAGGTAGTAATAATAGTAATAATAAGGGTATTTAGTTAACATAATTTTGATCAAAATAATGTAGAAGCCATCCCGCCACGTCACGGCAACCCTTGTGGGACAGTCCTAACTCTTGTATTTAAAACCTTTCCACTTGTCAAGTGACGTAAATGTGAACAAGGACAGAGGGACTGAACCACCAGTAATAGTATAGGCCAGACAGGATGGATTTTCCAACTCAGAAACAGGGCGGTCACACCCTTATATGCACAGAATGCACAATGAAACAAATGAGAAACTGGGTCTGAGCAGAAAAAGTAAATTAATGTGCATGCAAAATGTAATTGCATATGAACACATGACCTTTACACAGAGAAAACCAAAAGCAAAACACAAAACAAATATCCTGGAATAAAAAAGTAAAAAAAATATATTGCAAAAATTGCATGAAGGTAGTAATAATAGTAATAATAAGGGTATTTAGTTAACATAATTTTGATCAAAATAATGTAGAAGCCATCCCGCCACGTCACGGCAACCCTTGTGGGACAGTCCTAACTCTTGTATTTAAAACCTTTCCACTTGTCAAGTGACGTAAATGTGAACAAGGACAGAGGGACTGAACCACCAGTAATAGTATAGGCCAGACAGGATGGATTTTCCAACTCAGAAACAGGGCGGTCACACCCTTATATGCACAGAATGCACAATGAAACAAATGAGAAACTGGGTCTGAGCAGAAAAAGTAAATTAATGTGCATGCAAAATGTAATTGCATATGAACACATGACCTTTACACAGAGAAAACCAAAAGCAAAACACAAAACAAATATCCTGGAATAAAAAAGTAAAAAAAAATATATTGCAAAAATTGCATGAAGGTAGTAATAATAGTAATAATAAGGGTATTTAGTTAACATAATTTTGATCAAAATAATGTAGAAGCCATCCCGCCACGTCACGGCAACCCTTGTGGGACAGTCCTAACTCTTGTATTTAAAACCTTTCCACTTGTCAAGTGACGTAAATGTGAACAAGGACAGAGGGACTGAACCACCAGTAATAGTATAGGCCAGACAGGATGGATTTTCCAACTCAGAAACAGGGCGGTCACACCCTTATATGCACAGAATGCACAATGAAACAAATGAGAAACTGGGTCTGAGCAGAAAAAGTAAATTAATGTGCATGCAAAATGTAATTGCATATGAACACATGACCTTTACACAGAGAAAACCAAAAGCAAAACACAAAACAAATATCCTGGAATAAAAAAGTAAAAAAAATATATTGCAAAAATTGCATGAAGGTAGTAATAATAGTAATAATAAGGGTATTTAGTTAACATAATTTTGATCAAAATAATGTAGAAGCCATCCCGCCACGTCACGGCAACCCTTGTGGGACAGTCCTAACTCTTGTATTTAAAACCTTTCCACTTGTCAAGTGACGTAAATGTGAACAAGGACAGAGGGACTGAACCACCAGTAATAGTATAGGCCAGACAGGATGGATTTTCCAACTCAGAAACAGGGCGGTCACACCCTTATATGCACAGAATGCACAATGAAACAAATGAGAAACTGGGTCTGAGCAGAAAAAGTAAATTAATGTGCATGCAAAATGTAATTGCATATGAACACATGACCTTTACACAGAGAAAACCAAAAGCAAAACACAAAACAAATATCCTGGAATAAAAAAGTAAAAAAAATATATTGCAAAAATTGCATGAAGGTAGTAATAATAGTAATAATAAGGGTATTTAGTTAACATAATTTTGATCAAAATAATGTAGAAGCCATCCCGCCACGTCACGGCAACCCTTGTGGGACAGTCCTAACTCTTGTATTTAAAACCTTTCCACTTGTCAAGTGACGTAAATGTGAACAAGGACAGAGGGACTTTTTTATTCCAGGATATTTGTTTTGTGTTTTGCTTTACTGTGCCTCAAAAGTAGTTTTTGGTCACATATGTGGTAAAGGTATACTCAGGAGAAATTGCACAACAATTTTGGGGTCCATTTTCTTCTGTTACCCTTGTCAAAATAAAAAATTGGGGCTAAAGGAACATTTTTGTGGGAAAAATTTGATTTTTTATTTTGACGGCTTTACGTTATAAACTTCTGTGTAGCATCTGGGGGTTCAAGGTACTCACCACACATCTAGATAAATTCCTTGAGGGGTTTAGTTTCCAAAATGGTGTCACTTGTGGGAAGTTTCTACTGTTTAGGCACATCGGGAGCTCTCCAAAACCGGCACGGCGTTCACTAAGGAGATGTGCACACGTTGCCGATTACCCTGCAAATTTTTCTGCGCGGATTGCAGGTAAAATGACCTGCGTTTTACCTGCAGACTTAGTGCAGATTTACTGCGGATTTTCTGCAGTTTTTGTGCGGATTTCTCCTGCGTTTTTACACCTGCGGATTCCTATAATGGAAGAGGTATAAAAATGCTGCGGAGTCCGCACAAAGAATTGACATGCTGCGGATTCAAAACCGCAGCAAATCTGCGCAGAAAAATCTGCAGCATGTGCACAGCGTTTTTCATTTTATATTGACTTTTATGGTACTGTACACCGCAGGAGAATCTGCTGCGGATCTGCAGGGCCAAATCCGCTGCGGATCCGCAGCAGAATCCGCAACGTGTGCACATACCCTAACAATTCCAGCTAATTTTGTGTTCAAAAAGTCAAATGGTGCTCTTTCCTTCTTGAACCCTGCTGTGTACCCTAGCAGTAGTTTTTCATCATATATGTGGTCTCGGCGTGCTCAGGAGAAATTGCATGGCACAATTTTTCCTTTTACCCTTGTGAAAATATAAAATTTGGAGCTAAAAGAATATTTTTGTGGGAAAAATTTGATTTTTTTTTTTTTCAAGGCTCAATATGATAACATTTTGTGAAGCACCTGGGTGTTCAAAGTGTTCACCACAAATCTAGAAAAGTTCCTTGAGGGGTGTAGTTAAAATGGGGTCACTTGTGGAGGGTTTCTAGTGTTTAGGCACATCAGGGGCTCTCCAAACGTGACATGGTGTCCGCTAATGATTTCAGCCAATTTTGCATTCAGAAAGTCAAATCCCTTCCGAGCCCTGTCATGCGCGCAAATAGTACTTTTCCAGCACATATGGGGTATTGGCATACTCAGGAGAAATTGAACAACAAAGTTTGTGATCCATTTTCTCCTTTTACCCTTGTGAAAATAAAAAATTTGGGGCTAAAGTAAAATTTTTGTGAAAAAAAGTAAAATGTTAATTTTTTTCCTTCCACATTCCATTAATTCCTGTGAAGCACCTGAAGGGATAATAAACTTCTTGAATGTGATTTTGGGGACTTGAGGGGTGCAGTTTTTAGAATGGTTTCATTTTTGAGTATTTTCTGACATATAGGCTCCCCAAAGTCGCTTCAAAATGGTTTTGTAAAATTGTTTTGTAAATTTTGTTGGAAAAATTAGATATTACTGATCAAGTTTTAAACCCTTCTAGCTTCCTATCAAAAAAATTATATTTCAAAAATTATGCAGATGCAACATATACGTGTAGTAAATGTTATTTATTAAATTTTTTGTGTGACATAACTCTCTTGTTTAAGGGCATAAAAATTAAAAGTTTCCAAATTGTGAAAATTTTAACATTTTTGCCAAATTTCCTATACTTTCGCAAATAAACACAAGTCATATCGAACAAATTTTACTGCTATTATGAAGTACATTATGTCACAGTAAAACAGTCTCAGAATCAGTGGGATCCGTTGAAGCGTTCCAGCGTTATTAACTCATAAAGTGACACTGGTCACAATTGTAAAATTTCGCCTGGTCATGAAAGTGAAAACTAGCGTAAGTGGTGAAGGGGTTAAAGAGTAGGCGTCGTTTTAATTTTCTCCTCATAAATCATTAGTATAAGTGAAAATAAGAATATTTTTATTATACCTTAGTAAATAAATCTGCTTCTTTCTCCTATTGGTCAGATCTTTCATCCTCAAAATTTTCAGTTCGCTACTAAAATCTGTATTCAGTGAAGACAGATTTTCCCATTAATGAGATAAGAGATGACAGTTGGTGCTCATAAAGGTCTATGGAGAACTATAACTATCATTTCAGGAGAACTTGCAGCAGAATGTCTGTGTCTACCTCTAGATTTTCCCCAGAACTGAGAATGAATGATCAGTCTAGAACTAGAAAAAACTAACAAAACAGATTTCTCTTTTAAAATATATTACAAATTTACTTTTTTTCAGATATACTAAAGATTTCTGAAATAAAAAAAGCAACATTTATTCTTTAAGTGGTTACTAATACATGTCTGTTTGTTTTTCCAAAAGAGAGAAGATTAAACTAACCAAGTTTGTTTTTATGAGGAAGTAGGAAGAAGCGTAAACTTTTTTTTTTTTTTTTTTTTTGTAACTTGTGACACCCATTCCAACAGGCGCTGCTCCATTACTAAAGGTGCCTGATAAACAATGAAGGGGATGGTGTCTCTCTAAAGGTACTGTCACACTTAGCGATGTACCAGCGATCCCGACCAGCGATATGACTCGGTCAGGATCGCTGGTACATCACTAAGTGGTCGCTAGTGAGCTGCCACATAGGCAGATCTCACTAGCGACATCGCTGGGGACGGGGATCGCTACTTACCTGTCACACCAGGCGATCCTGCGTCCTCCCGCCCGGCTCCACGCGTCGCTCGTCCTCACAGCAGGAAGCGCCACAGGAAGCTGACGACGAGAAACAGTCCTGAATGTTCTCGCGCGATCAGCGATAAGCAGCGGGGGAGCCGGTCGCTGGTAAGTATCAGACACAGAGATATCGCTAGCAATATCGCTATAACGTCACTAGTTATAGCGATATTGCTAGCGATATCTCTTAGTGTGACATGCCCTTAAAGAACTGATCAGGTGGGGTGACCCTTCTGGTCTAATATTGATAGACTATAAAATTAATTTCCCAGATGACTTTAACCACTTCCTGACCAGAAGCTTTAGTAACAATTTTTTTTAACCAAGCCCTTTTTTTGTAGCTAGCTAGCCAAATGCCAATTAAATAACAAGCTGTTGTTCCGTTTCTCTGCCAACCTCGATTTTTAAGACATTTCTTATCATGGACTTAAAAACATTCTGTTCAATCCAGACAGCAGTGGTCTACTCTTCACACAATAGGTACTCAATGACAAGATGCACTATTCCAGTATTAGGCTGGAGTCACACACAAGGTAGAAAAATATGGACCGTATTTTACGTCCGTAATACGTATAAATGGTCCCTAAATAGTGCTCCGTATGTCATCCGTTGTCAGGGTGTGGGCTTATATTTTTCTCATTTAAGCATCCGTATGCGATCCGTATACCGTTTTTTTCTCGCAACCTTGCAAAATGGACATTTAACTCACCAGCACCAACCCTATTTATTGCCTCAACATCAGGTGGCAGCCTCCAATCTGCCCATTTTGGTGCTGTGCTTGTGTTGGTGTCTTGCTGGTTGTTAGCAAACATGTCTGACACACTTCAGTTCACCCCAACTGACTGTGTTCTCTTCAACTGGGTTTTGTCCAGGCGCTTTGGCTAGCCATACCCACTGATTGTGGATCCGAGGAGGAGGAGAAGCATGTGGGTCCATCCACTTTTGGGGCAACGACTCACAAGAGGTCATTTTCATCCCCTATATTCTTTGAGGGATCATCCGGGAAAATTTTACAAATACTGTCGCATGAGCCTTGCAACATTTGATCTACTCTTGGAGACAGTGCGCCCTGGGATCCTGGGATAACCTTTCAGGACACAAGGATGATCAAAGCTATATCTGGAGAGGAGCGTCTTCTACTCACATTACGGTATGTACTACACAACCACATTCTCTATGTTCATGATGTGTTTCCCAAAGTATGTTTTTTATTTTGTCCTAAGTTTAATGCCGTCATCTTATTCTAGATATATATAAACTTACAGACCAGAATGTTATGTGTAATATGTACTGAATATCATGTAGTGATTGTGTGACAAAATATATGTGTGTTAGTAGATATGTCTCACTAACAAGTTTGGTATGTATGTACCTGGTGTTTTGTTAATTTGTGCATTCTAAAATGTTCCATTTCTGTTGTTCTTCAGCTTCCTGTCCACTGGTCTGTCTTATGCCGCCCTCCACCATGAGTTTCTCATTGGAAGATCTACCATTTCTGGCATAGTCAGGTCGACAGGTAGTCAAATATGGTCAAGACTACATCAACTCGTCATGCCCCAGCCCAGGAGGGAAGACTGGTTGAGGATATCAAGGGACTTTGAGGAGGAATGCCAGTTTCCTAATTGTATTGGGGCCCTTGATGGCAAACATATCAGGGTGCATAAGCTGCCGAACTCTGGCTCACAATTCTTCAATTATAAACAATACTTTTCTGTTGTATTGTTGGCTCTGGCCGACCCTCAATACAAGTTTATAATTGTTTTCATTGGGGCCTATGGAAGGACGGGAGACTCTAGAGTCTTCAATACTTCCATTATGGGTTGGCGACTACACACCAACCAGTTGGATCTACCACCACCACGCCAGCTACCAGGATCCACTCAAGAATCAGTCCCTTATGTCCTTGTGGCAGATGCGGCGTTTCAGTTAACGCGCAATGTCATGAGGCCATATCCCCGGCGCAACCTGGACCACCGGCGCTGAATTTGTAACTTGCGCCTATCACGTGCTCGGCGGCTGGTGGAGTGTTCCTTCGGCATTCATTGGGCCAAATGTCGGGTCCTACAGTCTGCCATTCAGCTGAGTGAACAAAATGTAAATTAAGTAATTAAAGCATGTGGCGTTCGCCATAGCTTCACCAAGATACATGATTGTTCCTCCTCTGCTGGTGTTGTGCGTGGGTCAGACAATGTAAGTAGGGCAAGACCACCTATCAACCCTCAACGTAGACCGCTCTCTGGGCTCAAAGTGCGTGATATTTTCACAAATTACTTTATGTCACCTGAGGGGGAAACTTCTTGGCAAGAGCATGCTGTGTCTGTGTTGTAAATTTTTCTTTTTGGGCTTTGGAAACTATATATATTACAACCCCTTATGTCTTTTCTCTGTTTCTAAATCAATGTGTAAGCATATGGCAGCATGTCGTGATGTAAGTGCATCATTGATAAAGACAACAACAATTGAAAGTTAAAACTTTTTATGTATCCTTTTTTTAAAGGCCTTGTGAAGCCATATGTTATTTAGCAAAATGGCCATAATTGGCCTTAGAACCCCAAAAAATTGTTAAAATGTTACAATACCGCATTTAACCACAAAAAAACACACAAAATTATAAATTGTAGTATGTAGAGGGGGAGAAGGCGGCAGCCCAGCCTGTGTTGCCTGATGGATAGTTTGGCCACCTTGGCCCTTGGCCTGTATGGGGGCATACTCTTGCCCATGATGGAGGTAGTGGGCCGGTTCATGGGCTTGAGGTGGATACTGGGCACTATGATATTGGGGACGACTCTCCTGTTGAGGCTGGTAGGGCCGTGAGTCTAAACCACCAAAATGGCCATGTCGTCTCCAACCAGATTGGGACCAGCCTCCAACATTGGCTGGGAACAAGTGGCCATATTGGTGTTCTGGGTTATACCCTGACATTTGGGAATGATGTTGCCAATGTTGGGTAGGGGGGGAGGGTGTGAGGTGTAGGCACACATGTAGGAGGATCCTCAGACCCTGATCGAGCAAGTACTTGGGGGTGTGGGTTAAGACGCATGAGATTCCTGGGTGACAGCTGCCACCTCTCCAGAAACTCAGACACCTCATAAGGGGTATTGGGGGGTGTGCTTGCGTTAATTAGGATCTGAATGGATCCTCGTACACGTAGCCGCACCTCACGGGTAAGGGAACACAAATAATGGGCAAGGCTGCGTGAGTACTCCTCCTTCCCATCATCAGTGGCAACTCTGGTACGAGAATTTTGGTCTCCTGTATCCACATTGGTCCTGGTATCAGTGGCAGGGATATGGCACCTTCGTCTACGTCGCCTGGATGGCACAGCAGGCTGGGGGGAGCCCTCTAGCCAAACACTTGGACTGCTGCTGTTGCCCTGTTCATCCTGGATGTCGGGTGGTGATGCAGCTGACGGTCCTTGTAGTGGATCTGTTCCTGGTGGTGGTGTTTCTGGTGGCGGCCAAGTTTCTAGGGCAGGATCAGGTCGAGCAGGAGTAGTCACTTGGGCTTGGCTCCTTGGAAGGTCACAAGATGTGCCAGACACCTCAACCCCTCCACCTACAGGATCGATGATGGCCTCTGATTCAGACCCTGTCTCCCTTTCAGTGATGTTAGAGTGAGTTCTGTGATTAAATATAAAATGTAGAAAAAGGAAATTTTTGATCGGGCCCTTTAAACATTTGTGTCATGTGGTGTTTTCAGTATACTTACGGTCTGAGATCCATAATTGGAGCGAGGAACAAGAGGCGATCGAAGTAAACATTTCCGCTTTGTGTGGGCCCCAGAACCACTTCTTGCCCGCTGCTGGCGCTCACGGCGATACTGGTCACGGATGCTGCGCCAGCATCTCATCACATCTTCGACTGCAATGTGACATAAAAGAATGAAAATTACAATTTGCCTAAAACAAGTGTTTGAACTAGTATCAAAGTCATGTGGCCTACTAGGGTGTGAGTTCTACCCAGGGTGGCATATAGCATTGGTGCAGCCAGGCCAGATGTACAGGGTCACAGTAGCTCATGTGGCAATTAGCAACTCTTTAAACTGTTTTTGCTAGGCATTATGAGGAGCTTGGGGACAGGGTAACATTCTATCAGGGTCAAACAATGGGTCCAAAAATAATTTACAAGCCACAAGAGCCCAATATCAGAAGCACAGGATGTGGGGGGCCTACTTGTAAAAGAATTTTTTGATGGCAGGCAATTTGACATACATAATTTATGTGCACATACTTATGTGCTGCTGCTCCTCACGTGGCCGATCACCAAAATCAGGGAACATTTTGCGACATATGCGCCTCCATGCAGCCTCCTTTCTTGCCCGGTCGGCATAATGTGCATCTCGTTGGTCCCATAATTCCAGGCGATCCTGCACAAGAACAATTAGCAGCTCCACATTCAGATTCTGGTGGGGTGCCATGATGCTGTACTTCATGGAGGCGTACTTCCTGGATGTCTGGAGCGCTTTGTGAGCTAATTTGCATGTCTAAGCTTCCTGATGATGGATTGGCCCATTTCCTGTCACCAGGAAAAGTCTTGCGTATTTCTCGCAAGTCACACGGGTGGTCCGTGTGTAATGCGATTTTTTTGCGCACCCATCGACTTGCATTGGCATACTACGGTCGTAATACACTGACAATCGCAGCATGCTGCGATTTGCACGGACCGTAGAAAATACGCGAGAAAAATACGGCTGATGGGAGCTACCCCATAGAGAATCATTGGTCCGTGTGCAATGCGTTTTTTTATCGCCTCTCACTCGTCCGTATTCCTCTCTAGTGTGACGCCGGCCTTACAGAACAAATCCACAACACTCACCATTTTGCTCATTAATCCAAAGAAAACATTTTTATATGACTTCCATGCACATTATAAAAAAGGTCTTCAGTTATAGATAAGATAAACTTAATAAATACTAATACAGCAACTGCAAGACATCATTTCCTTTATGCCACAAATACCTGATTCGTATTTTATTTAATAGGCATAAATTTGGACAGACAGAACAGGTAAGGCCGGGCTAGGACTGGCCCACAGGATAACAGGGGAATCCCCCGGTGGGCCCCTGTACAGATCTAGGCCCCCAACCCCACCATATGGATAGTACTTGGCATAATTCAGTTGATTTACTCTGTACAGAAAAAAGCAGCATCTCATCATTCATTACCAAACTACCTAGCAAATTATTGTATAGAGATATAGTGGGCCCCTCAAAGTCGATGTTACTGGTGGGCCCTTGGCACCCCAGTCCGACACTGGGTAAGGCCAGATATGAAAATAAAGCAGAAAGCTTTAGAGCAGCTCATTTGCCCTCTGATAGCAATTCCTCAGCACGGTGCGGCAAGACTGTTTCCCAGCAGGGCGTTTATTTAGCTTTCATGCAGCCACACTGAGGCAAAATGGTGCATTTTTTGTGCTGATAATCTGCATGTAAAGAAAGTGGATATGATTTCACAAAATTCCTGTTCTTGAAGGGAGGCTGTCATCAGCAGTTATCCCTCTTCTCTCTGCACTTCCTTGGATGTTAGCTACACTGCTGTGTGCGTGCTTCCCCCATGCAGTGACATTGATTCATACCTGTAATGGATTACTCCGGTGTTCGCTGGCACAAATAATCTTACTTTTTAAACACTTACATTTGGCATTTATGGATAATACAGGCATAGCTCTCAACCATCCCGGATTCAACGGGACTGTCCCGTAACATCAGATCTTTTTCTCAGGCATCTATACTCACCTCTCTTCTTTCCGACGTCTTCATTGCTTTGTAGTTTCTCCTCCTCTGGAGGTGGTTCCGCATCTTTCTGTTCATTGTATAAATTAAATTATACATCCATTGCTTTGCTCTCCTGTGTTCGGTCTCCCCAGGACTCTAACCCACATCTCCATGTTCACAAGCTGTAACTCTACCAATGAGCCACAGCTTATAATAATGTAGATAAGCGAATTTGGTTATCTTGACCTTTATTGCAGGCAGTGAACACAGAAGCAGGTTATACATGTCCATTAAAGTACATTGTGTATATAATGTATTTCTATGGTCCCTGTATACTGAGGTGAACAAAATTATATATTTTTTGTTCCTACAAAAGTAGTAAAAATAATAATTACAATATGGGAACCTGTCACCAGGTTTGACCGATATGAGATACAGCCACCACCTTTCAGTCCTGATATACAGCATTCTACTCATAGATTGTAAGCTTGCGAGCAGGGCCCTCTTTCCTCTTGGTATCTGTTATGATCTATGTGATTATTGTTATGCTGTAATGTCTATCATCTGTACAAGTCCCCTCTGAAATGTAAAGGGCTGCGGAATATGTTGGCGCTATAGAAATAAAATTATTATTCTATAATGATTTATATAAGCCCTCAACCTGACCTGCAAGGGCTCATACTCATCTGCGAGGAAAACGAGCTAGTGCAATTTAATATGAAATCAGATTGCACTCTGACCAATGTTAAGCTATGATTCACAGCTCATCTGTGATTTTTTTTCAGTTGAAATCAGACTGAGAACAAAATCGCAGCGTGCTGCTATTGTCCTGATATCTTGGATGAGATTTGCCAATGCAAGTACCTTATTTTTCGGACTATAAGACGCACCGGACCATAAGACGCACCCCAATTTTCAGTAGGAAAATAGGGGAAAAAAAAATAATGTGTCAAATGGGGGTCCGTCTTACAGTCCGAATTCAGCTTACCTGGGAAGGGATCCGGCACAGGTGGAGAAGTAGTCACAGGGGTCATTCAGTGGTCCAGGCTCGTGCGGTGGCGGCTCTGTGCTGGGGCAGGTTGGTTGTGCTGGGGCAGCTGCGCTGGGGTAGGGGCAGCTGTGCTGGGGCTGGGGCAGCTGTGCTGAGGCAGGGGCAGCTGTGCTGGGGCAGGGGCAGCTGTGCTGGGGCAGGGGCAGCAGTGCTGGGGCTGGGGAAGCTGTGCTGGGGCTGGAGCAGCTGTGCTGGGGCTGGGGCAGCAGTGCTGAGGCAGGGGCAGCTGTGCTCCGGCAGGTGGGCTCTGCGGTGGTGGCAGCTGTGCTGGGGCAGGGGCAGCTGTGCTGGGGCAGGGGCAGCAGGGCTGGGGCAGCTGTGCTGAGGCAGGGGCAGCTGTGCTGGGGCTGGGGCAGCAGTGCTGAGGCAGGGGCAGCTGTGCTGGGGCAGGTGGGCTCTGCAATGGTGGCAACTGTGCTGGGGCAGCAGTGCTGGGGCAGGGGCAGCTGTGCTGGGGCAGGGGCAGCAGTGCTGGGGCTGGGGCAGCTGTGCTGGGGCTGGAGCAGCTGTGCTGGGGCTGGGGCAGCAGTGCTGAGGCAGGGGCAGCTGTGCTCTGGCAGGTGGGCTCTGCGGTGGTGGCAGCTGTGCTGGGGCAGGGGCAGCTGTGCTGGGGCAGGGGCAGCAGGGCTGGGGCAGCTGTGCTGAGGCAGGGGCAGCTGTGCTGGGGCTGGGGCAGCAGTGCTGAGGCAGGGGCAGCTGTGCTGGGGCAGGTGGGCTCTGCGGTGGTGGCAACTGTGCTGGGGCAGCAGTGCTGGGGCAGGGGCAGCTGCGCTGGGGCAGGGGCAGCAGTGCTGGGGCAGGTGGGCTCTGCAGTGGTGGCAGCGGGCGGCGCTCTGCGGTGCGGTGGTGGCAGCGGGCTGTGCTCCGGTGCAGGGGCGGCGGCTCTGCCGGCATTTCTTCGCAGCCCGGAGGCCCCTGCAGTTCCCTTGCTGGCCGCCGCCATGTTGCGGTGGCCTCCGGGAGCATGGACGCCGGAAAGATGGCCGCCGCACTGCTCGCTGCCACCACCGCAACGCAGAGCCCCGCCCGCTGCCACCAGCCACCAGGTTAGACCGTGTATTGTGACCATAAGACGCACCCCCCACTTTCCCCCAAAATTTTGGGGGAAAAAAGTGCGTCTTATGGTCGGAAAAATACGGTAAATGGGTATGAGAAAAAAAATCATACGGCACTCGGACCATGCAAGTGCTGTCCAATTTTTACACACAGATGTCCTTTGTAAAGCCGGCAATTCATCTGCAGTAAAATCACAGCGTGACCTGACAAAATAGAGTGGATATAAAACATATATACACATAGAATAAATAGATTTAAAGATATCAGTCACATATATAATTAGTACAGTGCTTGTGTAGCTTACTGTACATGTATTTTTTTACATAATAAATTATTTTCTGAAAAAATGGAGTGGGATCCACCAACATCTTACTAACCAGCAAAGGGAAAGCAGACAGCTGGGGCAGATCTTTATAGTCTGGGAAGGGGGTAATACCCATGGAGCTTCCCAGGCTATTAGAATCGCCTTAAAGCTGTATAGTTAACTTTTTCTGGTTATTAAAATGGGGGATCCCCTCAAAAAAATGATGTAGGGTCCCCCTATATTTAATAACGAGCAAAGGCTAGGCAGTCAGCTGTGGGCTGATATTAATGGCCTAGAAAGGGGCCATGGATATTGATCCCCTCCAAGGTTAAAAATATCAGCTCTCAGCCGCTCCTGAAGAGGTGCATCCATAAGATGCACCAAATCTGGCACTTAGCCTCGCTCTTCCACTTGCCCTGTAGCGGGGGCAAGTGGGGTGATAGTTGGGGGTTGATGTCACCTTTGTATAGTGAGATGACATTAAGCTAGAGGGTAAAAATGGAGAAGTGTCTATAAGATGCCCCTGTTACTAACCCCAGAGTGATAGTGTATAAAAAACTCCTTTAAAAAAGTCCTTTAATTGAAAGAACTACACAGACTCCTTTAATGAATCTAAATTAAACCATATTCACATCATCGCTCAGTCTACTGAAGCCAATGTCCCCTGTAACAGAATTAAAATAATAATCAACAATATTCCCCACCTGTCCAACAAGAAGATAATAATTCATTTGTCCCAATGTGTCTACCTCTGCTACATCTAGATGTCAGGCTGCAGTGTTGCATGAAGCGACTATATAGCCTGCCATCTAGCAGACACTGAGCTGTGCGTGCTTGCTCAGCTCAGTGCCTTGTGGTGAGCTCTTTTCACCTCGATGACCTCACTGCGAGCGGGAGAAAATTTTCATGCTCGCTGTGCCGCCAGAAAGGTACTGCGAGTTCACAGCCATTGAAATCAGTTCAACTCATTGACGTCAGCGTGACTGCCGTGGGAAAAGTGGTGCTGTGATTTTACTGCATTCGGCAGATGAATTGCCAACTTTTCAAAGGACATGGAGGATCCCACTTCTTTTTTCCCCGAAAGGAATTTATTAAAAATAACATGAACAGTAAACTACACACACAAAGCACTGATTATATATCTCACTTACATATTTATATTTATCTTTTTGTATTTATATCTATCTTTTTGTATCAATCTATCTAATTTCTCTCTGTATGTATATACACACGGTCAAAATTGTTGGTACCCCTCGTTTAATGACAGAAAAACACACAAAGGTGAAAGAACTTGAATCTGACAAAAGTAATAATAAATCAAAAATCTATGAAAATGAACAAATGAAAATCAGACGCTGTTTTCCAACCATGCTTCCACAGAAGTAAAAAAAAAAAACTCAATAGGCCTGGACAGAAATGATGGTACCCTTAACATAATATTTTGTAGCACAACCTTTTGAGGCAATCACTGCAATCAAACGATTCCTGTAACTGTCAATGAGACTTCTGCACCTCTCGACAGATATTTTGGCCGACTCCTCAAGAGCAAACTGCTCCAGTTGTCTTGTGTTTAAAGGCTGCCTTTGCCAGAGGGCATGTTTCAGCACTTTCCAAAGATGCTCAATAGGATTTATGTCAGGGCTCATAGAAGACCACTTCAGAAAAGTTCAATGTTTTCCTCTTAGCCATTCTTGGATGTTTTTAGCTGTGTGCTTTGGGTCATTATCCTATTGAAAGACCCATGGCCTGCCAATGAGACCAAGCTTTCTGACACTGGGCAGCACATTTCTTTCTAGAATTCCTTGATAGACTTGCGGTTTAATTGTACCCTGCACAAATTCTGGACACCCTGTGCCAGATGCAGCAAAGCAGCTGCAGAACATAACAGCCTCCTCCATGTTTCACAGTAGGGACAGTGTTCTTTTCTTGATATGCTTCATTTTTCCATCTGTGAACTTAGAGCTGATGTGCCTTGCCAAAAAATTACATTTTTGTCTCATCTGTCCATAGGACATTCTCCCAGAAGCTTTGTGGCTTGTCAACATGTAGTTTCGCAAATTCCAGTCTGGCTTTTTTATGATTTTTTTTTTCAACAATGGTGTCCTCCTTGGTCGTCTCCCATTAAGTCCTCTTTGGCTCCTACAATGACGGATGGTGCGATCGGACACTGATGTTCCTTGAGCAAGAAGTTCACCTTTAATCTGTTTAGAAGTTTTTCTGGGCTTTTTTGTTACCATTCATGTTATCTGTCTCTTTGATTTGTCATCAATTTTCCTCCTGTGGCTACATCCAGAGAGGTTGGCTACAGTCCCATGGAGCTTAAATTTCTGAATAATATGTGCAACTGTAATCACAGGGACATCAAGCTGCTTGGAGATGGTCTTATAACTTTTACTTTTAACATGTTTGTCTATAATTTTCTTTCTAATCTCCTGAGACAACTCTTTCCTTCGCTTCCTCTGGTCCATGATGAGTGTGATACACACCATGTCACCAAATAGCACAGGGAGTATCTGTAGCCCTATATACAGGCCCACTCACTGATTCCAAGATTGTAGACACCTGTGATGCTAAATAGTGGACACACCTTGATTTAACATGTCCCTTTTGTCACATTATTTTCAGGGGTACCATCATTTCTTGTAGAAAAAAGAAGGTGTCCAGCTCAGGAAATAAAATCCAAAATCTTTATTGAAACAAAATAAAAAATAAGCTGCTTAATAACCAGTATATACTGAAGGAAGGAATGTCCTGAACAACTGGACGCGTTTCGAACACGTGTAGTGCTCTTAGTCCTCAGTTTCTGTCCAGGCCTATTTCATAAGTTTTATTTTTATTTTTTTAAATTCTGTGGAATCATGGTTGAAAAGCAATGTATTACTTTCATTTGTTCATTTTCATAGATTTTTGATAAATTACTTTACTGTATGTTTGTTCATGACTCCACGGCTTTGGAAGGTAAACCTACTGTTATACCTGTGAAAAACACACAGGCAGGGCCGACGTTAGGGGCAGGCACTCTAGGCATTTTCCGGAGCCTCCTTCATGTACCACTACATTGGTGTTATAAATGCTGATACAGTTGAAATCAATGATGGAGGAGAGGGTGTCCGGTGATGCTCCCTCTCCCATAATTCTCTCTCTGCTTTTGACGCAGCAGGCGCAATGATATCATTTAATTGCGTGCCACACTATGCCGAGCAGTGGAACTGCTGAGAAGACGAGTTGCAGAGACTAGAGCAGTGGTGAAATGGAGAGAGGTGAGTATTGTACTTAATTATTTTTAAATCAGTGAGTACATGGTGGCCATAATACTGTAGGGATATGTGGGTGTGTATTTTATTATATGGGGCTGCATAATACTCTGTGTGGCTGTATTATACCCTATGGGGCTGCATTATACTCCTATGGAGGTGAAATATACTCACTGGAGGCTGCATTATACTCTATGGCAGCTGCATTATACTCTATGGAGGCTGCATTATAGTCTATCAAGGACTATTGGGAATACATTATACTATGTGTACTATATGAGGGCTTCATTATACTGTATGGAGGACTATGAGGTACATTATACTATGGGGGTGCATTGTACTATATGGGAGATTATGGGTGTGCATTATACTGTACAGAGGAATATGTAATTCATTATACTATATTGAGGACTATGGGGAGTGCATTATACTGTATGTAGGAATATGGGATGCATTATTCTATATGGAGAACTATGTAGAGTGTATTATACTATATTGAGGATTATGATTATGGGAGGCATAATACACTGTATGGAGATCTATGGGAAGTGTATTATACTATGTGGAGGACTATGGGGAACATTATGCTAGGTGGAGGACTATGGGGCACATTATAATATATATAGGATTATGGGGTTAGCATTATACTATATGGATGACTAAAGGGAGTGCATTATATGATATGGAGGACTATGGGAGTATATTATACTATAAGGAGGACTATGGTGTATTATACTTTATGGAGGACTGCGGGGAGCATATTATACTATATGGAGTTGTATATGGGGAGTGTATTATGCTATGTGGATGATTATGGGGAACGTCATGCTATGTGGAGAACTATGGGGCACATTATACTACATATAGGACTATGGAGTGTGCATTATACTATATGGAAAACTACGGGCTGCATTATACTATGTGGAGGACTATAGGATGCATTATACTAAATGAGTAAAATGGTGCCTATTCATCAAGTGATTAGATTGTTTGTGCTGGAACAGAAATCATTGTTTTCAGCAGCACTTTGCTCCATGAAAACTACAGATATGCTGCTGATAACATGATATGGAGACAGATTGATCTACTAGTGATCGTTCTGTGCCTATTATTCTTTATCAGCCGTTGTAAAGAGACCGGAAAACAAGCGTTGGATGACTTAAATATTGTTGATCACACTAATTTAATGGCCTGTACTCATCACATCTAAATACTACCAAAATGTTTCTCTGTTATGTTAGCATTTGGGGCCCCACTTTAAACTTTTGCCCAGGGCCCCACTTTGCCTAAAATCGGCCCCGCACACAGAGATAATCTAGCATACCATAATGGCAATGATATGCAGTAAAAAGGTATTTTTAGACCCCTCATCTATCACTGTGGCACTTTGGCTGCAATCTGTGAGAAAGTATAGCATACTAGATGATGTAGGACTGGAATTTACCATCCCCCTTTTTTAACATACTGTGAGGAGAACTATACAAACACTATAAAAGTTGGATGTTACAGCAGTCACTCAACCAGAGGCAATGATGAATGGTTTTGGGGTAAAACTTTGCTGTTCCAGCTGTCTAGAGAGTGTGGGAGAGGGCTCAAAGAGTCCGTAATTAGACTATAAACTGCAATTACATTGAAAACTGTGTCCTTGTTTGCCAATAATTTGCACTCTGAGTGGTCCCTATGATAAGTGGGATACCCCAAGATTCAGTAGGGCAATTACTGATCAACTTTCTTATAATAGATACAGAGCTTTGTATAAATAGCATTGATTCAAATTTTGCAGAAGCCATCAAGGAGTGTAATGATGTGTAGTATATGGACGATGTTTATGTAGAATAAGTAGACCCAGATACATTAGGTTGATTGCAGTATATTCTATTGTGCACTTGTGCTTATACGCAGCAGCCAGAATACACAAGCAGAGCTGCAGAGTAGAACAGCAGTCTGAGTCTTGGATAGGGCAGAACATTTCAGATGACCTTACATTCTAACGCTTCTGCACAAAATTGTCCCTTTTATGGTACATGACCTACACACTGCCCCCCTCTCCTTTCCATACTGGGCCTAATCTTCACACTGTCCTCTCACACTGTGTTCCCCTATACTGCCCAGTCTCTATGCTATGCTTCCTCATCATACTCCCTCTCCTCATCATACTGTCCCCTCCTTGCTATATCCACACACTGCCCCCCCATGCTGCCCCATTCTTTATACTGCCCCCACACTACCCAGTCTCTATTCTATGCACTATCACACTTTTCTCGCCTATACTGTCCCCTCACAATATTCCCCTCAGTAGTGTATTTATACATTTCTTCCCCTCTTCATACTGTCTCCTCACACACTTCACCCTAAACACTCTTCATACTGTCTCCTCATACTTCCCCACTCCCCACACTTTTTCTGCACCCATTTTCCCCCTTTCCTCATACTGTCTTCTCACAGGTCCCCCTCACTCCTCATACTTCCATTCTGTCTCTCTCCTCATACTGTGTCTGCACCCATCCACCACACCCCCTTTCTCATACTGTGTTTGCACCAATCCCCCTCAGGCTACTCATTTTGTGTCCATGCCAATACCCCCCACTTCTCATACTGAGTCCTCACCAGTCCCTCCCTCACTCTTTATACTGTGTCTGCACCAATCCCTCACTCTCTCCTCATAGTGTGTCCTCATCAATGCACCCACACTCCTTATACTGTGTCCACATAACCACCATTCCTCATGCTGTATCCGCACTAATCCCCCCACTCCTCATAATGTGTCTGCAACAATCCCCCCACTCCTTATACTGTGTCTGCACAACCCCCCACTCCTCATGCTAAGTCCCCCTTGCTACTTATTTTATTTCTGCACAAATACCGCCTTACTCCTCATACTGTGTCTGCACCAATCCCCACAGCCCCACTCCATATTAGTATATGTTAGTATATCCACCCTAATACTGCGTCCGTCTTGCTCCTAATATCCGTAAATCCCCCCTCTGCCCCCAATTACAGTAAATCTTCTGTCTCTTCAGCTCCAGGGGAATACATACCTGACCGACGTGTGAGCCCTCATCAAAGTCAGGTACCAGACATATGGTGTAACTGTATGTCATATGTCAGGAAGGGGTAAAATGGGTTGTGCACTACATTTATATTGATGAACTATCCACAATATCAGTGGTGGACACCCAGAATCCCCAGCAATCAGGTGTTGGTGTCGGCTGAATGGGATCAGTTGCAAAGCAGAACAGCACAGATCCATGAACTGCTTCCATTGTTCGCTTTGCGACAAACATACCTTTTGGAATTATGTCCAGTTTCCCATATGCTTTTGGCAAACTTGATGTAGGTTTGGATGTTTTTTTGCCACTCTACCCCACTGGCCAGATATATGAAAAATATGAGAGATTGTGGTCATGTGCAGTACATAACCACTACTTGCCAGAAAATCCTACAGCTTCTAAAATGCTATTGTAGACCTCTGTTCAGCCTCCCGGACCAATTTTCTGCTTGTCCTTTCCTCATTTTTCGAGGGACGTGAGTTCTGGGTAATGTCATCGTTTTGCCATATTTAAGCCACTTCTTGATGACCATCTTCACAGTGTTCTATGTTATATCTAATGACTTGGACATTTTTTGTACCCTTATCTAACAATAGGATCCCTTTGATGTCTCGTAAGCTGTTTACGGACAATGGCTTTTTCTGTAGAATGCAGCTGGCATAGCTATATGGAGTTAATCAGAATCACTGTAACTGATGGCAGCTATGTACTGACTATTTAACATGAGTTTAAATGTAGTTAGCTGATTCTGAACTCAACCACATGGATAACATTAAAGGTAGAAAAAATTCTGAAATGATTCTTTTTGGTACGATTTTTTACGTGACAAAAAACTAGTTGACTTTATATCCACTATATGTAGTGATGTTCATTTTTTCATTTTAAAAACCCCATAATAATTAAAATAGGCCGAAGCTGCTGACATCATCAGGACCGGAAGCCATCTAATGTGTATAAAGGCCTTTTGACTCCTCCTGATGTCCTTTCTCAAGCAGCATACAAATATAACAGCTAGGAATATAAATGAGACATCACATGTTCAAAGATCAAAGGTCAAAAGGAAAATTAGCATAATCACTTAATCATAGCTGCACAGATGACCTACATTAGAGAGAGGAAGACAGCTAATCTCTTCTCGGCTGGAAAGTAACCACTTCAATAATGAAAATGAGGAAATGTCACAATTGTGTCAAGCGTCATGTGCATGACCATGAAAAATATAATGCTAATAATATACATGTTTTACTAAACAAATATATACATCAAAATCATAAATTATGGCAGATGGCTACAATGTTTATTAAACACTACAATACATTCACAGTTTTCTTCCCCTCGGTCAGCCACCTTTTTCATGTTGGGGACTGTCATGTAATGTAACTCTAGCAGACAATCTTTTGCTACCAAATTAATCCCTTACTGTTAGTAATTCAGTCAAATTCAAGTGATCATGACCATTTTATCAGATAATTAACAAATTTAGAAACAGTAACCACAGATCGTTATACTTGTAGGGTAGAGTATAAAGACAGTAGAAAGCGGCACTCAGTACTACCAGTGGTGAGTGCCGCTTTCTGCCTTCTTTATACTTTAGCCTACAAGGTTTAAGTTGTATTCTTTCAAGCTGAGCACCCCATGATCTGAGCATACACACTGGATGATTTCTTTGTGCATTTTAGTGTATTGAGCAATGCCAGCTTTTTCTTTCCTTTTCTAACACTGCTTGTTATATGTTTGTCTGAATTTTGGCATATCAGAGAATCTTTAGATCACACATTTAGGGCTCATCTACATTCTACATGACAGAATGCACATGGAGTGTCAGTTATGTACAAACGTTTTTATGTAAGATTTTTGGTAAATCCCACAAAAAAACCTATAGCATGCTTCCTTGGATGCGAAAGAGGGATTACGGTATATTATTTCCAACTGTATAGCACCTATTTGAGACCATACATCGACACAATGAGCTCATGTGGCTTTTTTGTGAGCTGTTCTATCCCTATGAACTGCTGTATAGGCACTATGTACAGTACATGGCCCAGCTGTGTGAATGATCGTTAAAATTGAGCATAAAATAATTAATACAATGTACCACTACTTGTATTATTGTCTTTGACTATACACTGCGTTCAGAATTATTAGGCAAGTTGTATTTGAGAGGATTCTTTTTATTATTGAACAATAACTATGTTCTCTATCAACCCAAAAGACTCTTAAATATCAAAGCTTAATATTTTTGGAAGTTGGAGTGGATTTTTTTTTAGATTTGGCTATCTTAGGAGGATATCTGTTTGTGCAGGTAACTATTACTGTGCAGATTTATTAGGCAACTTAATAAAAACCAAATATATACCCATCTCACGTGTTTATTTTCACCAGGTAAACCAATATAACAACAAAAAATTTAGAAATGAACATTTCTGACATTCAAAAACAACAACAAAAAAAATCAGTGACCAATATAGCCACCTTTCTTTACAATGACACTCAAAAGCCCTCCATCCATAGATTCTGTCAGTTGCTTGATCTGTTTACGATCAACATTGCATGCCGCAGCCACCACAGCCTCCCAGACACTGTTCGGAGAGGTGTAATGTTTTCACTCCCTGTAGATCTCACATTTTATGAGGGACCACAGGTTCTCTATGGGGTTCAGATCAGGTGAACAAGGGGGCCATGTCATTATTTTTTCTTCTTTTAGACTTTTACTGGGCAGCCACACTGTGGAGTATTTGGATGCATGTGATGGAGCATTGTCCTGCGTGAAAATCATGTTTTTCTTGAACGATACCAACTTCTTCCTGTACCACTGCTTGAAGAAGGTGTCTTCCAGAAACTCCCAGTACGTTTGGGAGTTGAGCTTCACTCCATCCTCAACCCGAAAAGATCCCACAAGTTCATCTTTGATGATACCAGCCCATGCCAGTACCCCACCTCCACCTTGCTGGCGTCTGAGTCGGAGTGGAGCTCTCTGCCCTTTACTGAACCAGCCTCGGGCCCATCCATCTGGCCCATCAAGAGTCACTCTCATTTCATCAGTCCATAAAACCTTAGAAAAATCAGTCTTAAGATATTTCTTGGCCCAGTCTTGATGTTTTATCTAATGTTTCTTGTTCAAAGGTGGTCATTTTTCATCCTTCCTTACCTTGGCCATGTCCCCGAGTATGGCGCACCTTGTGCTTTTTGATACTCCAGTAACGTTGCAGCTCTGCAATATGGCAAAACTGGTGGCAAATGGCATCTTGGCAGCTTGATGCTTGATTTTCCTCAATTCATGGGCAGTTATTTTGCACCTTTTTTATCAACACGCTTCTTGCGACCCTGTTGGCTATTTGCCATGAAACGCTTGATTGTCCGGTGCTCACGCTTCAAAAATTTGGCAATTTCAAGACTGCTGCATCCTTCTGCAAGACATCTCACAATTTTTGACTTTTCAGAGTCCGTCAAATCTTTCTTCTGACCCATTTTGCCGAAGGAAAGGAAGTTGCCTAATAATTAAGCACACCTTATATAGGGTGTTGATGTCATTAGACCACACCTCTCCTCATTACAGAGATGCAAATCACCTGATTTACATAATTGACAGTTGGCTTTCAGGCCTATACGGCTTGCAGTAGGACAACATGTGTAAAAGGATGATGTGAGCAAAATACTCATTTGCCTAATAATTCTGCACACAGTGTAATACGTCAAATGGAAAGTGTCAACAGAAAATAACCTATTGCATAAATATTTTTTTGTGTTAAATGCATTTTTTATTTAATTTTGGAAATGTAAAGGAAGAATTACAGTGACAGGTAATACCTCTATACACAGCCGATAAAACAGGATCCATGAAGTACAATAGGCAATGTGTGAGCTCCTGTCTTGCAACTCTTTTTACAAGGACCAAGGACCTTTGCACACCCTCATTAGATGCTTCAATACAAAAGATAGGGTCTCAGTCAGTCTATTGTTGCTAATGTACATGTGAATTTCCTGAAAGAATAGTTTTTATACAGATAATAATGATGAATAAAAAACAAAGAATGATGAAAAAAAATAACTCAAAAACTTGATTTAACCCCTTAGTGACCTAGACAATTTTGACCTTAATGACCAGGCAAAATTTTTGCAATCTGACCAGTTTCACTTTATGAGGTTATAACTCTAGAACGCTTTAAAGGGAATCTGTCACCTCATTTTTGGCCTATAAGCTGCGGCCACAGCCATCAGGGGCTTATCTACAGCATTCTGTAATGCTGTAGATAAGCCCCCGATGTAACCTGAAAGAGAAGAAAAACAAGTTAGATTAAACTCACCGGGGGGGGCAGGTGCGGTGGGTGTCGCGGTCCAGTCCGGCGCCTCCCATCTTCTAGTGATGACGTCCTCCTCCTTACTTCTGCCGCGGCTCCTGCGGAGACGCACTTTTGACGGTGCGCCGTGCGCGCCAAAATCCGAAAAGTTTGATTTTGGCGCGCACGGCGCACAGTCAAAAGTGCGCAGCGCAGGTCAAAGCGCAACTAGCGCACGGCCTGCGCACGATCTGCGCACCCTATGCTAAAGATAGGGTGCGCCGATCGCAGGCGCTGCTGTGCGCTAGGAGGCGGCGCGACAAGCAAGGGGCGGGCACGCCGGGCAGAGAGCCGGCTCGGGGGCGGAGCTACCCCCGGCCGTGCGTGCGCTTAAAAAGCGCTAATGTGAAACCACCCTTAGCAACATTTTTCTATTTTCACAAGAGTAACAGGAGAAATTGGACCCCATAAATTTGTTGTGAAATTTCTCCTGACTACGCTTGGAAAAGAAGGTGTGATGTTTTGGAACACAGACTTTGATGAAATGGTCTGCCGCGGTCATGTCGCATTTGGAGAGCCCCTGATGTACCTAAACAGTGAAAAAAAAAAAAAAACACAAGTTACCCCATTTTTGAAACTACACTCCTCAAGGATTTTATTCTGGGGTATAGTGAGCCTTTTGTTCCCACAGGTACTACACAGAATTTGATAACATTAGGTTGTCATATTGTACATTTTCATTTTTTTCCTGAAAATGTTGTTTTAGCCCTAAATTTGTAATTTTCACAATGGATAATAGGAGAAAACTGACCCCATAATTTTCCCAACTGTGACTATACACCATATGTGGTCAATAACTTCTGCTTGGGCACTTGGTAGAGCTCGGAAAGGAGAGAGCGCTCTGCCTGGGATAGATTGTAAATGCCATGTCAAATTTGAAGAGCCCCTGACATGTGTAAACAGCAGAAACCCCCAACAAGCAACCCCATTTTGGAAACGTGACCTCTCAAGGAATTCATCTAGGGGTGTAATGAGTATTTTGAACACCTCACAGAATTTTATAAATATTGCATTTTAGTGGTAAAAATCTAAATTTTGTATTTGCTGCAAATTTGTCAGGTACACAAGGGTTAATTGAAACTAGATCCCGGAATTTATTGCGCAATTTTTTACCAATGTGGTGCTGCCCTATATGTTGTCAGAAATTACTGTTAGGCCACACATCACGGCTGAGAAAGAAAGAGTGCTATTTGGCTTTTGACATTTGCAGAGCCCCAAAGGCGCCAGAACTGCAGAAAACCCCCAAAATTTACACCATTGTAGAAACTGCAATTCTCAATGAATTCATCTACGGCTGCAGTGACTATTTTATTTTGTAACATCCAAGTCAGGCTTTTTTTCTGGAGAATTGCAAATCTGACTGTCTAGTACCCATACTTTGTGTCCTCATACAGTGTAGAGCCCCCATATATTGTAGTGCCCCCCATACAATGTGCTTCTGGCGACACACACCCATAAATTGTCAAGTAACTTCTCTCCATTACAATAATGCCAAACATGTCAATCATGTCAATCATCTACAATCAGTAGATTTGGTTTCTAGTACCATCTCTATGCTGATGACACCCAATTATATGCTTCTTCTCCTGACATCACGCCTGCCTTTCTATAAAACACCAGCGATTGTCTAAACGCTGTGTCTAACATCATGTCCTCACTATATTTGAAACTGAACCTGTCAAAGACTGAACTCCTTGTGTTTCCTCCCTCTACTAATGTACCTATACCCGACATTGCCATTTCCGTGTGTGGTTCCACTATTACTCCCCAGCAACATGCCCGCTGTCTTGGCGTCATACTTGACTCCGAGCTTTCCTTTGCCCCCCACATACGATCACTGGCTCACTCTTGTCATCTGCACCTCAAAAACATTTCTAGAATTCGACCTTTTCTTACTTTTGACTCCGCAAAAACTCTTACTGTTTCTCTTATTCATTCTCGTCTCGACTATTGTAACTCTCTTCTAATCGGTCTCCCTCTTACCAAACTCTCCCACCTCCAATCTGTCTTGAATGCTGCAGCCAGGATCATATTCCTCGCCAATCGTTACACCGACGCCTCTACCTTGTGCCAGTCATTACACTGGCTACCCATCCACTCCAGAATCCAGTACAAACTTATTACCCTCACCCACAAAGCTCTCCATAAGAGTCAGTGATAAGCGGTCATAGGAGCGCTTAGGAAGCAACCCAGGGGCAGACAAGGATGTCAGGTCTCCACTGCAGCTCCAGCCGAAAACCTCCAATGGAGGATAGGAGCAATGAGAAAATGGAAAACGGTCTTAGGAGCACAGGAAAGAGACTTAGACAAGAGATGGAGTTAAACCACAACGCAGTTCGATGAAGGATCTGTCTTCATCTGGTGAAGTTTATTAATGACATAGGGGATGGGGTATTTAAATTGGAAGCAGCCAATCACAACAGTCAAAACAGTCACATGTTATGATAGTCACATGTTACAACAAGATGACATCATATATTATAAAAAAAAAAAGAAGAGATAAAAACAACCTATATAAAATGTGAGATAAAACAGCATGAGTTAAACAAGTTTTAAATGTATAAAATGTGCAAAAAGGAGCAATAAAATAATATAGATAAAAATGATTAAAATTATTAACAGGTTAGTAGACCAGTAAAAAGACCAATAAAAAAGCGAGACCCCATATTAATAGTAAAAGCATATAAAAAATAGCATCTAAGTAAAACGCACTGATGATAAAAAGGCAAATAAAGTTATCTGGTCACTTTATCAATAGTTAAATTCAGACCTTCAGGGGCAAGTGTGCCAAGCTTGAATATCCAAAAGCTTTCTCTATTGATTAAACTGTTGAAGCGATCAGCCACGGTATCAGGTATGTGGTCAATAATCGTTAGTTTCAAAGTCTTTGGATTTTTTTAATGCACAGTTAAAAAATGTTTAGAAAGGCTGTGCAGGAGAAAGCCATTTCAGATATTCTGTCGATGCTTGTTCAATCTAGTGTAACAACCCTGCTGGCATCACTGCATGGCCTCCCATCCCCTGCACATCAATTTACTCACTGCTCCGGGTCATGCTGTGAATTCTGTTTGCTGCCAGTCCTATGCTCTGTGCTCTGTGCCTCTGCTCTCCTGCATGGTTCCTGGCTGTGTGTATAGGGGGCGGGGCCGGAACTCTCTGGTTCTTATGCAGTCAGGGGGCACCTGTCTAATCTGTCCCTGACCAATCACCTAGAGCCCTTGACTATTTAGTTCCGCCACACCCACCAACCCTTGCCTGTGCAATGTCTAAAACTCAGTTAGTGTTTTGCTGCTGAGGAAGCCAGGCCCTGTTCTGTGTATCTCCTTCTCTGGAGGAATACTCCTAGCCTTGCTTTGTATTCTTTGTCTGCCCTCCAGGAGGCTGCATATCCTGGTCTCTGTGTCTTGGTCCTAGCTTTGTGTTTACTTGTCCTTCCGCTTGCCAGGAGGCAGAATATCCTGTTCCTTGAGTCTTTGTCCCTGTACCTTGTCTGAACTCTGTCCTACCCCTGCCTCCTTGTCTTTGGCTTCCTTCCCTGCTGTGTCTTTCCTTGTGTCCTCCCTGTCTGAGCCTCTGCACCCTTGCAGCTCCATCTGAGCCTCTGCACCCTTGCAGCTCCATCTGAGCCTCTGCACCCTTTCAGCTCTGTCTGAGCCTCTGCACTCTTGCAGCTCTGTCTGAGCCTCCACCTTTGCAGCTCTGTCTGAGCCTCTGCACCCTTGCAGCTCTGTTTGTGCCGCTGCACCCTTGCAGCTCTGCCTGCTCCTCTCCTGCTGCTGCAGAACCTCTTGCTGCAGCTTCTCCCCACAGACCTTGTGGTTCAGCTTTGCTCTGCTGCTGCAGAACCTCTCGCAGCAGCTTCTCTCCACTGACCTTCTGGTTCAGCTTTGCTCTGCTCCTGCTTGCCCAGTGTCTTCAAGCCGTGCCTGCTTGCCCAGTGTCTCCAAGCCGTGCCTGCTTGCCCAGTGTCTCCAAGCCGTGCCTGCTTGCCCAGTGTCTCCAAGCCACGCCTGCTTGCCCTTTGTCTCCAAGCCTCGCCTGCTTGCCCTGTGTCTCAGCCGTGCCTGTCGTGCCTACCTGCCTGCTTGTCTGTAGCTTCTGTCCAAGTGACTTGTCCCTGAGTGGGATCAGCAGCCACAGCCAGACACCACCCTGGAGTGGCACCCGACAGCTATCTGCCGCACAAGCCTGACCTCACCATCAGAGGCTCCAGTGAAGACCGAGGTAGCTGTCGTAGTCACGCCCCTTCCAGGGTAGTCTGGTTTGTGGCACAGTGGGGCCACAACCCCCCGGCTCGCGCCAATCAGCCAAGGCTCGAGCGTGACATCTAGCATGCATCGTTTGTATGGTTCGACCTACGTACTGTAGGCCTCAACCACATTCAATCAAGTATACCACAAAAATGGATTGACAGTTAACATGAAAATTATTTTTATATGAGGTACCTGTAGTGTTGGATTTAAATTCATGTACCCCATTTAAAATGGAGGTGCAGCAAAGACATTTGGTGGCTCTACATGCATAGCAACCAGGGTTTAGAGAAATTGGGAGAGAGGATAGGGAGCCTGAACTCAAGGTGGGGTTGCTTGGTGCAACAAGGTCCCGTAACTTGGTTCATCACGCAGTCCGACCTGGCATTGGGCAAAATAGCCTTTTATCGAGGATTTATAGATGATCTGTTCATTATCTGGACCGGCACAGAGGAGGAAGCTCTTGAATTCATCTGCAATCTAAATTTGAATGCCTGGGGACTCTGCTTCACAGCTAATACCACCACTATGTCCATCCAATTCCTGGACCTGTTGGTACATGTTGACAATTTGGGAGGGTTTTTCACCACCACACATTTTAAAGAAGTAGATGTGAACAGCTACCTTAGTTTCAGCAGTGGTCATCTACCCAAGTGGACTCCAGAACACTCCATACGGGCAATATTGGCGTATGCGAAAAAATTTCACAGAGGATACTGACTTTATTGAGGAGGCAAAAGTTTTGAAACAGCGGTTTCAGCAGAAAGGCTACCCTAAAAAATTGGTCCAAGATGCATTCCTGAGAGCCAAAACTTTCACACAGAAAGACTGCATAAGCATGATTATGAGTAATAAAACCGCTTGTTCTTCTGGTACGGATCTAGGTAGATGGAGTTTCGTTAACACTTTCAACCAAGCCTATGGGTTGATTAAGAAGCTCCTTACCAAGTACTAGTTCATCCTGAAAGGGGACCAAGTTTTAACCAAGCATATTCCCCCCCCCGACCTAGAACGGTATTCCGCAGAAACCGCACGTTACGGAACCTTGTTGCACCAAGCAACACCACCTTGAGTTCAGGCTCCCTTATCCTCTCTCCCAATTTCTCTAAACCCTGGTTGCTATGCATGTAGAGCCCCCAAATGTCTTTGCTGCACCTCCATTTTAAATGGGGTACACGAATTTAAATCCAACACTACAGGTACCTCATATAAAATTAATTTTCATGTTAACTGTCAATCCATTTTTGTGGTATACTTGATTGAATGTGGTTGCGGCCTACAGTACGTAGGTCGAACCATACAAACGATGCATGCTAGATTGAACAAGCATCGACAGAATATCCGAAATGGCTGTCTCCTGCACAGCCTTTCTAAACATTTTTTAACTGTGCATCAAAAAAATCCAAAGACTTTGAAACTAACGATTATTGACCACATACCTGATACCGTGGCTGATCGCTTCAACAGTTTAATCAATAGGGAAAGCTTTTGGATATTCAAGCTTGGCACACTTGCCCCTGAAGGTCTGAGTTTAACTATTGATAAAGTGACCAGATAAAATGTATTATTATTATTATTATTATAAACATGTGGCTGCTTACTGTGGTTTAGACACAGTGGGGGATAGGAGGGAGGCATTTTGATTAGACAGCACAGAAGTCACTAAATTTTATTTGGGGGGTCAGGAGCCATTTCGTTTTTCCAGAGTCTTTGTTCCACCTGTAATGTGGGAACCTCCTATAGTTCCAGTGACAGACAATGGACCTGAGTGGGGGCTGGTTTTATGGAATAAATAAGGGGTTTTATTGGTAACATTTTAGGGTGCATAATGCTTTTCGATCACTTCCAGTATAAGGCTGGGATCACATTCTTGTGTACTACATTGAGCACTTATGTCGGGGTTTCCGTGTAAATCCCACAAAAATGCAATTCAGGCATAACTCTCAATGGAACCACCCACCATAAGGCAGGTGGAGACACTTCGTACTCCGTTTAGCGTCTGCTCCGCTGGTGTCCATCTTTTTAGGCATGCACAGATCTGTGGTCATCCACACGTGCGTTAAACCAGTGGTCCCCAACCTTTTTTGCACCAGGGACCAGTTTCAAGCAAGACCATTCTTCCATGGCCCGGCAGGGCGGGGATGGAGGTGTGGCAGGGGCGGGGCTTTGGACATAAGGGGGCGGGGCTATGGACACGGTTGTAGTGTAGCAGTGCATACTTATAATTAAATAACATTTATAATGTGGCTCAACTCACCATAGGTTTTGAATGAGTGCTCCATCACCCCATCATTGCCTGCTCCATCACCCCATCATTGCCTTCACCCCATCACTGCCGTCTCTCCATCATTGCCTTCACCCCATCACTGCCGTCTCTCCATCATTGCCTTCACCCCATCACTCCCTTCTCCCCATCATTGCCTTCACCCCATCACTGCCGTCTCTCCATCATTGCCTTCACCCCATCACTCCCTTCTCCCCATCATTGCCTTCACCCCATCACTGCCGTCTCTCCATCATTGCCTTCACCCCATCACTGCCGTCTCTCCATCATTGCCTTCACCCCATCACTCCCTTCTCCCCATCATTGCCTTCACCCCATCACTGACGTCTCTCCATCATTGCCTTCACCCCATCACTCCCTTCTCCCCATCATTGCCTTCACCCCATCACTGACATCTCTCCATCACTCCCATCATGGCCTTCTCCCATCACCCCAGGCATCATGGCCTTCTCTCCCCATCACGGTCTCCTCCTCATGTCCCCATCTCCTCCAGGGCCAGGCTCCACCTACACAAACACAGACAAACACACACACACAGACATACATGTACACACACAGACACACATACATACACACACACATCATATATACACACACACAGACACCACCTCTCTCCTCACCTGTACGCAGCATCGCCCGCGCTTTCTCACTCTGACACAGCAGCGGCGCGCTCCTCTCTGTGTCAGTCAGAGACAGGAAGCGCGGGCGGCGGGCAGGAAGCTGGACGGGTCCTTGCAGCTCCGCTCCTGCTATTCCCTCTTGCAGGCAGCGGAGCTGCTTGGATCGCTCCCTGGCCGCCGCTACACATGAGGGCAGTCTAAGAATTGCTGCGCACCGTCCCAGCCCCCGCTACGCCACTGACCGCCCCTGGCTCCCCTTGTGTCCGCGGACTGGCAACCGGCAAGGGCACTGCAGCGGCCTGGTGCTGGGCCGCGGACCGGCTGTTGGGGACCCCTGCGTTAAACAGACACCTAAAATAATGGGACACCGCTAGAACACATACCAGTCCAAAGTGTCTCCATGTGCCTCATAAGTGAGTGGTTCTGTCCTGGGTTTCGTATCATTCGCGGTTTTAGGGAATTTACACGGAAACCCCGACGTAAGTGCTCAGCGGATAACGCACGATAAATGTGAGCCGAGCTTTATTCCGATTTTTCGGAGCAAAAAAATGTCAGTACAAGAAGACTAGTTCTTAATTTTGCGTTGTTCACCGTGCGGTGATGTAGCGGATTTATTCTTCAGGGTTTTGCTCCTGTCACACAGTAAAAAATTTTTTTTATAAAAAGTATTTTTTTTGTCGCCATATTCTGAGAGCTGTATCTTTTTTATTTTTTGACGAACAGAGCTGTATGAGGGGTTCTTTTTTGCAGGAGAAATTACAGATTTTTTTGGTACAATTTTTGATAAATAATATTTTCGATTGCTTTTTACCAGCAATTCAGTTATTGTTTTTATTGTCATTTTTTTCACCAAGCTGTAAAAGTGATATGACCAATTTGTTTGTCGGGTCGGTACGATTACAGTGATATCGGATTTATATTTTTATATGATTTGCTATTTTTACACACTAAAAACAATATTTTAGCAAAATGAATGTATTTTTTCGACAAATGAGCAATATTAGGGCTTGTTTGTGCAGGACAGTTTGGCGTTTTCATTTGTATTCAGTTTGATGAAAAAACAATATTTTTGGCATGATTTGTATTATTTTTTATGGCGTTTGCTAAACGGAATAAATAATGTGTCAGTTTTATAGTGCGGGTACTGTCAATTATGTGCACTTTTTTGTTTATTTTTGTTTTATCACAAACACTGCGTTTTGAGTGGCAAAACGGCTTTTCGTGATTTGTGTGCCTTTTTTGAAAAACTTTTTTACATATTTTATTTTTTCCACTTTTTTACTTAGTCCCACTGTGGGACATGTATTTTTACTTTGATCACTTGTCTCATGTACTCCTGTGCATGAGACTGTCAGTGTCTCACTGACACAGCCTGTGAGACCCAGCTTATAACTGGATCTCATAGGCCACCACACCGAGGTAATCACATGACCTGAGGGTACCATGGTAACCATCGGGACCCGCGATTCTCATCTTGGGGGTGCAATGGACACTAAGGGGGTCTTGTGACCCCCTTGCAACAACTTAAGTACGGCTGTTGTGATAGACAGTGCTATTTAAGGTGTTAATCGGCCCCAATCGGTCGCAAACCCATCCAGATCAGATACTGCAGGGTGTCAGCTGTCGTATACAGCTGATACCCACAGGAATCGCCACGTTTTAAAACAGCAGTGAGTGAATAAGGCTCCTTAATGACTGCCGTTTTAATGCGTATTGGCGGTTGTTAGGGGGGTTATTCAATAGGTGATTTTTTGATGACACGTTCCTTTTAAGAGATATGCCACGGTCACTGAGGCAGTAAGTAATATCTGATTGACATGCAGAAATGAGAACATCATTTGACGAAGAAGGTGGCATCACAATGGAAAATGTCATCAAATTTGTTACATATCATGTTGTATTTGTTACATAAGTTACATATTTTTTGGGCAATGTCAGAGGGTCAGCTAGCACAGCAGAAATCAGTTGATTCGCCTGGTAGCACTCTCTCTCCACTCCACCTCCATACACAGGAATACTCGGCTCAAAATATTGATGTGTTTTCAATGGTGATAGGGGACACCTCTGGCAGTCACACATTTCGATTTATAACAAAAGGATTATCAGGTGGGATGGAATCAGCAGACCTCATGTACACATGACTGGCTCGGGTGACATCTGTTGTATTGGTTAGTGTGACTTTAATCTAAGTTGTATGGGGGCCAATAGCTTGATAAGTCTTTGTTGAAGGCATTTTTATGGAAAAAGTTTTAAAAAATTGCCTTTTATTCTTTAAAGGGAATCTGTCGCCATGTCACCAGTTGGGATGTGCAGACCTGTGGAAGTTCTGGTCCTGGTACCTGACCTGAACTTCAGTGCAAAGTTCTGTTCGGGTATCAGAACTGTACCTGAACTTGAAACAGAACCTGAACTCCATTGGATATGGAAAAAACCTCTCTCTCCAATAGACTTCCCCCGGAACTCTGAACATTGCAACAGACTTTCGGGAGAAGTCCGTGTTCGGCGTTTAGCACCGTACACTAACTGTCCGGTATGAATCCTGAACTTTTAAGTTTGGGTTCGCTCATCTCTAGTCACCAGGTTGGTTTTTGCTACCCCATCTGAGAGAAGCATGATGTAGGGGAAAAGATCCTTATTCCAGTGATGTATCAATTAATGGTTTCTTTGCTGTCAGTTTGCTAAAAATCACTGTTTTATCTGTTGCAGTTCTAGCAGTTTTCTGAATGCTGCGCTCTGTATAACTCAGCCCACATCACTGAAAATTGACAATCAGTGGTGGGGGTGGGGATACACAGAGCTCATGAGTATGGAGGACTACATGGCAGCAGGTTTATTAGTCCTCTAGTGATGATCTCCTCCTGATAAAACTGTGATTTTATCAAAACTATAGAAAGCAGCCCAGAAAGTAACACATTACTGTAATCAGAGTGTCTGTCTCTACATTTTACTGCTCTCAGAATAGGTGACAAAACCTAGTAGCAAATTCCCTTGAAGTGAATAGCTGTAATGATACCGATACTGTCACTGATGAAGCCTAGGGGGCGCTATCAGGGGGCACAGGACCGAATGCAGGGAGTGGAAGAACTAAGGCATGCAGTGCGCACAGGACCTGAGACTAAGCAGTGCACACAGGACCTGAGACGAGTCACGTGACCACAGGTGGCAGAGTCACCGCATGTCAGTATAGGGAAAGCAGCCGAGAGCACGGAGTACAGGGCACAGAACGTTATCATAGTCAGTGGAGAGCCGAGGGTCAAAAGTAGGGATGAGCGAGCATAATCGTGGGTATTCGGTACTCGGCGAGTAGTGTACTCGTGGTACTCGGAACATAGCGAGTATTTCACTACTCACCTCGCACTACTCGGATCTCCTGCCCAGCATTTGCCAATCACAGTAATGCCGCAGCCTTCTTGGTTGTGGGCGGCATTATGATTGGCTGACCGCCCAGCGTCATAGCCTATGAGTCATAGCCTGGCTCTATCTAAGCCCTGCTGCAGCCATTTTCTGCACATTGCATGCAGAACACAGCTAGTGTAGGTAGAGTGTGAGCAGCTGCTAGGGAGAGTTGTGTTTGTTTCTGCAAATCATCCAGAAATCTTCTGTAAAACCCAAAAGCTCTTTTCAGAGCTGAAAGTATAAGGTCGGGGACTGATTAGTGACAGTTTTCCCAGCTATTTTTGGTGTCTCATTTACCCCTGCAGGGCAATTTTTTTCTGCCGTTGCGGTGCTGTGTTCACAGCGAATGGGACGCATGCATGGTACTGCACAACTGACACTCAGCCAGCACCGCTGTCTTGTGTGGTGACTGGGGTGCGTAATCTCACCTTAAACCTCAGGGCAATTTTTTAGTGGCAGCACCGCTGTCTTGTGTTGTGACTGGGGTGCATAATCTCGCCTTAAACCTCAGGGCAATTTTTTAGTGGCAGCATCGCTGTCTTGTGTGGTGACTGGGGTGCATAATCTCGCCTTAAACATCAGGGCAATTTTTTAGTGGCAGCATTGCTGTCTTGTGTGTTGACTGGGGTGCGTAATCTTACCTTAAACCTCAGGGAAATTTTTTAGTGGCAGCACCGCTCTTGTGTGATCACTGGGGTGCGTAATCTCACCTTAAGCCTCAGGGCAATATTTTTGTGCTGCTGTGGTGCTTTTTGCAAAACACAAAGCAGTACTAGGCTGCCTTCCACAAATCCCTAACTGCTCCTTGTTCCCCAATATCTGCATCTGAACATCTGCAACTATGGCAGAAAAATCCAAAATTCCTAAAAATGCTGTTGTGAAGGGACAGGGACGTGAACGTGGGGTTGTCATTGGTGCCCAACAAGGCACAGAGTCTGGGAGACCAAAGAAGGTTGCTGCATCTAGGTTCCTGGTGAAATTTCCCAGTCTGGAACATAAACGGGTCTGGAAGCCAGAAGAACAAGAGCAGATACTGTCTTGGATGGCTGAAAAGGCCTCAACGAAATGTTCTAGCAGCACCCAATTGTCCATGATAAAAAAAAGTCTACTGTCCATGTAGAGAACACTGGGTCATCCTTTTCTCAACCTGTTCCTAGTTCATCACCCGGTCAGGAGTTACAGGAAACATTTGACCCCAACCTTGGTCACTCTGAGGATCTGTTTGATCCATTTCCTTTAGTTGCCTCTGGCCTCTCACCGCGCGACATTGAAGAAGAACATGAGTGGGTATCGTCTGTTGATGATGGCCAAATATTTGAAACCCCATGGCCAGAAGAAAGCCTCTTTCATCCACGTGATATACCAGGTGAAGAGGTGGAGTCTGATGGTGATGACACACAGTTGCCATATGGCCAGTCGCCAATATCAACACGGAAGGAGGATGACATGGACGATGAGGTTGTCGATGATGAGACCTCCAATCTGACCTGGACCGTTGGCACGCATAGCCAGCACAGCAGCACAGAGGAAGAAGGTGGATACGTAGCACCAACAAAGGCACCAAGGGCTACTGGTTTGAGCAGAGTGTGAAGTATGTCAACTGTTGCCAAGAGCAATCCCTCTGTGCGACAAGTCAAGACAAGGGTGCGTTCTGCTGCTCTCTGGAAATTTTTTTCCGATAGTCCTTCTGAACCAAATGTTGTCATCTGTAGCATCTGCCATACGAAGCTGAGCAGTGGCCAGGGCAAAGGCAACCAAAGCACCACAAGTATGCAGAAACACAGGGCAGCCAAGCACTCTAGTCGGTGGGCTGAACAACAGGGTACGAAATCAGTGTCTGCGACTGCGGGTCAAACCACTGCCATGTCGCCTGTGATACATCCTTTCCAATCTGCTGGGTAGGAAGCAGGTGATCATCATACCTCTTGCTCACAAGCTGCGGTTGCACAGACACAGGCCACAACAAGTTCATCCACTTGTTTGTCCCAAGAAAGTGTCCAATTGTCCGTGCCCCAGATGTATGAAAGGAGGCGTAAATACTAAGCCACGCACCCACAAGCACAAATACTGAACATTGCCATGTTGCTAGCCGTGGAGATGTTGCCGTTTAGGCTTGTGGGGACACAGTCGTTCCGTGATCTTTTGGCTGTGGCTGCCCCACGATACTTGGTTCCAAGCCGGCACTATTTTTCCCAGTGTGCCGTCCCTGCATCACACCAGCATGTCTTAAACAATGTAAAGCGTGCTCTCAACAACGCCATAACCGGGAAGGTCCATCTTACAACAGACTTGTGGACAAGTAGTTGTGGCCAGGGACGATACATCTCTGTCACGGCACACTGGCTCAACCTGGTGGAGGGTGGGACAAAGTCTCAAACTGGACCATCATCACATATCCTACCCATGCCACGAATAGCGGACCCAACCTCAATCAGGGTTTCCGCCTCATCATATACGTCCAGTCTCCCCTCTTCCTCCTCCTCCGCCTCGTCATCCTATGCTGAATTACCCTCCACATCACTCCCAAGTTGGGCTCTGTGCATCAGCGCATCGGCAAAGCGGCAACACACTCTGCTGAAGCTGATCTGCTTAGGTGAAACACCACACACTGCATCAGAGCTGTGGCAAGGACTAAAACAACAGACCGATTAGTGGCTCTCCCCACTACGAATCCAACCTGGTCTGGTTGTCTGCGACAACGGGTGTAACCTGGTGGTGGCTTTAAAGCTCGGAAAGCAGGTACACGTGCCATGCATGGCTCACGTGCTGAACCTAGTGGTGCAGAAATTTATAAAAACATACCCTGACTTGCCGTACCTACTTGAGAAGGTGCGCTGTATTTGCGCCCATTTCCGCCATTCCTCAACCGCTGTTGCTGGTCTTGCAGCGCTTCAAAAGAAATTTAATTTGCCAAACCACAGATCATTTGCTACCTGCCAACACGGTGGAACTCAACATATCATATGTTGGCAAGGGTAAGTGAGCAGCAGAGGGCACTTGCTGAATACCAGCTTAAATATGCCTGTTACACTGAGACTCAGCCAAGACACATAACAACTGTCAACTGTCGAGTAGGTGTGGATCGCTGATATTTGTGAGGTGCTTGATAACTTTGAGTACTGCACCAAGCTTGTGAGCGGTGATCAGGCTATTATCAGCGTAACCATCCCTATGCTATGTCTGCTGAAAAAAATCACTGCAGAATCAAAAAATAGAATCTTTGCATGCCCAGCAGCTGGGTATGGAGCAAGATTTCACAATAGGTGATCCTACCCAGCCCAGCCAATATCATCAGGTAACATTGGGGGATGAAGATGATGATGAAAATGAGGAGGGAGAGGACTTATTTTTCAGTGGTACCAAGCGGACACCTCATGCTACAGAGGGGAATCCCAACCCCAGCTTCATGTCTGTCCAGCATGGGTGGGCTGGAGAGGAGGAGGTGGAGGAGGAGAGCCAGTGTGAGGAGAGGATGGGTATTGTTCCTCCTTCTGGGATCACAGAAGATTTGCCTCTTTGTAGCTTGGCACAAATGGTACAATTCATATCTGACTGTCTGTGCCAAGACCCTCGCGTAATCCACATTTTCAATAGCAAACTATACTGGTTGTCCACCTTTCTAGACCCACGGTACAAGGACAAATTTCCTTCGCTACTGTTGCAGTCACCAAGGGGTTTCACAATGGAATCCTTCAAGAAGACCATTGTCGATCATTTCATGGCAACAGCATCCTCAGACATCACGGCTAGCAGAGGTAGCAGCTCTGTGCAACAGCATGCATTAATGGGGAGAGACACGCCAAGCAGGTCCAAAAGAGGTGGTGGTAAAATGTCCACAAACTGGGCCATCTTCAATAAACCGGCTCATCACCAAGGACTAGCTGGAACAGTAACAATGTCAAGGAGGGAGAAGTTGAACAAGATGGTCAACGACTATCTGAGTGACCATACCTGCGTCCTTCCTGACGCTTCTGTTTGTTTAATTACTGGGTATCCAAGCTGCATAGTTGGCCAGACCTCTCCTTATGTGCCTTGGAGGTGCTGGTCTGCCCTGCTGCTAGTGTGATGTCAGAGCGTGTTTGCTCTTATGGCACTTCTGATATATGACTGGCACTGCGTAAGTGGCGTACGAGTCCCACTCTGCCGGCAAAAAAACACAGGACTTCAAATAGTGTTTGTACATTCTAGTGAAGCAGTGGTGTAAAACCACTCATGCAGCCCATGACCAGGTGCCCCCATGTTATATACATTTGTTTACAGCATACATTTTTTTTAACATTTACACATTTCTTAGCCTTTTCCTCAGCCCCCAGACCGCTTTGTAGGGTCCAGCAGACAATTACTCGCATTTTCCATTGACTATCATTGGACTCGCTAATCGTACCGAATACCCGACTATTACGGAATACTCAGTACGAGTATAGCGAGTCCGAATACTTCAGTACTTGCTGATCCCTAGTCAAAAGCAAAACGAGATCAAGGTGCCTAGGGATAAGACAAAGAGTAAACCGAGACGAACCAAGGGGTCAGAGAACCAGGAAGGACAGGTCAGCACAGACCAGGACACAGAGGCAGAAGTCAGGGGACAAACCGTGTCATACGCAGCAAAGCTCACACGCTTAGAGGCACATCAATTACAGATGAGTAACCTCGGTCAGCCACCTCTAACCGAGTACATGGAAGCAGGGCTGTGGAGTCGGAGTCGTGGAGTCGGAGCTCATTTTGGTGGAGTCGGAGTCGGTATAAAATGGTCCAAGAGTATAGAAATTCCAGGCTCTACCACCCGTTGAGGGTGCTCTGGGGGTAAAAAACTATATACAAGTAATAAAGTAAACCCCGGCACTCAAATGAGGACAAAGGAATAAATGCATAAGTGAATTTATTGTCACACTGCAAAGGGAACCTAACCAGAGCAACAGCACCAACGTTTCGGCATAAAGCCTTTCTCAAGGTAGTTGCCTGAAGAGGTGTGAAAAAATAACAAAAATAGTGAGTGCATTTATGTACATGTGATACATAGAATGAATACATACACAAATAATACAAATAATACAAATATGCATAGAAAATGTACTGCGGACGGAACGTACATTACTGGTTAGAGCAGGACAACACGGGTCTCACAGGACAACCGAGTATTTTCAAATGGAGGTAAGGTTCCATACATTTCGCAGAGTGTGCTTCTTAGTCACATGGGGAAAAAAATTCAACATAAGTGGACAAATATGTACCAAAAAAGAGGCAATATTGGTCAAGGCACAAATAAAGCAACAGCCAAAGATAGTATCCGTATGGGGAAGGGAAAAAAAGGGAAAAGAGAAAAGAAAAGCAGAAAGAAGGAAAGAGAAAGAAAGGAGAAGAAGAGAAAAGAAGGAGCGAAAAAGAGAAAAAAAGAAGAGAGGAGCGAGAAAAGAAAAAGAAAGAGAGGGGGAAAAAAGGAAAAAAGAACAAGGAAAAAAAGAGGGGGGAAAGAAAGAAGAGAAAGAAAAAGAAGAGAGAAAGAGAGAAGAGGAAAAAGAAAAAGGAAAAGAAAACAAGGAAAAAGATACGGAAAAAAGAAGAGACGAAGAGTGGAACAGAAAAGGAGAAGGGGAAGAGAGAAGAGAAAAGAGGAACGAAAAGGAGGGGGAAGAAAGGAGAAAAGAAAGCAGGGGGAAGAGAGAAGGAGGAAAAAAGGGAAAGAAAAGAAAATAGGAGCTGGGAAAAAGATAAGAGGGGGGAAAAGGGGGAAAAAAGGGGGAGGGGGAAAAAAAGGAAAAAAGGAAAGAGAAATAAAGTAGAAGAAAGAGGAAAAGGGAAAACAGAAAAAGAAAATAGGAAAGGAAAAAGAAGGGGGAAAGAAGAAAAGAGAGATGAAAAAGAAGGGAGATAGAATGACAGAGGGAGAGAAAAGAGTGAGAGAAAGATAGAATAACAAGAGGGAAGAGAGGAACACAGCAAGTAGGCACAGTTGACAGCAAGAATGCACCAAAGAGAAGGGGGGAACACAGCAAGTAGGCACAGATGGCAGCCACAGGAGGGCAGAACACGTACCGTGGGTGGAGGAGTGATCAGGTCACTATGCTAGGTGAGTGGATGATGGATGGACGCCTGAAAAGTAAACGAGTATGGTAAAACAGCAAAACAAGAGAGGAGTGAGAGATCAGGACCAGAGGTACCTGCAGTAGAGGTGTGGGACAGGCACATGTGGCGGTGGGAACGGCTGCGGCGGCGTGGTATAGACCGGATGGACGGCGCCATTATAAAGGGGCCGGCAGTATGAAGGAGACGGCGTCATGTCCGGTGGCGCGTAGTAGGGCACGCACATGGGGGGACAGTGTGCGCATGTCCATGACGCGCTCAGTCATGAGACTGCGCGGTGGCGCGCGGTGGAGTGCAATGGGACGCTCATAAAGGGACAGACTATGTGCGCATGTCTATGGTGCGCAAAATGGGAGTGGGGTTGCCAATGGGGCGGCCATATTACCTGTTGCAGGGGGTGAACGGGGATGTATCGCTGGAAGGGTATGGGAAAGATGGGGATCAGTTGTGTGAGATCTAGAAAGAAAAAAAGAGAAATAAATATTATGAAAAGAAAAGGAACATAACAAGAAAAAGAGAAAACACATGGGTACATACATATATACCCACATTTATATATATATACACATATATGCACCGAAGCGTATACGAATAAATGTGAACCCAGAGGGACAAAAAATAAAACGGCATATAGAAAATCGAAATCCATCAAAGCAAGCATAAAAGCCACCAGTAATGCAGTCCCATATACAAGATAAAGGTACAATAGGGCATAAGGTATAAATCAACGGGGGGCATCGTATTCCTTATTAAGCCCTAATGGCTCTAGGGTTTGGAGGGTATGGATCCAAAACGCCTCGCGTTCCCTGAGGGTATTAATGCGATTCCCGCCGCGGCAGGGTTGGGAGATCTGTTCGATCACTTGAAATCTGAGTTGTGGGATGGAGTGGCCAGCAGTATGAAAATGAGACGGAATAGGTAAGGTAGTCAATTTACAACGGACTACCTTACCTATTCCGTCTCATTTTCATACTGCTGGCCACTCCATCCCACAACTCAGATTTCAAGTGATCGAACAGATCTCCCAACCCCGCCGCGGCGGGAATCGCATTAATACCCTCAGGGAACGCGAGGCGTTTTGGATCCATACCCTCCAAACCCTAGAGCCATTAGGGCTTAATAGGGAATACGATGCCCCCCGTTGATTTATACCTTATGCCCTATTGTACCTTTATCTTGTATATGGGACTGCATTACTGGTGGCTTTTATGCTTGCTTTGATGGATTTCGATTTTCTATATGCCGTTTTATTTTTTGTCCCTCTGGGTTCACATTTATTCGTATACGCTTCGGTGCATATATGTGTATATATATATAAATGTGGGTATATATGTATGTACCCATGTGTTTTCTCTCTTTCTTGTTATGTTCCTTTTCTTTTCATAATATTTATTTCTCTTTTTTTCTTTCTAGATCTCACACAACTGATCCCCACCTTTCCCATACCCTTCCAGCAATACATCCCCGTTCACCCCCTGCAACAGGTAATATGGCCGCCCCATTGGCCGCCCCACTCCCATTTTGCGCACCATAGACATGCGCACATAGTCTGTCCCTTTATGTGCGTCCCATTGCACTCCACCGCGCGCCACCGCGCGGTCTCATGACTGAGCGCGTCACGGACATGCGCACACTGTCCCCCCATGTGCGTGCCCTACTACGCACCACCGGACATGACACCGTCTCCTTCATACTGCCGGCCCCTTTATAATGGCGCCGTCCATCCGGTCTATACCACGCCGCCGCAGCCGTTCCCACCGCCACATGTGCCTGTCCCGCACCTCTACTGCAGGTACCTCTGGTCCTGATCTCTCACTCCTCTCTTGTTTTGCTCTGTTTTACCATACTCGTTTACTTTTCAGGCGTCCATCCATCATCCACTCACCTAGCATAGTGACCTGATCACTCCTCCACCCACGGTACGTGTTCTGCCCTCCTGAGGCTGCCATCTGTGCCTACTTGCTGTGTTCCCCCCTTCTCTCCGGTGCATTCTTGCTGTCAACTGTGCCTACTCGCTGTGTTCCTCTCTTCCCTCTTGTTATTCTATCTTTCTCTCACTCTTTTCTCTCCCTCTGTCATTCTATCTCCCTTCTTTTTCATCTCTCTTTTCTTCTTTCCCCCTTCTTTTTCCTTTCCTATTTTCTTTTTCTGTTTTCACTTTTCCTCTTTCTTCTACTTTATTTCTCTTTCCTTTTTTCCTTCCCCCCCTCCCCCCTTTTTTCCCCTTTTCCCCACCCTCTTATCTTTTTCCCAGCTCCTATTTTCTTTTCTTTCCCTTTTTTCCTCCTTCTCTCTTCCCCCTGCTTTCTTTTCTCCTCTTTCTTCCCCCTCCCTTTCGTTCCTCTTTTCTCTTCTCTCTTCCCCTCCTTCTCCTTTTCTGTTCCACTCTTCGTCTCTTCTCCTTTTTTCCGTATCTTTTTCCTTCTGTTTTCTTTTCCTTTTTCTTTTTCCTCTTCTCTCTTTCTCTCTTCTTTTCTCTTTCTCTCTCTCTCCTCTTTTTCTTTCTCTTCTTTCTTCCCCCCCTCTTTTTTTCCTTGTTCTTTTTTCCTTTTTTCCTCCTCTCTTTCTTTTCCTTTTCTCGCTCCTCTCTTCTTTTTTTCTCTTTTTTCTCTCTTTCGCTCCTTCTTTTCTCTTCTTCTCCTTTCTTTCTCTTTCCTTCTTTCTGCTTTTCTTTTCTCTTTTCCCTTTTTTTCCCTTCCCCATACGGATACTATCTTTGGCTGTTGCATTATTTGTGCCTTGACCAATATTGCCTCTTTTTTGGTACATATTTGTCCACTTATGTTGAATTTTTTTCCCCATGTGACTAAGAAGCACACTCTGCGAAATGTATGGAACCTTACCTCCATTTGAAAATACTCGGTTGTCCTGTGAGACCCGTGTTGTCCTGCTCTAACCAGTAATGTACGTTCCGTCCGCAGTACATTTTCTATGCATATTTGTATTATTTGTATTATTTGTGTATGTATTCATTCTATGTATCACATGTACATAAATGCACTCACTATTTTTGTTATTTTTTCACACCTCTTCAGACAACTACCTTGAGAAAGGCTTTATGCCGAAACGTTGGTGCTGTTGCTCTGGTTAGGTTCCCTTTGCAGTGTGTCAATAAATTCACTTATGCATTTATTCCTTTGTCCTCATTTGAGTGCCGGGGTTTACTTTATTACTGGTATAAAATGGTCCGACTCCGACTCCTAAAATATATAATAAATTGGGTACAGTAGTTCAATGCAGAATGTGCTGAATGTTTTTTCATAGGAATTTGGGAAAGTTATGAAATGTCCTATAAATGGCTGTTCTATTCCTGATCTAAGGCTACATTCACACACAGCATTTTTGCTGCGTTTTTTGAGGATACGTTTTTCAGCTGCAAAAGCAGATCAGCTTTTGAAAAAGCCGCCTCACCTGAAAGGTTTTTGAGCTCATAGATAATGTTTTCAATAGCAAAAGCAGATTAGAAATCTGCTCTATCTATCCATTTATCCATATCTGTCTATCCATATCTTATCTGTACCAAAAAGAATGAAAGCCGGGTAGCACACAGACTAACACTCCTTTTTTTTTAGCACCAGTCAGGTACACCTCATAGCTGCCCAAAAGGACGCCCAGGACAGGCATTGCTCGTCTTCAGTAACATATCAACATCAATTGATAGTTGGAATAAATAGACTGCATTCACCACATCTTAAGGTGCAGGCTTTATTTTCAAGTGTAGGGGTGTGCAGTATAAGGTTCTGCAGCAGCTGAGGTGTGCAGTATGAGATTCTGCGGAACATTATGAGGTTCCCCCCCTAATTTTGATCCTGGCTAAAACCATTTCTTATAGATATGGCGAACCCTCAGGTAACCATAAATGAAGGTCAGTGGACACAGGTGGCTGAATTGAAGGAATTGCTTAATCACCTATTTACCGTGACTAAAAAATTACAAGCTGAGGATTTAACTCCTGGCATTTTCATAAGGGAGTGGAAGAACTTGCTATTTTGCCTGTCCCAAAGAGGAGATTTAATTGCAGATGGCATTTCTGCTTCAATGAAACGGAGAGAGACACAGCTATTGGAAAATAACTTTTTTCTGGCAGCTGTTTATGTGGACCCAAGTCATCGTATATTGCTTGATGATCAACAGCTTACTAAAGGAAAAGAAGCTCTGACTGAGGTAGCAGTTAGGATGAGTGGCCTACAGGAGGACTGCCAGGCGCAAGAGGACTTGGGTCCTGACATTGCTACTGCTGCCATATCTTCATTCTCATCAGATGAGGAGTTTGACTTTGACAAGTATTTGGATGATATGGAGCAGGCAAAGCGTTGCTGTAAGGAAAAAGATTTCACTCCGTCTCCTATAGCAAGCAGATTGACCATATTTCAGCAAAATGTTTCACTTGCTCTCAAAGAAAAAGAAAAATTCAACCGTTCATCAAAACTGACTGTGCATGAGGCAATTCCTTTATACTTGGAAATTGTTAGAAATGTTGCCCATGTGGTTACAGCTTTGCCTCCAACCCAAGTTAGTGTAGAGAGGTTGTTCTCTGGCCTTAAAATTATTAGGTCAGATTTTAGGCCATCTATGAAGGAGGATCTGATGGAGGCAATTCTATTTCTTAGAACAAATTCATAGACTGCACAAATGTTATTTAGTATGTTTTTGTTGAAAACTGTTTTTTGCCACTTACATCGTTTATTACATAGTGTTATATATATACTGTATATATATATATATATCTATATACAGTGGGGCAAAAAAGTATTTAGTCAGTCTGCAATAGTGCAAGTTCCACCACTTAAAAAGATGAGAGGCGTCTGTAATTTACATCATAGGTAGACCTCAACTATGGGAGACAAACTGAGAAAAAAAAATCCAGAAAATCACATTGTCTGTTTTTTTTTCATTTTATTTGCATATTATGGTGGAAAATAAGTATTTGGTCAGAAACAAAATTTCATCACAATACTTTGTGATATATCCTTTGTTGGCAATGACAGAGGTCAAACGTTTTCTGTAAGTCTTCACAAGGTTGCCACACACTGTTGTTGGTATGTTGGCCCATTCCTCCATGCAGATCTCCTCTAGAGCAGAGATGTTTTTGGCTTTTCGCTTGGCAACACGGACTTTCAACTCCCTCCAAAGGTTTTCTATAGGGTTGAGATCTGGAGACTGGCTAGGCCACTCCAGGACCTTGAAATGCTTCTTACGAAGCCACTCCTTTGTTGCCCTGGCGGTGTGCTTTGGATCATTGTCATGTTGAAAGACCCAGCCACGTTTCATCTTCAATGCCCTTGCTGATGGAAGGAGGTTTGCACTCAAAATCTCACGATACATGGACCCATTCATTCTTTCATGTACCCGGATCAGTCGTCCTGGCCCCTTAGCAGAGAAACAGCCCCAAAGCATGATGTTTCCACCACCATGCTTTACAGTAGGTATGGTGTTTGATGGATGCAACTCAGTATTCTTTTTCCTCCAAACACGACAAGTTGTGTTTCTACCAAACAGTTCCAGTTTGGTTTCATCAGACCATAGGACATTCTCCCAAAACTCCTCTGGATCATCCAAATGCTCTCTAGCAAACTTCAGACGGGCCCGGACATGTACAGGCTTAAGCAGTGGGACACGTCTGGCACTGCAGGATCTGAGTCCATGGTGGCGTAGTATGTTACTTAGGGTAGGCCTTGTTACATTGGTCCCAGCTCTCTGCAGTTCATTCACTAGGTCCCCCCGCATGGTTCTGGGATTTTTGCTCACCGTTCTTGTGATCATTCTGACCCCACGGGGTGGGATTTTGCGTGGAGCACCAGATCGAGGGAGATTATCAGTGGTCTTGTATGTCTTCCATTTTCTAATTATTGCTCCCACAGTTGATTTCTTCACTCCAAGCTGGTTGGCTATTGCAGATTCAGTCTTCTCAGCCTGGTGCAGGGCTACAATTTTGTTTCTGGTGTCCTTTGACAGCTCTTTGGTCTTCACCATAGTGGAGTTTGGAGTCAGACTGTTTGAGGGTGTGCACAGGTGTCTTTTTATACTGATAACAAGTTTAAACAGGTGCCATTACTACAGGTAATGAGTGGAGGAAAGAGAAGACTCTTAAAGAAGAAGTTACAGGTCTGTGAGAGCCAGAAATCTTGATTGCTTGTTTCTGACCAAATACTTATTTTCCACCATAATATGCAAATAAAATGAAAAAAAAAACAGACAATGTGATTTTCTGGATTTTTTTTTCTCAGTTTGTCTCCCATAGTTGAGGTCTACCTATGATGTCAATTACAGACGCCTCTCATCTTTTTAAGTGGTGGAACTTGCACTATTGCTGACTGACTAAATACTTTTTTGCCCCACTGTATATGTAATCGATATTACATATTGTATTACATATTTACAGTTTATTACAGTTTTTTGTGTTCTAAAGTTGTATTGGAATTTTTCACTTAAATATAAGCAATATATGTTGGAGTCGGAGACGTGGAGTCGGAGTCTGAGTCGGTGGAAGGGAAATTGAGGAGTCGGAGTCGCAGGTTTGGCTTACCGACTCCACAGCCCTGCATGGAAGTATCATCGACACCAAACCCAGGAACTGCCAACATTAAATAGCCGCTCCAGAACCAAAGAGAAGCGAACTAGAATTAACCCTGACCTGACCAGGATGGAGGCAGAACCATCCTGTCCAGAGTCATGACAATAGCATTTTTATGCCAAAAATAACTCAATGAAGAAAATATGTTCAGAAAAGGACTGTGGGATGTTGGTGGCAGTGAGGTTCCAAAGTGTTAAATACAAAGCAAGTTTCTTGTACAATGGAATGGTATTTTGGGAAATTTAGATCTATCTGGAGCTTCCTTTGCCAGTGTAGCAGTAGTTTATGGACTTTTTATGGTATTGACTTCTATATTAGTGTCTATAAATGGGTAAATAGGTGCAAGTTTGATGAACAACACATTAAACAATTGTAATTCTTCTAAATAGATGTAAATTACTCAGAACATTTATTATAAAGTTAATAGTATAGCAGAGTTAGGCTGTTTGCTGCTTGAAGGGCTACATTTTTACAAATACACTGAAAATTTATTCCCAGTGGCATTAAAAAAAAGACAGAAAATCTACTATATATAGCAGCTGGCTATTAAGAAGCAGCAGGTGACAAAGCGATAATCTCATCTTGGAAAGTTTATTGTAATAGGTTCATGTATATTAGGAAAACTAAGCTGAAATTACAGCCAAAAAGTCAAATACAGTGTATGTTGGTATCTACACATGTGGTCAAAATTGTTGGTACCCCTCGTTTAATGACAGAAAAACCCACAATGGTGAAAGAAATAACTTGAATCTGACAAAAGTAATAATAAATCAAAAATCTGTGAAAATGAACAAATGAAATTCAGACATTGCTTTTCAACCATGCTTCCACAGAATTTAAAAAAAAAAAAAAATAGAACTCATGAAATAGGCCTGGACAGAAGTGATGGATGGTACCCTTAACTTAATATTTTGTTGCACCACCTTTTGAGGCAATCACTGCAATCAAACGATTCCTGTTACTGTCAATGAGACTTCTGCACCTCTCGACAGATATTTTGGCGCACTCCTCAATAGCAAACTGCTCCAGTTGTCTTGTGTTTGAAGGTTGCCTTTTCCAGACTGTTTTAGCTCTTTCCAAAGATGCTCAATAGGATTTAGGTCAGAGCTCATAGAAGGCCACTTCAAAATAATCCATTGGGTTCCACTTAGCCATTCTTGGGTGTTTATAAGCCGTGTGTTTTGGGTCATTATCCTGTTGAAAGACCCATGACCTGCGTCTCAGACCAAGCTTTCTGACACTCGGCAGTGTCATGATCCAGTCCAGAGTTTGTTTTCTGCTATCTTCTCTTTGGACTGGTCATGCAGGGTAATCCCCTCTACCTCGTTCTGGAGCTGGCTGGGCTATTTCTGTCCTCTACAGCCTGCGGACCAGCGTCAGCTATACTGCAAGCTTCCAAGCTAGTGCCTCTGACCTGTATTCCTTTCGTGTTCCTTCTGCCCCTGATTACCTGGACTTGTTATGACATGGCTTGATCTCTAGGCTCTGGTTTTTCCGTTTCTGTTACCACGCTTTCCGACTGGCTTTTGACCCTCTGGCTTGTACCCTGACAACGGCTTACGTCTTATGTCTCTGATACCATGTTCCTGGTAGGTCATGACTTCTCGCTCGTCCCTGTCTACACACTTGCTGTCTCCCTTGGTACTTCTCCTGACAGTTGCTGACTTCGGCTAGTCTAACCACTCTTTCATTACCTGTGACACCTGTACTGTTGCTCTGTGTTACTATGCTGTGTGTGTGTGTGCAACCTCTCTTCCCTCACCATCACCCCCTGGTGGAGGTTGTGCTGTACTGCACTGCAGCAGCACATTGCAGGCAACACATTTCTCTCTAGAATCCCTTGATAGTCTTAAGATTTCATTGTACCCTGCACGTATTCTAGTCACTCTATGCCAGATGCAGCAAAGCAGCCACAAAACATAACAGTCACAGTAGGGACAGTGTTTTTTTTTCTTGATATGCTTCATTTTTCCATTTGTGAACACATAGAGCTGATGTGCCTTGCCACAAAGTTCCATTTTTGTCCCATCTGTCCATAGGACATTCTCCCAGAAGCTTTGTGGCTTGTCAACATGTAGTTTTGCAAATTGCAGTCTGGGTTTTTAATGATTTTTTTTCAACAATGGTGTCCTCCTTGGTCGTCTCCCATTAAGTCCTCTTTGGCTCATACAATGACGGATGGTGCGATCTGACACTGATGTTCCTTGAGCAATAAGTTCACCTTTAATCTGTTTAGAAGTTTTTCTGGGCTCTCTTGTTACCATTCATATTATCTGTCTCTTTGATTTGTCATCAATTTTCCTCCTGCAGCCACGTCCAGGGAGGTTGGCTACAGTCCCATGGAGCTTAAATTTCTGAATAATATGTGCAACTGTAATCACAGGAACATCAAACTGCTTGGAGATGGTTTTATAACTTTTACCTTTAACATGTTTGTCTATAATTTTCTTTCTAATCTCCTGAGACAACTCTTTCCTTCGCTTCCTCTGGTACATGATGAGTGTGATACACACCATGTCACCAAACAGCCCAGTGAGTATCTGTATCCCTCTATACAGGCCCACTCACTGATTCCAAGATTGTAGACACCTGTGATGCTAATTAGTGGACACACCTTGATTTAACATGTCCATTTTGTCACATTATTTTCAGGGGTACCATCATTTATGTCCAGGCCTATTACATGAGTTTTATTTTTTTTTAAATTCTGTGGAAGCATGAATGAAAAGCAATGTCCGGCTTTAATTTGTTCATTTTTATAGATTATTGATTTATTATTACTTGTGTCAGATTCAAGTTTTTTCTGTGACCATTGTGGGTTTTTCTGTCATTAAATGAGGGGTACCAACAATTTTGATCACGTGTGTACATATTGCGTCTGTAGATTATATAGGGAATTTTTGAAAAAAATGACATTAAAGTGATTCCTGTAAGATCCACACTCACATTTCAAAGCGAGTTGAGAATTAAAATTCATTAAGGTTGATAAATGTAAAATCTGGAATATATCTAAATATATTTTTTCATGATTTTAAAGACATGTGCACACTATCAGTATTTGGTCAGTATTTCACATCAGTATTTGTAAGCCCAAACCAAGAGTGGGTGATAAATCCAGAAGTGGTGACGTGTCTCTGTACTTTTCCTCTGATTGTTCCACTCCTTGCTTTGGCTTTCAAATACTGAGGTAAAATACTGACCAAATACTGATAGTGTGCACATAGCCTTAAAAGGAATCACCCCTCATAAGATGTCTATTTGTGCACGCAGATCATAGAAAGTTGAATAAAATCCTGCCTTGATATCTGTAATCCGATGTCTTGTTCCAGAGAAATCAATGTTTTCCTTAACATGTGAGTAACCTGTTAAGATCTATCGGCAGAAAGTAGGTCTCCTCAAGAATCTTCCTCCAGATCTAATTTTCAGTGAAAAAAGGCAATACCAGTGTGAGATATGTAAATCAGGAGAGCAGACTGTCAGTCATAAATGTCTCACTCTGTTAATGCCCCATTTCATTTAAAGTGAGCTTTGAAAACAGATCCTCAGTGAGATCTCTGTCCTGCCCATAGATCTTAACAGCTCATATCAATTTATTCAACTTTCTATGACCTGCATGCGTGCCTAGTCTTAGGAGAATGGATCCTACTGACGGGTTCCCTTTAGGAGAGATAGAGAAATGGAATTGTGGTGATGATTATGTATTAAAGTATTAAACATTAGTAAAGAATTAGAACAATGACATAATGGGAGAGATTTCTGCACACAGCAATGTTCTGCTATATTTTATATTACAGTTCATTCTTTTTCTTCATGATGAGAACCGGTAAATAGATAAAAAGGTAGAAAGGTTGGAAGTTAATGGTTTCGGAATATGGACGTCACAGTATTTGACTTAAATAATCCTGCTGTGTAAACCACTTAATGGATTTAACACTAAATAGAGCTGGCTATAGAACTAAAGAACTCTGACTAAACTGTGTGTTAGCATTGGTCCTAAATCATAGATATAATGCAACCTGTACTGTATGTAGTGATTACTTTTTTTTAATATTGTTGAATAAAACTTATTTAGTGATTAGAAACACTTGTAATTTTATGTAACAAGGTTTTTTATGAGTTCTGTTATTTATCACACAACAAGGACATCTACAGAGTATTTTATCCTTGCCTGAAAATCAGTTTCCAAAGCCCTAATAGAGGTGGTCCATAGCGTACAATCCTAGTGTATTGACGAGAGCGACTAATTGATACAAAGAGCTTCTCTATGCGAAAGCAACTGCCTTGAGATTGCTGATGTTGTTCAGATATTTTGGTTCTCAAGTCCTCAGACAGTTCTCTTTTCCTATTTCTGTTCTGCATGCTTAGTGTGACACACAGACACACGATGCAAAGATGGAGTCGACTTCTTCCCTCTTTATTTGGTTTCAGCTGTGATTTTCATAATGTCCACACCTGTTATTTGCCACGGGTGAGTTTGAACGAGCATCACATGCTTGAAGCAAAGTTATTTTCCCTACAATTTTATAAAGGTGCCAACAATTTTGTCCGGCCCATTTTTGGAGTTTTTTTGTGAGATTATTTCCAGTTTGCCAGTTTTTCTCTGTTTTTTGTGTATAACAAACGTGCAATTGCAATAATTTTCTGGGAGAGATACTTCAATTTCTGAAACAATTTTAAGGGTGCCAACCTTTTCGGCCATGACTGTATATGTTCTAGCAGGGCACTTTCTGGTGTGTTTGGACTGGTATGTCTATGTTCCTTTTTTTTTTTTTACTTGTGTGGAAAAGCGGCACAGAGGTGTAATACATGCAAGATTGATTGACACGAGGACAGAAAGGCAGTGGGGGAAGAAAAGAGGGGAGTAATTCAGTTTATATGTGTTTGGTGGATGTGACCAGTCATTTAGACAGGCTGATTATGGTATCAACCTCCCAATTACTATAGAAGGAGCAGCTTGTGAGCACAAACTGCTGTCTTAAAAAGTGAAATATTGTGCAGACTAAGAAAACAGGGTCATTTATGAGTACACGTCTTCTTACTTTGGAAGTTATGCCTTTGAATGATCAGAATACAAATAAATGATTTCTTCCATTTAGAAAAATCTCTTGAAACACATATTTATTGCTCAGCACACAAGAACTGCGGGAGGGAATGTTAAAATTGTGAGATGTTGAATGCGCTATTTTTCTTACTGTGTGGGGTCTTATGATTTATGGTGTTGCTTGGCTACAGGGACTATCAAGCTGCATTTAATTATTTTCAATAAAATGAATTTAAATAAACTTTGCAATTTCACTAATTAGAAAACTTGCTAACTTTTGATTATATTTAGTGCGGAGATTCATTAGCACACAACACAGCTAAACCTCTGCAGGAACATCAGGAAGCACATCGTACATGACACATCGTGCAGGAGAAAAAAAACAGTATTGTTTTTGAGTAAAAATACCTGGCCGTTATTATGCGTGTCTAGTATAATCTCTATAGCAGTGGATGTAAGAAAATAGCATACTGTAAATGTTGAATGTGGTTATGATATTCCTTGCTTTGTCTGTAGAGCAGAACAGATATATTGTGTAGGGGTTCAGCTCTCTGGTAATTACTTGGATATACACAGGCTTTCAATGTAAAAGAGAAAATAAAGTTTATTGTCCTTCATAAACTTTACAGCTCTAAAATGAAAACAACGTTTCTCTAGCCCAAATGAATAACATAAACAGTCTTTTCTTCAGCACAATACAACAAAGTAAATGTTGCAGTCTCTCCAATCTCAGTATTGCAGGCAGTAGCAGCTCAAGTAGTTTTAAACGCTTTCACCAACATGCACAACTCACTCACTCTGCTAATCTAACTCAGCTGCCTGTTATTAGACTTTTAAGACCCGGTAGGGAGTATGGGAGCAACCTTTCCAATCTAGGCTCTTTTGGTCGATCCTAAATCCTGAACCCAAATTCCAAATAATATGAATTCCCCACAGTGGGCCCCCACATAAGAGAATATCCCAAAAGTATAAATTTCTGTCAATCGCCCCTACACTAGCATCCCACTTGCCTATATGTCTTTTTACCCCCATTCAGTATTCTCCCATCAAGTACTCCCGACACACTGTCCCAGCCAGCTTCAATTACGTCCTCTGACAGGTAGCATCATCCGGTCTTCAGTGTACCAGACATAAATTATCTCCAAACCCCTAAGACTGGTAAATGTGCATCCAGATTATTATTATAGCGCCATTTATTCCATGGCACTTTACATGTGGAAAGCGGTATACATAATAAAAACAAGTACAGTAATCTTGAAAAATACAAGTCACCGACTGGTACAAGAGGAGAGAGGACCCTGCTCGTGAGGGCTCACAATCTACAAGGGATAAGTAAGGATACTGTAGGTCAGGGGAGAGGTGGTTGTGCAACAGTATAGTGAAACAAGGATTACAGCAGATCTGCTCTTCTGTGCAGGGCTACTCACAATAGTCATCATTTTGAGATGTGCTCTTCATACCTGTTTGCTAGACCTGGAGCTAATGCGCAAAGCTGGCAGACAGCCACAAGTCACAATTCATGGGACTGCGAGCCACCTGTAAGGCATGGGACAGAAATGAAAGGTAAACAGACACAAACACAAAACAGGGATAAAAGAAAACCTCTATCATACAAAAGCACTAACCAAGAGGGAGGAGGATAGGGACAGGGAGGAATAAGCTAAATAGGAAAGGGAGGCCAGGAGAAAAATACATATGTACAACAACTCCAAACTTCAACTACTTAGATAAAAGAAAACCTCTATCATACAAAAGCACTAACCAAGAGGGAGGAGGATAGGGACAGGGAGGAGTAAGCTAAATAGGAAAGGGAGGCCAGGAGAAAAACACATATGTACAACAACTCCAAACTTCAACTACTTAGCTTCAGCACACAGCACAGTGTCTCCTAATAGCAAGGAAGCAGCGATTTCACTGGCAGGACAGCAGGTTTGGCCAGGTTTTATAGGAAGAGTTAACGACCAGATCAGGAGCAGCTGAAATTGTTTCTGACCAGCATAGAAAGGGTCATTAACCTCTTCAGCACCAAAGGAAACTAAATTAATTTAATATGGAATCCAAACACACAGGCTCAGTGGAAGATCTGCGATTTACAATATGCAGTGATCTTCTACCCCCAGATATCCTAGCTTGGCGTGACACACTCATGACAACTGTGTATCCCTTTAATAGTCGTAGTCAGTAAGTTGCTGTTTTGCCTAGGGCATTCTTGGCTGTAGCTTTCTGAATAATGAATTAGCTTTATGTACAGCTGGTGAGTTATCCTGTGGTTTTTACATTTTCCACCCATAGTGTTGTTTTACCATAATACACTCCTACTGTTTAATGCGGCAGAGCAAATGTTATGCTTGACTAAAAATAGCAGTGATATTTCCATTGATTGTTTTCATGAATAAGCATTGTTCTCTACAGATAGTAGTATCTAGGTCAGACCTCCGAGACAAGTACATGAATGAATGCAAAGAACTGTGTATTCCCAGTAGCGCTAGGTAACATTTATACTTTGTGACTAATAAAAGTAGGTAGACTAATTCCCCTGCTCACATTGCAATATCATAGTAACAGGGTCCATTTAAGACCTAGTTTAGGACTTATTCCTTTAAATTTATTTTAATAGTAACACATTAACCCTTTAATAGGAAGGTTACTGGATTTTTTATACTAACCCCTTCTTTTCATAACCAAATTTAGTTTTTGTGCTTTCGTCTCTCCTTCTCTACTTTTTAAGATCAATAACTTTTATTTTTCTGTCTACATGGCTGTATGAGGACTTGACTTTTTGAAGGATAAGTTGTAGTTTTGCCGTTTATTTTGCCATATAATGTATTGAAAAATGAAGGACACATTCCCTTTTTGGATATTATTTATATGGCATTCGTTGTGCAGTAAAAAGTGGCCTGGCGACATGATTCTTCAAGTCTGTGTGATTACGTTGATACCAAAGTTCTATAGATTTGTAATATTTTAATGTCCAAAAAAAATCCAGAACAATGTAAAAAATACTTGTGTTTCCATATTGTAGGACTTAGGCTAGTTTCACACTTGCTTTTTTTTGCAGCGCGTTTTTCCCGCAAAAAAACGCATTGAAAAAACGCATACAAAAGCATACAACTGCTGCGTTTTTTTCAAGCATTTTTATGAGCATGCATGAAAAAAACGCAGCGTTTTTAAGCGTTTGTATGCGTTTTTAGTGCGTTTTTACCGCGTTTGCGTTTTTTTCCAACATTAGGTGGCCCCTCACACTAACCCAAACCATGACTTTACTAACCCTGACCCTAACCCTTAACCCTAACCCTGACCCTAACCCTAACCCTAACCCTGACCCTAACCCTTAACCAAACCATACTTAACCCTAACCCAAACCCTAAACCCTAACTAACCCTGACCTTAACCCTAACCCTAACCCTAACCCTGACCCTAACCCTTAACCAAACCATACTTAACCCTAACCCTGACCCTAACCCTGACCCTAACCCTAACCCTGACCCTAACCCTAACCCTTAACCAAACCATACTTAACCCTAACCCTGACCCTAACCCTGACCCTAACCCTTAACCAAACCATACTTAACCCTAACCCTGACCCTAACCCTGACCCTAACCCTAACCCTGACCCTAACCCTAACCCTAAACCCCCTTAACTAACCCTAACTTTACCCAAACCCCTAAATTCCATTGTCTAAACTAATGGTAAAAAAAAAAACGCATGTGCAAAAAAACGCATACATGAGCATGCCAGTGCGCACATATGCGCATCCATAGGCTATAATGGCCAATTTTAGCGCAAAACGTGCGCATACGTGCGCATGCGCTTTTTTGCAGGGCCAAAAAATGCAACATGCTGCGTCTGGAAAATACAAACGCACACCCCAAAAAAACGCAGCGCATGAAAATCGCATACGTGCGCTTACCAGCGCGCAGGTATGCGCACCCATGTTAAATATAGGGGAAAAAACGCATGCGCAGGTATGCGTTTTTTTCCAGCGCTAAAAAACGCAAATGTGAAACCAGCCTTACAACTTTTTTATTCTTCCATTGATGGGTGAAAGCTTGGCGAGATGTAGTTTTTATTACCGTAGTTCCATACAGTATATTTATCACTTTTACAGCAGCTAACAGGTAGGTGCAATGACCAAAAAGTTCAGGTCTGCCATTTTTTTTTTTTACTGCTTTATGGGATAACGAATTTTATACTTTCTTAGATCCAACTTTTATTGATAGAATACAACATGTGTTTATTTTTCCCAAATTATTTTTGGGGGTTTTAGAAAGTACATTTGTTTTATTTTTTAATTTTTAAAATAATTTTTAATAAATATAATGTTTTGTTTCCTCTAGAGGACTTCAACCTGTCGTAATTTGATCCTAATTATATAATTCCATATAGTTACATAGCTTGGTAAAGAAAGACATCCATCCATCAGGTTCCAGCAATGGATGGGGAGGATATTGAATGTAGGGAAGGAGTAGAGGTTTAAACATAATGCATGAACAATAACCCTAAAAAAAAAAACAAATCTCCCCTCCTGAGTATCGATCAGCTGGATGAACATTTAGAACATGAATTTTATACATTCACCTAAGTATTTATGCTGTTCTCTTCTAATAAATGATCTAGGCCTTTTATGAAACCTTATTACAATTCTAGCTGTGACCTTCTACTGAGTCGGGTTGTTCCTCTGGAGATTGAACCATTTTTCTCTCCAGACTGATGGAGTACCTCTTTTGAGGGAATTTTATGTGTAACAGCTTTTGACTATATATTTTTTTTTTATTGTATGGGCCATTTATATACCTTTACAAGTTAATTATATCCATCTTTTATTCCTCCTCTTAAAAGTATATACCGTACATTTAATTCTTTCAATCACTTTTCATAAGTAAGATTTTCCATACTTGTTATCAGTTTTGTGGCTCTTCCATATCTTTTATCATGTCGCATTGCATTATGGTGGAATGAACATTTGTGTATGCTAATATTGCACAATATATGTTTAGACACAAAGGAGTAAACCCATTGCAAGGGCTATGGTATGATACCGTAATTAATTCCTTTTTTAGGGGCAAGCAGTGATACTGTCCCTTTATCCTCGTGCCTATTTGGACTATACACACTATTTTGCCTACCTAATTGAATACTAAGGTATACTGATACTGATTGGAAGTTATAAAAAGAATCATATGACAATAGGGACCTAGGGTCCTTAGGGTCCCCAAGTACGATAGGGACTGAAGCCCCTTAAGGCTCCTAAGTGGATACATGGTTTCAGGTCTATAGTACCATTGAGTGTTTTGTTTGTCTCTGCACGTGCACCTTACTGTTGATAGTTTGTTTTTGTGATTTTAATCAATTTAATAAAGTGTATTAGTTTTATTATTCCGATACCCTAATCCTACTTAATCAGATTGGAATACCATTCACTAAAAATAAAGAGTTTTTCTTCTAGTTTTATTCAGGAAATCTCCCCCATTTTATATTATTCAACTAGATTTCAAATTTTCATGGGGTGAAGAATATCTAAAATGGCAAAATTGATCTGCTGAGCATGGTTCATCTGACAATATTTTAATGGAACTAATTTCCTTACCCATTAAGAGGTTCATTAGTAAAGCTTGTTAATGAGCTGCGGAAGTTCAGACATCTTTTTTGTATACATGACAATACATGTTTGTTAATCATGCTCACAATAAAACCATAGAGAGCAATGATTAATTTTGATTAAAGTATCTTTTAATTTGTTTTGATGGTGTGGAGAATAAGAAAAAAAATGGAAATTTCTCAGAATTATTCATAGTTAAATACCTCCTACTATTTATTTTGGTGGAATAAATTACCATATTGTCATAATAATGTCTTGTAACTTATGGATCTTTTGAAGAGTTTGCAGAGTAGAATTTTGATAATTCTTTGGTAACGGCTGACAAAATACAGTGTGCTTTTGATGAGGAATTATAGCCTCATGAAATAAATTCAATACAATATTGTGAAATGCTTACAAAACCCTTGACAGGCTGCAACTTATATGACAAGTACTATTGGGTGGCCACACACATTATATTGACATCTTGTAACAGAGAAATCAGGTTTTCTTTAACAAGCTAGTAATCTTGCACATGTCTCAGGTTAATGTGATCCAGGAGAATAGGTAAGGAAGGACGTATCTTTCTTTACTTGACAAGATGAGAGGTGTGATTAGCCACATATTACAGAGACTAGTGGAGGAAGGGCCTAAATAATTCCTCATAGCCACTGAAGGGGGGCACAGGGCTGGTTCGCTGTGGGCCAGAACTGAGTCCTAATTGTCTAGAAACCCCTCTTCTAAGCAGGAGTCAGTCATGAGTGTGTTGTGCAGTGGAGTTGGTTCTTTACTGTGTTCTTTCAGGAGTACTTTCTGCCTCCCCGTCCACAGGATTGAGTCCAGTTGTAGCTCCAGACTAGAGGAGACCTTGGGTCTGAGTGAACAGATTTAACTTTACTGTGCAATTCGGTTACACATGGCTGCAGCATACAGAATAAGTCATAATTCCATTTTAGTGATGTTTCCTTTGTTTCATGGCCTATCAGTCTTTGTCTCCTTTCTGCCCCACTTGTCCCTAGCCCAGTTGCTCTTGTTGACCCTAGGGATCCTCCTTTCGACATATCACCTTCCTTGAGGGCCACCATCTTTCCTTTTCTTGACCGACAACTTCCTCACAGGGGGGACAGGATTATGGTTCTCAATACCTCTTACGGACCTCCACCCCAGACTATCCAGGCGTCCAGACAACCTCAGAATGTGTCCTCATGCTGTGGGGAGACCTGGACTGCTTTGCTACATCTGCTTCTTCTTGCTCCTGTTACACACTGTCTTGTCCAGCTTTTACTCTCCACTCCGCTCTCCTGCACTGGTTAGACTCCTCTCTCAACTTGCACTTGCCTGAGTCGTGGATTCTGACTGGCTGAGTAACCTTTTCTATAAACCCTGCGCTAACACCTCCCAAACTGTGGGTTAATCCCAACTCTATTAACTGTTTCATCCATAGTGTAGCACAAACTGTATCCCTATATACTTAGTGTGGTCCCCCTAGTGGAGAAGAAAAGGCGCGCACTCTTGCTGTAAGAATAGGTGCTGACTGAGCGTGGATAAACCACAGGCAAAAGTCAATGGATAAACAGTCGCACTCAAAAATGAATTATTCTTGCACAAAAGTCTTTGAAGAAATTATTGATTTTTTATTTATTTTTTTTAAAAGATTTTTCAATAAGTCAAAATAGTGAAACACCGCAAACAAAGGTCAAATTCCAGATGTGAGTATTATATGGTTACGTTTCGACCTAAACCTAGGTCTTTCTCAAACCATACTCAATAGAAGTTTCAAAGTATAAGATAAGGAAGTGATTTTCTAAAGGTACTGTCACACTTAGCGATGCACCAGCGATCCCGACCAGCGATATGACACGGTCAGGATCGCTGGTGCATCGCTAAGTGTTCGCTAGTGAAGCTGCCACACAGGGAGATCTCACCAGCGACATAGCAGGGGTCGGTGGTCGCTATTTACCTGTCAGACGAGGCGATCCTGACGTCCTCCCGCCCGCGTCCATGCGTCGCTCGTCAGCGCCACAGGAAGCCCAGCAGGAAGCTGACGATGAGAAACGGTCCAGGACGTTCTCGCTCGATCAGCGATAACCAGCGGGGGAGCGGTCGGAGGTAAGTATCAGACATAGCGATATCGCTAGCAATATCGATATAACGTCACAAAAACTAGTGACATTATAGCGATATTGCTAGCGATATCGCTTAGTGTGATAGGCCCTTAAGTCCCAAGTTAGGGGCTGTAACGTGTGAGCGGCAGGGGTCAACACCACAAAATCTATTTAAAAAAAATAAATGAAAAATCATAATAATTTCTTCAAAGACTTTTGTGCAAGAATAATTCATTTTTGAGTGCGACTGTTTATCCATTGACTTGTCCCCCTAGTGGACAGACCTCCCACATTCCCAGGGATGGCCTAAGGCATAGCCTGTAGGAGAACCGAACACACAACACCGACCATTGGGATAAAATACAACATTCAATTTATATAACTATAACACGTTAACACATCAAATGTAATAACTTTTCTGTTGCCATGGCGTCTTTATCTCCCAGCCTCCCCCCTACACATCCACCATAAAAACATACTGCTGCTTGTATCCACATATCGGAGGTTCTGCTGTAGACCTTTTGTCTACTTAAAGAGAAACTTTGACCAGTTTGAGCATGTTAAACTGGCCCATCATAGAATGATGGTGGTTGCAGAGCTGAGTAAACATAGTTTTTATTATTTAATTTATCCTGTGTTGCAGAGGTACTAGTTTGTAAAGTTTAGGTTGTGAAAAGACCAGGAATTCTGGATTTTACCAGAGTTTTTCCCCTTATCGTTTTTATTTCTTCCGCTGAATGACATTGACCAATCATAAGAAGGCAGCAATGTACAGTGGAAAAAAATAACGCCCCTACCCCCAGCAATAGCTTAGAACAGGCTTTCTTCTTATGTCAGTGCAGAGGTCTGTGATTACAAATTGCACACTCAACTCTGCTTTGCTCCAGGCACTTTGTAATCACACACAGCTCTGCTGTGAGATCAGACTGGTATTTACAAGCTACTATCTCCACAGTATCGCCACTCATACTGGTGAAAGGTCATCTTTAAAGAGGACCTGTCACCAGATCATAAATTGCGAGTTGTTCTAATTATATTCCCACTGCTCCACTGAGTACCGTATTCCATGTTTAGTTTTTTGTTTTTTAAATCGGCCATACGGTTTCAGAGATATGGGCTTTATTATTTAGTCTAAATTTTTATAGTCTTTACCAAGAGGGCATGGCTAACATGATTCTCTAAAGCTGGTCTGTATTATTACCCTGTGAGCAATGCCCCCTTGGTATAAACCATAAAAATTAGCACTAAACAAAAAGTTTAGTGTCTGGAGCCATGTAGAGGATTTAAAGGGAATGTGTTACTAGGTTTTTGCTACCTCATCTGGCAAAAGCATAGCGTAGGAAGAAACTCTGATTCCAGGGATATATCACTTAGTTTACTGAATGCAGCAGTTGTGACACAAAGTTTTTAGATGTCGCATGTAGCAGAACTCAGAAAACTAACCTCACACACCACAGCTTTCTATTACTTTAGTAGTTTACTGTCAATATGCAATCAGTGCTGGGGACATGGTTGGACTAGGTCTCATGTGGGCACCAGTTCGGGCAGTGATTAGCTTCTGCTGATAAAACATTCATTGTATTCAAACAACAGCACACAGCCTAATAAGTGACACATCAGTGAAATTAGTGTCTCGGCCTCTACCTCATGCTGTTTTGAGATTCAGGGGTGGACATACTGCCTGTGCAGCTGGTGCAGCTGCACAGGGGCCCAGAAGGGAAGGGGGGGCCATCATCAGAAAGTTCATTATTATGTCTCCTGTATTTGAGACATAATTACGTTGGCCAGAAGGTGGCAGTATTACAGAACTGCAGAACAACATGCAATAGTGCCTCTCTATATCACTGGAGGCTGTCGGCACAGAAGGAGAGAGGGAGAGAGATGGTGGACTAAGCGTCTACAGAGCCAGACAGGACAAGAGCGAGCTCCCTTGCAGTCCTCTCCATTCTGTGCAGTGTTCTCCTCTCTGTATGTACCTGGTTATAGCGTTTGTGCAGGACTTGTTGTGAGGCCCCCGCTGCTCCAGAAAATGATTGTAAGTGGCCATGTATTTGCATTCCTGTATATGTATGATTGTGGTTTAGCAGGAAGATTTTCTGCTGTAGCTTTTTGTACCTGGCGGCCAGAGTTTGTGCAGTATGAAGGCCCATTCATATTATGTTTTTCATCCATGTTTAGCAAGTATGTTTGAAAAGTACTCAGTGTACATGCCAAATATGTCATTAGCCTTTGCATTCCCCTATGGAGACCAGAACAGTGTTATTTTGTCCTCCGTCTTTCCAATAACCATAACACACAACAGGTTTAGAACCCTGTAAAAGAGCCCAAGTGATAACCACAATATCCTATAGATAAGACGCCCCTCATTGTCAGTGCACATACAGTATACAGAGTCACATCACATAGTACTTGAAAAGACACCAATACTTTTTTCAATAATAAACATTGTGTACAGTTTAGTTTTTTTTTATCTAAATAGTTAATTTGACCGTTAAAGGGAACCTGCCATGCGATTCCTGCTGACGAGAGCATGGGTGGCATGAATCAGAGCCTGACTGCGGGATTGCAGTCAAGTATATTTTTTGATGAAACCTTGCTGAGAAAACATAGCTTAAAGGCTGGCTTCTCCCCACACCACTGTAGATGACAGATCTTTCATGTGTGTACCTGTCAATCAATTGGATTCATGCTGGGAGAAGCCAGCCGGACATGGCAGTGGATAACGCCAATCTATTTTATGGTCACCGGTCTGTTCTGCAAAGCACCACTCCAGCATTTTATTTATTTCACTGTCCGGGGTGGTATCCCCTAATGTAAGTTCACCTCCTTAGTAAAATACTAACCAGCTGCTGTCTTCTGCTCTTCCTGGGGCTCCGCTCCAAACTCGATTGTCCATCTTGTGACCACAACTTCTGACTGACTGGAAATCAATGGGAACTGTCTCAAGCTCTCAATGTAAATCCATGTTCTATGAGAACCTCGTTCTGGCCTCATCCTGGCTCTCCTAGACTTACATTGAAAAGTGACCTCCAGCTCACCCAGCAAACACTGGAACAATCTGCAGAAGACCATGGTCAGCAGTGGTGGATTTGCGCAGTTGCAGAACAGAACAGTACAGCTCTGTCAGCTTTATAGTGACCACAGCTGGGTACTACAGATGCACCATTTCGATTTGAATAGAGGTGGATGCAGTGTACCCAATCGTGGACACTTTACTTTTGACGGAGCTGTACTTTTTGCTCCGCAGCTGAGCATTTCTGGCCAGTTTTGACCTGCTGATAGGTCCTTTAAAATTATAGCAACTTGTAAACAAATACATCATTTCTGGAGTATATCAGAGCATCCACTGAGAAGCTATGGACTGTCCTCCAAAATTCAATGAAAATTTGTCAGTAGCAGACAATCCCTTCAATGCTGCTCTCACAGATGTCCTTTTATAGATTTAGGGCCATGGTCACACGTTCAATACTTGGTCAATATTTTACATCAATACTTGTAAGACAAAACTAGGAGTGGAACAAACAAAGTCAAAGGGTTAACATTGAAACTAATTTTTCCAATACACAGACACACGAACAGCACACGGATGGTACACACAGACATACGGATAGCACACAGATGTCACACCGATGGCCTACGTATGCACATGGACACACGGACACGGATAGCGCCGCTACTGGTTTTTCCGGTAGCGGAATTATCTGGACGTGTGAAACTGCCCTTAGGGATACATTTCTAATTGAGCTTTAATTCCAGCTGTAAAAGCAGCTTAGGCTATGTGCACATGGTGCAGATTCTGTGCAGTTCTGCAGCAGATTTGGCCCTGCAGACCTGCAGCACAACTGCAGCAGAACTGCAAGTGATATACAGTACCATTTTTAAGTCTATGTAAAACAAAAAACGCTGTGCACATGCTGCAGATTTGGTGCAGATTTAAAACTGCAGCATGTCGCTTCTTTTGTGCAGTTCTGCAGTAGTTTTTCATCTGCTCCATTATAGAAATCTGCACTAAATCTGCACTAAATCAGCACTAAAACTGCACTAAAACTGCAGGTAAAACGCAGGTCATTTTACCTGCAGATTTAGCAAAATCTGCGTGGAAAATTCCACAGCAGATTCCGCACCGTCTGCACATAGCCTAATGCTGGAGAAAAAATGAAAGCAAGCAAAACCTAATGAGAAAACTCTGGGCCAGATTTACCATGTGTTTGCACCTAGAATTTTGAAACATTTAACTGGCTTATATTGTTGCATTGTGATTTATCAGATTTTGGAATAAATTCTCGGACTTTTGTGCGCTGCCAGATAAATTCACCAATCCAATATTTAGGAGAAAGATTAATCCATTTATTTCCCAACGCGTTTCGAAATGTATACCATTTCTTCATCAGGGGATGACAATATATTTTTGATATATTGTCATCCCCTGATGAAGAAATGGTATACATTTCGAAACGCGTTGGGAAATAAATGGATTAATCTTTCTCCTAAATATTGGATTGGTGAATTTATCTGGCAGCGCACAAAAGTCCGAGAATTTATTCCAAAATCTGATGTGTAAGCGGTCACAGAGCTGACCTTTGGACGTGCAGCAAGCAGATTACTGATCCTACATGCTTGAACCTCTCCTAAAAAGGGTGAGTATAATCTAAATTACTTTTCCAGCATTAACCCGGATAAGACCCTATTGCGCTCTTTGTGTTCCTTTAGTTTTGACACTTTGCATTGTGATTTAGACATATTTATGAAGCAAATGTGCCCAAAAGACTGATCTAGTGTGCATCTTTCAATTTTCCAGCTCATAAAGGGGCATGACTTAAAGGACATCTTACTTATCAGGCTGACTAGTCAGAAGCCAAGGGGCATTGTAGGGGTTAGGGGCATACAATTTTTTTTTTCTTTGCTGGAACACGGTTACCTGCGATTTAGCGCTCTAATGGTCAAAGTCACTTTCACCACAGCAATATATGTACAGCTCTGGCAAAAATTAAGAGGCCACTTTCAAATGTTGTTTGTCTGATTTTTCTCTTTATAGGTATATTTTTGAGTAAAATGCAAATTATTCTTTTAGTCTACAAACTTCTGACAACATGTCTCGGAATTTCCAAGTAATAAATTTTGTATTTTTTTTCTGACAAAGAAAATGGTCAAAATTAAAAAATGCCCAGTGCTTTCAGACCTCAAATAAAACAAGTTCATAATAATTTAGAAACAATAATACTAATGTTTTAACTCAGGAAGAATTCAGAAATCAATATTTTGTGGAATAAACATGATTTTTAAATACAGCTTTCATGCGTCTTGGCATGCTTTCCTCCAGTCTTTCTTCTTTGATGGCTTGTGACTATCCATCATCCCCTTGCTTACATTCCAGAAATTTTCAATGGGGTTTCCGTCTGCAGAAAGGGCTGCCCATGACAGGGTTTTGATGTGGTGGTCTCTTAGTTTTTCCAGAGCTGTATATTTATCATGGTAGACCCTGTGTCAGACTGGAGTGCCAAAGACCCACCAGTAACATCTACACTCTGGGACCACTGGTCAGCTACATTCAAATATTACTGTCATGCTCTCACTAAATGAACGGAATTCAAATAGCTTAGCAAGCAGCTAAACCGCTATACCGGGTCCAATAAGGGAGACTGTAGTTGAATCTGTGTTTTATTGAACGTAGGTATATAGATGAGATGAAACTATAGACAGAAATACAAGGAGACAATCAGTGTCGGGTACATAGAAAATACATATACACACAACGTACATGACTGCACTAACAGCTGAACAAGGAAACTATCTAAGCTGGCCAGTAAGAGAGACAGGGATTTATAAAGGGAGCGTGTCATTTACCAGCGATGCTAACACTGGGCGAGAAGATGGATGAGGCGTTTTCAGTATGCAAGCAGATTGAAAATGGAGGACTGGAGAGGGAAATGGGGCTGGACTAGACCATAATCTCTTGCAAATTTACCCATGATACAGTGGGAGTTGGAGGGAAAATGAAACGAAAGCAGGAAGAGAATAACACTGCAGTTATTATTTTTGGCCACTAGATGGAGCTGGAAACAATGCACATCAAACTGTATGGCAAACTAAGCATTATCACTGAATTTATGCTATAAAATAAACATTTAGAGTCATTATTTATGTCAGAGACAGAACACTCCCTGTCTGGCATTGAACAGATGCCACCATTCCTATTCTCCGAAGACAACAAAGGACCAGTCCAGTAACTGGTCTGGAGAATGTCTTAGGTCCATCTCCTTTGACCATCCTAAGATTAGACCTGGTAAATTGCCACTTCCTCCGTGGCTGCAGGATAGACAAGCGTCGTTTGCACCATCTGTCCCAGAATGCACTGATAAGACTTTGTACCTGCCTCCATTGGCGCTTGTAGAGGTCTTTAGTGTCAAATCCTCCTGGAGGGGCACTGTATAGTCCTGTTTTCTGGGTTAGAAGAGTAGCTGGTCTTTGTACGAAGTGTAGACATCTGAGGGTGGATTTCAGCATCTGAGTCCTCTCCTATCAGTTCAAAGGTGTCTGGACAACGCTCCTCAGTGTACAATAGTTTTAGTCCTGAGAGCCATGTTGTGCTCTCTAGTCGACTTGCGTCAACTGCTCTAGTTGCATGATCTGCAGGGTTCTGGTCCGTGGGCACATAATGCCACTGTTTTGGATGAACTGATCTCCTAATTCGTAGCTCTCTGTTGTTGACATAAACATAGAATCACCTGGGGCTGGAAACAATGCACATCAAACTGTATGGCAAACTGAGCATTATCACTGAATTTATGCTATAAATTAACATTTAAGAGTCATTACTTATGTCGGAGACAGAACAATTACATTACTCACATTCACAGAATCACCAATGATTCTATATACTAATAATAATAAACTGCTGATAAATGAATGATGAGATGCTGCCTTTGTCTGTAAATAGTGAATCAAGTGTACTGTGCAGACTACTGCTCATATAGGGGTGGGTGACCCACTGAGGGATTTACAGTACATGTCCCCTGTGGGCCAATATAAACCTAACAGGCCAATGTGGCACTAGCTGGGTATGGTCGTCCATGTTAATGCTAAAAGTGGAAAGGATTACATAAGTCCTGCATCCCAAATGATTGCCTGTTAAATACACATGCCTATCAACGTTTTTAACCTTTTATTATATTGCAATCATCATATTATATAACATTGTTCACTTACAATTGACCATTTTGCCTTTCTACCTAATTAATTATTCTCTTTTCCAATAGGTCGTGATTAAAAACTGACTAGTTGAATCCCTCTAAGCTCTGTGTAGAAACATGAGATCAATTTTCCCTGCATGAGTCCTCATTAGAACTACAGACCTTCTTGACTGACAAAAGGAAGAGATAAAATCAAGGGGGGTGGGAGCAGCTAGGTCAGGAGTTAAATCAGGACTACCAGGGACTTTGCAATGATGTATAATTTTAGTTCTAATGATAACTCATGCAGGACAAAGACTTCTTGTTTGTACATAAGTATAAGAAGGATTTATACAGTCAGTCAGTTTTTAATCATGTGATGTCATAGAGCTAATGGAAAAAGAGAAGAATTACCTGGGTATAAAGACAAAATGAGTAATTGTAAGTACACAGTGCTGTATAATATGATTTCAATATATTAGGATAAAAACTTTGATGGGAGGAGTGCTTCTTAAACTGACACAGAGATGGACACTGATCCATCTGAAAAATGCTATTTGTATGTAGCTGTAGTAAGTTGAAAGTAACACTGAATTGCCTTTGGGGTTTAAAAATAACTGAAAACTTAGAAATCTCTGCATTGGTCAATATGGGATGATATGACCCTGTTTTGCTTAATATGAGACCATATAAGCCAAATCTGAAATTTTGCCTTACATTAAGGAGCACACAAAGTCAACCCAACTATAATAATATAATAATTCCTAAGAGACTTAAAGGTCTGTTGGATTTGTTGTATTGTGCAGACCTGTTTGAAGAATTGACAGTAGCATGAAATTCCCTGTGGCGTCACACTTGAGTTCTTTTCTATCTATTATTATTCTGAAGTTGTGATGTACAGTTCTCTCCCCCACCCATTACTTTGTATGCCTCCAAACACTGTTTATGGAAGACACAAATTCAATCGAAGGCAACTAAACTTTCCGAAGGGAATTAGACATGATGTAATTTGTCAAACCATAAAGAACATTTTCTGTTTTGCCTTGTCTAGCTCTCAGTAGCAGGAGATCATTAATTTATCTTACTCAGTATTTAAATGACATAATGGCTCGTTAAGGGCTAATTGAATATAACATCTATACATTAGACTACATACTGAAAGCAAGTGAGTTGTGCTAATATAATATGATGAACCAAGCTGTACGGCATGATAGGACGTCATTCTATTAAGCGTAGAAAATACAGGACCATACAAGTATTAAGTACCGATGCTACATAGGTCCCATATTTCTTTTTCATACACTATAACAGGGGTCGGGAACCTATGGCTCACGAGCCAGATGTGGCTCTTTTGATGGCTGCATCTGGCTCTCAGACAAATGTGCCCGAATACCGGGTGTTTTGTCATGCTGTCAATGTGCATGATAGCGCAGCAAATCCCACTTCTGATCGTCGGTGAAATCATCCCCGTCGGTCTGACAGCCGCGGTTCCCACACTGTCAAAAGACAGAGTGAGCTCTCAACTGTGATCAGAGGTATAAAGTTTACCTTCGGTCACTGGTGTCAGCTGATGGGACAACTGCTCCCATCATCCAACACCTGCTGCCGCTCCTGCTCTGTAAATAGATAATTAAAAAGAAACTGCGTGGGTTCCCCTGTATTTTTGATAACCAGCCAGGCAAAACTCAGCTGTCAGCTTCAGCAAGGCTGGTTATCAAGAATAGAGGAGTCCGCACGCCATATTTTTTAATTATTTAAATAAATGATTTAAAAAAATTGTGTTGGGGTCCCCCCATTTTTGACAACTAGCCTTGCTAAAGCAGACAGCTGAGGGCTGGTATTCTCAGGCTGGCCTATAAATAGCAGCCCATAGCTGCCCAGAAAAGGCACATCTCTTTGATGCGCCAATTCTGGCGCTTTGCCTGGCTCTTCTTACTTGCCCTGTAAGTGGGAAGTGGGGTTAATATTTGTGGGGTTGATGTCACCTTTGTATTGACAGGTGACATCAAGCCCACGGCTTACTAATGTAGAGGTGTCTGTAAGACACATATCCATTACTAATCCTACAGTTGTATGGTAAATAAAGACACAGCAAGAATAAAGTCCTTTATTAGAAATAAAACAAAACACAGTTTTCCATTTTTATTTAAACGCCTATTCCACCAAAGCCCTCGTTCTCCTGTAATAAACTAAAATAAAAAAACAACAATATCCCTCAACTCTCTGTCATTCTGTCCCATGCTGTAATCCATGTCTGGGGAAAAACTTTTCAACCTGGACGGTGCCAAGATGCGACCGTCCAGGCTGAGAACAGCTAGTGACTAAACTGCTGTGAGCGCAGCCTCAGAGACCAGTGGTGACGTCATCGAGGTTACCTCCGGTCAGTGATGCTCCATTCCCAGCCGGACTGAATTGCCGTGGCCTCGGTGAGATCCCCGCTAGCATCATGAGAAAGTCTCATGGTGCAGAGACGATTTCATCGCAGTTCACCGGGAGAAATTCCTCACGGTTAACTCACCTCTGCACAGTGAGACATTGTCTCATTGTGCTAGCGGTGATCACCGCAGTTCATGGGCCCATTCGCAGCAGCTCATTCTTCACTGTTTCTCAGCAAGAACGGTGGCATGATGGATTACAGCATGAGACATTATGGATTCCAGACACCCATGCATCCATCCATCCCTCCTTCCCTCATCCATCCGTCCAGCTGTATCTCCATCCATCCCTCCAGCCATTCATCCCTCATCAATCCATCCCTCCCTCCCTCCATCCTTCCCTCATCCATCCATCCCTCGTCCACACATCCATCCATCCAGCTATATCTCAGTCCATCCATCCCTCATCCACACATCCATCCCTCCCCTCCATCCATCCAGCTATCTTCATCCATCCATTCCTCATCCAGCCATCCCTCAACCACACATCCATCCGTCCAGCTAAATCTCAATCCATCCATCCCTCATCCATCCCTCCATCCTTCCTGCTATCTCCATCCATCCATTCCTCATACAGCCGTCCCTCCAGCCATCCATTCTTCATCTATCATCCCTCATCCACACTTCTCTCATCCACACATTCATCCATCCATCCGTCCAGCTATATCTCAGTCGATCCATCCCCCATCCATTCCTCCATCCTTCCAGCTATCTCCATCCATCCATTCCTCATCCTGCCGTCCCTCCAGCCATCCATTCTTCATCCATCCATCCCTCATCCATCCTACCCTCATCCACACATCTCTCATCCACACATTCATCCATCCATCCATCCGTCCAGCTATATCTCAGTCCATCCATCCCTCATCCATCCCTCCATCCGTCCAACATCATTGGTTAGCAGCAGCATAACAACGTTATTAAAAAGAATTCAGAGACTTATTGTACTTTAAAAGTGGTGGTCTTACATAAAATGCACACATTTACTTGTATTTAGTTTTAAACATATTGTATGGCTCTCACAGAATTACATTTTAAAATATGTGGCGTTCATGGCTCTTTCAACCAAAAAGGTTCTTGACCCCTGCACTATAATATTGAGGATCACCTTACTAATTCTTTCTCACTCCACTTCCCTGCACATCTATAGTCCTCCATGTTTCCAATATACTGTAATGACATGAACTGACCCCAAAGACCATCATGCGCATGTAGAGGATGATTCACTCACTACTTTTCCCAGAAAAATTGCTGTAACTTCTAAAATGGACAACCTATTGTACTGAAATTTGGACTGTACATAACTTGGTTCATGATGTTTTAAAGTACGGTAGGTGTTGAAAATGTCCACCGTTCGCATCCAAGCACACCTGTACATACCGTTCCATATTATTAAATGTATTCCATAGGATGTTTAGGGTCATAACCTGAATTTCTCATTGTATGATCTCTCGGAGTGCCTGTTATGTTCATGACTTGTTACTGTACATACAACCTTTCAAATGGCAAAAAAATCCCATGGGGTTAAATCGGACGATCTTGGTGGCCACAGTTCCTTGGAGGTGAATCTGTCATCAAAGAAGGCTTCAATATACGGTTTAGATGGCGGATTTTGACCTCCAAACTTCTTTAGAAACTCACTTTGGCACCTAGAGCTTGTTTTAGACAAAGTGGGGCCCTGGGCAAAAGTTTAAAGTGGAGCCCCAAATGCTCACATATTGCACCATCACACAAAAATATTTCAGCTGTAATTACAAGCGCTAAGTTCAGGCCACTAAACGAGCGCGATCGACAATATTGAAATAGTTCGACGCTTATTTATCGGCTTCCTTAGGGAATGTGTACACGTTCAGTAATTGGCAGCGCTTTGGACGCAGCACATGTCCGCTGCGCCCAAATCGCTAGCATCTATTGAACACAGGTGAATCCGCATGAGTTCATTGAACCGTGCGGATTCACTGCGTCCAATACATTGTGCGGGTGAAATTTATCTTGCTGAGGCTTGCGTCTCCGCAATATAAATAGATATGCTGCGGTCTGGAAAGACGCACCGCATGTCCATATCCGCGTGTGCTTGTGCACTCATAGTGGGCATGGGATTTCTTGAAATCCAATCCACTATGCCATAACATCTGGACGCTGCACAAGTATGCAGCATCCAACCCGCATTGTTTACTGACCGTGTGCACATACCCTTATTCCGGCTGAGGAAGAATCATTGGTACAGACAGTCCTTGATACAGTATAATGCACGTCCCATATAGTACATAAAGTATAGTAGAATGCACTCCCCATGATCCTTGATAGAGTATAATGCAGCCCCCCTCAGAGTATACGAGGTACTACAGCCCCCCTTAGGGTATACTGCAGCCCTCCTCAGAGTGTACACACACTGGTTACAAGCAAACAGGTCACAGGTGAGGATGTTACCATTAGTAGCCATTTAAACCCATTTGTGTCAACTTCTGTGCATGTAATCAGGCCAAAATCACCAGGATATGTAAACATTTGATCAGGGTCATTTGGATGTTTTGGGTTGTCATTATGATTTAAAAAGAGTAAAAACAGTAGTTTGACAATAAATGGCTTCACCCAACCACTAACCATGAGTGGAGAAAGAGTTTTGGTGTTATCATTCATATCCTCTGAAAAAAAGGCCAAGAAAGCAAAAATTCTGCCAGGGTATGTAAACTTTTGAGTACAACTGTATATGGTCACATACATTTTAAAATGGTTAAGTATAAAAACAGATTGTACATGAATGGCGCACAGACTGACATACGTATGTCACATACAGTACATGAAAATATGCGAGAAATTTGGACGATCTTTCATATTTCCATCTAACATCTGACATACTTTGTACTTTGGAAGATGAGGGGTCATGCCACCCCAAAGCCATACAGTCATGACTTTTGGGTGGCATGTCATGAATAGATGCTTGGAGGGGAAATCATTGACTCTACATTTTTAAAATCCAAGATGTATTTAATGTCACAACGTCCTGACTATCCTGATGTGGGAAATGCCAAATCGAACACATGATGTACCCCAACAGCACCTAACAATCGCTAGTGATAATCATTTGATATCTATTATTATGGACAAAAATAATGCAGAATGCAGAAGGGCTTTTTTGTCAAGGATTTTTGATGAAATCTGTAATGGAGATGTGAACATGATGTGAACAGCAATTTATACTATTTATTATTGACTATTTCTATAGACATAGAAGATTTGTGCGATTTTGTGTGCTCCAAACCATATGTTATGTTGGCAGGTTACAATAATTAAATGGCTATGTTGCTTCAGCAGTATGATGACTTATTATGGGCACACTAAGAACTTTTTAAAGAGGTTGTTCCACAATGGATAATTCTCATTTATCTACAGGAGGGGTAATAAATGTCCAGTTACTTGTTGCCTTATCAATGGGACCCCAAAAGAATCACTAGAACAGGGGTCCAAAGCATTAGGACGGTGGAGAAGACAAGTGTGAATGGAGCCTGAGGTTTATGGGGCTGACAGATATAGCTGAACGCTGCAAAGAGCTTTTCCGCAATCATATATTAATCACCTAACCTGTATATAAGGGATACATTTACTTTGTGGTATCACCTCTTTAAACCACAGTCTAATATTTTTTTATTTTTTGCACATTAGATATGAATTTTTGCCAGAGGTAATATCATTTGATCCCAAGTTTATGATTGTACGTTTTTTAATTTTTTTTTTCTCTTGTTCTTCTCTTTTCAGGTACTTCAAAAGCTTGGAAAAGCAGATGAAACAAAAGATGTGCAGTTTGAGGAATATGTGCAGAACTTCAAAAGACAAGAGGTAAAATATGTCTATTACTGTAAGCATCAGTAGATATGTAATAGATGCAATCCAATACTATCAGCTTAGACCCTCTTTTTATGATTGAAAATACAACCGACAATAAAATACAGCAAATAAGAGAAAATTAGAAATATCGTTATTGAATAAAGCAAATAATGATATTTTTTATATAATTTTTGTCCTACTAGTTAGAGCTGCTAGCCACTGTTTTTCTCATGAGAGTGTATAGGATATAGCATTTAGGCTTTTATACATAGACAGCTTGTCTCACCGTGCTCTTGGGGAATGCACTGTAGCTGTGGCAGTAGGCCTCTGCCCAGTGCTGTGGTTTGCTTATGGGCTATCATGACAATCACTACTACAATACCTAATAGTAATTACTGTAAACTTTGTACCATGTATGTATGATGAGGGTAGATCATGCAGATACTAAAAAGCAATGTACAATCATATAAAGGGCATGAGTGGGAAAAGAAACAAAGGTTGCACCCTAAAGAGGACCCAGTTTGGACTTTTTTCTTGGTCCCCTACTCAACCATGTATTCCACTGGCTCTGTGAGCTTGATTTATATACAATGTTTGATGTCCTGTACCTCATGTTACTCCACCACTTTAACAATTTTTTATTTACTGTATATACCCGTGTATAAGCCGACCCCCTAATTTTGCCACAAAAAACTGGGAAAACTTATTGACTCGCTTATAAGCCTAGGGTGGAAAATGCAGCAGCTACTGGTAAATTTCAAAAATAATAATAGATACCAATAAAAGTAAAATTAATTGAGACATCAGTAGGTTAAATGGTTTTGAATATCCATATTGAATCAGGAGCCCCATATAATGCTCCATACAGTTCATGATGGGCCCCATAAGATGCTCCATACAAAATACACCCCATATAATGCTGCACAAAGGTTAATAATGACCCCATAAGATGCTCCATAGGATAATATTCCCCATATAATGCTCTATAAAGGTTATGGCCCCATAAGATGCTCCATAGATTATTCCCCCATAAGATGTTCCATAGATTATTCCCCCATAAGATGCTCCATAGATTTTGCCCCCATAAAATGCTCCATAGATTATGCCCCAATAACATGCTCCATAGATTATGCCCCCATAAAATGCTCCTTAGATTATGCCCCATATGATGCTCCATAGATTCGGCACCTGAGATATTCACCTGTCCGGGGTCCATCGCTGCTCACCACTGTCTTCCTGTGTCAGTGACTGTTCAGCCAGCAGAGGGCGCAGCACGCGCTAACCACGTCACCGCACCCCCTGCTGCCTAAATGTCACTGACACAGGACGCGACAGCGGTGAGCAGCGATGGACCCCGCACAGGTGAATATCGCTCTACTTACCCCCTCCTGGCGCGGTCTCTGCAGCCCCGCTTCGCCACAGTCTCCCTTCCTGCCTTCAGTGGTCACGTGATACCGCTCATTACACTCATGAATATGCGCATATTCATGAGTTTAATGAGCTGCACCACGTGACCCCTGAAGGCAGGAAGAGAGACCGTGGAGAAGCGGGGGGGCTGCAGAGACCGCTCCAGGGGGTAAGTATGATCTCTGACATCCACGCTCCCCCTCCCCCGCCGACCCCCAGGTATATGACTCGTGTATAAGCCAAGAGGGGGACTTTCAGCGCCAAAAAATGGGTTGAAAATCTCGGCTTATACACGAGTATATACGGTATATCCTGTTCTGCATTTGCAAAGATGCAACTCACCTCTAGTGTTTCTTCTTATATAACTTCCATAAACTTTATAGTGCATCTGTTATAGTTGTTTACTTTTTAGAATAACCTCTCATGTACAGCTTTGGCAAAAATTAAGAGCCCACTGCACAGTTTTATAAAAATCAGCTTCTCTACATGTCTGACAGCCATTCCATTCCAGTGTCAGTTGAATTCCAACCAGAGGACACTTCATTCTACTTAATGTGCTTCTGATTAGGTGATCACCTGAACCAAATCTTATTTAATGATGGAAAGTATAAAAAATACCCCTGCTGTGGTGTTCACAATCCTCTTGCAATAGGACAAGCTGGATGGCAAAACAAGTGCTAGTAATATCCCAAAAGTAATAGGAATGAAAAAATAACTTTTAACCATGCCAAAGGAGTTGAAAACAAAAGTCTTGAGTGAGGAAAAGAAGGGCTCAATTCTGGCTTTACTAGCAGAGGGATACAGTGAGCGTCATTTTGCCTCCATCCGTAAAATTTCTATGACAGCAGTCCACATTACAACAAGGTCAAGTAGCAGACATTGGGGACAACAAAGCTGCAGACCGGCAGAGGGCAAAAACGACTCTCCACTGACCAGGATGACCATCATCTTATTCGAATGTAACTCAGCAACCGCAGGATGACATCAAGTGACCTACAAAAGGAATGGCAAATGGCAGCTGGGGTGAAGTGCACGGCAAGAACAGTTCTTAACAGGTTCCTAGAGGAAGGACTCAAGTCATGTATAGCTAGAAAAAAAACTTTCATCAATGAGAAGCAAAGGAGAGCCAGGCTGAAGTTTGCCGAAGACCATAAGGATTGGACCATAGAGGACTGGAGTAAGGTAATCTTCTCTGATGAGTCTAATTTTCAGCTTTGCCCAACACCTGGTTGTCTAATGGTTAGACGGAGACCTGGAGAGGTGTACAAGGCACAGTATCTTGCACCTACTGTGAAATTTGGTGGAGGATCGGTGATGATCTTGGCATGCTTCAGCAAGGCTGGAATTGGGCAGGTTAATCTTTGCGAAGGGCGTATGAATCAAGCCGCATGCAAGGTAATCCTGGTAAAACAGTTGATTCCTTCTGCTCAGGCAATGTTCCCCAACTCTGAGGACTGTTTTTTCCAGCAGAACAATGCACCATGCCACACAGCTAGGTCAATCAATGTGTTTATGAAAGACCACCACATCAAATTCCTGTCATGGCCAGCCCAATCTTCAGACCTGAACCCCATTTAAAACCTCTGAAATGTAATCAAGAGGAAGATGGATAGTCATAAGCCATCAAACAACGAAGAACTGCTTAAATTTTTGTACCAGGAGTGGCATAAGGTCACCCAAAAGCCATGTGAAAGACTCGTGGCAAGCATACCAAGACGCATGAAAACTGTGATTACAAATCATGGTTATTCCACAAAATATTGATTTCTGAACTCTTCCTGAGTTAAAACATTAGTATTGTTGTTTCTAAATGATTATGAACTTGTTTTCCTAGCATTATTTGAGGTCTGCAAGCACTGCATTTTTTTGGTGTTTTGGCCATTTCTCATTTTCTGAAAATAAATACAAAATTTAGTGCTTGGAAATTCGAAGACGTTGTCAGTAGTTTATAGACTAAAAGAGCAATTTACATTTTACTCAAAAATATACCTATAAAGAGAAAAATCAGACAAACTGAAAATTTTGCAGTGGTCTCTTAATTTTTGACAGAGCTGTATGTACATTTGGACCACCCCTATTTATGGCTATTATACTACTTTTATATTTTATTTTTCACCAGTTCCCTCCTCTAAAAGTTCTAGCTATAATTTTCAGTTGTTTCTGAGCTAGTGCGTGAGGACTATCTACATTAGTGTTGACTGTACACAATGAAAATTGGTATGAGGAATTCCTGTTCTCCTGTCAAAATCTAGAAAACATTTAGACGTTACAGTGGCATGAAGCACATTATCTATAATATAACCGGCTAAGCGTCACTCTGTCCGAAGCCTTTATAGACTGCACAAGCGCGACGCGCCTGCGCAGTCTGGCTCCAGACAGAATGAGGCAGCGTGGTGAGGAGTGTGTATGGCGTCGGAGATGGTGATGCACATACACACTGCATACCGCTATGTCCGGCGCCATACTTACCTGACCGGGAGGAGCGTTGCCGCAACGCTTCTTTTCCGACGAAGACCGGGGCAGGAGTGCGGCTGGAATCATGCATGCGCATAGCGCGATCCGGCACCATTTTACTGAAGACACATTTGCAGTGTGTCTTCAGCAATATGGTGCAGGACAGCGCTATGGGCATGCACGTACTCCGGCACCAGACTCCTCCCCCGGCCTCCAGCAGAACGTGAAAGGCAGCGCTGGAGCACAGGGAATTAGGGTGAGTATTTTTTTTTGTATGTGTGTAGTTTAATAGGGGTGAGGGGGACCATACATATCAGGATAAGGGGGGTGAGGGGACCATGCATACCAGGACGGGGGTGAGGGGACCACGCATACCACGAAAGGAGGTTGAGGGAACCACGCATACCACGAAAGGAGGGTGAGGGGACCACCCATACCACGAAAGGAGGGTGAGGGGACCATGCATACCAGGATAGGGGGGGTGAGGGGACCATGCATACCAGGATAGGGGGGGTGAGAGGACCATGCATATCAGGATAGGAGGGTGAGAGGACCATGCATATTACGAAAGGGGGGTGAGGGGACCATGCATATTAGGATTGGGGGATGAGGGGACCATGCATACCAGGATTGGGGGGTGAGAGGACCATGCATACGAGGATTGGGGTGAGGGGGCCATGCATACCAGGATAGGGAGGATGAAGGGACCATGCATACCAGGATGAGGAATAGGGTGCCATGCTTACCAGGATTGGGGGGGGTGAGGGTACCATGCATACCAGGATAGGGATGAGGGGTGCCATGCACATCAGGATAGGAGGGGGGCAGCACATACCAGGATGGGAGACCATATACCAATAAAAATGCCCGCCACCTGGGCGTAGAAGGGGTACATAGCTAGTACTGTATAGCAATATTGAGCAACTCTGGGCCGATGTGCAACACTTACGAGAAAGCTGCAGCCCATCTCTTTGCTTCTCTCTTTCATAGTTAACAGGAACCCATCATTGTGAAAATTCACCTTATTCTGCAGTCAGCATGTTATAATGCAAGGGGATCCAATCAGACTGATATATAGTTTTGTGAGAAAAACTCAGTATAACCTGTGTTTTAATTTAAACCTCTGTTATTTCTGGGATTTTTGGTCCAGTGGGCGGTTCTATCAGTTATTGACAGCTTTTTTTGTATTAATGTGCTTATTGAGATAGCTGTCAACCACTGAAATGACCAAAAATCACAAAAAGAACAGAGCTTTGCATGAATAAAACACGGGTTATACTGAATGATATCTCACAACACTACAGTAGATATCAATTAGTTTAGCTCCCCCTGCTCTATAACATGGTGCCTACAGATTAGACAGCATTTTATTTGTGACAGGTTCCCTTTAGTATGGTTGAAAAAGACAAAAGTTAATCAAGCTCAACCAAGGGATAGGAAAGGACAAAGGGAAAGGGGCACATGCACAACCATAATGCATGATCGAGTCTGCTCCTAAAGAACTAACATTTCCATCTTGATCCCAAGTGTCGTTCCACTGGACTGAACATGACAAAAAAACAACTTCACAGATTAACATAAGCATTCATATTATTTTCTTGTAAAAAGCATCCAAGCCATTGAGGTAGACTACTCCACAAATGAATGGTTCTTATTTTAAAGAAACTTTGTTTCCTCTGGTGATTGACCATTTTATTCTTCGGGCAAAGGAAGTACCGCTTGTCTTTGAGGGGGAATTTACATGAAACAGCTTTTTGTTTTTTTATGCGTCGTTTATATACTTCTATAAGTTAATCATGTCCCCCTTAGACCCCTCTTCTCAAGACTAAATAAATGTAACTCTATGAATATTTCCCCTAACTATCATTCTTCATGTAACGTAATGTAACAGGAGTGGTGGAACCACTGTGCCATAGTCCGAGGAGAGCCTGGAGGGGCATAACTATGTGGGCACCTGACTCTTCACTAGAGCCCCTGATAGTGTGGTTAGGCTTGGCTCCCGATGGACACCTGGTGCTACTCCAGGACAATAAACACCAAATCATAAATAACTAGGTGAGGCCTAAGTCCAATTTTTATAGCCACAAGAAAAAGGGGTCTAATTTTTACTCCAGGACAGACGCTGGACACAGAGCAGGTGACCCACAAGGGACAGATAGCTGGAAAGGCTCAGTAGGAGAGTACAGTTAATACAGGCAAGCACAACAGGAACAACAGATGCAGATGGGAACAGTTGGTATAAAGAAAGGCACTGGCTGGTGCAAATGGGTCTGGCTTATATACAAATTGGCAGGGCAGGGGCAGGCGGGTCCGGCTGATATCCAGACTAGCACGGCAGGTGCAGGCATGTCCGGCTGATATCCAGACTGGCACGGCAGGTGCAGACAGGTCCGTCTGATATCCAGACTTTCACGGCAGGTGCAGACAGGTCCGACTGATATCCAGACTGTCATGGCAGGTGCAGGCGGGTCCAGCTGATATCCAGACTGTCACGGTAGGTGCAGACAGGTCCAGCTGATATCCAGACTGTTACGGCAGATGCAAGTGGGTCCAGCTGACATACAGACTGACACGGCAGCTGCAGACGGGTCCGGCTGATATATAGACTGTCACTGCAGCTGCAGCCGGGTCCTGCTGATATCCAGACTGTCACGGCAAGTGCAGCCGGGTCCTGCTGATATCCAGACTGTCACGGCAAGTGCAGCCGGGTCCGGCTGATATCCAGACTGTCACGGCAGGTGCAGGTGGGTCCGGCTGAAATACAGGGATGGACAGACATTTAGCGGAACTAGCGGGAACTAATGGACAGGGACCTGAGAACTAGCAAGCATGTTGGGAACAACTGTGTTTCACAGGCACCTTAATGCAGGTGGAGGTACCTTAAAGGGAACCTGTCAGCAGGATTGTGCACAGTACGGACAGTGTCAGGTCAGCGCCGTTATCTGTTTAAAATGATACCTGGTTGATGAAATCCATCTTGTGGTTGTTGTTTAATCTTTATTTTCAGTTTTTAGTTTATGAGATTCTCATGCTCTAAGGTGGGGTTGTGGTGGGGTCTTTATGTGGTGCTCTGATTAGGTATTCATAATATAGACTGCTGACAGGTGACTGATCCCTCACTGACCTGCCCCCTAGTTTGCATAATGAATATTATATATACATAGTGAAAAAAAAATCCTTCTGCAGGCAGGCGTCAGCCGTAGCACCTGTGCTGCAGCATAATCGTATGTGTAATGTGCATATAATTATTATGGTTGAGGTTATCCTGAAATTTAAAAAAAATCCAATTGAAAATGACCTGTGCAGTAGCAGCTATCGGTGTATATAGAGGTGATCTGATAGCTATTCATTATAAATTGCTAATCAGGGCACCACATGACGACCCCCCACAGGCCACCCCGGAGCACGAGCATATCATTAACTCAAAATTGAAAATTAATATTACACAACAACCACAAGACGGATTTCATCAACCAAGGTATCATTTTAATCAGTATAATGGTGTCGACCTGACACTGTCTGTAGTGAATAGTAAGTGTCTCCCGGGCATTGGCTGGGGACACTTTAAGATTGCGTGTGGCTCCTTTAAGAAGGAGGGACAGCGCACGCCCTAAGCACAGTGCGTGGACCCCAGGCAGCAGTCGGAGAGGAAGGAGGAAGTGTGGGACGAGATCCACAGCCGAGAGTGAGTCGGTGTCCCTGGCGGGGGAGAGGATTTTTGTTTGTATATTTTCTAACCCTATAGCATCCTTTATATGAACTGGTGCCCAGATTTGAGCTGCATATTCAAGATGGGGGTAAAGCGATAAATTGGTAATATTATGTCTTTGTCCCGCTAGTCCAGTCTTCTTTCAATATATCACAATATCCTGTTCACTCTCTGAGGAAGCTCGTCTGAAACGCATGTTGGACTGAGGGACAGCGGCAGCAGCATCCACAGCATGATCCCGGGTTAGAAACTCCTTTTTCAACTATTCAGGTCCTATACTCTTGCCTTTTGATGTTACTTGTTTATATTGGTTCAGTAACTCAGTGTTACTTCTATTTACTAGTTCCAAAGTGTGACATTTTCATGATTGATTACTATTATTGCCTGAGTCACTTTTATTGTGCACTTGCACTTTCTCTATTCACTTACCGGTATTCATTTTTCACCTGGTACTATACTTTGGTCTATGCTGCTGATGCTTCTCTGCCTCCTCTATTTAAGCTCTTTCTGTCATTCTTAATTTTTATTCTTGTCTTGTACATTCATGTTTTTTATCCGGTCTATCATGTGGTGTCTTTGATAAAATCATGGATTTGATAATTAACCTTGGTATATTTATTTTGTATTACCCAAAGTTGTTTTTTCTTGGTACTATTTCGTTTTGTCTGCTCGGGTAGTGCTGTTGATTGCACCTTCATACATATCTTTATGCTGGGATATATTCCTTCTATTGTAGGTTAAAGTTTTTTTTAATATATGACAATATTCTGCTAGCCTTAGAAGCTGCTGATTGACACTGACACTGACACTCTTATTTAACCTGCAACCTACAATTACACCCAGATCCTTCTCTACAAGTGCCTCTCCTAGTTTTGCTCCCCACTAACATATTATTCCCACATATAATCTGATCCCTAGGTGAGCTGACAATCCATCTTATCTTCAACCAGTCAGATTTCATCTGTATTTATGAGTGGTAGAGGAGAAGAAGTGGCTCATAAGTGGAGATAGATGTATATTTCTTCATTAAAATATATTACAACTTTTTTTTACATCTACTTACAGTATTCATTTATGCAAAGTTTGTTGAAACAACAGGGGCCTTTTAACTTGTGTTAGGCCCTCGTCACACATAGCGACGCACCAGCGATCCCTACAACGATATGACCTTGTCAGGATTGCTGGTGTGTCGCTACATGATCGCTGGTGAGCTGCCAAACAGGCAGATCTCACCAGCGATCAGGACCAGCGACGACGCTGGTAACAAGCGCGCGCGTCACTTAGTTACCCGCTGTGTACCTTAGATACCAGCGTGCTGGCGCTGGGAGCTGGTATCCAAGGTTACAGCGGGTTTCTAAGCGCCGCGCGGCGCTTAGAAACCCGTTGTTTACCTTGGATACCAGCTCCAAGCGCCAGCACGCTGGTATGCAAGGTACACAGCGGGTAAGACTTGTTTCACATTTCCGTTGTCAGTGGTCAGCTGAAATCTGCCAAAGGTATAAAAGAACGGATCCGCCTCCGTTTATTGACATACGGATGTCAGCGGACCACTTTTTCTGACGGATCCGCGGAGGATGCAACCGCGGCCTGGAAAAGAGAGAGAAATTTCGCCGCGTCCAGGATGGTATTTCAGGGTTAAAATGTTTCCCGGAGCAAAGCATCCGGGCATGCACACTTAAAAATAGCGGACCGTCAATCGAAAAAAACGTTGCAGGGTCCGTCTGGTCCGCCCAGGAACCGCTAAAATTTTCATGGATCCGTCAAAAAACGGATCCAACGGAAGACCGTCAGTCAGCATCCGCCACTAATGCAAGTCTATGGGGAAAAAAAGCGGATCCGCCAAAAAAGGGCCGGATCCATTTTTTGCACAAACTGGCAGATTTTGACTGACGTCAAAAAGCGGAAATGTGAAAAAGGCCTAAGTAAGTGACGCGCGCGCTTAGTTACCCGCGGTTTACCTTGGATACCAGCTCCAGCTCACTGATCGATGGTCTCCCGCCTGCTGAGACCAACGATCAAAAAAATGTCCAGGGCTTTCGAGCACGATCAGCGATACCCGGCGGGGGGCGGCCGGTCGCTGATACCTGTCACACACAGCGATACAAAACTTGTGACTCAGCAGCGATCTCGATGTGTGTGACGGGGGCTTTACACACCTCGACATATCGTTAAAAGTACTCTATTCTTTACTTACACTTTATTTACTCCTATCCAGTTGTAGGAAAGCTTTGTTAGATGTAGTAGCTCTGTAGATTCACTGATAGTTTTTATGGTAATAGAATCACTCATTGGCTTCACTGTAGTAGCTCGTGACTTATAAGCTTCTGATAAAGATCGAATTTGATTCATAGATCAAGCAATTTAGTGTGCATACAACAATAATAATAATAATAATAATAATAATAATAATAATAATGTTGCATAATGTCTGTCAGCAAGAACACGTTTCTGATAAGACAGCAGTTCTCTAAAGTGTATTGTAGAAAGAAGTTAATCGCCGATGTGTTTAGCATTTCAACCAAACATGGATTCCCACATGCTGTGTTACCAGTAGGCTTCAGATCTAGCCGAGCTACAGTTATTCCATGTGCAACTAAAGCAATGTCATTTTTGCAGCACAGAAATCCATATTAATTGCTATATCTGCAATGTTTATTTGTCAGAGATTAGAGCAACGTTTTCATGACTTTAACCTCACGTAATTGCAAAGTCAGCTGGAATGGTGTATGCTTGAATAGAAAATCTGTGTATCGTGTTGTGAAACGTGGTGATAAATATCTGCAATTACTGTTAATACAATTAGCTGTGTTATGTTCCTTTTTAAATTGAAAATTAGCTATAATTGTCTATCTTAATTTCTTTTTCTCTTTCCTTCTCTCTCATGCTTTTTCCTTCTCTCTTCCCTTTCTCTTTCCTTACCTTTTTCCATTTCCTTGTTTTCCCTCTCTTTTCTTTCTCTTTATCCTCTCTCTCCTTCCCTTTCTCTGTATCTTTCTCTTTCTCTCTGTTCTTTTCTGCCTCTTTCCATCTCTTCCTCTTTCCTACTCTTTCTCTCTGTCCTTCTCTGCCTCTTTCCTTTTTTTCCCTCTTTTCTTCTCTTTCTCTCTGTCCTTCTCTTTCTCTCTTTCCTTCTCTCTCCTCTTTCTCTTTCCTTCCCTTTTTCCGTTTCCTTGTTTTCCCTCTCTTTTCTTTCTCTCTATCCTCTCTCTTCTTCTCTTCTGCCTCTTTCCTTCTCTTTATCTCTGTCTTTCTCTGCCTCCTTCCTTTTCTTCCTCTTTCCTTCTCTTTCTCTCTGTCCTTCTCTGCCTCTCTTTCCTTCTCTTTCACTCTCCTACACCTTCTCTCTTTCCTTCTTTTCTCTTTCCTTCTCTGTCTAATTAAACTATAAATTAGCAAGCAATCTAACCCTTGTTATTTCATTGGAATGGTTTTATGTGCAGAATGGTTTGATTAAATAATAGAAATTAGTCGTATTGCATTGCTCTCCATCATCTACGTTGTATTCTCATTCATACTCAGGATTCCACTGTTTGTTTATTTTTTTTTCAATACATTTTTTGGTAAAGAACAAGTTTAAATTTGCCATCCTGACGGCAAATAGATATTCCAATATTGAGAAATTCAACTTTCAATATTTATGTAAATCAGGTTGGACGTGCCCAGAGTTCAGTATCAATGTTCTCTCATTACCTGCTTAGCGCCACTTCCGTGTTGCTTGAATCACTTCTCATCTGCTCTGTCTTCTGTGGGGAATAATGTGGAGGATCATTCCTCTAGCCAGGAATTGGCGCCCTCTCTGTGCACTTGCAACCTCATTTACATAAAGATTGATTTTCTCAGCAATGACAAAAATAATTTGCTTCCAGAAGGGTATGTTTGAACTTCACTTTTTCCACCCTACCCAGCAAGGAAATTATTTTGATGACCTTAAAGCTCCTGACAGGTTCCCTTTAAACTTGGATTTCTGAAGCGGATGTGACAGGGGATCCACATGTGGATTAGTTCCAATAATTCTGAATTCTGCACAGAAATTAATTCTAAAGGCAAGAAAAAAATATGCAAGAAAATTATATATTAAATTTGATAAAAACAATAATAATGCGTAAAATAGTCCTGATAGATGAATACCAATATAGCTGGTCCTGGAGATATGTACGGTAATTATTCTACTAGGGCCACTTGGAAAAAGCTTTAGGGTATGTGCACACTTTGCGGTTTCTGCTGCGTTTCCGCAGCGTTTTTGGCTCTGCTGAAATGCAGCAGATTCTGCTGCGTTGTACAGTACCTTTATTTCCTATGGAAATAAAAAAAAGCTGTGCACATGCTGCCTTTTTTTCCGCGCGGTTTTGCTGCGGTTTTCAAAACGCAGCATGTCAATTGTTTGGTGCAGAAACGCTGCAGTTTTACACCTCATCCATTATGAGGTGTAAAACCGCAGGGCAAAACTGCAGGCAAAACCGCAGATAAACCGCAGGTCTTTGTCCTGCGGATTTACCTGCTGTTTTCTCTACAAAATCCGCAGAGACAAAAACTATGTGTGCACATACCCTTAGATTTACGAAGTTGGTGGTAAATCACTAAATGTTCGCAATGTTTACTAAATGTCAGCTATACATTTTTATACTGTTGTGTCTTTTATACAAATTGAGTTGTTTTTTGTTGTTGTAAAATACTTTTTATTGAAAAAGTGTCTATAATGTTCATTTTTGATAACTGAGTGTGATAAGTGAGTGACTTTGCATCCTTTTATTGCACACATGGGTAATAGGTTTAGGTTATATGTTTGCCGTCTTACATTAGTGTTACTGCTTGATTAATGCTGCTACACTGATATTCTAGTTTAACTTATAACATCATGTGCCAATTCAATCTCAGTAATTTATCCTTCCTAAAGCCATATAAGGATGCACTTTTGGAAGATTTATAAGTTGTAATAGGTATTCACTTCAGTCTAGATAGAGTGTATTTCATGATTCTTTAAATTTATTTCACATGGCTTCTATGGAATAATTAAAGGGAATCTGTCAGTAAGGTCAACTCTCCCAATCCATCTATATGGGGATGCAGGTCATAGAAAGCTAAATAAAATTATACCTTGCTCTCTGCAATACAAAGTCTTATTCCAGATAAATCTATGATTTTGTTAATATTTAACCCCTTTCCAACATCGGGCGTAAGAGTACACCGATGTAGGACTCCCTCCCTTTGACCTTGGCTCTGACGCTGAGCTCACATCTTTTCCGGCACATGTCAGCTGTTTTGAACAGCTGACATGTGCCTCTAACAGCCTTGGGAGGAATCGCGATCCACCCGCGACTGTTAACTAGTTAAATGCCGCTGTCATACTCTGACAGCGTTCCGTAAATCCTGATCATCGCCTGTATGTAGCAGAGCCGATTGGGTACCAAAAGTAAAAAAAAATGTTTTTAAAAATATAAAAAAAATTATTAAACCACTCCCCTTTCACCCAGTACAAAATAAAACAATAAAAAAATTGAACAAACAAATATTTGGTATCGCCACATTCAGAATCGTCCAACTTCTCAATATAAAACATAAAAAAGAATTAACCCGATCGCTAAACGGCGTATTGAGAAAAAAACTCAAAACACCAGAATTACATATTTTTAGTAGCCTCTACATTTGCATTAAATTGAAATAATGGGTGATAAAAAGATCGTATCTGCACCAAAATCATCAGCTAGCCCTGTTACCCCTCAAAAACCTCTATTTTTGGTATATATTGCACTTCATTTGATAAGAAACTTGAATAGACATACATGTGGGTATAGGCTCTTTTGTGGAAATGGTACACTTATTAAGTGAGGCTCGCCTTGCAGTTTACTTATTATCCTCTGGACAGTCTTTTTCAGGATTCATGTTGTGCATTTTCTAGTGTCCATTTTGAGTGGTTCCGAGTGTCATTTTTTGTCTCCTTTTACCAACCATTGCATCTGTAATTGCTGTGATTATTGTGTTTTTATATGATTACCAATAAAAGATATCTAATATATAAAGCTCAAAGTGTGTATGTATGTGTGTGTATGTCCGGGATAGGCATCCGCACAGTCGCAGCTACAGCCAGAAAATTTGGCACAGTTACACGTCTGGACCCTGAGAACGTCCTAAGCTATGTTGTGAGGCAAAATTTTAACCCCGCACGTTCCAATTCACCAAGCAAATTTGCCCCCATCTACATAATGGGGAAAAAGTGTGTGCGCGTCAAGCCCCGCCCCTCATTATGATGTTATAATGCCCCTATTTGCATACTGGGGAAACAGTGTGTGCGAATTAAGCCCCGCCCCTCATTATGATGTCACAATGGTTGCCATGGCGACGCTGATGTCATCATAGGTTGCAAGCCCTACTGCCGCTCATTATGATGTCATTATGGTTGACTATGGGATGGAGGATGTGTGATGGGTATATGGGCACTGGACTATTGGATGGAGGATATGTATGATGGGTATATGGGCACGGGACTATGGGATGGAGGATGTGTGATGGGTATATGGGCACTAGACTATGGGATGGAGGATATGTATGACGGGTATATGGGCACGGGACTATGGGATGGCGGATATGTATGATGGGTATATGGGCACGGGACTATGGGATGGAGGATATGTATGACGGGTATATGGGCACGGGACTATGGGATTTCGGATATGTATGATGGGTATATGGGCACGTGACTATGAGATGGAGGATATGTATGATGGGTATATAGGCATGGGACTATGGGATGAAGGATATTTATGATGGGTATATGGGCATGGGACTATGAGATGAAGGATGTATGATGGGTATATGGACACTCGACTATGGGATGGAGGATATGCATGACGGGTATATGGGCACGGGACTATGGGATGAAGGATATGAATGATGGGTATATAGGCACGGGACTATGGGATGGAGGATATGTATGATGGGTATATGGGCATGGGACTATGAGATGAAGGATGTATGATGGGTATATGGACACTCGACTATGGGATGGAGGATATGTATGATGGGTATATGGGCACGGGCCTATGGGATCGTGGATATGTATGATGGGTATATGGGCATGGGACTATGGGATGGAGGATAATTATAATTTGCTATAACTAACCACAGTTAGTTACTATGCCCGGGCAGCGCCGGGCTCTTCAGCTAGTATTTTATATTATACTTTTGCAGATTTTGGATTATGTTGGGCTGGAAGCTCTGAAACTGTGTCGGTTCGGATTATGTTGGGAGTTGCTCATTCCCTTGGTGGAATATGGAGGTTTTCTATGACCCATTATGTCAGCTGTATTGAACCAACTGCACATTTAGCATTTTCTACTCCCAGAGTACCTCCTCATCTCGCCCTCTCTCTGTTGGTGTCCCTCAAGGCTCTGTCCTAGGACCCCTTCTCTTCTCAATCTATACCCTTGGCCTGAGACAACTCATAAAGTCCTATGGCTTCCAGTACCGTCTACTCGTATATGCTGATGACACTCAGATCTACCTCTCTGGCCCAGATGTTATCTCTCTGCTGTCCAGAATCCCAGAGTGTCTCTCAGTCATATCCTCCTTCTCTTGCTTCCTCAAGCTCAATGTGGACAAATCTGAACTAATTATCTTTCTTTCATCTCGCATATCTTCCCTACGTGATCTATCACAATAAATGAAATCACACTTTCCCTATCTCAGAAATCTGCTGCCTCGGAGTAACCCTTTACTCTGCCCTGTCCTTCAAACCGCACATCCAAGCTCTCACCACCTCCTGTCACCTCCAGCTCAAAAATATTTCCAGAATCCGTTCTTTCCATAGCCCTCAATCTACCAAAATGCTTGTGCATGCCCTAATTATCTCCCGACTCGACTACTGCAACATCCACCTCTGTGGCCTACCTTCTAACACTCTCGCACCCCTCCAGTCCGTCCTTAACTCTGCTGCCCGACTAATTAATGTCTCTCCTCGCTACACTCCTGCTTCCCTTCTTTGCAAATCTCTTCACTGGCTCCCAATTTCCCAGCGTATCCAGTTTAAACTACTAACACTGACCTACAAAGCCATCCATAACCTTTCTCCTCCATGTATTTCCAAACTAATCTGCCAATATCTTCCCTCACGTAATCTCCAGTCATCCCAAGACCTCCTTCTCTCCTCCATGCTTATTCGCTCCTCACCCAATCGCCTTCAAGATTTCTCCCAAATATCCCCCATCCTCTGGAATTCTGTGCCCCAACTCATCCGGTTATCCACCACATTTGGATCCTTCAGACGGAACCTGGAAACCCATCTCTTCAAAAAAGCTTACAACCTGCAATGACCACGCTACCAACTCAACACCATCGGAGCTACTGCAACCCCCAACCTACTGTCTCCTTCCCTATAATCCTGTAGAATGTAAGCTCGCAAGGGCAGGGTCCTATTCCCTCTGTACCAATCTGTGATTTTTAGTTTGTTTACTGTAAGTAATATTTGTATTTTGATGTAACCCCATCTCATGTACAGCACCATGGAATCAATGGTGCTATATAAATAAATAATAATAAATAATTTAATATAAAATAAGCTCTGGAGGTAGACTCTCAGGGAAATCTGTGTCCAGCGCATACTGTATTTTTCGGACTATAATACGCACTTTTTCCTCCCAAAATTTGGGTGGAAAGCTGAGATGCATCTTATATTCAGAATGTACTTACAGTTAGCGTGGTGGGAGCAGGAGTCAGGTGATGATCTCGCTCTTATCCCAGCGTGGTGCAGCAGTTTAGGCGTTGCTCGGTGCTGCGAGGGGCTCCAGTGACATGGTGCTGCAGTTTTGGAGTTGCTCTGTGCTGCGGGGGGCTCCGGCGACATTATGTGAAAGCCTGAAGCCCCCGCAGTTCTATTGCCTCGATGCTGTGGCCTCTGGGAAAATCGCCACCGGAGATGGCGCATGCACAGATTGAGAGCTTGGCTCCGAGATCTCGGCTCCCGAGAATGTGGGATGAGATCTCACCGCCGAGATCTCAATCTGCGCATGTGCCGCCTCCGGCAGCCATTTTCCCTGAGGCCACAGCATCAAGGCAATAGAACTGCGGGGGCTTCAGGCTTTCACATAATATTGCGAGAGCCCCCCACAGCACTGAGCACCGCCGAAACTGCCGCACCATGTCACTGGAGTCCCATGTCGCAGATATCAAGGTATCATTTTTTTCAACTTTCTATTACCTGCATGCTCATATAGAAGGTTTAGAATGGTTGATCCTATCAACAGATTCCCATTAAATGGCTCCTGAATCAGATATATTAATACTGATCTGCAGAGATTATTTTCTCTTTCCCCCATGACGGCACAGAGAGGGGATCCGCCCCACGGGGACTGGAAACCTATAGATAAAAAGGCGGTACCTCTCTCCTGCATCAGTTGATTTCCTGTCCTCATAGGGAACCTACAGACTTACCATTGGATGTCGGGGCCGACCAGTCTGGAGGATGACAGCGGGAGCCCCCTGTCCCAGCTGGGGGGGTTACCCGAGGCGCCACCGCTGGGGTCAGCGGGCCTCCAGGGTGTGCGGGAAGAGAGGCGGCAGAAGCGCTTCCAGCAGACCGCCTCTCCCAGGATATCGTCCTCCATGTGCGGCCGGGGAGTCCCTGGGCCGGAGCAGGTACCGGGGTGGGAGAGCGCCAGCGAGCGCAAGTATCCCAGTGTGCGCCGGCAGCTTGAAGAGACTCCGCCAGCCTCGGCACAATGCATGACTGGGAGCCGGGGACGGTGATAGTGCGCACACACGGGACGGAGCGCAGCCTAAACGACGTCACACGTCGCAAGGCATCTCTGGGTAGGCCGGGCAGTGCACACTTGGGGGGGCGAGGCACCGTCGGATGATGTGGGCGGCGCAAAGCATCTCTGGGGGATTAGAGATGCACAGGCGTCGCTCACCCCGGGAAAAAAAAACATGCATGCCCCCCACTTGATTAAAAGTTCGCAGGGGGCACAGTGCTGCCTGTTTCTGGCACCATGAGCACCGAGCCTTCAGAGGAGCAGCAGCTGCTGGACGTGTCCTCTGACACAGGACACCAGCAGCAATCACGGAAATCACCGCAGCAGCACCGTAAGAAGGAGGCCAAGGACCAGTCACAGTGACACTGCAGCAGCCGCTCGGGGTCCAGACGCAGCAAAGAGTCTTGTGGGGCAGGGTTCCCAAAAGACAAGCCGCGAGCAGATCCGGGGCCCACTTCTGATTCAGTATCCTTCTTCAGTCTGGTCGGTAAGTGGACTACGTGAACGTATATGCCGTAATTAGGGCCTGTCCTCCTTCTCTTATAGGGGAAGAAGTGCACGCAGAATGCCAACCACAAGATTTGCCCACTTTGTAAGGAGGAGCTCCCCACGGCGTGGGGAAAAAGGCACTGCCAATCCTGCATTGAACATACAATATGCAAGGAATCCCCAGGGTTCGCTTCGGACCTTATAGCCCTAATTGTCCACCAAGTAGAAAACACCTTCAAAACCCTTCAGGGAAAAAGCAAAAAGCATAAGAAGCCCAAAAGAAAGGAACCTGAGTCAGATCATAGTGATAGGGAGAGCGAATCTTCTTCATCAGGCACAGATAGCCCGTCATCCGACTCCTCGTCCTCTGTGGAGGAGGCTCGCAGCTGTTTCCCTATAGAGGAAACGGATAACTTAATAAAGGCAGTCAGAACCACTATGGGACTAGTAGACACCAGGCCCAAAAGGACCATTCAGGATGCCATGTTCAGTGGGTTAGAGCAGAAGAAGAGGTAATTTCCCATGAACGATAAAATCCAGGCGCTCATACAGAGGGAGTGGAAAAGGCCAGAAAAAAAGGGCCTCCTAGCACCAAAAAGGAAATACCCCTTTGAGGAGCCAAGCTGTTTGTTTTGGGATAAAGCACCGAAGGTGAATCTAGCCATAGCAAAAGCCTCGAAAAAATTCTCTCTGCCATTTGAGGACATGGGGACACTGAAAGACCCCATGGACAAAAAAGCAGATACATTCCTAAAAAGAGCCTGGGAGGCAGCCGGAGGAGGACTAAAACCCACTATAGCTGCCACCTGCACAGCTAGATCCCTGATGGTGTGGCTGGATCAGCTGGACGACCAACTAAAGAACAAAACTCCAAGAGGCGCAATCCTGGACTCCGTCCCGTTAATGAGAGGAGCAGCGGCATTTCTAGCGGACGCATCCGCAGAGTCGATCAGGTTGACAGCCAGGGCAACCTCATTCTCGAACGCAGCTAGAAGGGCTCTATGGCTCAAGTACTGGACGGGAGACCTGCAAACAAAAACAAAACTTTGCTCCATCCCCTGTGAAGGTGAATTCCTTTTCGGGCCCACACTGGACGATATACTTGAAAAAGCAGGGGATAAAAAGAAGTCTTTCCCTAACCCATCCAATTTCCCCTTCAAACGCTTTCGGAGCAGGAAATTTATCCAGAGGAAGCCACCTAAAAACTCCCAGGATAAGTGGGAAGATAGGAGAGGCAAAGGGAAGGGGTTCATGTTCGGGAAGCCAGCAGATAAGAAGCAACCCCAATGAAGGTGTCTCCCAGGTAGGGGGAAGATTGGGCCTCTTCTTCCCAACCTGAGAAAAGATATCAAGCAGTTCCTGGATTCTAAGCATCGTAAAAACAGGCCTCAATTAAAATTTCACAACCCACCCAAACCCTCTTTCGTAGTGACCCCACAGAGGCAGTCGATAGAAGAGCAAGCTGCGGTACAACAGGAGATTCAGACCCTGGTGGAGAAGTCGGTATTGCAGGAGGTTCCCCACCAAGAAAAAGGAGAAGGCTTCTATTCCCCTATCTTCTTGCTGAAGAAACCAGATGGGACATTCAGGACGATAGTGAACCTGAAAAGATTAAACAAATGCCTGGTGATTCATCCATTCAAAATAGAAACAATAAAATCCGCAGTAAAGATGCTGTTTCCATGTTGTTACATGACGGTACTCGACTTAAAAGACGGGTACTATCACGTCCCCATACACACGGACTACCGGCGATTTCTCAGAATAGCAGTCACCATAGGGGGAGAAAAGCCGGATTACTTACCGGTAATGCTCTTTTAATGAGTCCACGACAGCACCCACTGGAGGTATCGGATCCGCCCATTTGGAACAGGAAACCCTACAGGAAAGATAAAAGGGGCGGTCCGCCTTTCCTCCTCAGTTTTACGTTTCAGAGTACCAGAAGGACCGCCAAGGATTAGGCAATGTTCTCTTATTTTAACATCTTTCTTATCCATTATTTGGTTAATATACTTTAACTATTGATATCTTTAGGGGGGGAAGTGAGCGGGTGCTGTCGTGGACTCATTAAAAGAGCATTACCGGTAAGTAATCCGGCTTTTTACTCTTCGTCACGACAGCACCCACTGGAGAGATTCCAGAGACCATCACCTGGGTGGGACCACCGTGCCAAGGATAGTCCTGCCAAAGCTTAAGTCAGAGGTTGATGAAAGATCAAGTCTGTAGTGCTTATAGAAGGTAGAAGGGGATGACCAAACTGCCGCCTTACATATAGTTTCAATCGGAACATCTCCCTTTTCCGCCCAAGAGGTTGCCATTGCCCTGGTGGAATGCGCCCTGATGTTCCCTGGAGGATCTTCGTTTTTTGCGGAGTAGGCTAAACGAATGGCCTCTCTGATCCACCGGGAAATGGTGGTCTTCGTGACTCCATACCCCTTCTTACAGCCCTGAAATGAAACAAATAGGGCCCTGCTCTGCCTCCAACTGTTGGACCTCTCAATACATTTTAGGACAGTTCTTTTGACGTCCAGAGTATGGAACTTCTGCTCTTCCGGAGTAGAGGGATTTTTATAGAAGGTTGGGAGGAGTATCTCCTGAGATCTATGGTATTTTGTTGCCACTTTTGGCAAGTAGGCAGGGTCTGGTTTTAATACTAATCTGTCTTGGTATTCTTGGAAAAAAGGTGGATCTATTGACAAGGCTTGGATATCACCCACTCTTCTAGCTGAGGTTAGTGATACCAAGAGGGCCATTTTAAGTGCTAAGTATTTGAAGGGTATTGTGTCGATCGGCTCAAAGGGGTCTACCGTTAGGGCGTCTAAGACCAGATTTAGATCCCATGTAGGGACGGAGGGTATGTGGATTGGAGCTATTCGTTCACATGCTGTAATAAAACGAGTTATCCACTTGTTGCCTGCTATATTATGGCCATATAGTGCTCCTAATGCCGATATTTGTACTCTCAGTGTATTTACTGCTAAGCCTAAGTCTTTCCCCTTCTGCAGAAATTCCAAGATTGGGATTATCGGAACTTCTGCTGTATGAGGTACTGTATGGAATTGAAGAAATTTTTTCCATATTCTAGTGTAAATTTGGGTTGTGGACTGTTTTCTACTTTGTAGTAGTGTAGTAATTAAGGACTCCGAGAATCCCCTTGTCCTCAATAACTGCCTCTCAAATTCCACGCCGTCAAGTGCAAGCTGAGCACTTGAGGGTGGAAAAAGGGGCCTTGGGATAGTAGATTGGCAGTCGGAAGGATCCAAGGATCTGTTATTGACATAATCTGCAGCCACGAAAACCACGGTCTTTTTGGCCAGAACGGTGCTATTAAGATTATTCTTGCTTTGTCGTCTCTGATCTTCCGAATTACTTGAGGTAGGAGGATCAATGGAGGGAACGCATACGCTAGGTTGAAATTCCATGGAACTAGAAAGGCGTCCAGTATGTTTGGGTGATCTGACGGAGATAGGGAGGCAAATGTTTTTATCTGCCTGTTCTCCCTTGTGGCGAAAAGATCCACCTCGGGTTGTCCCCATGCGGCTACTATGTCCCTGAAGACCTTCCGATTGAGGCACCACTCTCCTTGTCGTAGAGTGTGACGGCTTAGGAAGTCTGCCTTTTGATTGCTCTCGCCTCTGATATGAAGGGCCGAGAGGGACAAAAAATAGTTTTCTGCTAAGTTTAAAATTCTTGCCGCTGAAGACATCAGAGTCTCTGATCGAGTTCCTCCTTGTCTGTTTATATATGCCACTGTGGTGGTATTGTCCGACAGGATCCTTACATGCTTCTGTTGGAGCTGCGGAAGGAAGTTGTATAGAGCATAGAACACTGCAGTTAGTTCTTTTAAATTAGATGAGTAATCACATTCCTCTTTACTCCACCTTCCCTGATAAAACCCATTCTCCATGTGGGCTCCCCAGCCCTGGGGACTGGCATCGGTGGTTACGATACAGGATGGAACTATAACCCATGGAACTCCTGAAGATAAATGGTCATCGTCTAACCACCACTCTAGGGAAGTCAAGACTTCTTGTGACAGGGTTATTTTGCTCTGTAAATGACCACTATGTCGCTTATCCTCCTGGAGGATCTGGTGTTGTAGCGTACGGACATGGTACTGGGCCCACCGGACTGCTGGGGTGCAAGAATTTAGTGATCCTAATAGTGACATTGCTCCTCTTAAGGATACACGTGGTTTATCTATAGCTGCTTGTATTTTTTGTTTTGTGAGGATGATTTTTACCTGGGGTAGTAGACATCTCTGGGTCAAGGAATCTAGTTGAAATCCTAGAAATGTCTGGAGAGATTGCGGATCGAGTCTGGACTTTTGGATATTGATGATCCAGCCAAGGCTCTGAAAAGAGGAGATTGCGTCAGTCACGCGTTCAGTACATTGTTTGACTGAATTCCCAATTATTAGGAAGTCGTCTAGATATGGCACAATTAGTGTGTCCTTTTGGCGAAGGTAGGCCATCACTTCTGCCATCACCTTGGTAAATATTCTTGGTGCCGTGGAAAGCCCGAAGGGCATGGCCGCGTATTGGAAATGATGAATCCTTCCCTCGATTTCCACTGCGACTCTTAGGTATTTCTGGAATCTGTTGTGTATAGGGAGATGATAATAAGCATCTTTTAAATCAATCCCTGCCATTACGCAATTTGGGAAAAGAAGCTTTATAGTGGATCTAATTGATTCCATTTTGAACTTATAATTTTTTATAAATGAATTTAGGTTCTTTAAATTAATAATGGTTCTAAATGTATCGTCTGGTTTAGACACCAAAAACAGGGGAGAGTAAAAGCCTCTACCCTGTTGTTCCTCAGGGACGTCAACTAAAACTTTTTTAGCTAGCAGGACTCGAATCTCGTCTTCGAGAGCCTTTTGCTGAAGTGAAGAATTAAGGCGAGTTATAACAAAGAACTCATAGGGGATCCGAAGGAATTCAATCTTTATTCCTTCCTTGATTATGTTCAGAATCCATGGGTTTAACGTAATTTGTTCCCATTTGGTAAAAAAAAATTTTAATCTACCCCCAACTGGTGGGTCTAAACTTTTAATTTTTATCTCTCCTATATGTTGGCCCTCTGAAGATGGTACCCTTCTGCTTTTCGTCTTTCGTGGCCCATCTATTCGTTCTGTCCGATTGTCTTCTTCTCCCGAATGGCCGTCTCTTAAAGGTTTTCCTATAAAACGGAATGGGAGAATCACTGAAGGCCTTTTTCCTTTCTTTTGCCTTGGCGAGAATTTTGTCTAAGGCTTTTCCGAAGAGGAACTCACCCTCGCATGGGGTTGCACTAATTTTGGATTTTGACTGTGCATCCCCTTTCCAGCTCTTTATCCACAGCGCGCGTCTGGCGTTATTCACCAGGGCTGCCGACCTCGCTGCCAGTCTTAGGGTGTCCGCTGAAGCGTCTGCCATAAAGGCAGCTGCCCCTCTTATCAACGGGATGGCTGCACGCAGTTTCTCCCTTGACACTCTTTGCTCAATCTGCTGGTCTAATTGATCTAGCCATACCAGCATTGACCTAGCAGTACATGTGCTGGCTATTGCGGGTTTGAATACCCCGGTGGTGGATTCCCAGGACCTTTTGAGCGAAGATTCAGCCTTTCGGTCCAATGGGTCTGCTAACAATCCTGCGTCCTCGACCGGGATCGAGGTTTGTTTGGAAGTGGAGGATATGACAGCGTCCACCTTTGGTATTTTAGTCCATTTTAATAGATCTTCATCAGTGAACGGGTACTTCCGTTTTGAAGCGGATGGGAGAAAACCCCTCTGGTTGTGTTTTTCCCACTCCCTTTTGATGAGATCTTTAATTGCCGGTATCACTGGAAATGATCTCCTCTTTTTCTCTGCCAATCCCGCAAACATAATGTCCTGCGCGGTCTGGGCTCCCCTTTCCTCTTCACACCCCATAGTATTTCTAACCGCTTTTACCAGGTTATCTACGCTGTCCAGTGGAAAACATGCGCGTCCTTCCACCTCCGAGGATGATGATGAGGACGTGGATGCGGAGCCTGAGTTTAACTCCTGTTCTTCCTCTGACTCTGAACTAACTATGACCTGTTTTCTATGACTGGACTCTGCGGGAGTGCTGGCGCGGTTGATGGCTTGTATTTCCTCCCTAATTATGGCTCGGATATCCTTAGAAGATATCGTCGACCCCTGCCTGGTCTCTTTAATGCATTGTTTGCAGAGTTTTTTGGGGTAGGAGTCAGGGAGAGGTTCTGAACATAATGCGCATTCTTTATGTTTTGTTTTTCCTTTTTTCTTTGACTGAAGTGGGAGGTCAAAGGTAAAGAGAGGGGGGAGGGGGGGGAGGAGAGGAGGTTAGCTTAATAGGTAGAGCATATACTTTGCACACTCACCCAGTGAAGCTTAATACCGGTTCGGATGGCTGAGACGGTTTGGATCGGGTTTCTGCTGCCTCGCTCCTGCGGGCAGTCTCTGTCCTGGCGCTGCGGTCCCTGGTGGAGTTGCCCCCAGCTGAATCCCCTGCTGGGGTCTGCGACTCTGCGGGGGACGACATGGTTCCAACGTTGCAGCGCTGTTTTATCTATACCCCCGGAAGTCGCCCTGTCACAGGGCGCATGCGCCGCGTCATCGCCATCTTACCCCGGAAGTTCAACCATTACTTCCGGGGTATAGGAGCGTCGGGCGCCGGCCTGCTCCCGCGCCACCGCTACTGACATGCGCGGCTCGCGCGCTCATGGCCTCACCATCCACGCTATACCACCACCGATGGGGGGGGGATCCCCCGGATGCCAGACCGGCCCGCTCCCTGGTAAGACCGGGCGGCCCTCCCCGGACCCGGCCATTACCACTATGCCACCAGACGAGGGGGGAGCCGTCAAACGGAGTCTCCCCCGACGCTGCTTCCGGACCGCAGCCCCTGCCGTTCCCGAAGAGACCGCACAGGCGGATGCATGGCCCAGGTAAGATCCTGCAGGATCCTGCTCCATTTGGAACAGGAAACCAAAACTGAGGAGGAAAGGCGGACCGCCCCTTTTATCTTTCCTGTAGGGTTTCCTGTTCCAAATGGGCGGATCCGATACCTCCAGTGGGTGCTGTCGTGGCGAAGAGTAAAATAAAGCATTATCAGTTCAAAGCTCTCCCATTCGGGCTGGTTATCGCCCTGAGAGTATTCACAAAGATCATAGCAGAGGTCATGGCACACTTTAGAGAGCAGGACGTCCTGATAGTCCCATACTTGGACGACTTCCTAGTGATAGGCAACTCCCCCTGTCATTGCAGAGACCAGTTGAACCAGACTATGGAATCTTTGTCCAACCTAGGTTGGCTGCTAAACCTGCTGAAATCTCGGTTGATTCCGAGCCAAGTGCAAGAATATTTGGGCATAACTATAGATTAATAATACAGCACAGTACAAAAAGAGGACTTGAAAAACCTCCAATAATGAGAACAGCAATAGAACAACAAGGTTTACCCGTACAGGCCTCCAAACAAATGCACTATCAGGGTGCAGTGGACCCATATAAAGATGGCAACACAGGTGCAAAAATACCAATCAAGCAACTGCTCCAGCCTACCAATACATGGAGGGGGCGATTGCCTGGTATGTTGATGCACAAAAACAACTTGTATGCGGCGCTGTTCACACTAAGGCCATGCACAGCGTCCAGGCCAGCCTAGTACCAACACCCTTCTATTAGTTCAGGCGGGCTGCCCAGCGCTAACAAATGCATGCCGTGTGGAAAACAGACACCGCAGTTTACAAGACCAAATGAGCCCAACTGCACCCTGAATAAAAAGTGCAAAAAACACATTTTAAAAAATATATTTAAACATATCTTTTATAAAAATGTGGAGTATTGGTTAATATTTTGGCCAAAATACGTGAGCCCGTAACCTACGTCAAAGATCTCCACGCTTACGGGTACCTAACACTAAATAATAATACAGCACAGTATTATATGTTTAAATATATTTTTCAAAATGTGTTTTTTGCACTTTTTATTCAGGGTGCAGTTGGGCTCATTTGGTCTTGTAAACTGCGGTGTCTGTTTTCCACACGGCATGCATTTGTTAGCGCTGGGCAGCCTGCCTGAACTAATAGAAGGGTGTTGGTACTAGGCTGGCCTGGACGCTGTGCATGGCCTTAGTGTGAACAGCGCCGCATACAAGTTGTTTTTGTGCATCAACATACCAGGCAATCGCCCCCTCCATGTATTGGTAGGCTGGAGCAGTTGCTTGATTGGTATTTTTGCACCTGTGTTGCCATCTTTATATGGGTCCACTGCACCCTGATAGTGCATTTGTTTGGAGGCCTGTACGGGTAAACCTTGTTGTTCTATTGCTGTTCTCATTATTGGAGGTTTTTCAAGTCCTCTTTTTGTACTGTGCTGTATTATTATTTAGTGTTAGGTACCCGTAAGCGTGGAGATCTTTGACGTAGGTTACGGGCTCACGTATTTTGGCCAAAATATTAACCAATACTCCACATTTTTATAAAAGATATGTTTAAATATATTTTTTAAAATGTGTTTTTTGCACTTTTTATTCAGGGTGCAGTTGGGCTCATTTGGTCTTGTAAACTGCGGTGTCTGTTTTCCACACGGCATGCATTTGTTAGCGCTGGGCAGCCCGCCTGAACTAATAGAAGGGTGTTGGTACTAGGCTGGCCTGGACGCTGTGCATGGCCTTAGTGTGAACAGCGCCGCATACAAGTTGTTTTTGTGCATCAACATACCAGGCAATCGCCCCCTCCATGTATTGGTAGGCTGGAGCAGTTGCTTGATTGGTATTTTTGCACCTGTGTTGCCATCTTTATATGGGTCCACTGCACCCTGATAGTGCATTTGTTTGGAGGCCTGTACGGGTAAACCTTGTTGTTCTATTGCTGTTCTCATAACTATAGATTCCCTCAGGCAAGAGTGCCGTCTCCCGGAAGGGAAAATGCTACATATAGAACAGTTAGCAGCAGGAGCAATAACACGGACAGTAATGACACTCGGGAAGGCCATGTCCCTGCTCGGCTCAATGACAGCCAGCCTACCAGCTGTCCAGTGAGCCCAAGCTCATACAAGAGATCTCCAGTGGGAGATACTAGCGGCGGAGATTTCTCTTCACGGGAATTTAGAAGGGCGGTTAGACATCTCACCCGTAACAACTCGCTCACTACAGTGGTGGACGAAACCATCCAACCTATCCAGGGGGGTCCCTTGGGTGATACCGGTCTCTCAGATCCTTACTACAGATGCAAACCCCAGAGGGTGGGGGGCTCACTTGGACAACCAGGTAGCACAAGGAGTCTGGACAGAAGACGAAAAGGCAGCCTCCTCGAATATGAAGGAGCTATTAGCGGTGAAGCGTGCCCTCCTGTATTTTCTAAACTCCCTCAGGGCCCACCACGTAAGAGTGTTCTCGGACAACAGCACAGTAGTCGCTTACTTGAATCATCAGGGGGGCACGAGGTCCTGTACCCTTATGGAGGTGACAAAGTCAATTTTCCACTTTGCGGAGGGGAACCTAGGCTCACTGAGAGCATTACACATAAAAGGGTCAGACAATATGACGGCGGACTTGCTAAGTCGCACACACCTGAGACCGGGCGAGTGGGAGTTGAACCAGGGAGTTTTCAATCAGATCACACAGCTATGGGGGAAACCCAACATAGACCTATTCGCCAGCAAGACTAATCGAAAGGTGAAAACATTCTGCTCCATAGACCCCTCCGGGAACCGATAGCCCTGGACTCCCTTATGATCCCCTGGCACTTTCCCCTTGCATATGCGTCCCCACCGATAGCCTTAATTCCATCAGTTCTGAGGAAGATTCGGGAGGACAAAGCAAGGGTGATCTTAATAGCTCCCTTCTGGCCAACAAGGACTTGGTTCTCTTGGCTGAGGAGAATGTCCATCTCCAACCCTTGGGTCCTCCCGGATATCCCGGACTTACTCTCACAAGGGCCAATACTTCTCCCACAGGTAGAGAACCTACATATGATGGCCTGGAATTTGAAAGGGATCTGTTAAGCAACAGGGGCTTCTCCCAAAATTTAGTATCTACCCTGCTACGGAGCAGAAAACCGGTAACCACTAAATTGTACGGAGGATCTGGAGGAAGTTTCTTTCAGTATCGGGCAAGCTTGGGTGGGAATGTACCCCTATCTAAGATTCTCGAGTTCCTGCAAAAAGGGTTAGAGCAAGGACTGGCTACCAGCACATTGAAGGTTCAGGTGGCGGCCCTAGGGGCCCTATACAACTATGACTTGGCAGGGAACCATTGGGTTTCCAGGTTCATTAAGGCAGCAAGTAGATCCAGGCCCATGTCTTTTCTAAACACTCCTCCCTGGGATCTAAACTTGGTGCTCTCAGCCCTGACCAAGCCCCCCATTGAACCTTTATCAGAAGCACCACTGAAGCTAATATCACTTAAAACTTCCCTCTTGATAGCCCTAATATCGGCCCATAGAATCAGTGACATCCAGGTTCTGTCAGCCTTCCCTCCATTTATGCAGATCCTGGATGACAGGGTGGTACTTAGGACAGACCCGGCCTACCTACCGAAGGTGGCATCCCAATTCCACAGAACCCAGGAAATCTCCCTCCTCTCCTTTTGCCCCAATCGCAAAAACAAGGAAGAAGAAGCTCTACACACACTTGATGTCAGGAGATGCCTAATGGAATACCTAGCAGCCACCGGAGAGTGTTTGAAGGATAGGTCTCTCTCTGTGTGCTTCCAGGGGCCAAGGAAGGGGCGGAAGGCAACAAAGTGCACGCTGGCGAGATGGATAAGAGACGCCATCACCTTGTCATACTCGTCGCAGGGCGCGGACATCGCAGACAGAGTAACAGCCCATTCTACAAGAGCGGTGTCAACTTCCTGGGCAGAGAGAGCAGGCATCTCCATTGAGCAGATATGTAGAGCCGCCACTTGGTCATCTCCCTCAACTTTCTTTAACCACTATCGGCTGGACATAGCCACCTCCTCAGATCTAACCTTTGGTAGAAGGGTGCTGGAAGCAGTGTTCCCCGCCTAATAGATATTCTCTGCAATTCTCTCCGTGGTGCCGTCATGGGGGAAAGAGAAAAGCGTAGTTACTTACCGTTAATGGTATTTCTCTGAGCCCATGATGGCACCCGTATATTCCCTCCCTACATGCGTGGGGTGCGCACTTATTGTAAATAGAGTCTAATGAAATAGTCACGTGGTGTCTCCTCTATGCAGTTTAATGATGATAGAAATTGTTTTTTCTTTAAGTTGTTGGTTAGTATTAGGCTGAAGTTCCTTTGATGCTCTGTAAAACAACTGATGCGGGAGAGAGGTACCGCTTTTTTATCTGTAGGTTTCCTGTCCCCGTGGGGCGGATCCCCTCTCCCCGTGGTACCGTCATGGGCTCAGAGAAATACCGTTAACGGTAAGTAACTACGCTTTTTAGTATTATTATGGGTATTAATGATTTTTCAAGTATAAGTGTATAATTTTCCTGGATAGATTTTCTTTTCCTTTTTTTTCTGCTTTTGTGTTTATTTTTTATGCTGTGAATTACATTGTTACCTTTGGGTATTATCTCCTTATCTTGGGAGTAGATAATTGAAATGTGATAAATATTTTACAGTCACACTGAATTTATAAGTTCTGATAGCCATTCTTTATATTTAGTTGTAGTTCTCAGCTTATTGAAGCTATATGTATATACTAGCTGAAGAGCCCGGCACTGCCCGGGCATAGTAACTAACTGTGGTTAGTTATAGCAAATTATAATTATCCTCCATCCCGTAGTCCCGTGCCCATATACCCATCATACATATCCACGATCCCATAGGCCCGTGCCCATATACCCATCATACATATCCTCCATCCCATAGTCGAGTGCGCATATACCCATCACACATCCTCCATCCCATAGTCCCATGCCCATATACCCATCACATATCCTCCATCCCATAGTCCCATGCCCATATACCCATCATACATATTCGCCATCCCATAGTCCCATGCCCATATACCCATCATACATATTCGCCATCCCATAGTCGAGTGCCCATATACCCATCACACATCCTTCATCTCACAGTCCCATGCCGATATACCCATCATACATATCCTCCATCCCATAGTCCCGTGCCCATATACCCGTTATACATATCCTTCATCCCATAGTCCCGTGCCCATATACCCGTCATACATATCCTCCATCTCATAGTCCAGTGCCCATATACTCATCACACATCCTCCATCCCATAGTCCGTGCCCATATACCCATTATGACATCATCATCACCATGGCAACCGTTATGACATAACCGTCACCATTGCAACCCATGATGAATCAGAGTCGCCATGGCAACAATTGTGACATAATGAAGGGCGGGGCTTGATGCACACACCCTTTTTCCCCATTATGTAGATAGGGGCAAAATTGTTTGGTGAATTGGAACGCGCAGGGTTAAAATTTCGCCTCACAACATAGCCTAGGACACTCTCGGGGTCCAGACGTGTGACTATGCCAAATTTTGTGGCTGTAGCTGCGACTGTGCGGATGCCAATCCCGGACATACATACATACATACATACACACACTTGAACTTTATATATTAGATGGACAAAATTGTTGGTACCTTTCTGTTAAAGTCAGAAACACCCATAACGGTCACTTAAATTAATTGAAACTGACAAAAGTAATTTTCTGAATATGAGCTAATTAAAATCAGTCATTGTTTTTGAATTAAGGTTCAACAGAAAAATTATGATGAAAAACTAATATACAGTAAATGGTCTGACCAAATATAATGGTACCCTTAACTTAATACTTTGTTGCACAAACTTTTGAGGCAGTCACTGGAAACAAACGATTTCTGTAACTCTCAATGAGACTTCTGTACCTATCCACAGGTATTTGGGCCCACTCCTCGTGAGCAAACTTCTCCAGCTGTCTCAGGTGTGAAGAGGCCTTCTCCAGACTACATATTTCATCTCCTTCCACAAATGTTCAGTAGGATTTAGATCAGGGCTCACAGAAGCTACTTCAGAACAGTCCAATGCTTTGCTCTTAGCAATTCTTGGATATTTTTAGATATGGTTTGGGTCACTATCCTGTTGGAGGACCCCTGACCTGTGACTGAGACCAAGCTTTTTTACACTGGGAATGATATTTCGCTCCAGAATGCTTTGATAGGTTTGAAATTTCATTGCACCCTGCACAGATTCAAGACACCCTGTTCCAGATGCAGCAAGGCTGCCCTAAACCATAACCAAGCCTTTTAAATGTTTCACAGTAGGTACAATGTACCTTGGAGTTCACTGCTAACCTCTGGATTTTGTTCGGGGCTTTTTGATTACCATTTGTATTATTTGCCTCTTCATTGTGTTGTCAATATTCCTCGTGTAGCCAAGTCCATGGAGGTTTGCTACAGTCCCATAGGCCTTAAATTCTGAGCCTTTTAGATAAGATCAAGTGTAGTACAGTTTCAAAAGGCGATTAAGGCCTGTGCCATTCTAGTAGATCGGTACATTATACACAATGGGTACTGTGCGCAGGGCAGTATGCCAGATGGCTTATATAGTAATCCAGTGGAGAAGCTCTAGGATCAAGATCATTATGTCAGATAAGTTTGAGAACCCAAGATGCGAAGTGCCCCAGGATTGTTGACCCTGGGGTGCCCTCACTGCGCATGGAAAATCTACTTGAGTTTTGGCACATTTGCACTGCACTTCAACTTTTCATACTTTTTGAACACACACCCTTTTTTGGGTCGCTGGCTAGGCAGTAGAATATTTAAATTCCCGGTCGAAGGTTCGGCTGGTATTATATTAAAAATATCTTCACTATTCAATTGTTTTCACTAGTGTGTCACCCTTTGCACTTGTATCTTTGTCACTAGGACTTCTCAGCATTGGGTTCTGGGTTCCGTCCTAATCAGTCTAGGGGGGCGTGTTGCCATTAGGTTCCACTACCCCCTGAAAACCTTTGGCTCTCATCACTCTAGATGGGAGCCGTCCTAGATTTTTCCTTGTTCTGCTTGAGTGGCAGCCTGGACACATGCCTTGAACAAGATTGCTTCTCTCTTGGTTTTGGCTAGGAAGGCCACTAGTCCCTGACCCTCGCTGTGGCCTTCTTTCTCAGAGGGATGAGGATTGGTTATTGGGGGCTTTTCTCCTGTTGGAGAGAGCTTTGTATGATTGACTGCATCCTAGTACAGGTTTTTGGAGCACTTTAGTCACTTTTTTAGCACACTCGATTATAGAAAACAGTTTTCAGGCTCTTAAAAAAAATATCAGAAACATCAAACTGTTAGGAGATGATCTTATAGCTTTTACCTTTACCATGGTTATCTATCATTTTCATTTATATAAATCTCCTGAGAGAACTCTCTCCTTAGTTTTCTTTGGTCCATGCTCAGCGTGGTACACACCATGATACCAAACCACACAATAACTAGAGATGAGCGAGCACTAAAATACTCATTACTCGAACTGAGCAATTCCTAATGCTCGGATGCTCATTTTGAGTAGCAAATATAATGGGAGTCATTGGGAAATCGGAGGATTTTTTCAGCAGACCCTAAATGGAAGTCTGGGGGTCAATGAAAATGTTGAAATGAATGGAAAAAGTGCTGAATGGAAGGAGAACAGCATAGTGAAGACCCCTGGAAGCATCTCTGACTCCCAGATCGCTGCTGAGAACGATGGTTTCACACTTTTACTCCACTTTAAGGACTGACAGTAAAACATTCAAAATCAACAAGAAATTTTAGTTTACAGGAAAAAAATGTTAAGAAACATTCCTTCCTATATAATGACTTTTATATAAGGCAAAAAGTAAAAATGATTAAAAAATTTGGAATTTCAGTGCAATTTATGAAGGAAGCAGAACTGCCAAAAATGTGATGGAAGAGGATACACCTTGTATTAGACAAAAAGGGGTGCCTTATACACATTTTTTTCAAATTGTCATGTAGTAATACTCCTAGACTCATAGACGCTGTGCTCTAAGTGCAAAGCCTGTCAAAAATTACAAGCAAGGTCATCCATACACCCTTGAAGGCACCAAGTTTATCACCTCATTCAAATATTGCGAACAAAGTGTAGTTGTGGTACTCCACTCATAAAGGCTCTGCACACAGTGCAAAGCCAGAAAAAAATTATAAGCACGCTCATTCATAGACCCTTGAAGGCAACAACTGGAAGGCCTCATTAAAATATTAAGAAAGTGTAGTTGATGTGCTCCTATACTCATAAATGCTTTGCTTAAAGTGCAAAGGCATGAAAAAATTCTAAGTAGAGTCATCCAGTAATCCATAGGCTTTTGAAGGCAACAACTGGCAGGCCTCATTAAAATATTGAAGATTGAAAACTCTTTATGTGTTCCTGTCATCTGATTGAGTGGAAAAGTTGGGGCTAAGCCAAGCTTTGTTCATTTTTCTCAGAGTGAGCCTGCTGACAGGCGAAAACATCTGACTGTTTTGACCCCCAGGGGCAGTAAAAACCCACTCAGACAGTACACTAGCGCAGGGCAGCACAACACCTCCAAGGCATAGAGGGACAGCTCATGCCAAGAGTCCAGCTTTGAGACCCAATATCTGAAGGTCGCAGAGAAATTAGAGAGTATGCTGGTTTTGTTGGCTAGGTATTGCTTGACCATCTTTAAAAACGTTTCCTTCCTTGTGAAAAATATCATCAGGGCCTGGATGCTGGGATGGTATCATGAAATTGGTTGTCTGATGGGAATTTTTGCAAGATATAAGATGTAATGGAGTCTGTTTTCTTTTGAGCTTTCAAATATTTTAGTCATTATATTTATATTACTATTTTGTATACAATACCTGGCGTGTTGGTTTTTTAATTTAATTTAATACAATATATTATGATATATTTTACCATTGTGTATAATCATGCTTTTTATCTGTGCAGGCATCTCTTTTGTTTGTAGTGTTACATTTTACTACCCTCACTAATAAAGGTATTTAGCCTTAATTTTAATTGTCATATTTCTTCTTTGACCACTGTTCGGTTCTCTTCGTCTTTGGTCTTAAGTAAGCTCCTGAGCAGTAGTACTCAATGTCAAGCAGCAGCCGAAAAAGCAAACAAGATTTTAGAATGTATAAAAAGAGAGATTAAATCCTGCGATCCCAACGTATTGTTACCACTTTAAAAATCACTGGTGAGTAGTGTTGAGCGATACCTTCCGATATCGTGAAATATCGGATCGGATCGGACCCATACCCAAAAAGTATCGGATATCGCCGATTCCGATCCGGAAACCAATGCAAGTCAATGGGACAGAAATATCGGAATTAAAATAAACCCTTTCTTTCCTTGTAGGTTAATTCTACATGAAGAAAACAACTAATAATAATGTAGAATGTATTGGGGGAGGTGGAGAAGACATTAAAGGCATAGAGGTTTAGCCCAATCAAATGGAATAGAAGGAATATTTTTTTTTTTTTAAGACGTTCGGAGTTACAAAGATATTGACTATGTTAACCTTTTTTATATTTTGTCAGATATGTATGTTTCACTACTTCCATGCTCTTCACCTTCTTTTTGACTTCTCCCACACTTTCTCCTTCATGATCCTCAGCAGCAGCAGCAGCAACAGCATCTTTTTCAACAACTTCTTCACCTTATTCATCTTCTTGTTCTTCACCTTCTTCCTGTTATTCTTTTTTTTAACATTCTTCATATTCTTGTTATTCAACTATTATTCTTCTTCATATTCTACTTCTTCATCTTCTTCCTATTCGTCTTCTTCATCATATTCTTATTTGTGACAGGCATTCCTGTAGTTGTTATCTATAAAAGTTTGAAGATTACACCTTCCGTTCTGCCTGTCACAAAAGATTTACAACAGGATTTGTCCGTGTTCAGTTTGGCCTGCAGCAGCAGGCATTTTCCAGGGGCACCACGAGGAGGAACGGACTCGCCCCCATTTCAAAACGTTTGAACTTGAAAATGTAGCAGAAGGTACTAGAAGGCTGAGGAACTGCCGAGAACCAGCTGACGGTACTGGAACCCGGATGGGTAGCAGAAGGAACAAGAGCCAATGGAACTACCGAGGACCAGCTGATGGTACTGGAACCCGGTTACTAAGCAGGAGGTACCTGTGCTAGAAAGCACTACCAAGGACCAGCAGACATTGCTGGAACTCGGATACCGAGAAGGAGGCACCTAAGCCAAAGGCACTGCTGAGAACCAGCTGACCCTGCTGGAACCTGGATGGGTAGCAGAAAGTACCCATGAAAAACAAAGTTGCAAGGCCGCGAGCCGGCCGCAGTTACCGAAACCCACAGTCCTACAGGGGGTGCTTGTCCTATTGGCACTACGGAACCAGCCTTTATTGCCAGATCCCGCAGCCCACATAGGAAGCACCTAAACTGCAGGCACCATAGAGTCGGCTAACCTGACCGCAACACGACAGGACAACGTATTGGTGGCAAAGTGACGTTGACACTACCCGGAAACAGCTGGCTTGCTGGAACCAGGCTGGGCAGGTGGGAGTACCCGTGCCAAAGACACTGCCGAGAACCAGCTGATGGTGCTGGAGCCCGGATGGGTAGCAGAAGCTACAAGAGCCAATGGAACTACCGAGGACCAGCTGACGGTGCTGGAACCCGGAGGGGCAGCAGAAGGAACAAGAGCCAATGGCACTACCGAGGACCAGCTGATGGTACTGGAACCCGGTTACTAAGCAGGAGGTACCTGTGCCAGAAAGCACTACCAAGGACCAGCAGACGTTGCTGGAACTCGGATACCGAGAAGGAGGCACCTAAGCCAAAGGCACTGCCGAGAACCAGCTGACGGTACCGGAACCCGGATGGGTAGCAGAAGGTACCCATGAAAAACAAAGTTGCAAGGCCGCGAGCTGGCCGCATTTGCCGAAACCCACAGTCCTACAGGGGGTGCTTGTCCTATTGGCACTACGGAACCAGCCTTTTTTGCCTGATCCCGCAGCCCACATAGGAAGCATCTAAACTGCAAGCACCATAGAGTCGGCTAACCCGACCGCAACACGACAGGACAAAGTTTTGGAGGCAAAGTGACGTTGACACTACCCGGAAACAGCTGGCGTGCTGGAACCAGGCTGGGCAGGAGGGAGTACCCGTGCCAAAGACACTGCCGGGAACCAGCTGGCGGTGCTGGAACCCAGGGTAAATACTACAAACAGAGTGGAGACAGAGGCCTAATTGGAGCAAGTTTAAAATCTGTAGTTGTGTGAGTGTGGACAGAGCAGGAGAAATTGCCGGATACACAGCTGGGGATCAGCTGACATTACTGAACCCCAATAGCACTGGAGCATATGTTAACTGTGCAGACGGCACTTCTGAGCAGCAACTGGCGGTGTTGGAGCCCAGGGTCAATAGTACAAACAGAGTGGAGGCAAAGGCCTAATTGGAGCAAGTTTAAAATCTGTAGTTGTGTGAGTGTGGACAGAGCAGGAGAAATTGCCGGACACACAGCTGGGGATCAGCTGACATTACTGAACCCCAATAACACTGGAGCATATGTTGACTGTGCAGTCGGCACTTCTAGCAGCAACTGGCGGTGTTAGAGCTCAGGGTCAATAGTACAAACAAGAGTGGAGGCAGAGGCCTAATTGGAGCAAGTTTAAAATCTGTAGTTGTGTGAGTGTGGACAGAGCAGGAGAAATTGCCGGACACACAGCTGGGGATCAGCTGACATTACTGGACCCCAATAACACTGGAGCATATGTTGACTGTGCAGACAGCACTTCTGAGCAGCAACTGGCGGTGTTAGAGCCCAGGGTCAATAGTACAAACAGAGTGGAGGCAGAGGCCTAATTGGAGCAAGTTTAAAATCTGTAGTTGTGTGAGTGTGGACAGAGCAGGAGAAATTGCTGGACACAGCTGGGGATCAGCTGACATTACTGAACCCCAATAACACTGGAGCATATGTTGACTGTGCAGAGGGCACTTCTGAGCAGCAACTGGCGGTGTTGGAGCCCAGGGTCAATAGTACAAACAGAGTGGAGGCAGAGGCCTAATTGGAGCAAGTTTAAAATCTGTAGTTGTGTGAGTGTGGACAGAGCAGGAGAAATTGCCAGACACACAGCTGGGGATCAGCTGACATTACTGAACCCCAATAACACTGGAGCATATGTTGACTGTGCAGACGGCACTTCTGAGCAGCAACTGGCAGTGTTGGAGCCCAGGGTTAATACTGCAAACATAGTGGAGCCAGAGGCCTAATTGGATCAAGATTAATATCTGTTGTAGACTATAACTGATTTTAAACTTGCTCCAATTAGGCCTCTGGCTCCACTCTGTTTCTAGTATTTACCCTGGGCTCCAACACCGCCAGGTGCTGCTCAGAAGTGCCGTCTGCACAGTCAACACTTACTCCTGTGTTATTGGGGTTCAGTAACGTCAGCTGATCCCCTGCAGTGTGTCCGGCAATTTCTCCTGCTCTGTCCACATTCTAGTGGGAATGTGGACAGAGCAGGAGACATTGCTGGACACACAGCAGGGGAGCAGCTGACATTACTGAACCCCACTAACACAGGAGCTAGTGTTTTTCTCTGTCCAGACGGCACTTCTGAGCAACAACTGGTGGTGTTGGAGCCCAGGGTCAATCATGGAGTAGGCTGAGGCTTACTTGGAGCAAGTTTAATATCTGATGTAGTTTAAATGTGGAGGGAGCAGGAGACATTGCCGGACACACAGCAGGGCAGTAGCTGGCGTTACTGAACCCCACTAACACAGGAGCTAGTGTTTTTCTCTGTGCAGGCGACACTTCTGAGCAACAACTGGCGGTGTTGGAGCCCAGGATCAATCATGGAGTAGGCTGAGGCTTACTTGGAGCAAGTTTAATATCTGATGTAGTTTAAATGTGGAGGGAGCAGGAGACATTGCCGGACACACAGCAGGGCAGTAGCTGACATTACTGAACCCCACTAACACAGGAGCTAGTGTTTTTTTCTGTGCAGACGGTACTTCTGAGCATCAACTGGCGGTGATGGAGCCCATGGTCAATCAAGGAGTAGCCTACTTGGAGCAAGTTTAATATCTGATGTTTGAATGTGGAGGGAGCAGGAGACATTGCCGGACACACAGCAGGGGAGCAGTGTTATGAGCTCATTTTCTGCTCCACCAGTTGAGAGTTCCCCTTCCGTTCTCCCTCTGGTGGTGACAGGAGGTAGTGAGGTTTGTTTAAGTGGTAGTGATCTGCCACCTGGTGAGGAAGATAATGATTGGATCTCTGAGTATCAGACTGGATATAAGACAGCCGACACCCTATCCTGTTGCTGGTGATTCAGTCTGCTTCTCAAGTCTAGGACTCAGCTCTGTTCCAGTCCTCTCAGATAAGTTTGTTTTTTGCTAATGTTCACACTTCCTCTTGTTGGTCTTTTCAGTTTTTTGTGTGGTCAGCCAGCCCGGCTGTGCTGTGCTGAATTTCCACTCTTATTTGCCAAATTGCCTTTTTTTTGTCCCTTATTAGATTGGCCTCTTTTTGCTCTGTCTTTCAGACATATTTCAGAGTGCTGATATAGTGGGAGAAGTCTAGTGACTTCAGGGTTAATTTTGCTATCAGTTGTATTGGACATTTTGTAGGGTTTTTTGGCAGACTGCAGACAGTGTCTTTCCTTTCCTGTCCTTTCTAGTTAGTGGTTCCCCATCGTTTGCTCAGCCTATTTTCCTGCCTTTGTTTGTGTTTTCATCTTTTTTCACCGTCAATACATGTGGGGGGCTGTCTCTCCTTTGGGGTCTGCTCTGGGGCAGTTAGTTTTCCTCTTTTCCTGCTTTAGGCTTATTTAGTTTTCCGGATGTGACGAGGCGTCTAGGACCACCGTAGGAACGCTCCACAACTGCTGCTAGTTGCGTGTTAGGATCAGGGGTCTTCAGTCTGCATAGTTACCAACCTCTTTGGTTTTCTGAGACTTAGCTTTGTTGTTTTTTATTTCCTCCTCGGCTACCCGTTCATAACAGAGCAGCTGGCGTTACTGAACCCCACTAACACAGGAGCTAGTGTTTTTTTCTGTGCAGATGGCACTTCTGAGCAACAACTGGCGGTGTTGGAGCCCAGGGTCAATCAAGGAGTAGGCTGAGGCCTAATTGGAGCAAGTTTAATACCTCTGATGTGGGGTGAATGTGGAGGGAGCAGGAGATATTGCCGTACACACAGCAGGGGAGCAGGTGGCATTACTGAACCCCACTAACACAGGAGCTAGTGTTTTTCTCTGTGCAGATGGCACTTCTGAGCAACAACTGGCAGTGTTGGAGCCCAGGGTCAATCATGGAGTAGGCTGAGGCCTAATTGGAGCAAGTTTAATATCTGATGTAGTTTGAATGTGAAGGGAGCAGGAGACATTGCCGGACACACAGCAGGGGAGCAGCTGGCGTTACTGAACCCCACTAACACAGGAGCTAGTGTTTTTTTCTGTGCAGACGGCACTTCTGAGCAGCAACTGGTCGTGTTGGAGCCCAGCGATTACAGTTCACGTGGTAGAAACATGAACACAACAGGAGACCTGGATACTGTTGCCAACCAATTATTTAATCTGGAAGAGGACTGGCAAATTCAGGCGAAATCCAGGCCTTGTACATTGAGAGGGCATGACATGTAGTCTGTCACCAACTGACGGAAACGTTGCCTCTTGCTGACTGGTGTAGACATTTGTGGCGGGCACACAAATCTATGCCACATTTTGGCCATACTGGTCTTGCCTTGTGCTGAGGCGCTGCTTCTGCTCACTCTTTGTGCAGAGCTTCCTCCACTGCCTCGACGCACAGAGCTGCTTTGTAAAGCACTAGCAGCACTGCTCTCGGGTGGAATGGAGAACATGATGGAATGCACCAGTGTGTCTTGGTACTCCCGCATTTTACGCTCCCGGTTCAACGGGGTTATGAGGCTTTGTAAGTTGTCCCGGTAGCGAGGATCTAGGAGGGTGTACACCCAATAATCAGCTGTGTTGAGAATGTGGGCGATGCGGCGGTCGTGTCTCAGGCACTGCAGCATGAAATCAACCATGTGCTGCAGACTCCCAACTGGCCAAGAAACGCTGTCCCCTGCTTGAGGCGTCATCTCTGCCTGCTCTGCATCACCCCACCCTTGCTGTACATACTGACTACTTGAGCATTGTGTATCTCCCTCCTCTGGAGAGATGTCTTCCTCTTCCATTGACTCCTCCTCATCCTCCTCACAAAGTGTCCCCTGCCTAGGCCTTTGTGAGGAACCACGTTGCGCAGACTGTCCAGAAGCAAATGGCATTTGTGACTCCTCATCCTCCACCTCTTGCAAAACCTCCTCCCTTAGTGCTTGCAGTGTTTTTTGAAGCAGGCAGATAAGAGGGACAGTCATGCTGACTAGTGCATCATCTGCACTCGCCATCCGCGTGGAATCATCGAAGGCACACAAAACGTGGCAGATGTCCTTCATAGAGGCCCACTCAGTGGTGGTGAAGTGTGACCGGCGCGCAGTGCGACTTGTTTGCGCATGATGCAGCTGGTACTCCATTACTGCTGCCTGCTGCTCACACAACCGCTCCAACATGTGTAACGTTGAATTCCACCTGGTGGGTAGGTCACATATGATGCGATGTTCCGGAAGGCGGAATCGGCGCAACAGAACTGCAATGCGCGATCTTGCCATGCTGGAACGCCGCAAGTGAGCGCACTCTATGCGGACCTTGTGCAGCAGTGCATCAAGATCCGGATAGTCCCTCAGAAAGCTCTGCACGACCAAGTTGAGCACATGTGCCAGACATGGGATGTGAGTGAGGTTGCCTAGGCCCAGAGCTGCCAACAGATTTTGGCCATTGTCACACACTGCCAAGCCTGGCTGGAGATTTGCTGGCACAAACCACACGTCGCTCTCCTGCTTGATGGCATTCCAGAGCTCCTGCGCTGTGTGACTTCGATTCCCCAAATAAATTAATTTTAGTACGGCCTGTTGACGTTTGGCCATGGCTGTGCTCATATCGGTCGTAACGGGTAAGAGTTCACGGGTCCATGTGGAGGTAGACCGTGACGGCTCCTGCAGCGCTGATTCTGAGGAACTGGAGTATGAGGAGGAGTCAATGTGTACAGACTGGATTCCTGCAATCTTTGGAGTTGGCAGAACACGTACAGCGCCACTCTCAAGATCTGTACCCGGCTCCACAGCATTGACCCAATGGGCAGTGAGGGAAAGGTATCGTCCCTGTCCATGGTTACTGGTCCACGCATCGGTGGTCAGGTGGACCTTGCTACTGACGGCGTTTAGTAGCGCATGTTTAATTTTTCCCTCCACATGCTTTTGCAGGGCAGGGACGGCTTGCCTGCTGAAATAAAAGCGGCTGAGCATGGTGTATTGTGAGACTGCCAATGCCATGAAGTTACTGAAGGTGTCAGTCTCCACCAGCCTGAATGAGAGCATTTCAAGGGCCAGTAGTTTTGCAATGCCAGCATTCAGAGCCTGTGGATTGCCGAGTATGGCCGTCTTTTCTCCCATGCCTGTGCTACCGATGGCTGTAGAGTGGCCTGGGAGTGTGAGGATGACAGGGAACGTGGTGCTGTGGGTGGAATGTCACTGGGTCTCTGGACAAGAGTGCCAGAGGTTCTTCCATGGCGATCCTGTGAGGAAGCTGAACCAGCTGTGTGTGAGCTGGAGGAAGAGGCTACAACACGAGCTGAAGAGGTGGTAGATGGTGCTGTAGGTTGGCCTACGTCTTCAGTGTGTCTTTGTAACTCCACCACGTGCTTGGTCCGCACATGTTTCCACATATTTGTGGTATTGAGGTTGCTGACACTTTTCCCTCTTTTGACTTTCTGATTACACAGCTTGCATTTGACAAAGCAAATGTCATCTGCAACCGTGTCAAAAAAGGACCACGCACTGCTAGTCCTGGGAGCGCCCGTTTTGGGTTTTGGAAGAGGAATGCTCCTAATGGGTGCCGAAGTGGAGGCTACAGGCAGCCAAGTCTGCCCCCTCCCTCTCCCTCCTGTTTTGGCCGTTCGGGGAATCTCTTCCTCAGAGCTGCTTCCACCACCTTCCTGTTCCTCACGCCATGATGGATCAAACACCTCATCATCTATACTCCCCTCTTCAAACACCTGCTTCTCCTGTGTAGTCTTGCCAGCACAGTACGCACCAGAAAGTGGCACCTGAGTCTCATCATCTGATGCGTACTGAGGTGTGCTGACCATAGGCACTGGCCCACCCGCCTCTTCAGATTCAGAGGGACAAAGCAGTTGCGCATCACTGCATACTCCCTCTTCTTCACATTCTAGAATGCTGCTTGGCAGGCCCCCTGTTTCCAAGCCAAGAGATTCAGAGAACAGAAGTAGAGATGGCTCCTGTCCAGGGCTCTCTGACTGCCTGGGCAATTTGGCAGGTGGTGAAGAGACAGATGGTTGCTCTTCAGTGCTCTGGCCCTGAGAGGATGTGGAAGTAATTGAAGTTGATGCGTTAGCTACCATCTATCCGACAACGCCTTCAATTTGTTTGTCCCGCAGCAGTGGGGTACGGCGAGGTCCTACAAAGCTGTGCATAAAGGACTGTTCCCTGGTAAAACTGGGGGATGCTGAGTCACTGGTGCCCGCAGCATTCACAAAATCCCCACGTCCCCTCCCTGCTGAAACTCCACGACCACGTGCCTTACTCCGTGCCTTCTTCATCTTGGTAGACTGATAAAGATAGGCAGAAAAGTACAAAGGGGGGGCTTAGTGTGCTTATTCCTGAACAGCTGCTAACAGGTATAAGAAACACTAATTTTATAAAGTGTGTGGACTACACTTTAATATGAGCTAATGTGGCCTACACAACTGTCAAGTGGAGTGTTTGGTGAACTTTATTTACGTGTTTTTTTTTCAAAAAAAACAAAAAGGATGTGACTAAAGATGTGAAAGCGATAGTATCACAAACTTTTTGGAGCCATTACAATGCAGGAAGGTAACCTACAATGCAGTAGATGAGGCTCCAAAAAATAGGCTAATACTAATCTGGCTGGGGCTGCAGGGCACAAGCCAGAAAAAAGGCTCCTCTATCTACTCCTATATAGTGTTTGCAACCAATCTAGCTGGATACAGATGGAAGCACACTAATAGGAGAAATTCAGGAAAAATAAGCAGCACTACAGCAAAAAAGGACAATGTATGAGGCAGTGACGCATGCTGAGCGGACTACAACCAGAGGTGGTGCAGAACACACTACAGCGTGAGCTGCACTCACACACAGAGATCTCACAGATAGCCGTGAACAGTGCAGAGAACTGTGCACTAGCACAGAAAGGCTCCGCTGTCTACTCCTATATAGTGTTTGCAACCAATGTAGATGGATACGGATGGATGCACACTAATAGGAGAATTAATGAAAAATCAGCAGCAATAAAACAAAAATAAATATGTATGAGGCAGTGACGCACGCTGAGCGGCCTACAACCAGAGGTGGCTGCAGGACACATTACAGCGTGAGCTGCACTCACACAGACCTTGCAGACAGCTGTGAACAGCGCTGCAAGGCAAAAGAAAGCTTCTCATAGGGGTTGCTAAACTAGCCTGGGTAAAGCACAATCTAGCAAATCGATATTTCTAACTGTCCCTCAGTGTCACAAGAGCAGCGTCCTGTCCCTAACTGAATTCACAGCAGAGTGAACCCAAAATGGCGGCGGCGGCTTTTATAGTGCATCATGACATCATTTCAGCAGCCAATCACAGCCATGCCATTAGTTAACATGCCTACATGCCTAACAGGATGTGCCCACACTTCTTAGGATTCCTCATTGGCTGAATTAAATCAAACTGGCTTATAGCATTATGGGAACTTTCGACTCCGGTATTCGATATGCTAAAAGTATCAGAACTCAGTATCGGAATTCCGATACCGCGAATATCGGCCGATACCCGATATTTGCGGTATCGAAATGCTCAACACTACTGGTGAGGCTACATCTAGAATAAGGGATCCACTTTTGGGCTCCACATTTTAAAAAGGATATTCAAAAGTTAGAATCAGTTCAAAGACAGGCAACTATATTATTACTAGGGATGGAAGACCTCTCATATGAGGAGAGGTTGGAAAAGTTGCTTGTTTAGCTTAGAAAACATGACATGAATTATTCCTTTTAAAAGGCCATATTGAGGACTAGAGGGCACTCATTACAGGTGGAAGAAAGGCGACTTGGGCAGATAAATAAGAAAGAGTTCTTTACAGTTAGAGCAGTCAGACTATGAAATGCCCTACTATAAGAGGTAATAATGGCAGACACTATAACAACTGTTATAAAAGCCCTGGACAATCTCCTTGATACACATAACATTGTGGGTTATAGTTAAATTAGTGACATAGGTCTTTTTTAAACCTATGTAACTATGTAACTACTACATAGATTATAAAAATACAGAAATAATACGTATGTTAAAAAAAGGACGCTTGAATGTGGCCTTAGATACAGAATCTGTACCTGAATCCTGATAGAATCCTGAACGTGTGAACATGGCTTAGTATTGACATGGAAGTGTTTTATATTAAAGGGAATCTGTCACCTATTTTTTCGTATATAAGCTGCAGCCACTGCCATCAGGGGCTTATCTATAGCATTATGTATTGCTGTAGATAAGCCCCCGATATAACCTGAAAGATAAGAAAAACGAGTTAGATTATACTCACCCGGGGGCCTGGTCCGGTCCGATGGATGTCGCGGTCCAGGTCCGGTGTCTCCCATCTTCTAGGGATGACATCCTCCTCCTTGCTTCTATTGCGCTCCTGCCCAGGCGTACTTTATCTGCCCTGTTGAGGGCAGAGCAAAATACTGCAGTGCGCAGGCGCTGGGCATCTCTGACTTTTCCCGGTCTTCTCTTTCAGATTACATCGGGAGCTTATCTACAGCATTACAGAATGCTGTAGATAAGCCCCTGATGGCGGTGGCCGCAGCTTATATACGGAAAAATAGGTGACAGATTCTCTTTAAAAGACTTTAGCACTTAAGACGGTTGCAAAACTAGACATACCCTTTAAGGCTTAATAGTAATGCAGGATTACCAAACTACATGTAATTGGGTTTACTTTCCTTTCAGTTTTTCTAAAACAAAGTATTAGTTTTATTTTAAAGTAATGCAAATATGCTTGCGTTCTGTACATATGAACATATGGATAGTCTATTTATACGGTTGTGTAAAAAAAAAGCATGTTATCACTATGAAGGCTCTTCTCAATATACAGGTGCTTCTCACAAAATTAGAATATCATCAAAAATTTACTGTATTTTTGGGACTATGAGACGCACTTTTTTCCTCTAAAAATGTGGAGGAAAATGGGGGGTGCGTCTTATAGTCCGGATGTACCGTCTCTGGCTGTGGTGAGGAGGTGAGGGAGCGGCATCGGATGAGCAGCAGGTCACAGAGGCAGGAGCCGGCTGCTGCTGCTAACTCCTGTGCCCGCTGCTAAAGAGGAATGAATATTCACTGCATTCCATGACCATGGGAATGGAGGGCAATGAATATTCATGTCTCTTTAGCATCCTGGTATGAATGGCCCCCACCCCCATCCTGGTATGCTTGGCCCCATCAGAAAACATTAAAAAAGCCAAACCATTACACTTACCTTCCCAACGCTCCCTTGCAGCATCTTGCTCCGGTGTCAGCAGCTGCTTTAGGCTTGTAAGCAACCCATGGCAGGGACTTCATGCGCTGCTTGCAAGCTGAAGGACAGCTGCCAAAATACTCTCTGCTCTGCACGCCGGGACTGTATGCGCGGAGAGCTCTTTAATAGCGAGCACAGTGTAAGCTTCCTGCAGCTGCCGGCGATCACGTGTGCTGCTACTAAAGGGAATGAATATTCACTGCATTACAAGCCCATGGGCGTGAAATTTAGTGAATATTCAATTTTCTTAAGTAGCGGCACACGTGACCAGCGGCAGCTGCAAGAAGAGCAATGAATACTCACTACTCTATGTGCATACAGTCCTGGCGTGCAGATCAGTGTGTATTTCGGCAGCTGCCCTTTGACTTGCAAGCAGCACATGACGTCCCTGCCAAGTGCTGCTTACGATCATAAAGCAGCTGCTGGCATCGGAATAAGATGCTGCGAATGAGCGCCGTGAAGGTAAGTGTAATGGTTTGTTTTTTTGTGTAATGTTTTCTGTTGGGGCCATGCATACCAGAATGGGGGGTGGGGGCCAATCATACCAGGATAAGGATGAGGCCATGCATACCAGGACCGGGATGGGGGCCAATCATTCCAGGTTTAAGATGGGGCCCTGCATACCGGGATAGCATTGGGGCCATGTATAATAGGACAAGATGGGGCCATGTGTTATGAAACGGGTAGCCGAGGAGGAAATAAAAAACAACAAAGCTAAGTCTCAGAAAACCAAAGAGGTTGGTAACTATGCAGAATGCAGACCCCTGATCCTAACACGCAACTAGCAGCAGTCGTGGAGCGTTCCTACGGTGGTCCTAGATGCCTCGTCACAATCGGAGAACCAAACAAGCCCAAAGCAGGAAAAGTGGAAAACTAACTGCCCCAGAGCAGACCCCAAAGGAGAGACAGACCCCCACATGTATTGACGGTGAAAAAAGATGAAAACACAAACAAAGGCAGGAAAATAGGCTGAGCAAACGATGGGGCCAAGCTAACTAGAAAGGACAGGAAAGGAAAGACACTGTCTGCAGTCTGCCAAAAAACCCTACAAAATGTCCAATACAACTGATAGCAAAATTAACCCTGAAGTCACTAGACTTAGACTTCTCCCACTATATCAGCACTCTGAAATATTCTGAGACAGAGCAAAAAGGCCAATCTAATAAGGGACAAAAAAAGGCAATTTGGCAAACAAGAGTGGAAAATCAGCACAGCCCTGCCGCGCTGGCTGACCACACAAAAAACTGAAAAGACCAATAAGAGCAAGTGTGAACATTAGCAAAAAACAAACTTATCTGAGAAGACTGGAACAGAGCTGAGTCCTAGACCTGAGAAGCAGACTGAATCACCAGCAACAGGATAGGGCGTCGGCTGTCTTATATCCAGTCTGATACTCCAGAGATCCAATCATTATCTTCCTCACCAGGTGGCAGATCACTACCACTTAAACCAACCTCACTACCTCCCGTCACCACCAGAGGGAGAACGGAAGGGGAACTCTCAACTGGTGGAGCAGAAAATGAGCTCATAACAGCCGTGCATACTAGGATGAGATGGGGGCCCTGCATACCATCATGGGGATAAAGGGGACCATTCCTACCAGGATAGGGATGAGGGGGCTATGAGTACCAGGATAGAAATAAGGAGGCCATGCATACCACGATGGGGATGAAGGGGACATGCACGCCAGGATAAGGATGAGAGAACTATGCATACAAGGATAGGGATAAGAGGGCCATGCATACCAGGATAGGGATGAGGGGGTCATGTGGATGGGCATGAGGGGACCATGTATACCAGGATATGGGATATTAGAACAGAATTGACCACATTTTTGGCTTCAATTTTTTTTCTCATAATTTTCTCCTCCAAAACCTAGGTGTGTTTTATGGTCTGGTGCGTCTTATAGTCCAAAAAATATGGTAATTTATTTCTGTTCGTCAAAGCAAAAAGTGAAAATCATATATTATATAGAGTCATTACAAACATAGTGATCTATTTCAAGTGTTTATTTCTGTTAATGTTGATGATTATGGCTTACAGCCAAAGAAAACCCAAAAGTCATTAACTCAGTAAATTAGAATACTTTATAACACCAGCTTTATAAATGAATTTAAAATCCAAAATGTTGGCCTACTGAAATGTATGTTCAGTAAATGCACTCAATACTTGGTCGGGGCTTCTTTTGCATCAATTACTGCATCAATGCGGTGTGGCATGGAGGCAATCAGCCTTTGGCACTGCTGAGGTGTTATGGAAGCCCAGATTGCTTTGATAGCAGTCTTCAGCTTGTCTGCATTGTTGGGTCTGGTGTCTCTCATCTTCCTCTTGGTGATACCCCATAGATTTTCTATGGGGTTAAGGTCAAGCGAGTTTGCTGGCCAATCAAGCACAGTGATACTGTTGATTTTAAACCAGGTATTGGTACTTTTGGCAATGTGGACAGGTGACAAGTCGTGCTGGAGAATGTCATTTCCATCTCCAAAAAGCTTATAGGCAGAGGGAAGCATGAAGTGCTCTAAAATTTCCCGGTAGATGGCTGCGCTGACTTTGGTCTTGATAAAACACAGTGGACCTACACCAGCAGATGCCATGGTTCCCAAACCATCACTGATTGTGGAAAATTCATGCTAGACCTCAAACAGCTTGGAATGTGTGCCTCTCCACTCTTCCTCCAGACTCTGGGACCTTGATTTCCACATGAAATGCAAAATTTACTTTAATCTGAAAACAACCCATTGGATTGTTAGAGCAACAGTCCAGTTCTTTTTCTCCTTCGCCCAGGAAAGACGCTTCTGGTGTTGTCACAAGGAATGTGACACTTGTAGCCCATGGATCCTAAATATCTCTGTGTGTGTTGGCTCTTGAAGCAATGACTACAGCAGTAGTCCACTCCTTGTGAATCTCTCTCAAATTTTAGAATGGTCTTTTCTTAACAATCCTTTCAAGTCTGCGGTTATCTCGGTTGCTTGTGCACTTTTTTCTACCACACTTTTCCCTTCCACTCAACCTTCCATTAATATGCTTGGATACAGCACTCTGTGAACAGCCAGCTTCTTTAACAATGACCTTTTGAGGCTTACCCTCCTTGTGGATTGTGTCAATGACTGCCTTCTGGACATCTGTCAAGTCAGCAGTCTTCCCTATGATTGTGGAGCCTACTGAAACAGGCTAAGGGACCTTTTTAAATGCTTAGGAAGCCTTTGCGGGTGATTTTTGTTAATTATTTTAATTTACTGAGATAATGACTTTTGGGTTTTCATTGGCTGTAAGCCATAATCATCATTAACTGAAATAAACACTTGAAATAGATCACTCTGATTGTAATGACACATATAATATATGAGTTTCACTTTTTTGAAGAACTGAAATAAATTAATCTTTTTGATGATATTCTAATTTTGTTAGAAGCACCTGTAAATAAATATATTACTTTTAAATCATTGTGTAGAATAAAATAAGTTTCTTGGCCAAAGATTTAATGTACACAAAATTGCTTTCTATATATCCATGATGACTTCTGCTGCATTATCAATTTCTTCAATACCATAGATAATGGTAGTTCTTCCGGATTACAAATTTGCACAGATGGAAACCTCTCAGGCCTCTATTATATTCTAGGCTATGTGCATGGCTGTGCACATAATATCAGATTTGTATAGAGATTGATATAGGCTATAGTATTGGTGGAAATATCTTACACATTGCTGTATGAGTATAGGGAAGAGAATGAAGAAACTAAGAGAGGTCATAAGCCACTGGCACACTCAAGGGAATGAGAGAAAACAAAAGATTTCCATTATTGCTTTTCCATCTTTTGGTTTCGCATTGGGTAATTACATTTTACATGCCTTTAGCTGAACATTGAATGCAGGGCTTGTCTGCAGCAAGGTCCTTTTTTAAATAGGTGGTTCTTTGCATGGACATGGATGCCTTTATTCCATTTTAACAAAATCATAAATCAGTTCTAACCACATATCCTCATAACAGTCTCAGCCACAGTGACCTATTTTAATACTTTGCCTTACCTCCAGTGTTAACCTACTTGTTGGATACACACAACTCTGAAAGCGCTTAGCATGTAAAGTTTTAGCAATATAATTCTCAATATTGAAATTGCAACATGATGACGGAAAAGTCATGGAGTTATGGAAATCACAGGATCGATAGGTATGTTAAAGGACTATGTCACCAGTTTTTTTCTATCCCATCTAGAAGCAGCATGATATAGGGGCATATACCCTAATTCCAGCGATGTGTGACTTATTCAGCTGCTTGATGTCATTTTGGTAAAATCACTGTTTTCTCTGCTGCAGACCAGCAGTTTTTGGAATGCTGCTCTGTATAACCTCACCCACCCCACTGATTGGCAGTTTTCTACCAATGCACAGTGTACACCGAAAGCTGCCAGTGTTGGGGTTCTACAGAGTTCAAGTTCATATATATACCAAAATTAGTCCAAAAAATTTTTTATCTGGCATTTCCAAACAATATCAAAACAAGCATTTTTTGGATCTGTATCACAAGAAGGAACCGAAAAACATGAAGAGATCCAGTACTTAATTAAAATATCAAATTACACCAATTCATAATATAGTCACATAAGTGATGCAATAGCACATCTACAAATAAATCCTGACTCTAACAGTTAGATATATATTAATTATAATATAAGGAGTATATCATCTCCATAAATTTACATAATATCTATAGCAGGATGTAAAAAATACAGTCAATCAGATCAATACTTACAATTCAACAAATCACCTAATGCCTCAGAATAACTGTGATTGTCTGAACCTAGTCTCTTGTAATGCTGTTGCGAAAACCAGCCAGACTGAAAATTTTTTTAGGGACAGACTATACCTGTGAGGAAAATACGATGCTGACTGTGCTGACTATGAATGGTGCTGCCTCCTGCCCCAATGCACGTTTCGCCTTAGCTTCTTCCAGGGGCGTTATTTTAAAAAAATTTTAAGAATATTTCAATAAAAATTTGATATTTTAATTAAGTACTGGATCTCTTCATGTTTTTCGGTTCCTTCTTGTGATAGAGTTAAGCCAACCCCCCAACTCTGACTCCGACTCCTCAATTTCACTGACTTCGACTTTCGACTCCGATGCCACAGCAATGACTCACTACTGAGCATGTACATAAAAAACTGTCCAGGTTTATCTCCACTAAAAGCCGAGATCCTTAGGTCAGGAATAGAACAGACATTTTAGGACATTTCATAACTTTCCCAAATTTTTATGAAAACATTTACAGCACATGCTACATTGTATTACTGTAGCCGATTTATTATATATTTTAGGAGTCGGAGTCAATCCATTTTATACTGACTGACTCCACCAAATTGGACACTGACTCAGACTCCACAACTTTGACTCCACAGCCCTGGTCTTAAGCATGTGAAATGCATGCTCAATGAGGTTGAGACCTGGTGACTGACTCAGCCATTGCAGAATATTCTACTTCTTTGCCTTAAAAAAACCTCCTAGCTTGATTTTGCAGTATCTTTTGGGTCATTGTCCATCTGTACTGTGAAGAGTCGTCCAATCAACCTTGCTGCATTTGGTTGAATCTGAGCAGAAAGTGTAACCCTGTACACTTCAGAAATCAACCGACTGCTCCTGTCTTCAGTCACATCATCAATAAAGACCAGTGACCCAGCATCATTGGAAGCCATGCATGCTCTTCACTGCCTGCACAATATTTTACAGAGGATGTGGTGTGCTTTAGATATTGAACTGTTCCAAGCCTTCGACATACTTTCTTCTTCCAATCATTCTGGTACAGGTTAGTTTCATCTGTCCAAAGAATGCTTTTCCAGAAATGGGCAGGTTTCTTTAGATGTTTTATTTGTCAAAGTCTAACCTGGCCTTTCTATTTTTAAGACTGATTAATCGTTTGCAACTTGTCGTGAACACTCTGTATTTGCTCTCATGAAATCTTCACAATGGTAGACTTAGGTACTGGAACACCTACTTACTGGAGAGTGTTCTTCACTTGAGTAGATGTTATGAAGGGGTTTTTCTTCACCATGGAAAAGATTCTGCGATCAACAACCACTGTTGTTCTTTGGACGTCCAGGCCTTTTTGAGTTACCAAGCTCACTAGTGTTTTTTTTTTTTTTTTTTGCCGAATGTACCAAACTCATTAATTTGGCCATTCCTAACATTTCTGCTATGTCTCTGATAGATCTCTTCCTTTTTTCAATCTAATAGTCTGTTTCACTTCCACTGAGAGCTCTTTGACCCCAAGTTGTGGGTTCATAGCAACAGCTTCGAAATGCAAATGCAACACTTGGAATCTGCTGCAGACCTTTTACCTGCTCAATTAGTGATGGAGTAACATGGGAATAGCCCATGCAGCCCACTAATGAGCTTTTGAGATAATTGTCCAATTATCCAATTATTTTTGGTCCCTTGAAAAAGAGACAGCTACATATTATAGGTCTGTAATTCTTGAACCCTTACTCCAATAAGTAATTAACATTAACCCCTAAGACCCTTCCCTTTTTCATTTTTGCATTTCTGTTTTTGCTCCTCTTCTTTCCAGAGCCATAATTTTTTTATTTTTACGTCAATATCGCCATGTGAGGGCTTTTTTTTGCGTGACAAGTGTACTTTTGAACGGTTTTACCATATCGTGTACTCAAAAATGAGAAAAAATTCCAAGTGCGATGAAATTGCAAAAAAGTGCAAATCCACAACAGTTTTTTAGATTTTTTTTTTACCATGTTCACCAAATGCTTAAAATAACCTGCCATTATGATTCTCCATGTCATTATGAGTTCATAGACACCAAACATGTCTAGGTTCTTTTTTATTTAAGTGGTGAAAAAAAAATCCAAAGTTTGTTAAAAAAAATTTACGCCATTTTCCAAGACCTGTAGCGTCTCTATTTTTATTATCTTGGGGTTGCGTGAAGGCTTAATTTTTGCGTGCTGAGCTGATGTTTTTATCGATACCATTTTGGTGAATATTCACGCACCTTCACACCCATGGGTGTGGAGGGCAGTGCATATTCATTCACTTAAGTAGCGGGCATACGTCATCGCCCGGCCTCTCCAGGAAGTCAGCGGCTGCGACTACTGTGCCCGATATTAAAGAGAAATGAATATTCACTGCGAGCGTAGTGAATATTCATTTCTCTTTAGCATCGGGCACAGGCATTAGCTGCAGCAGCCATCTCCTGTCTCCTGTGACCCGGTTCACTGCCGCTCCCCCTACATATTCAGGGACCCTTACTCGGGTATAAGCCGAAGGGGGTTGAAAAACTCGGCTTATACTTGAGTATACATGGTATGTTTTTGTCTGAAACTCCACAGCATTTCAAAATCAAATATACATGGCTTTGAGCATACAGCCAGTGGCTGATACATGCTGGCCACGGTTTGGGCAGCATGTATCACCTAACAAGTTCCCTTTCAGGCCATATTAATTGTATAACTATCTTGAATATATTTTGGTAAACAGCTAAAATTGCAAAACTTGTGTCACTGTCCAAATATTTTTGGACCTAACTGTATATGCTTGTACCTGGCAGCAGGTTTATTATACATCTAATCATAATCCCCAGCGAATAAAACAGTGATTTTATCAAAAGTACAGCAATCATCCACGTAAGTGACACATCGCTGGAATCAGTGTTTCTGACCTTACGTTATGCTGCTCTCAAATTAGATGGCAAAAACCTGGTGATAGATTCCCTTTAATAAAATGCTTGGCAATCTCCACAAGGAAAAATGTCCCTTCTTTGAACCCTTTTCAGAGACATATTAATGATATCCTTGGTACTCTCCAAAAGGAGAAATGTCACACCTTGAAACCATTGTCAGAGGCCTCTAAGTCAGCTATATCAGACCTCCTGCATTGCACTGATGAGGGGAAAATAGGCTACAACACTTGTCTGCAATTTGGAGCATCTGGTTTGGCTTTTTATTATTTATTTTTAGATCACCATTGATTCTATGGTGAGGAGGAGGAGCCCCGAGAGATGGCTGCTCTGGCATGAGGCTCCTGAGTTTTTTTTAGTTTTTTTACTCCGTTTAATTGTTAATTCTCCCTTTGGTTCACTCACCATTGCGTAGCTACAGGATTCGGCAGAGCTGGGAGTAGTGTGGAGACTGCGATCAGCTGGGACCGGTGTCTTTCTGTCCTCGTGGAGATCCGTGCCTGGATTCAGCTGGGAGAGAGTGAAGCTGCTGGCTGCCTGCCAACTTTCCTACAACTTGTACCCATTTCCAGCAAGCAGATGATCCCAGGATAGGAAACCTGGTGGAGTGTGCGGTGCTGGAGTTGTTCTGGAGATCTTGTGGTCCACGTGGAGCTGTAGGGCTACAGGATTCGGCAGAGCTGGGAGTAGTGTGGAGACTGCGACCAGCTGGGACCGGTGTCTTTCTGTCCTCGTGGAGCTCCGTGCCTGGTTTCAGCTGGGAGAGAGTGAAGCTGCTGGCTGCCTGCCAACTTTCCTACAACTTGTACCCATTTCCAGCATGCAGATGATCCCGGGATAGGAAAGCTGGTGGAGTGTGCGGTGCTGGAGATGTTCTGGAGATCTTGTGGTCCAGGTGGAGCTGAAGGGGTGAGCTGGGCAAGTTTGGACTGACTGTTGGAGTGTCCCCTGATGCCCATGTCTTGTTGCACCCATGCCCTCCCCCCCAGCAGTGCTGGGAGCACCCTTTATGGAAAGTTGTACATTTAGCTCTGCTAAGCTGTGACTGTTCAGTCTTTATAGCTACAAGCTGAGTGTAATCATGGCCACTGCACTCTGTAAACCTACTCTTATGATTTCAAGGGACGATTTATTATTCTGGAATCATCCGCAATTTCTCATGGACTCCCCTTCTTGGAGCATGATTGCTAATTCAACAATTGAGTACATAAAATCCATTACTTCTGTGAAACCTGTGGAGGTGTACTGCAAGAGAGGTAGGAGAGGAGGCGTCCTGGCACGCCTTCGGAGGAGAGGGTTCAGAACAGCTCTTCCTTCACTCCACTTGGCTAATGTCCGTTCCTTATCTAACCAAATGGAGGATCTGAGCTTACTTTGTAACATGAGATCTGATATGGCCAATTCAGATGCTCTTTGTTTTACCGAGACCTGGTTGAATGAGACCATCCCTGATTGTAGTCTGGATCTACCTGGTTTTGTTATCTACAGAGCTGACCGTGATTGTGTAGCTTCAGGTAAACAAGGGGTGGGGTGGGGTATGTCTCTACATCAACACTAGCTGGTGCTGTGATGTTAACATACTAGGAAAAGGTTGCTCTCCAGATCTAGAGTACCTTGCACTCAATTGTAGACCATTTTACTCTCCAAGAGAGTTTTCATCTATGGTTCTGGTTGCAGTATATATTCCCCCTCAAGCATCTGTTAAAGCTGCTATTGGTGAATTAGCTTGCAAAATATCAGAATGGGAGAAAGGATCTCCAGAAGCATTTGTGATCGTAATGGGGGACTTTAACAAAGGAAAACTCAACCTTGATCTCCCCAAATTTACTCAACATATAAACTGCTTCACGAGAGAGAACAATACGCTTGATCACTGCTATACAGTCATAAAAGGGTCCTACAGAGCAGTGAGGAGAGCAGCAGTGGGCTTTTCAGATCATTGTCTAATTCATTTAATTCCAGCCTACAGGCAAAGGTTGAAAACATCCAAACCTACAGTTTATACAAAGAAGACATGGTCTGAGGAGGCAAAATTGCAACTACAAGCATGCTTTGAATGCACGGACTGGGAGGTATTCCAGGAAACTTGCTCGGGTCTGGATGAATGAGTTGATGCAGTGTCCTCATATATCCGTTTTTGTGAAGACACGTTTATTCCATCCAAATCTGTCCACTTTCGGGGAAACAACAAGCCGTGGTTTACAAATAAAGTCAGGTTGATCCGTAAGAGAAAAGAGGAGGCTTATAAAGCAGGCGATATTACTGAATTCAAGAAACTTAAGGTACTGTCACACTAAGCGATATCGCTAGCAATATCGCTATAACTTGTGACGTTATAGCGATATTGCTAGCGATATCACTGTGTCTGATACTTACCAATGACCGGCTCCCCCGCTGGTTATCGCTGATCGCGCGAGAACGTCCTGGACTGTTTCTCATCGTCCGCTTCCTGCGGTGCTTCCTGTGGAGAGACGAGCGACGAGCGTGGAGCCGGGCGGGAGGACGCAGGGTCGCCTAGTGTGACTGGTAAGTAGCGACCCCCGTCTCCAGCGAAGTCGCTGGTGAGATCTGCCTGTGTGACAGATCACTAGCGACCACTTAGCGATGTACCAGCGATCCTGACCGCGTCATATCGCTGGTCGGGATCGCTGGTACATCGCTAAGTGTGACAGTACCTTTAGGAACTCGCTATCTAAAGAGATCAAGTTAGCCAAACACGAGTATGCAAAAGATTCTGGAGGAAAGGTTCTCATCAAAAGATACTAGATCTGCATGGAGAGGATTAAGAGAGGTCACCAATTATAAAAGCCACCCCACTATAGTGAACCCCAGCAGAAGTCTGGCAGCAGAGTTAAATGAATTCTACTGCAGATTTGAGGCAAGCTCTACACACAGTGGATATTCATCTCTAAGCTCCTCAGTCTGTTCATATAAAGATCATTCATTGTGCAACACCCAAGTAGTGATCTCCGAGGCAGAGGTGATACGCATCCTGAAGGGACATAAGGTCAAAAAGGCACCTGGCCCTGATGGTGTATCTCCAATGTGTCTGAAAGTATGTGCTACCCAGCTTGCCCCTATACTGACAAATATATACAATGTGTCACTGAAAGAGTGCGTTGTACCTCAGTGTTGGAAAAATTCCACAATTATCCCTGTCCCCAAGAAAGTGGGATCCTCTGAGTTGAACGACTATAGACCAGTAGCACTCACATCTGTAGCTATGAAAGTCTTCGAAAGAATTATGATGTCCCACCTGATAAAATTCACGCAGAAGCTATGGGACCCGCTTCAGTTTGCCTATAAGGAGAATCGTTCGGCAAACGACACTGTCAATCTGGCACTGAAGTACATTTTGGATCATACAGATGAACTGCACTCATATGTCCGGATTCTTTTCATGGACTTTAGCTCAGCGTTCAATACCATTGATCCGAATTTACTTCATAAGAAAATGGTAGCTCTTGGAGTCCCTCTCAACTTATGCTTGTGGATTTATAACTTCCTGACAGCCAGGATACAGAGTGTAAAAGTTGGACCATTCACTTCGGACACCTTGGTCACAAACATCGGGGCACCTCAGGGGTGTGTCTTGTCCCCGTTACTGTTTTCTCTCTATACGAATGATTGCATCTCTTCAGCAGACTCAGTAAAAATCTTGAAATTTGCTGATGATATGACACTGACTGGTCTCATCAGGGGAAATGCTGAAGACTTGTATCGGAGTGAGGTGGAAAGAATATGTGACTGGTGTAAAGCCAATAATCTTGTACTCAACACTAAAAAAACTGCTGAGATGGTTGTGGATTTTAGGAAAGATCAACATGAGATACTTCCAATCTACATCCATGACGAAGTGGTTCTTAGGGTCACAGAGACCAAATTCCTTAATGTTATCATCTCTCATGATCTTAAATGGGGGAAAAACGTGGATGCTGTTATAAGAAAAGCACAACAGAGGATGTTCTTCCTGCGTCAGCTGAAAAGATATGGTTTGTCTAAGAATCTGCTGATCTTATTCTTTAATGCTGTCATCAGATCTGTGATTTGTTCCTCTCTGATAGTCTGGTATGGGGGAGCCACTGCGCATGACAAACTCCGCTTACAAAGGACTTTCAGAACAGCAGAGAGAATTATAGGTTCCCCCCTGCCTAAAATCCAGGATCTTTATGATAAGAGTATTCGATCCCACGCATTGAAAATTTCATCCGATCCCTCTCACCCAGGACACTCCTCATTCCAACTACTCCCTTCAGGACGTCGCTTCAGAGTCCCCAAATGCAGCACCAACCGCCATATGAACAGCTTCTATCCACACTCTGTTCAATAATTAAATCGTCATGTGTAGACTATATACTGTATCTGTCTTGTTAGATGTTACTTGTATCTGTTGTTATATATTATGTTGCCTCTTTGCCACAAAGAATTCCTTGTATATATGTAATATGTACTTGGCGATAATAAATTTGATTGATTGATTGATTATACATGAGGAGTTAGATACAAAATACAAATATAAATTACAATAAACAATCTAACAATGACAGACTGGTAAGGAAGTCAGAGAGCCCTGCCTTTGCGGGCTTACAGTCTACAAGACCATTTTATCCCAAGTCATGTGTCAAGGCTCGCTAAAGGGTCAATACTATCTTTTAGGATTGGTACCCCTAATAGGTGGCACTACAGTTCAAGTGCTTTTCCTCTTTAAAGAGGTGTGAGTGCCTGTTCAAAGCAGTTAAAACTGGTTTGAATCACTGACTGGTAACCAACTTACGATTTTACTTAAAAAAATGCTTTGTCCCAATTAATTTGCACAGCAGTGTACTGGCTACCGGAGAGACCTTATCATCTCTACATTTTCAATTCCGGATTGGAGTGTCCATGCTTTCTGGGATTGTTGGAGACACCTGCCATGCTTTATGTGACGTTCTGCATGAAGAATTCCTCCCCCAACCCACAACTGAACTTTGGCTGGAAAATGCTGCAAAATTCCAGGACATTTGTAAGTTTCCAAACTGCTTGGGGGTTGTGGACGGCAAACACATTCGGATTATGAAACCTGCTGGATGTGGATCCGAGTATTTCAATTACAGAAAATACTTTTCCATTGTTCTCATGGCGATTGCAGATGCTGACTGTCGATTTGTTGCCGTGGATGTTGACTCATTTGGACGAGGAAATGACTCACAGATTTTCAAAAACTCTGACATAGGCCAACATTTGTATGGTAATGATTTCAATTTTCCACAACCACGACCTCTTCCGAACACTGAAGGACCGCCAATGCCGTTTGTTTTGGTTGGGGATGTGGCGCTTCAAATGTGTGCCCACCTTATAAAACTGTACTGAAGTCGGGACTTGAATCACACCAAAAGGATTTACAACTACCGACTGACAAGGGCACGAAAAACTGCGGAGTGTGCCTCTGGATTGCTGGTATCTAAATGGCGCATTTTGGGAACAGCCATCAATCTAAAAATTGAGACAATTGTTGAGGTTGTGAAAGCATGTGTTGTTCTGGGCAATTACATCCTGGTGAAAGAGCGACAACACTTAGAACTTGACAATCCTGTTACTACCACATTGCAGGATTACCAATATCACCCTGTGAGAACTACAGTGGAAGTTGCACAAATGAGGGATAAATTTGATGCCTACTTTGTTTCGGATATTGGATGGGTGGCATGGCAAGACGAAATGGTTTAAGCCGCTAAGTAAAATGTACCTGTAATGTTATGTACCTGTATTGTTTGCTGACTTTAATACTAACACCTTCACTGTAACTTTAATAATAAACACCTTGACTGTAACACCCGTTAATACTTCACTCAACAATACATACACACATGTTTAAATAAAGAGATAAAGAAAACACAGGGTAACAGGTATTGTGAACCAAAAGAATTTTTATTAACAAACATAACACAAAGAGGAAATTTGACAAATAAATAACAAAAAAGAAAAAAAAGGGCTTTATAATAATAATAATAAATTTTATTTCTATAGCGCCGACATATTCCGCAGCACTTTACATTTCAGACGGGATTTGTACAGACAATAGACATTACAGCATAACAATAATCACATAGATTATGACAAATACCAAGAGGAATGAGGGCCCTGCTCGCAAGCTTACAGTCTATGAGGAAAGAGGTAGACATGAAAGGTGGGTGGTAACAGTTGCCCTGATTGTATAGACCAGCCATAATGTTAAGTGTGTAACACAGAGGGCTAATGGATGCATAAAGCATGTGGGAACATGATGCAGGGAACCTGGTTATGGTAAAACTTTTGGCTGTGCCACACAGGGATAGATTGGGTTAATGTGTTGAGGCGTTAGGCCAGTCTGAATAAATGCGTTTTCAGGGCACGCTTAAAATTGTTGGGATTGGGGACTAATCGTATTGACCTGGGAAGTGCATTCCAAAGAATTGGCGCAGCACGAGTAAAGTCTTGGAGATGGGAGTGGGAGGTTCTGATTAATGTGGATGCTAACCTCAGGTCATCAGCAGAACGGAGGGCATGGGTAGGATGGTATACTGAAACAAGAGAGGAGATGTAGGGTGGTGCTGAGCCATGGAGGGCTTTGTGGGTGAGGGTAATAAGTTTATACTGAATTCTGGAGTGGATGGGTAGCCAGTGTAATGACTGGCACAAGGTAGAAGCATCGGTGTAACGATTGGTGAGGAATATGATCCTGGATGCAGCATTCAAGGCAGATTGGAGAGGGGAGAGTTTGGTAAGAGGGAGACCGATTAGAAGAGAGTTACAATAGTCGAGACAAGAATGAATAAGAGAAATAGTAAGAGTTTTTGCAGAGTCAAAAGTAAGAAAAGGTCGAATTCTAGAAATGTTTTTGAGGTGCAGATGACAAGAGTGAGCCAGTGATCGAATGTGGGGGGCAAAGGAAAGCTCTGAGTCAAGTATGACCCCAAGACAGCGGGCATGTTGCTGGGGAGTAATAGTGGAACCACACACAGAAATGGCAATGTCGGGTATAGGTACATTAGTAGAGGGAGGAAACACACGGAGTTCAGTCTTTGACAGGTTCTGTTTCAGATATAGTGAGGACATGATGTTAGACACAGCGTTTAGACAATCGCCGGTGTTTTCTAGAAAGGCTGGCGTGATGTCAGGAGAAGAAGCGTATAATTGGGTGTCATCAGCATAGAGATGGTACTGGAAACCAAATCTACTGATTGTTTGACTAATAGGGGCAGTGTACAAAGAGAAGAGGAGGGGGCCTAGAACCGATCCTTGAGGAACCCTAACAGTAAGGGGAAGGTGAAAGGAGGAGGAACCGTCAAAAGATACAGTAAAGGAGCGGTCAGAGAGATAGGAGGAGAACCAGGAGAGAACAATGTCCTTGAGGCCAATGGAACGGAGCATAGTGAGGAGGAGCTGATGATCAACAGTGTCAAATGCTGCATAGAGATCCAAGAGAATTAGCGTGGAGTAATGACCATTTGATTTAGCTGTTAGTAGATCATTAGAGACTTTAGTGACGGCAGTTTCAGTAGAGTGTAAAGAACGGAAACTGGATTGGAGAGGGTCGAGAAGAGAGTTATCAAAGAGATAACGGAGAAGCCGGGAGTGGACCAGGCGTTCCAGGAGTTTAGAGATGAAGGGAAGATTAGAGACAGGTCTATAGTTAGCGGCACAGTTTTGGTCGAGGGATGGTTTTTTTAAGTAGTGGATGTATGATGGCATGCTTAAATGAGGAGGGAAAGATACCAGAAGAGAGAGAGAGGTTAAATATTTTAGTTAGGTGAGGGGTGACAGCAGGGGAAAGGGCCTGGAGGAGATGTGACGGAAATGGGTCACTGGTGCAAGTGGTTGGGCGAGAAGATGCAAGGAGTCTGCTTACTTCTTCTTCTGTGACTAGTTCAAAATCAGAGAGTGAGCTAGATGCAGTGGGGGAGGGAGGACAGTGCATGGTATGAGGAGATTGGGAGATAATTTCCTGTCGAATCTGGTCAATTTTTTCTTTGAAGTAATTGGCCAGATCGTCAGCTTGGAGCTCCGTGGTTGGGGCGTGTACTCTTGGGTTGAGTAGAGAATGAAAAGTGTCATTCTACTTTACTTTTGGGATCTGTGGGAGGAAGTTAAATTGTGGACCTGGGGGGTGTCTGACTGCGATGGTAGGCTAGGAGTGGTTGGGGAAGTTGTTACAGGGGAAGTGGCAGTCAATTGGAGGATTGGGTCAGAAACATTGGCAGAGGACACATTGGGGGAAGAGGACACATTAGGAGTGGAATAAAAGTTGGAAGGGATTGATACATTGGATGAGATAGAACAAAGGGAAGGTGGCGACAGACTTGGAAACGGAGACACATTCAGAGATGAGGGTGGAGGGGGTGGGTAATGTTTCGTCGCTACTTTTCTTTTCCTGGCCTTTGTTTTGCTGGTTCCTCTGCATTTTTTTTCCTGTTCCTGGGGTGCTGAACTCGGCTGCGTGGTGGAAGTGGAAGGCTCGGCTGCTGCACTTGGCTGGGTGGTGGAAGTGGAAGGCTTTGCTGCTGCACTCGGCTGTGTGGTGGAAGTGGAAGGATGGGCTGCTGCACTCTGCTGCATGGTGTAGCTGGGTACTGTTGGAACAGTCCTAATGTCCAGCGGTGGTTGTGGTGGTGGATAGGTGAGCAGACTGGTATCCAAGTTCTTGTGATGTTGGGAAAGGTGCTGGCGGATTCTGCCACTGATGCTGTGCTGGAGCTTGTTGGAGGTGTGTGGTGAAAACAACTTTCTGGACATGTTCAGTCTGAAGTCTGCATGCTTTTCGAACGCATGTGTATGCATGTCCTTGCGTTCCAATGCGTTCCCATAGACAGTAATGCGTTGTTTTGATGCACTCATCCGCATGCGCATGCCTGCGCATATTTGTCGGATTTGTGATGCCTCAAAAAATTCAATGTGTTGTGTTCGCTGCACACCGCAAAATGACGCATGCGTACTTTTCCGCATGCGAACGAATGCAAACACATGTTCCTGCGTATGCCTGCATACACCATGTTAAAGATCTGTACGCATGATGCATGTGGATCTATGCGGACCATATGCTGCACACCTTAACGCAAATGTGAACCCAGCCTAAGTCTGTGGTTCAGTAAAATCACCTTGTATAGTAATATTTGCATCTAAGTAAGGATAGATTTAACTTTCTGCAAATGAAAAATAAATGTAGCATCCTTTCTTTAGGTGTATATCTGCTTTATGTATAATAGAAGTAGCAGCACATGGACTGACTTCCAGATCAGAGTGATTAGCTAGTTATTTTTTACCAACACATGTACACAGAAATAAAACCAGTTACATACTTTAGTAGTCTGATGTGGAAGTCCTTTAGATGTTACTTTTGATATACTGGATATAATTTTTTTGGTGCTATAAATTTCTCATGATTTCTATACAGAAGTTTATTAAAAAATTCACGCCAAAACACTGATTAGAGCAGAGAAAAGAAAAAGAAAATGCTTAAATAATGATCCAAAATAGAGTAAAAACGAGCCATTAAAATGGCATGTTTGGCTTTTGGTCATAAATCGCTATTGACTGCCAGCTATCATCTGTCTTCAGTGCTTTTTGCCTACATATTTTGAGACCTTTTCATCAAGATTTTTATTATGTATAGCGGTCTAGATACAGAGTCTGTTGAAGTAAGAAAGTAGAGGCTTTTCGATCTTTATTTATTATTGAACTAATTTAAAAAGTTATATAGAGGACTATGGGTCACATTATACTATGTGGAGGATTATGGAGCATATTATACTATATGGAGGACTATGGGGAGTACAATATGCTATGTGGAGGACTATGGAGTGTGTATTGTACCATATGGAGGACAATGAGGTTTGCATTATACTATATGGAGAACTATGGGGTGCATTATGCTAGATGGAGGACTGTGGGGAGCATTATACTATATCGAGGACTATGGAGTGCAGTATACTAAATGAGCAAAATGCTGCCATCGAGTGATTGGATTGTTTATGCTGTAACAAAATCATTGTTCTCAGCAGCACATCGCCTGGTGAAAACTGCAGATATGTTGCTGATAACGTGATACTGTATGGAGACAGATTGATCTACTAGTGATTGTTCTGTCCTCACCATTATTCCTCAGCCGGTGTAAAGAGGCTGGGAAACAAGCGTCAAACGACTTCAATATTGTCGATCATACTCGGTTATTGGCATGAACTTAGTGCAAGTAAATACAACCGAGATGTTCCATATGGTGCAATATGTGAGCATTTAAGGCCCGACTTTAAACTTTTGTCCAGGGTCCCATTTTGTATAAAATTGTCCCAAAATTTACTATATATGTTTTAGTAATTTTGCTTTAGTTAAAGCAAAAAGAAGAGCTTTAAGTCTGAAATACATCCATGTCTGCCAATTACGTCTGTGTGCCAAGTTCTAAATATTTGACAGACTTCATTCAGTCTGGATTGATACTTCACTAGTTTTGTTTTTTGGAAGAAAAAAGGTGCAAAGGAGAAAAAAAATGTATAAATGGCATCCACACAAATGCCAGGCAGCAATATAGACAGATGTTTCCACGTTTCACGTCCTCCATAGATATCTTGAATTGCCATTGACATTTTTCTAAGGTCATTATCTGAGCCATGGGGATATCCAGTTTAATAACAAGTACAATATCTACTGGGCTTTGGCTAATTGTGACTGTGGGCCTCATTGTGTGTGGTCTAATTATGTGCAGATATCTTTGCGGCATTATAATGGTCAAACTTGTTTTTTCTGGGTTCAGCTCCATATTATTGCCGAAAAAAAAAGAGAGTATCACTCAAGTTCATATGTAATATGATTTTATTACATATATGGGAAGCGGTAGATTATTAAAAAGGATAAACATAAGAGAATGTAAATGTACAATCATATCAGCACATAGAATGAGAATACAGATTTTATCGTCAAAACCTCATTAAGTGAAAAGAGCACAACTGAAGATACAGTACATATAGCAGAAAAGTGAGCAGGAGATAATGGTTACTCCAAAGCTGGGGGGCTCAATTCATGACTCCCCCAGTGCCGGACAGAACAACATCTCGCCATCCAGCTTTCTCTCTATAGTAGGACAATTTTGACCACCAAACTAGTTGGAAGGATGAGAGATGGGGCATGTGCTGCTGTCATCCATTTAAATCTTGCCGAACGCACTTAGAGGGTAGACTCTGATGCTCAGTCTACATGTATTAAAATCAGAGCTAAAAACTTGGATAATTCTGCTCACATTTGCACCTTGGATGAATATGGTTCTGAGCATTTTTTGTGTGACTACCTTATTCTCTCCATAGGGTCTCATTGACTCTGATGCCCCCCTCTCCACCAACCATCTCGTTTCCCCTGATGCCCCCCTCTCCACCAACCATCTTGTTGCCCCTGATGCCCCCCTCTCCACCAACCATCTCATTGCCCTGATAATCCCCTCTCCACCAACCATCTCATTGCCCTGATGCCGTTCTTCTCCACCAACCATCTCATTGCCCCTGATGCCCCCCCTCTCCACCAACCATCTAATTGCTCCTGATGCCACCTCTCCACCAACCATCTTATTGCCCCTGATGCCCCCCCTCTCCACCAACTATCTTGTTGCCCCTGATGCCCCACCTCTTTTCCATTAGAATCCTAATTGCCTGTGTTGCCACCTTACCAGTTGCCTCCGTGACCAGACCCCTCTCATGGAGGAACCTCACCCCTGAATCTCTGAGTGTCACATCCTTCTCAGAAAAGGGAAAGCTCTTTTCTTCACTGCAGAGAAAATTGCTCATTGGGTAATGTATGCTCATGTCTGTATGAGAACAGTTCTGGGTTATCTAATAAGTGCCGTCTTGTGTAGTACAGGAAAGCTATAGTTCATAGAAGGTAGGATGCGCCTCAACATTAGTACATGTGCTGGTAGAGTTCCTCCAAATATTACTGCCATGAAAGTGGCTCCTCATTATTAATAGTGTTAGTGTGTCCCCACCATTTATACAGTATAAGCAGAGTGAACATCATTACCCGCTGTCATAAAATGTGTACATATATCATGTCTCCTTCTGTATGTTCTGAGTGGAAAGGCTCTTTCTAGTGTAATCCAAGAGCTAGAGTGGCATGTAAAAGTTTGGGCACCCCTGGTCAAAATTGCTGTTATCATGAACGGTTAAGCAAGCTGAAGATGAAATGATCTCTAAAAGGTGTAAAGTTAAAGTTGTCACTTTTCCTTTGTATTTTAGGCAAATATATATATACTAGCTGAAGAGCCCGGGGTTGCCTGGGCATAGTAACCAACTGTGGTTAGTTCTAACAAATTATAATGATTATATTGCACATAAAAACATTTCACATCATATATTCAACACTACAGATTTGCAACACAAATTAACTAAACGATTACCCAAGTGTTGATAGTATTTTATTTTCAACTCATTCAAAAGCCTTTAAAAACTCATTCAAAATTTTGTGGCTGTAGCTGCGACGGTGCAGATGCCAGTCCCGGACATACACACATCTAATATATAAAGCTCAATGTGTGTGTGTGTGTGTGTGTGTGTGTGTGTATGTATATATGTGTATATGTCCGGGATTGGCATCTGCACCGTCACAGCTACAGCCACAAAATTTAGCACAGTCACACATCTGGACCCCGAGTGCATCATAGGCTATGTTGTGAGGCGAAATTTTAACCCCGCACGTTCCAATTCACCAAACAATTTTGCCCCTAGGTACATAATGGGGAAAAAGTGTATGTATGTGTGGATATCCGGGATTGGCATGTGCACCGTCGCAGCTACAGTCACAAAATTTTGCACAGTCACACGTCTGGACCCCGAGAGCGTCATAGGCTGTGTTGTGAGGCGAAATTTTAACCCCTCGCCTTCCAATTTACCAAACAATTTTGCCTATTATCATTTCTATGGTGTTATCGTCCTTCTGTAAAGCTGGAAATAACACAATTTATTACCGTGCCAACACAGACCACCCTCTGACACAGACTGCAGGGGGAGCCCAGTATCACACAGGATAGGATTAGATACACGGCTCAGCAGTCAGTATCACACAGGATAGGATTAGATGCACAGCTCAGCAGTCAGTATCACACAGGAGAGGATTAGACACATGGCTCAGCAGTCAGTATCACACAGGATAGGATTAGATACACAGCTCAGCAGTCAGTATCACACAGGATAGGATTAGATACACAGCTCAGCAGTCAGTATCACACAGGATAGGAATAGATACACGGCTCAGCAGTCAGTATCACACAGGATAGGATTTGATACATAGCTCAGCACACAGTATCACACAGAATAGTATTAGTTACACAGCTCAGCAGACAGTATCACAAAAGGCAAATGCAATTCTAGGATGTATTAACAGAAGCATACAGTCTAGATCTCATGAAGTCATTATTGCCCTCTACTCCTCTTTGGTCAGACCTCATCTGGAATACTGTGTCCAGTTTTGGGCACCGCATTTTAAAAAAGACATCAGCAACTTGGAGCAAGTTCAGAAAAGAGCGACCAGAATGGTGACCGGTCTGCAAACCCTGGCTTATGAGGAAAGGTTGCATGATTTGGGAATGTTTAGCTTGCAAAAGAGAAGACTGAGAGGAGACTTAATAGCTGTCTACAAATATCTCAAGGGCTGTCACATTGTAGAAGGATCATCTTTATTCTCATTTCCACAAGGAAAGACTAGAAGCAATGGGATGAAGCTGAATGGGAGGAGACACAGATTAGATATTAGAAAAAACTTTTTGACAGTTAGAGTGATCAATGAGTGGAACAGGCTGCCACGAGAAGTGGCGAGTTCTCCTTCAATGGAAGTCTTCAAACAGAGGCTGGACAGACATCTGTCTGGGATGATTTAGCGATTCCTGCTTTGAGCAGGGGGTTGGACCAGATGGCCCAGGAGGTCCCTTCCAACTCTATGATTCTATGAATAGGATTAAATACACGGCTCAGCAGTCAGTATCACACAGGATAGGATTAGATACACGGCTCAGCAGTCAGTATCACACATGATAGGATTAGATAAACGGCTGAGCAGACAATATCACATAGGATAAGATTAGATACACTGCTTAGCAGTCAGTATCACACAGGATAGGATTAGATACATGTAATATAGCTAAAGGAACAAAAAAAGCGCAATAGGGTCTTATCCGGGTTATTGCAGAAAAAATAAATTAGAATTTACTCACCCTTTTTAGGAGAGATTAATGCATGTAGGATCAGTAATCTGCTTGCTGCACGCCCAAAGGTCAACTCTGCGACCGCTTCAAACATCAGATTTCGGAATAAATTCTTGGACTTTTGTGCGCTACCAGATAAAATCACTAATCCAGTGTTTAGGAGAAAGATTAATCCATTTATTTCCCAACGCGTTTCGAAATGTATACCATTTCTTCTCCACCAACCATCTCATTGCCCCTGATGCCCCCCCTCTCCACCAACCATCTAAATGCTCCTGATGCCACCTCTGAAGAAGAAATGGTATACATTTCGAAACGCGTTGGGAAATAAATGGATTAATCTTTCTCCTAAACACTGGATTAGTGATTTTATCTGGTAGCGCACAAAAGTCCAAGAATTTATTCCGAAATCTGAGGATTAGATACATGGCTGAGCAGTCAGTAACACACGATAGGATTAGATACACAGCTCAGGAGAAAGTATCACATAGGAGAGGATTAGGTACACAGCTTAGCAGACATTATCACACAGGATAGGGTTAGATACATAGCTCAGAAACAGGATGTGCCAAAGGAGAGGACATTTTCATTCCAAGAATTCCACTCATTCCATCTGATTTTTTTTTTATTTCAAACGCCTCCAGTTTCCAGTTCAAGCAGAATAGGATTAGATACACGGCTCAGCAGTCAGTATCACAAAGGATAGGATTATATACACGGCTCAGCAGTCAATATCACACAGGATAGGATTAGATACACGGCTGAGCAGTCAGTAACGCACATGATAGGATTAGGTACATGGCTCAGCAGTCAGTATCACACAGGATAGGGTTAGATACATGGCTCAGCAGATGGTATCACACAGGATAGGATTAGATACACTGCTCAGCAGTCAGTATCACACAGGATAGGATTAGATACACGGCTGAGCAGTCAGTAACACACGATAGGATTAGATACACAGCTCAGCAGAAGGTATCACACAGGATAGGATTAGGTACACAGCTCAGCAGACATCACACAGGATAGAGTTAGATACACAGCTCAGAAACAGGATGTGCCAAAGGAGAGGACATTTTCATTCCAAGAATTCCACTCATTCCATCTGATTTGTTTTTTGATTTTAAACGCCTCCAGTTTCCAGTTCAACTGCTATTTGCATTGTCCATTAACAATGCTCAGGGACAGTCCTTGAAAGTAGTAGGGATCGATTTGCAATCTCCATGCTTTTCTCATGGTCAACTTTACGTGGACTGTTCAAGAGTTGCAACTGCCAAAAATCTGTTCATCTTTGCACCAAAAGGAAAAAACAAAAATGTTGTTTATCAAAAGGCTCATGAATGAGTTGAAAATAAAATACTATCAATACTTGGGTAATCGTTTAGTTAATTTGTGTTGCAAATCTGTACCGTTGAATATATGATGTGAAATGTTTTGATGTGCAATATAATCATTATAATTTGTTATAACCAACCACAGTTGGTTCCTATGCCCAGGCAACGCCGGGCTCTTCAGCTAGTACATACATATAAACATACACACACACAGCTTTATATATTATATATATTTATATTTACTGAAGATATACTGCGGATTTTGTTTGGACAAATAAAAATCTATCTACAGTTAAAAATACTTGTGATTCAGTTTGATTTTTAGACAGTCAAATTATCTGTAGAAATTCCTCCCATGATGAAGATACACTGTGTGCAGAATTATTAGGCAAATGAGTATTTTGATCACATCATCCTTTTTATACATGTTCTCCTACTTCAAGCTGTATAGGCTTGAAAGCCAACCGCCAATTATGTAAATAAGGTGATTTGCATCTCTGTAATGAGGAGGGGTGTGGTCTAATGACATCAACACCCTATATAAGGTGTGCTTAATTATTAGGCAACTTCCTTTCCTTTGGCAAAATGGGTCAGAAGAGAGATTTGACGGACTCTGAGAAGTCAAAAATTATGAGATGTCTTGCAGAGGGATGCAGCAGTCTTGAAATTGCCAAACTTTTGAAGCGTGACCACCGAACAATCAAGCCTTTCATGGCAAATATCCAACAGGGTCGCAAGAAGCATGTTTAATAAAAGGTGCAAAATAACTGCCCATGAATTGAGGAAAATCAAGCGTGAAGATGCCATTTGCCATCAGTTTTGCCATATTTCACAGCTGCAACGTTACTGGAGTATCAAAAAGCACAAGGTGTGCCATACTCAGGGACATGGCCAAGGTAAGGAAGGCTGAAAAACGACCACCTTTCAACAAGAAACATAAGATAAAACATCAAGACTGGGCCAAGAAATATCTTAAGACTGATTTTTCTAAGGTTTTATGGACTGATGAAATAAGAGTGACTCTTGATGGGCCAGATGGATGGGCCCGAGGCTGGTTCAGTAAAGGGCAGAACGCTCCACTCCGATTCAGACGCCAGCAAGGTGAAGGTGGGGTACTGGTATGGGCTGGTATCATCAAAGATGAACTTGTGGGACCTTTTCGGGTTGAGGATGGAGTGAAGCTCAACTCCCAGACCTACTGCCAGTTTCTGGAAGACACCTTCTTCAAGCAGTGGTACAGGAAGAAGTTTCTTTTTTCAAGAAAAACATGATTTTCATGTAGGACAATGCTCCATCACATGCATCCAAATACTCCACAGCGTGGCTTGCCAGTAAAGGTCTAAAAGAAGAAAAAATAATGACATGGCCCCTTTGTTCACCTGATCTGAACCCCATAGAGAACCTGTGGTCCCTCAGAAAATGTGAGATCTACAGGGAGGGAAAACAGTACACCTCTCCGAACAGCGTCTGGGAGGCTGTGGTGGCTGCTGCACGCAATGTTGGTCGTAAACAGATCAAGCAACTGACAGAATCGATGTATGGAAGGCTTTTAAGTGTCATGGTAAAGAAAGGTGGCTATATTGGTCACTGATTTTTTATTTTTTGTTTTTGAATGTCAGAAATGTTTATTTCTAAATTTTGTCTTGCTCTATTGGTTTACCTGGTGAAAATAAACAAGTGAGATGGGTATATATTTGTTTTTTATTAAGTTGCCTAATAAATCTGCACAGTAATAGTTACCTGCACAAACATATATCCTCCTAAGATAGCCAAATCTAAAAAAAACCCACTCCAACTTCCAAAAATATTAAACTTTGATATCTATGAGTCTTTTGGGTTGATTGAGAACATAGTTGTAGTTCAATAATAAAAAGAATCCTCTCAAATACAACTTGCCTAATAATTCTGCACGCAGTGTATGTTTACAGTAAAAGTTTCAATGTTTTTGTTACAAATGTAATTCATATCCAAAGAAATGTTATCTACACCTGTCTTATTAAAAGGAAAGAAGCTTTACGCACAAAGTTTTATGGAAAAAATGCAGCTTTTTTAGCTGTTTATCAAGGTGTGCTCCACTGGTTTTTCTAGTAAAAAAAAACCCACTTTGATCAAGTGTTAGCTGATAACCAATAGAGAAATTTTAAACCCTTTTACTAATAGTGGGCCCGATAAATCAAAATTCTGGCATAAAAAGCTTTGAAAAGTCCCGAAGCGGCGCTAAATGTTACATATCCTGAAAGGTCTGCCCAAGCCCTATTTCAGGATACTATTAGCATGGTACACAAAAACAACTTGACGGGCTCCCTTTAAGGGAAAACACATGTGAAAGAAATGTGTGAAAAAGAAAAAAACGCAACAAGAAACATTTTTGCAAAAAAATCATGAAATCTATGGTCTTTTTTTTACAAGCCTAAAAAGCATATATCTAGATAACATAGCTGTGCTTGGCTGTGTCTCTGAGAAGTCGGTTGCAGCTGGTATTTTACCAATTAGTTGAGGATGTGCTACAAAACCAGCTACCATCCATGCAGAAGAATTGAGCTGTTTCTGGAAAAAAGGCTGCTAACTAATTTTAGACAATACCTTTATGTAGGCATTAGTGATGAGCGAATGTGCTCAGATAAGATCCTACCCGAGCATGCTCGTGTGCTAACCGAGTGTCTTCAGGGTGCTCGAATAATATGTTCGAGTCCCCGCGGCTGCATGTGTTGTGGCTGATAGACAGCCGCGAGACATGCAGGCACGGCAACTCGACCAGATTATTTGAGCACGCGGAAGACACCCGGTTGGCACACAAGCATGCTCGGGTAGCATTTTATCCGAGTACATTTGCTCATTACTCATAGGGATTTAATGTACTGAATATTTATACACCCAATTGTCAGAATTTCCTAGTTAGTTTTTCCCCCATTAAAACGTGTAAATGTTTGCCAAAATAAAGTTGTAGTCCAGTGAGGCCATCAGGGGGTGAACAATTGATTTAAATTGCGCTCCATTCGCCATCTTCTTTCATTGTACCCAATCTGGTACTTATTCTGTTGTTCAGTATAAATATTAATATTTCAATGTCTGCTTTTTTATGTTCCATTTGTATGCACTACAATAATTTTATTACTATTTTTACAGTCAGAAGGTACCCGGCTACAGAGTCAGCTACGTGCATATTTGGCTGCTATTAAAGGTAAGAGATTACTTGTGGTTAACTGATGTTTTTTTCTTGTATTTTTTTCTTTCAGATTTTTTTCATTAGGCTTATTGTATCCTGGTGATTTACTGATAATGTAATTCTCTAATATGCAAATATTGAAATTAGAGATAAGTTGTTTACTTTGCACAACCCCAGTTCACGATGTGGGCCTCTCTAGAAATCCAAGATTTTCTTATGATTAGCTGGGTTGGCGAGATGTCACCTTTGCATCGCATGTTGTGCAGATGACATTGTAGCAGACCAGTGAATCAAATGTCGTGTCGGTGAATCTTGGTAAATTTTTGCAGCTCCTGTCCATGGCCAGAGAGCGCAAAGCAATCTGCTCATCTCTAATAAAAACTCCTATAACCTAACATTTGTTAGAGGCTTAGGTGTTTGGAGCTCCCTTAGTAGGGGAAAAGTAAAACTTGGAGTGTTGGCAAAAATATCTCTGATGTTTAAATTTTTTTATTTTAAAAACAAAAATATTAAAATTGAACCTTTAATTTCTATTTATAAAATATACTATATACATTACCATATACTAAAATGAATACCTCTGTATTCCCATATCACACATATTATACTACAGAGCCACAGCGGTGGACAGTAAGTCAATGAAGAAATCCCGACCCATTAGACTCTGCATATTTAGCTTAAATGACAGTGGTTGGAAGGGGGGGCAGGGTGATAGTCATGGCAAGGGGCTGCTGTTCCAGCACACCCTGGCGCCCCCGTTGCTTTAACAAAGTGTCCCTTCCTTGGTGTGGTGTGTGTGCGAGATATTTCACTCACTTGGGAATCAGAAATCTCAGCTTGCAGGGTCCTGGTCTTCTGCAGCAACACACAATAACCATCAAAGTCCAAGTTCAATTCAAACATAACAACTTTACTTAGCTCATCCAGTTTAGATACAGACACCGCACAGCAATCTTCATACAGGATGGACATTCTTTCCCCTGAACTGTCCCTGGTTCTTCCTGTCACCATTTGTTTCCGTACCGTAGTAGCCGGACTAGCTTGTTCCTGGTGCTCCCCATCCATTTTCCCCATCCTGGGCGAAAGAAAAGGATGTCGCTGCCAATTTTTGTCAGACCGTAGGTCTTGGACATCATGGAAGTGTCCCATAAGCCTAGCCACTGTTCCTCTCATGCTGCCCATATCTGCTCGTGCTCGTGTGTCTGTCCGTCCTTAAGGCCTGGATTCATGAGCCTCTGTCATAACACAGCTCAGGTCAATCGCCTCACTCTTCCCCTCCCTAAACACAACTACCTTTACCTCAGGACAAACTTTTCCCGGGACTACTCTGGCTCCGCCCCCTTTCTCAACTGACGCTATCCCGGCTGAAACCAGTTCCTATCTTAACTCAATCTAAACTCGTACTCTATAGTGCCCCCCACTGTCCTAACTCCTAAATGGTCCCTTATTAACACTAAACCTTACTCAGTTACTATATCTCCCTATCTCTATCCCTAACCCATAAAGGTATATAATTTACACATCACATGAACATTTTGACATGTTAATGCACAATAAAACATCACATTACATGACACTTTATACGCAAAATGTACCCGATTTTATTAAGAAGATGCGCACAGGGATGCAGGGCACAAATTAGCCCCCAGCACACCCCCTACATGGTCATGAATGTGGCCTCACCAGTTTGATAGTACACAGGGTTACTACGACGCAGTGGACATAAGGCCCATCTGTCTACAATAAGCATGGATAAGCCCTCCCCTGAAGACCCATCACAGGAGAAACGCGTCAGGAGGAACACAGTGTGAATATAGGGCAATTCCAGCTGAAGAAGAGCAGTGGACTGCCCTGGTAAAGGCAGGAGTCATTGGGGAGTCAGGGATAATATATGTCGTACTAGCTGAAGAGCCCGGCGTTGCCTGGGCATAGTAACCATAATGATTATATTGCACATAAAAAACGTGCATCTAATCCTATTCTGTGTGATACTGTCTGCTGAGCCGTGTATCTAATACTATGTGTGATACTGTGTGCTGAGCTGCGTATCTAATCCTATCCTGTGTGATACTGCCTGCTGAGCCATGTGTCTAATCCTCTCTTGTGTGATACTGACTGCTGAGCCATGTATCTAATCCTATCCTGTGTGATACTGGGCTCCTTCTGCAGTCTGTGTCAGAGGGTGGTCTGTGTTGGCACGGTAATAGATTGTGTTATTTCCAGCGTTACAGAAGGACGATAACACTATAGAAATGATAAGAATAATAGGCCTCAGTTACCACAACTGTCTACAAAGAAAACTGTTGCTGATAGCAACCAATCACAGCTCATTTTTCATCTTTTAAACAGCTCTGGGACAGCGTGGCAAGTTTTGAGTGGAGACTTTTGTGTTTCGACTTTTATGTGGTGAGGTCGGTGTATGTGTGGTGAAATGTGTGCTAAGGGTGGTATATGTGTAGAAGCACGTGGTAGTGTGTGGCGCATTTTGTGTGTGTGTTCATATCCCCGTGTGTGGTGAGTATCCCATGTCAGGGCCCCACCTTAGCAACTGTACGGTATATACTGTTTGGCGCCATCGCTCTCATTCTTTAAGTCCCCCTTGTTCACATCTGGCAGCTGTCAATTTGCCTCCAACACTTTTCCTTTCACTTTTTCCCCATTATGTAGATAGGGGCAAAATTGTTTGGTGAATTGGAACGCGCGGGGTTAAAATTTTGCCTCACAGCATAGCCTATGAGGCTCTCGGGGTCCAGACGTGTTACTGTGCAAAATTTTGTGGCTGTAGCTGCGACGGTGCAGATGCCAATCCTGGACATACATACATACACACCCACATTGAGCTTTATATATTAGATAGGGCCTAACAGGCCCAGCCCATGACTCTGCCCTTTGCAGACACTGGGTGACCAGGCTGAACATGATCCTTGATTTGTCCCGTGGATGAAGAAACTGGGTGAGAAATTTACAATTATTTGATATCCATATTTCCTCTCGTTCTTTGTGTTGTAAGGCATTGTACCCACAGGGACTTCTCATTAGCCACATACACATTCATGACTATTGTCATTTTAGCTAAATGTGCAGAGTCTAATGGGTCTGGATTTCTTCATTGATTTACTGCCCACTACTGTGCTCTTTTGTCCATGCATGTTTTATGTGAATACAGAAGTTTTCATTTTAGTATATGGTAATGTATATATTTCATAAATAGAAAATAAAGGTTAAGTTTTAATATTATTGCTCACCAGGCTGTTTTTGAGTTGATTAAGGCTGGTTTCACATTAGTGTATTTTAGCGCAGCGCATCCTGCGCGTCCATGCTCATGTGCCATGCGCCCCTATGTTTAACATGGCGGGCGCATGGTCTAGCGTTTGCACGCGTTCGGATGCATTTTCGTGTGCATGCGTTTTTTTATAGTGTGCGACTAGACGCGCCCAACGCAAGCTGTTGCATTTTTGGGTCAGTCCAACGGCGTCAAAAAAACGCTTGTGCATGGAATGCGCAAAAATAACACATTTCAGTCTATGGGAACTCAGGCGTTTGAAATCACATGCGTTTTAAGAGTTAACATGGCTAGAAACTGGTTAAAATGCATGCGCCTAAAAAACGCAAACGCATGCAAAACGCATGATGCGTTTTTTTCACGCGTGTCTATTGCGCACCAAGCGCAGCGCTAAAAAACGCTAATGTGAAACTAGCCTAAGTGAGTTGCTCTGAAGACGCGTTACATGGTCAGGACTCAGGGCCCTGGTGATTCCACTGTGTTTATTGCTATATTTATTGAAAAGCAAAAATAAAAGCCCAATGTGTTTCGAATGCTAACAGCCTTCCTCAGGTGCACAGGGCAAACTACTATTGTTGTGCCTCAGTTAGCACAACCCATTCAGGTGAGCGACATTCTGTGTTTTACTCCAAGTTACTATTCTTAGATAGCGCCACATTTCTTCTTTTCCCCAGGGGATTTCCATTACTTTTGTATATTTGTTACAGGCTAAGTGAGGTTCACTTTTTGCAATATACATGTGTTGATCCTGTGTTACACCCCACATAATCCACTGTCGAAGTTGTAGGTCATCAAAATTTACACCTTAAAGTTCAAATCTTTAACAGTTCAGTTAAACTGAACTATATTGTAGTGGAAAAGTTAATCTTTTTCTACATCCCCATCCAGTTAGTGTAAAGTGCCAAAATGAGACATTTGCAGACTGTCAGAGACACCGCACTACACTTGCTCATAGAGCCAGTGCACGTGTCCTGAGTACAAAAGCAGTGCTAAAGTTACCTGGGGAGCAGGTCAGCAGAGGTGACCATGCGTGCTTCAAGCTATTAATGTCAGGGTCCAGTCAGCGCCGGGAATTAAAGAGGCACAAGACCTGCGGACACTGAAAATGAGCAAGCTGGCACAGGACCTATGGTCATGTGACTACAAGGGGGCGGGGCTTAGTGTCCTGTTTACAGATATGACAGGACACCATACAACAACTCAGAATCAGGCAAAACGGAGGTCACAACAGTACGGGCAAATGAGGTACAGGAGGGACAAACAGACGGGTAGTCAGACAAAGCCAAAGGTCATACACAAGAGGGCAACGTGGTACCAAGGGGACGAGCAGAGAGAAGTCGGGTCACAAGCAGAGAGTCATACATGAGAGGTAGCGCAGTACAAGAGGGTCAGGCAGAACTCGTAACAGGGACAGAACCGGATCACAACCAAGCAGGCAACAAGTTATCAGGCACAAGGCACACGTATACAAGAGGTCACTTAACTCAGCCGAGGGCAGGAGTATAACTGACACAGGACCCAGGTCCAGTGAGCACTAAATAGCCTCCTTCTGCCAGAGAGAGGCAGCACAATTAACCCAAAGTCTAACCAGGACGGGTCAAAGCGAAATCCCGTCCTGGATCATGACACAGACCATCAGTTATAAAATGATGGACATTTCTGCTCTCAAGCCTACTTAGATGAGAATGGTGCTTTTGATTATATTATAGACTGTGACACGGTGCAAGATGGTCCAGTGGATAAAACTGTATTGGGTTAAATGGGATAAAATGATGTTCACAGATGGACATATTGTATTGTTTGTTTAGAGTTATGGATACAGAGTTGTCAGTAGATGAAACGGCATCACATTGGCATTGTATCATGTTTTAATCAATAAAATCTTCTGGATGAAAATCTTAAGAGAGAAAAGCATCTATTGCTTCTGAATATGTTGTCGATTACACTCAAAAATTGATTCCATCACTTCATAATCACCCCGTAGTGATGCTTGCCTTGTTGTTATACAGATTGCGTGCTTACGTATCCAAACGATTATGGATAATAACGCATGTATAAAATCTCTTATGAAATTGAAAAAAAACTTGTCTGTCAAATAAATCCCTGCCAAAATTAGCCTTTTTCTGCCATTTCGGTGTATCAGTGGCCAAACTGTAGTGCTACATTGTGTCTGCCGTTACTGTGCATAATTCATGAGCTGGGACATCACACCTGCCAAATGACCCTGGGTTACTGCACGATGATCTGTTCCTGCTGGTGCATAGCTGTCAGTAGTTTGTCATTAATAGTTAGCACATTGACAAGTTGCATGGGTGTACCAGAAATAAGGATTTTTATAATACTTTTGATCCTGTGGATTTCTTTTTATTTCAATATAGTAGTATTAAAGATGCCTTCCAGACATAATTTCTAAGAAAAGAAAAAAATAATGGTTAGAAGACATATTAAATAAATCTTGCCTTAAATCCCGTAAAACGAATAGTTATTTGTTTTACAATTACAGCGCTTAGTGCTAAAGACAAAAACATAAAACTTTATTTCCCATGATAAAAGTCATTGTTCCACATGCATTTATTCACACAATAGTAACGTAAACCCTACAATTGCAACATATACCTCTTATAGCTGAGAAACATTTGGAAACATGGAGACGTGTTCCAGCTTAATGAATAGATTTCCAGTGATCCGAGCTGATTATTGTGAATTCTATGAAAAGCGCTGATGGTAGTACAAACTGACTTCTTCTCCAAGTATCCAAAAAGTAATAAAAACCATTACATTTCTGATTTTTTTAAGTATTGCTAAAGTCATGAACTGAAAAGTCTTATTCCTGAACTGAAAAGTCTTATTCCATATGCATTAATAAAAGGAAACACTATATATGTTTGATCATTGGGGAGTCCAACCTCTGCGACCTGTGCAGATCAGCAGAATGACAAAGGGGCACGGTGCCCAGCCTCAATATTTGATAGCTGGGGATTTCACCTCCATAACGAAAATCCAGGTCCGTGTTTGCACAGGCACAGCAGCTTGTCTGTATCATTGGCCATGATTTGGTACTGCAGTTTTCATTTTTGTGAGGCTAATTAGGCTGAATTGCAGATTCCTTCCCCCGATCAGTGATCATCTACTGTACCATAAAGACAATATCAAAGTCCCAGAGAAAGTAACACTCCTAATTACTATGTGCAGTGAATATAAAAAGTCTACAGACCCCTGTTAAAATACAAGGTTTTTGTCATGTATAAAAATCATAACAAGAAAATAATTTCAGAACGATTTCCACCATTAATTTCACCTATAATCTGTACAGATCCATTGAGAAACGAACTTAAATAATTTTGAGGGGGGGGGATAAAAAAAACAAATTAAGATAAAGGTATGAACACCCTCTTATAACTGGGGATGTGGTTGTATTCAAAATTAGCAATCACATTTAAATTCATGTTAAATAGTATGCAAATTGCCTCTTCAGAGAGAGAATGAAGACTTGAACTCTATAGCACCACCTGTTGGTATTAGCGATTCTACAAGTCACAATCGACCCTTTAACGAGTCTTGCAATATGACTTAGGATAAAAGCCAAATCAGAATCTCAATTTACAGACACGGTGTTTCGGGCTATTGGCCCTCATCAGTGTAAAGTATGAGAACTGATTTGGGTAGGTGAGAGGCTCTGGAATTAGCCTGTTAAATAGTAGTCAGTATACAAATGCCATCATTTAAGAGATAATGTAAATTATTAGAAAGAAATATTAAAATTGTGTTAAAAAAGAAATATTAAAATTGTGCTAAAAAATAGCATTCAACTTAGAAAGACATGGATAACAAATAATGAAAAATTCACAAGCAGTTAATCACTGATGATTCTGAGCTTGATAGGGTCTAAGAATCCTCACATGGACACAATATACACAAGTTCCTCTGTCTGTTTGTTACAACGCTTGGATAATAGATAGTCATAAAAACATTACACAAGGAGATAATGATGTATCTAGCAATGTAAATGGCTAAGCAATGGTTAGAGGGTCACTTCTTAGTAAATCGAGGGTATACCAATATTTGAGAATGCATTCAAGCATCCACACTTGCAATGTATTACTCCAAACCGTCCTGGATCTCACACCTAATGGACATTTACAACTTTAAAATATCAAATGCAATAATATTTTACTCTGTATTAAAGGAATGCAAGAAGCGTCTCTGAACCTCACAGAATCACTGCATGAAGTGTATGAACCTGACTGGTATGGAAGAGATGAGGTTAAAGCTGGAGGAGAGGTGAGTACTTGGTCCAGTTTATGTTTGCTCTTTAATCCTTGTAAGAGAAACCTATTGGCTGATTTTATTAGTTTATGTAGCTTATTCTAAAGAGTTTTCATAACCTATTAGGACTGATCCCTATTAATAATGTATTTATTTTTTAAATAGCCATTACAAAACAAAATTTGAACAATGTGCAAAAAATGGTGGCTAAATATAGTACCGGCAACATTTAAATTTTCACATAGAAGTATACACTGATATGGTAAACAGGTAATTATGTTTTGCAATTTTTCATTTTCCTTTTCCAGAAATGTGATGCACTGTGGGAGGATTTTCATCAGAAGTTAGTTGATGGAGCTTTGATAACACTTGATACATATTTAGGGCAGTTTCCTGATATTAAGGTAAGAAAGAATGTAACCATTTCCCATTCGTACAACTATGGTAAAACTTGCTTCTTCAGATCTGATTAGAGTTCTAAGGAATCTGTTTTTTTTTCTTTTTGACGAGCAAGAAAAATAATCAATAATAATCACCATGCTGTAAAGAAAGCATGGATTTTCAGTTTAAACAATGGTGTACAAAGAATGTATAGTTCTTACAATACACAGAGCAAACGGCAACTCACAGCAATAAGAGTTCAGAAGCCATAATGTAAGGAAACTGTCAGCTCAGACTGGGCTTCCATTCAGGCTTTGCACTAGCCAGTCTGATGGTAGAGTCTAAGGGTGTGTGCACACTCTGCACATTGCTGTGCGGAATTTTCCGTGCGGATTTGATGAAAACCGCAGGTCTTTATCTACAGTTTTTTTGCGGTTTAGCCTGCAGTTTTCCCCTGCGGTTTGACACCTGCTATGGAGCAGGTGCCAAACCACAGCGGAATCCGCACAAAGAATTGACATGCTGTGGATTGGAAACCGCAGAAAAAATGTGCGGAAAATTCCGCACTGTCTGCACTGCGGTTTTCATTTTACATAGGTTATAATGGTACTGTACACCGCAGCAAAAACTGCTGCGGATCCGCAGGACCAAAACCGCTGCGGATCCGCAGCAGAATCCGCAGCGTGTGCACACACCCTAAGAAGACCTCTGGTGTTCATCTTTGAAACCCTCTAAAGATACCCACACTTTACTCCTAGGGTGGGTCCACACAGTAGTCCCTGACTAGTGGACCAAGTTGAGGGAAAACTATATTGGCCTGGGTAACAATAGACAAGGACAGAAATAGAAATGGGAAACTCGGGTGTAGTATTTAGGCAGGTCCATCTAAAGTGGACATCCAGAGGTAATCCAGAAGAGTCTTGAAGAAATAACCAGGTCGGAAGACTAGTAAATAGTCTAAAAAATTGGGCATAGCGCGCAGAGAACTGAAACAGGCTGTGAGGACCAATGATTAGCCACTGAACCGGTGTCTTGATTGGCCACTCATCAATTGGCTGTACGGCCGAGTGCACTGTTCATACCAGACCAACTATCTCTTCAAGCAAGAGCCACCAAGATTACTGGAGCACATGTGACTCGTCCAGATGAACTATGCAGAAACGTGGTGAAATAAGTTTCTTACACATATTAAAAATGTGTCTGGGAACTACAGGTAAGCAAATCTCCAGAAATTAGTTTTGAGCAGAATCACTTGATTAATTTGGACAATTCAAATTGGTCTAAATATTATTGGTCTGAATTCAAAGTGTCCTGATTGCCATATACAGTCGTTTATTGTGAGCTAATAGTAGTGAGCAGAGGGGAGGGAAAGGCTTAAAAAATATTAAAACACATTATACTCATGTGCCCTAAGCCCTCACCTGTCCTTGCACAGTCTGCACTGCTCCTTATCACTATGTAAGGCCAAACATTGGCTTCAGCACTGGATGTGTGTCACCCTCCCAGGGCTGTGGGGTACTCGGTACCAAGCCCGATGAGCTTCAATAAGAGATGTCACGGCAGCTGTGACCTGGCCCGTGGCCCTGGGCGCCCATTGTAAAAGGGGTTGTTTCAGTGTGCTTGTGGTGATGAAAGTTTATAAGTGATCCGTGACGCCACCTGTGGTGTTCGGCAATGAAGATATAAGCCGACACTGCAGACAGATCCTCTGGGACAGATGGTGTGGTGCAGCAGTGATGGTATAGCCCTTCACAGGCAGGGCTGTAGTCCCAGGGCAGAGTAAATGGAGTAACACGTAGATGGTGCAGTGTCAGGTACAAGGGATGTAGGAGTGCTGGGCAGGTTGGTGCAGGAATAAGTGGAGGACACCAGGGCATGTAGTTCCAAAGCTTTACTCACAGTCTGTTGTACAAACAGGTGCCTGCTTCCGTGCCGTGTCCTCCGGGTCAGGGACTCAGTCAACCTCCAGGCCAGATGGAATACTCCTTTCCAACACTCCGCCAATATGTACCTTTCTGAACGTCTCCTCTTATAGCGCCTTTAGGTGAAGTACTCCTAGTACTGAGTTACACTGGAGTTCCTCCTGTCCGATGTTCTTATGAACTCTACTTGTACGGCAGACAGCTGTAGCCTGCTTCGGGGACTCCTTGCTACTAAGTCCCGGCTCACTATTATGTTGCTGTTGTGCCCCCAAGTCTTGTATGGGAATAAAGTGGTCACTACTTCTATTCCTCCAGTGTCTGCTGCAGGACCATTAGTATCGTACAACCTCGGGGACCGGGCCCCGGCCTTGCGCTTAGAACTTCTAGGAAGGGTTCCCTTCTAACCCACGTCCTCTGTTCTCTTTTACTCCTCACGTTCCGCACTGATCTTTCTCTCTATGGAGAGTCAGGCTTCCAGTCTACGTTGCTCTCTCTTCCTTTTCCGTGCCAGAAGACCCAGATCATTGGGATCTCCTGCAGCACTTCCATCCATCTATCCCTCTCTCCAGGCGTCTTCTTCTCTCCAACTGTCTAACCAACTGACTGACTGAAAAAACTCTTCCCGCTCTTTGTAATGTCATCTAACTCCACCCACCTCCCAGCACGTTTAGTGTTCCAAGCAGGGAGCCACCAATGGGTGCTTTGCTAAACTCCAAGCAGGGAGCCGCCGAAGGTGCTTTGCTACACTACTTTGTGGTGTGGGGTGCAGGTGTTGGAGCGTGGTCAGGAGTCTCCACCTTACCTGGATGGTGGGATACCACACCTCAAGCGTAGGTGCAGTACCTCTGTGGCAACTGAGCCTCAGGGGCACCACAGATGCGCTGGAATGTGAAACTTCATAATGAATTCCATTAATGATTGATCATTTTGCTCATCTCTACAGGGTACTCCCTTTGTAGGTCACGGCGGCACCCTGGACTCTTCCTGCAGGCGTTCAGCGCTGCACCCGTCTGTAGATCCTGCACAACTAGCGCTTTTACATTTTCCTTTAACCCTGCGTTGTCCAGCCACATTAATCTAACCCCAGCCAGATAGACTCATGCTCCAGTCACTATATGATACCAGCAGCATAAACTTTACTTCTGCCTAAGGATATCTATTACCCTTATTGTATCTCTTGCAGTTGTAAATGATAGTTTTCTCTATAGAAACTAAAAAGACCGTTCTGATGAAGGTCCGTTGTTGGACCGAAAACGTTCATACAATTTGAGTCTATTTTTGTCTGGATGCAAAATAAAGAATATATTGCTTCTTCACTTTTGATTGCCAAGTATTTTGTATATGTTTATGGGTTGGATGACTTACTTGAGCACCTAACAACCCTCCTTTTTCTCTGGAGTGCCGTGTGCTTTTGCCCACTTACTGTAAATGCTGCTGTCATTTTCTGGCAATGGCATTCAAATTACGTCTGTGCCAGCGAGTGCACCAACGTACATCAACACCCAGTAATGCAATTGTGGGGAACCAATTGGCTAGCAAGACAGCCAGGGCCTGCTGAAGGCGCCCATATCTGCCATCTTGGGCCTACTCTGAATCTTGGCTCCATAGGATAATCATGGTTTACCTATATACTGCAATATAAGCGAGCTAATGATCAAAAGTTCAGATCCCCTAAAGCAGGGTTCCCGAGTTGGGGAAACCTGCCCTAAAGGGGCAGAATAATAAAGGGAGAATAAAAATAAAAGTTTTAAAAAAATCTGTCTATGAAATGAGTCTATGAAAAGTCCAATCAATCAAAATATCAAATTATTGAAACGATACGTTAAACAGCAAAAAAAATAATAATTACAAAAAACAGAATTGCCACTTTTCTGTCACTGCACTTCCCACAAAGATATACAAAAAAGCGATCAGAATCTCATGTGTACACCAAGATTGTGTCAATAAAAGCGCGGAAAGAAAAGTCTCATGCAGCAATATGAACAGAAAATGAAAGATAAAAGTACCAGAAAATTCAACACAGGCAAAACAAAATGTTCAAAATTTGTTTTCACCACTAAAATAAAAAAAAACGGGAAAAACTTGATCTCACCATAATTTTACTGTCCTGACCAATAATGTTTACAGATCATTTTTATTGCACAATGAACTCCATAAAAACAAAACCCAAAAAGCAATGGCAGAATTGAGGATTTTTTCACAATTTTGCTGCACTTGGCATTTTTCAAAACTACATCCTGCAAAATATAATAGTTATGGTTCTGGAACAAGGGAGGAAAAAAATGAAAGCTCCAAAACACAAAAAGTTCTGATCGTTATGGGATTAAATGAATTCTCGTGTAAAGAAGGTACTAATAATTGGACAGCATATGTGCAAAGGTGGGGTGATGTGAAATGGCTGCGCTTTTATTTCCATTCATCCACAGTACTAAATGAAAACAAGATAGAAAGGATGAGAAGATTGTTTAAAATGTGTCATCTATCATCCCCAGGATAACAACATGAAAAAAAACATCATTTTTTACATCCATAGAGAATCTTTTTTCATTCTTATGATGACAGAAGTCCAACAAGCTCACATTTCGAGCTGCTGCTTTTTTCTACAGAATCTATGGGGATAGTATAGAGGGACCTGCAGGGTTTGGTAACATTTACTATTAATCTATTAGCCGGCTTCTAGAACCAGTGCAAGAAATGTACATAGGAAACTCTGTGCCAGATTTCGTGTGCTGTTTAATAATTAAAGGGAATTTGGCATGAGAGTCTTGCTGCAGAAACCACAGGCATAATACCGATATAGTACTACGTATAAGTATAGGTCACGTGCATCATATCATAAAGACCCTAACATGAGAAGCATGACTAAGACCATATATTAATGCAAACGAAAGCAACTTTATTGGAAGATAGATAAATACATGTAAAATGTATAGTAAAAGGAATCCATACAAGGTTAAGAACCAGGCAAAAGGAAAAATGGCCAGGACAGTTAGAGGTGCCAAGGAATGGCACAATGCAGATGGGTATGTATGAAGTAATGATGAGAAAGCAATTGAAATATCTGTAATTAAAAAGGTGAAATAGTCAAACGTGAATGATACCAGCAATAGTAGTGACTGGAATCACACACAACAGACAAAAGCACCAAAAATATCATTTCATTTAAACAATATTCAGCATGTTATGAACCAAAGTAAAGGTGGTGTTCAAGTGCCCAGCCAACCCATCCACAGGCAGCACAAATCAGTCTGGCTGCGTTGTTGCAGCCATGTATATCTCACTCTGAAACCCAGCAGTGTTTCAGAAAAAACAAACATTGAAAAATCGCCCAAGGCCATGCGTTTCGGATGACTTGTCTGAGATAGTTTCCCGGTAGGTTCTCACCAAGCAGGGGCAGGACAAAGCTACCGGAGACCTGCCTAGGACCAGACATCCAAGATCCTTGGTGCCAAAATCATCTATCAGTTTCCATTTAACACATTGACTGCTGACGTCAAAACGAGCTAGGTAGGCTTGCTAACCTTGTCTGACATTACTGAGACGCCAAGGGAAGGTCCCTAGGACGCTAATATTCTTCATATAATATCGTATAACTTGGATTAATTGGGGTACGTATATATCAGTGGGCAGCGCTGAAAGAATAAACTCAGCTATTGATATATAGGTGGGCAGCGGCCAATGTGTTTAGTATGTTGTATTTCAAAGCTACAGTGCTGTGCAAATTAATTGGGACAAAGCATTTTTTTAAGTAAAATCGTAAGTTGGTTACCAGTCAGTGATTCAAACCAGTTTTAACTGCTTTGAACAGGCACTCACTCCTGTTCAATCACTGACTGGTAACCAACTTACGATTTTACTTAAAAAAATGCTTTGTCCCAATTAATTTGCACAACACTGTATTGTTGAATCCATGATACTATATAACGTCTGTACATTTCTAGATTACATTTGTTCAAGATAGTGAAAAATAATGGAAAAAAATGATATTTCTAGTTGTCATTATTGGATTGAAAAGTCCTTCAGTTTTACTAAGAATTTCCCCAAGGTTGTGCTTGCTGGGCAGCATCAAATAACCACCAGGTGAATAGATGATTAATATTAAGTCATATTAAAGTAAAAAGCTAAGTGGGGTAAAATCTCTGAAATTCCTGTAGCCAATATCTATTTTAGAATTAGGAATTTGATGACTATTTTGCACAATTATACAGAACGGCTCCCTGGTTCCTAGCCATAGAAGGGCTGCTTGTAGTAGGAGAACACTGTAATGTCACATCATCTTGTAGGTTGTTGCTATAGCCAGGTCAGCAACAGTGATCTTATTATATGGCATCACTGGGTGAAAGGTGCTGAACTGATTGAAATTTGTCATGAACTTAATGCATCATATAGTCCTGATGTTATGACAAGCATCCATGTTTGCAGCAGTCATCATTTACTGACGGCTAAGTTAATGTAATGGATGTAATGAATGAATAAAGACGTGGCATCCATTAACACTAACTGATCATGCTCAAGAAGTAGAATCAGTGTTATGGCCATATCTACTGTATGTTTCTTTTAGAGATTTTGTTTTTCTTATTGCTCTAAATAAAGGACACTGATAAAGTGTGTGAAAGATGAGAATTTCTGACTGAAAGATCGTTACTTTTACAAAGCGATGCCCAGGTAACACATTGCTTGTGACACTGTGAAACTTCTGGCAACTTTGGTGTTTAGACAAATGCCATCATTAGGTTTGTGTAAGGACTGCATGAGTGCTATCTGTGATTTTCATGAATAGCACTCGTATCTACGATATTCTATGGCACAGTGCAATATGACATGGGTGGAGGAGTGCGCATGCGCCGCCCCAGTCATATCTATTGTGCACTATTCCGGTCATGTGACCGGTTAGCTGGGTGATATAAGGTCCTATCAGGGATAGTGAACACCATCCCCCATGATGAAGCGTAACACGTGAACACGCAAAACGCATGTCGGGGACTCTGACGGTGCTTTCTTCACTGACTTCTGGTGCCTTTATTCTAGTATGCTACTTTCTGTGATTATGTTAATGTAATATTTATTTGCAAGACATCGGCTCACTATGTTTCTAGTACTATGATGTCATGACCATTCATTATCTCATAGTGTGTCAGATAGAGACAACATGTGTCATGTACATACTTCTCAGCACATGATATGGAGTGCACTCTCACTCAATCCAGCTCTCAACCTCTGCGTTAGGCTATAAAGTGATCATAAATCACACCCCAACAGATTCCGCACCCCCCAATTTCTTAACATTGCCACCACTCATCAAACACATGGGGTGATGAGTCCCCAAAATATGTTACTGTCAGGCAATCAAAAGGTCACTCATTCTCTAAAGGGCTATAGATTCTTTTAGAGCATGCAAGGGTCAAACTTATTAAAGATTTTAAGCTCTAATATAAAAATATTCTGTGCTTGCAATAAATATAGAAAAAGGTAAAACTAAAACGACACACAGATATGCAAAACAATTACAGTGGTATGAAAAAGTGTTTGCCCCCTTCCTGATTTCCTATTCTTTTGCATGTTTGTCACACTTAATTGTTTCAGATCACCAAACAAATTTAAATATTAGTCAAAGATAAAACAAGTAAGCACAAAACTCTGTTTTTTTTAAATGAAGGCCTTTATTATTATCAAGGGAAAAAGTCCAAACCAACAGGGCCCTGTGTGAAATAGTGATTGCCCCCCCCCCCCAACACATAAATTAGCTGTGGTTTGTCACATCTTTGGGAAGCTGAGTTCAAATTTCCTAGTCACACGCATGCCTGATTACTGCCAATCAAGAAATCACTTAAGTGAAGTAGATCAAAAGACCCGCCAAAGCTAGACATCATGCCTCGATCCAAAGACATTCTGGAACAAATGAGAAAGTAATTGAGGTCTATCAATCTGGAAAAGGTTATAAAGCCTTTTCTCAAGCTTTGGGACTCCAGCAAACCACAATGAGAGCCATTATCCACAAATGGCCAAAAACATGGAATAGTGGTAAACCTTCCTAGGAGTGGCTGGCTGACCAATTTACCCCAATAGTGCAGTGACAACTTATCCAAGAGGTCACAAAAGACTCCACAACAACATTCAAAGAACTGCCGGCCTCTCTTGCTTCAGTTAAGGTCAGTGTTCATGACCCCACCATAAGAAAGAGACTGGGCAAAAATGGCCTGCATGGCAGAGGTCCAAGACGAAAACCACTGCTGAGCAATAAGAACATAAATACTGATCTCACTTTTGCCAGAAAACTTTTTGATGATCCCAAAGACTTTGGGAAAATACTATGTGGACTGATGAGACAAAAGATAAACTTTTGGAAGGTGTATGTCCCATTACATCTGGCGCAGAAATAACACAGCATTTCAGATAAGGAACATCATACCAACAGTAAACTGTGGTGATGATAATGGGATGGTCTGGGGTAATTTTGCTGCTTCAGGACCTAGAAGACTTGCTGTGGTAAGTGGAACAATGAATTCTGCTGTCTACCAAAAAATCCTGAAGGAGAATATCCGGCCATCTGTTTGTAACCTCAAGCTGAAGCGCACTTGGGTTATATAGCAGGACAATGATCCAAAACACAGCAGCAAGCCCATCTCTGAATGGCTTAAGAAAAAGAAAATTAAGACTTTCCAGTGGCCTGGTCAAAGTCCTGACTTTAAGCCAATAGAGATGCTGGGGCATGACCTCAAAAAGCCGGTTCATGCTCAGAAACCCTCCAATGTGGCTGAATTAGAGCAGTTTTTAAAAAATGAGTGGGCCAAAATTGCTCCAGAGAGTTGTAAAAGACTCATTGCCAGTTATCACAATCGCTTGATTGCAGTTGTTGCTGCTAAGGGTGGCCCAACCAGTTATTAGGTTTAGGGGCCAATCACATTTTCACACAGTGCCCTGTAGGTTTCAATTTTTTCCTTTAATAATAGAAATATCTAAATGTTTCTGTCTAAAGTTATCTTCTGTTTACTTGATGGAAAGAGAAGTGGATTGTGGAGCACATCAGCATGCACAGCTGATGTGGACACTTCTCTTTGTGTCACCCAGCTTTTTATAGCCCTGACCATAAGCTCTTATTTCCAGGATGATCCGGATTGGCCCTTTTAAAAGATGCTGTTTGTGAGTAGACTACGGGCTAAGCTGTAGCATTTCAAATATCCTGTGCCTCCCCATACAGACAATAGGAAATATTCTTTCCTATCCACAAACCCTTTGCTAACCCCTTTCATCCACTCAATGCCGACTTTTATTCCCCATTGACTTGCATTGGGGTCGGATTTCGGACAAAACTCCGACTTTTTTTTGCCCTAGTCGGACCAGTTTCATCTGAAACAAATTATGTTTCATGAAACCCGATCCGACCAAAGTCGCTCAACTCTAATCATGATCATTATTACTTTTGTGGCTCTGCATTATCAGTGTTTTGATACTGTTGCACAAAATATTTTTGTCAGTTATTGTGCTGTGATCATTTTTATATCTCGTTGTTTTGTATTTTTTTATTCTTAATGTTGTGTATCAATAAAATATTTTGCACCTTTGATGCATATAGGCTCCAACCTTCTCCTTTCCTAAACAAGACACTGTGTGCATGTCTGATTTTTTAGTGGAGTGATCCGTGTAAAAAAAACAGTAACTTGTCGGATTAAAACCAGCAATGCAAATTTATGGGTCCATGAAAATAAATTGGACTGTGCTCGGATGACATCCAGATGAGTGACTGACAGATTGGAGAAGATGGATAAATTTTTTTTTCCACTTCATGTCCAAGAAAAACTGATGCCACTCAGATCAAACTGATCAGAATAAGCGGACTGTGGATGTGGAGAAATCAGTCGTGTGACCCTGCCCTTAGGGCTATACTGTGGTACTGGGCAGGAGGCTGTTCAATAATTTTTTTTATAGGAAAATGTCCATCCCAGGGTTGTATTCCTGGACTCTGATGGCAACCTCTGACGATTAACAGAATTCCCATGTTCCTATAATTAGCAGATATGTTACAATAGACAAGATAGGCTTTACACCCAAATTTGTTTGTTATTACTGAATCTTTATTCTCCCTCAAAAATTCAACGTATGGCATATTCAGATCTGAGGCATCGTCATCTTAGTTCCTAATAGCGTCTACAATGTAGTGTTACCTGGTTTATTTGCTGCTCATGTATGCAGTAATGTTAACGTCCATTTTCACGGCACGATTTCGGGAATGGTTCCTATGAAGGCTTATTTTACAGTAATCTTAGTGTAAACAGGCTGCCAGTCACCCGATAAACAAATAATAATCTTTATTTTTATATAGCGCTAACAAATTCCGCTGCGCTTTACAGTTTTGCACACATTAGCATCACTGTCCCCAATGGGGCTCACAATCTAAATTCCCTATCAGTATGTCTTTGGAATGTGGGAGGAAACCGGAGTACCCGGGGGAAACCCAGGCAAACACTGGGAGAACATACAAACTCCTTGAAGATGTTGTCCTTGGTGGGATTTGAACCACTGAGCCACATGCTCATTCATCAGCTGAAATGATATTTCGGGCTGCACAAAAAAATCATTGACCTCCGCTGAGAACAATGGCAGCCTGTTTACACGGAATGATTACAGATCAGTATATATCTGAAGCTGGCTGTCCTGTGTAAACAGGCTATTAAATGACCACCACAGTGTAAACGCACCTTTAGCGTGTAGGAAATTGTTGTGAATTACATTTGGATTAACTCTTCTTCTGTCAGAGTTTCAGTGCTTAAATGTGAATTGTCTGCAGTGTTAATCACATCAGTAGGGGCTATATATGGAAAATCTATTTTAGCCACATAGGATATTTTAGCGCATTTCCCATGGTAACACATAAAATAGACACTTTCCTTATGTAAATCACATTCCAATTCCCTTATTATCGGATGTCTTTTTTTTGTTAAACACAGTTTTCCATGGTAAAAGATATCTAATTGTTAGCATAAAAAAGCACTATAAAAAAGGAAAAGCGAAGCTAACTGTCACACACAGTGTGGGAAGACTAAGTTCAACACGAAGGGGTGAGGGGAAGGGAGTCCAACACTAGAGAAGGGGGTAATGGGGACCCCTAGGCAGATCTAACATCACCCTGTCTGCCCTAAACGTCCTTATATAGGTTCTGCAGCTATCGCCAAGCAGGAACCTAATCTTTGCCTGACCCTCGCAATAAGCCCTGCTTAGGGAAGGGCGGGGTGTTTCCCTCAACAGGGAAAAATGGAAATATCACCGGCAATTCCCAGAAGCAGACAGGAAGTCTATAAACACCCAGTCCAGGTGTGTCAAGTAGAGCCGGGGGGAGGTTGCCACTGGGTCCAAGAGGCAGAAAGGCTAGGATGGAGTCTGCAAAGCTAACCACAGAGACCTTCTGCAGCCAGATTCTGTGCGACTGTCTGCAGCCTCTGACACACCCGTGACAGTAACTAGTACGCAACTGATTGTAAAAAAAAGTTTCTATTATATAGACATTGATCACAACAATAAAGCAGGGGGGCTAGGAAATAACTTTGATTGCTAGAATTGCTATTAAACCTGCATAGAAAACTTTGCTCCAGTTTATTCTATTATATTTGTTTTTACCACATCCATGTAGCCCAATCATATCACAAAATAAGCTAGGATTTCACCCTTTTTTCTTGTTACTGTCATAGGACTACCATAGTACATACAATTTAGATTGTTCCTTCAAACATTAAAGGGTTGGCAAACCATAGCACCTTACGTGATAAGTTGCTTATCGCTACGGTTCTGACAAGGGTCTTGGTATATGATAAATTGTTGACTGTTAGTGCTCCAGTAGCTGGGATGCCCACAAATCTCCAGAATGGAACTCCATGGATCCCTAGAAGCGGACAAGCAAACTTTCAGTTATCCTGTGGATAGTTGATAGGTATTATGGTGTATCAAAATTTTTAAGGCACTGTGACAATAGGGGTTTTACCCTGATCATTGTTTGAAAAAAACATTCTGAGTGTAGCTTCCTAACAATGAGCTGATCACCAGGGGTGTGACAGCTGTCATCACTAGGTAAGCTGGCATACTTTATACAATGCCCATTAAAATACAAAATTTCGAGCATGGGGTGTTTGGTACTGTGGGGAAAGCAGATTTGATTATTTTATAAACTAGAGACTGTGGAGACTTATTTTCGAAAATTATTTTTGAAATTGAATATGGTGACACTCAATTTGAATCATATATATATATAGATTTTTTTTTTTTTAAAGAATCGGATTGCCAAGCGGAGCCGAAAATTAGTTGATTATGACAGTGCAAGACATCATTTGGAAGCATTACAGAATGCCAAGAGAAGAGATGAAGGGAGAATTACAAAGGTATTTACCAAGTCCATATGTCTAGTATGTGTTTCTAGTATCATGACATAATGTCTAAAAGCATGTCAATATTTCAGGTTCATGTCGGATTCTTAGGTGTTAGCTCTTCTTTCAATAATAGTTACTGTAGAATTAGCGTGACACCAGACGCTGTATGTGTGTAATAGTATCGTAAACTGAGAGTTCTCCCTCTGCTCTATAGGCCGAAGAAGAGTTCCAGAAGGCACAGAAAGTGTTTGAAGATTTTAATACAGATTTGCAAGAGGAATTGCCATCTTTATGGTCCAGGTGTTATCTTTTTTCCTCCTTTTTTAATTCAAATTAAATATTGAAAAAAAGAGCTACGTCACATTTGTGAAGTATCATAGACGGTGACAAGAGGGTTTCGTGAGAGCATCACACTCCACACAACAGATAAGAAAAGGTGCAATATTGCTCAGTGATAAAAACAAACTAAACACGTCAACTAATAGAAAGTTGAATTTGATTTATAAACACATATAACATAGGAAAAGGAAAAAGCAGCTGTAAAGAATGGGTCAAACACAATGAACGATTATGATTAATATAGTTAATTAGATAAATCAATATGAATAATTGATGTGACACAAAGAACACCATTAAAAACATTTTAAAAGTGCAATTTAATCAAGTCAATTTTACTTGAGTATGTTGAGTATTGAAAGAAAAGACTATATCCTTAATATACCATTATGGAAGCCAAGAACCTTTGGTGAACGTACCACTGTTGGTTTCTAATCAATTCAAATTGAATTTGTTCTACATTGAATTTTTTTCAATTTGCAGTTTACACAACAAAAAAATTCAATAAAGCATAAATTAATGGACAGTCTTAGTAGCCCACTGAAAATATCCAATAACTTTCTACTGTTTTTCTTGCTTTTTATTGTGACTCATCAATATTCCAGACGAATCGGTTTCTATGTGAACACGTTCCAAAACATATCATGTCTGGAGGCAAAGTTTCATAAGGAAATAACAGGGGTAAGTAATTTGCTTCAAGTTTCTTCATAAAAAAAAGAATTATATATTTAAGGTGTATTTTTTGGTGGAAGAGTAAAAAGAATCATTGACTTTAGACTCAAAATAAATCTGATGCCTGGAACACAAGATATCTGCAATATCAGTAACTGCAATCAATACATGTATAATTAATATTACAACAACATGAGGCCACTAGTATAAAGGTTGCTAATGTCCTGATGTCTCTTTCTGACTTTTCTGCACACACGCTCGTATATCGTTAGTGCAATATCTCTCTACTTTTAGAAGAATTTATATTTCTCTCCGAGTTTATGGGGGAGTACTGCTGGAGAAGGAGCTCTGCCATGAGTAATTTAGCTCATGTCTTCTTCTATATTGATGTTTCTATGGCAGCAGAATTGACTCCTGTGTGTGCTTATAATACTGTTATACTGGATTCATTAAAAATGAAAGATAAATTCACCAATATTTGCTTGGACCATACAATAGAGAAGCTATAATGTACCCTTCATGTCTTCGGCATACATGGTATATAGCACACTCATACATAGTGCATATATGAGTATATTGCACACATCCACTATATAATCGTCTAATTCCGTCTCTCTGTCTGTAACGGAAATCCCGCGGCGCTGATTGGTCGTGCCTGGCCGGCCGCGACCAATCAGCACATTCGAACAATGCACGCCTCCGTCGGGAGATTTGCGGCGCAGAGAGAGAGATTCTAGAATACCCGATGTGTTAGAATCGGGCCACCATCTAGTACAGTATATAATACTGTAATATGATACATATATACATATATGCCTTAGGCTTTGCTTCCATCTGCTAAAAATGGAAATAATGACACAGTGCCAGATCTGTAAAACAACAGACCTAATGGTAACTCCAGCAAACTTTTAGCTATCATTAATGTATGTATAGTACATGCATAAAAATACTCACCGATCGCCATCTTCTGCTGCCTCTCCAGCATAGTTCTGGTCCTCCTCTGCATTCCTTCCCCAATTCCAAAAACGTTGGGATACCATGTAAACCGGAATCCTGCAATTGATCCGCTCTTCTCTGATAGACACTTATACGACTCCATTCCATCAGAGATGCAGGATTTTGAACTGTGCTCTAGTGACAAGCTGGATGGTCCTCTGCTTCTGAATCTGCAAGGTTTCCATAAAGATATTTATAAAGAAATACAACATAAATGCACATACCTAAAATCTGACAAATTGTATTTTATTTCATTTTATGTTCAATTCATAAAAACAATAACTTGTAAGTACTAAAACCTGAAACACATCTAATAAGATGCAAAAAAATGGGCCAATCTCTCATGGTCAGAGCTTCATGAGCTCTTCCATTATATTGTATGTTTAGTTACAGCCTCCTTTTATTACCAATGTACTATCCCGATTTCAGCAGTATTGTATATTATAGGTGATATATTATATACTTTGTGCTACAGCCTTTGTGGGAGATGGTGTATTGGTTTTGCATGTAATAACTATCATATCCATTACTGCCAGGATAATGTACTACACTGTTTGTAATTAGTGTATGGTGTGCGCTTTTGTGTGTATATTTTATACATTGCTGCTAGAGGTGATTACATCAGATCCCGATACTGCATTATGTAGTTTATACAATTCTGACCGTGAGAGATTGACCCCTTTTTCTGCACCTTACTAGATGTGTTTCAGGTTTTTGTACTTACATTTTATAGTTTTTATGGATTGTACATTAATCAAATTTGTCAGATTTTACGTATGTGCATCAATATTTCTTTTTCTTTTCTGTGTTGTTTTTAACTTTGTGTCACTTGATGGCCAGATTCCCAACACTTGGGGATAGTCACATAAGGCCCAAGCAGGAGCTTCAAACAAGGAGGAACAACGAGTATATGTAGCCAAAAATACAGAGAAAAATTGTATATCAAAAGTTATGCTTTAATAAATATATATGGTACAAACATTATGTAATAACAAACATGCATGGGCATATATCAATATCATGTGACTAGCTCCATGGGTCAATATAATGACCAGGAAAAGCGGGACCCAAATGTATAATAACACATGAACCATTCAAAAAAGGTCACATAGGAGGTTAGAAGTTATTTAAAGACACATGTTATTTAGTGATAAGGAAAGAGTAAATGAATAAAATTAAACAATACCAAGTTCCCTAATGCATATCAATCACTATACCGCTAGGTGAACATTATATAGTGAGGGTAAATAGACATACCAATACTGTGAATACCTCCCATTGACACAAAATAGCGCCTTTACATATACATAATCCAGTGCATGGTAAAGGAGGGATTAGTAAAAGATTGTTAGGAAGCGACATCCTGTGTACGCGAAACGCGCGTCGGGGTACATGACCTGGGTCCAGACGGGACGTCATATACACCACTATGGGTAACTATTTCTTACCAATCTTTTACTAATCCCTCCTTTACTGTATGGTACATAATGTTTGTACCATATATATTTATTAAAGCATAACTTTTGATAGATACAATTTTTCTCTGTATTTTTGGCTACATATACTCGTTGTTCCTCCTTGTTTGAAGTATGATATTGAGTCGCCTTATAGCATGGACATTTAAGATTTTTTGCTGGTGTTTCTATTTCCAAGCAGGAGCTTGCAGCTCCAAGCCTTGAATAGTCTTTGACTTGTATGTGGGGTGTAATGTCACTATAGGCAGTGTAGGTGTCACCATAGGCAATGACGATGGAATGTAGAGAGCTATGTTAAGGTCTCTGCACTGCCCATAAGGAGAGGAAGAAAGGTACCACCTTAGTAATGTGCGGTTACATAGTGAGACTCTGGGAAAGAGTAGAACCCTGCCATTGTGTATCGATGACATTGATACAGAACTATTAGGGAGAGAAAGAACCTCACACTTGAGGACACAGTGAGGTGTAATCCTGAGGAAAATGGGGAGTCTCAATTGCCTTAAAGAACTGGAAAGGGAAAGACCAGGCAAGACAAGTGGCGAGCCAGGAGAGATCACCTGCGTGATGAGTAAGTAACTGCAAGAATGAGGGACAGACATGCAAGTATGGTGTGATTGCGACATGGACAAAGACGTAAGCTGTCCAAAAAAGTTGGCCTAATTGTGAAAATGTCCAGTGATGGAATACTTCAGGGAAGATATATAAAGAGTTAAATAAGTTATTGCTAAAATGTTTAAAAAGAGACTATGCCATGAGAGCAAAGTATGGTTTCTGCTGGTAAAAACAAGAGGTGCTGTGTCCGTGCTTCCATGCCAATTCCGAGAGGAGAAACTCTATTGTTAGGTCTAAACTACTGTTTCTTTAATAAGGCTACACTCTACATCCATTGAGTCCCTTACACACACACACACATTTAACACGTATACAGCTGCAGTACACACATTACACATACACACACACACAAATACAGTCACATTTAACACATATACAGCTGCAGTACACACATTACACATACACACATACAGCTGCAGTACACACATTACACATACACACACACACACACACACACAAATACAGTCACATTTAACACATATGCAGCTGCAGTACACACATTACACATACACACACAAATACAGTCACATTTAACACATATACAGCTGCAGTACACACATTACACATACACACATACAGCTGCAGTACACACATTACACATACACACACACACACAAATACAGTCACATTTAACACATATACAGCTGCAGTACACACACTACACATACACACACAAATACAGTCACATTTAACACATATACAGCTGCAGTACACACATTACACATACACACATACAGCTGCAGTACACACATTACACATACACACACACACACACACACAAATACAGTCACATTTAACACATATGCAGCTGCAGTACACACATTACACATACACACACACACACATATACAGCTGCAGTACACACATTACACATACACACACACATATAGAGCTGCAGTACACACATTACACATACACACACACACACACACACACACACAAATACACACACATTTAACACATATGCAGCTGCAGTACACACATTACACATACACACACACACACATATACAGCTGCAGTACACACATTACACATACACACACACATATAGAGCTGCAGTACACACATTACACATACACACACACATATAGAGCTGCAGTACACACATTACACATACACACACACAAATACAGTCACATTTAATACGTATATAGCTGCAGTACACACATTACACATACACACACACAAATACAGTCACATTTAACACATATACAGCTGCAGTACACACATTACACATACACACACACACACACAAATACAGTCACATTTAACACATATGCAGCTGCAGTACACACATTACACATACACACACACAAATACAGTCACATTTAATACGTATATAGCTGCAGTACACACATTACACATACACACACACAAATACAGTCACATTTAACACATATACAGCTGCAGTACACACATTACACATACACACACACACACACAAATACAGTCACATTTAACACATATGCAGCTGCAGTACACACATTACACATACACACACACACAAATACAGTCACATTTAATACGTATATAGCTGCAGTACACAGATTACACATACTCACCTGACAGAGCACCTGCCTGAATCAGGTTACAACAGTCCGTTTTGTAATTTGTAATACAGGCAAGGAGGCTGGATGTAACCACCAAGTTTCGGGTTGCCAACCACTGTTTTATACAATTACAGGAAAGCAAATTCAAAGACTGATGGTTTCTATTGGAATCACGTATATCCCACTAGAAACTAATAACACACAATGTGGCTAGAACCTTTTTAATACATCCCCTGTTCAGATTTTAAAAAGCTTTGTTGACAAAAAAATGGAATTTCTTCTGCTTTGTACCCCCGAGACCAAGCATGAAAGTCACTGCAGGGCTGCAAGGACAGACTTATAAACTGCAGAGTTTAACGTCCCCGGTGTCTGAACATTTCAAAACATTGCAGAAATATGAGGAAAAAATATTTCTCTGTGGAGGGTGGTTTTCTCCATTTTACACTTTGTGCTACATTCCTATATATTCGGTTGCTGTCATTTTTACCATCATTTTGCAATCTGATTTTTATGGCAGCCCATATATTACAATAAGCAGAACTGCTACGTATTTATTGCTTTGCTATATTCAAGCCTCCCGGCTGTATTTAATATTTGTTTGTGAGAAAGCATTTGAAATACAGAATTAGTTTTTATTTGTTTTTATTGGTTTTCTCAACTGAGTATTCTGGAAAAATACAAGCTACTTATGTTTCCAATGTTTATATTTCTAGCGCAACCAATTCTTCTATAGCAATAAAACAGAACTCCGTGAACTGCACAATATGGCTATACCCCTGTTATTTTTTCACAGCATCAATAGTGGACTTCTTGATCTTACTAAGATTGTTGCCTATTGATCTGTTAGTTGTAAATAGGACATTACAAGATCTTTCTGCACCAATTCCTGGAATCTGTCTAGGATTGGAGTTCTGTGTTGCATTGGGTAAACATAAAGGTTGTTAGCCTTTTCCAACTGGTTGTCCAACTCTGGAGGCATTTTTTTTTGTTACGTAAATGTATACGTTGTTAGTTAAAAATATTTTTTCTGAGCTCCTCTCAGCTGAATTTTGACCACAGACCATATTATAGTTTAATGTTCAGGAAGAGAAAGAGCCTGTAAAGGCAAAACTGGGCACAATTTGTTATGAAACCCAATTTCAAAAATTATTTTTACATGCATTTCAGTAAAAAAAAAAAAACGAAAAAAAAACGATCTCCAGAGGTAGAAGCCCACACTCTCTGCAGTTTGCAGTCAGATTCAAGGCAGTAACTACTGGAAATTCACATCGGTCATTTGATCACTAAACTGGTGAATGAACAGGTTCAGATCCTTATACAAGCCTGTCGAAGTCTGAATCTGCATCACCAGAAGACACGTTTGAAATGTGATTTAACCCATGAGTACTCTCAAATTTGTTAACATTTAATACATCAAAGTTTTTATTCTATTCCTCTGCAATTTTCCCATTGGCGTGATCATCTAAAACACTTACTCCTCGCTTGTTTTGTCCCTAAGGATACAGTCCTTAAGTTTTTTTGGTCAGGTTCCTCAAATTTCATTTTTTCTTGCATTTTTTTAAATGCTCTTGCACCCGTTTTAGTTCACTTTTCATTTCTTTTCATTTTAATTTTATATCAAATTCATCATTATAAATGGTGGTCGGAGACGTCTTCATTCTTAAGTCACGGGGAATCATTTATTTTTTAAACACACCAACCCTTAGCTCTTCTCCTAAGACTTGTGATTTTACTGGATAGAATGCATGTGAAATAGCTTTCTTTGTAAAGTTTTAAAGGATATTGAATAAAACAAGACTTTTTACTTTGTGCTGGATCCAACTCTTTTGTACTACAGTTATAATTATGCCAAATGTGGAAAAGAAAATTAATGATCCAAAAAATAAGCAAGATGGATTCTTAAGCTTAAAATCATGAAAGGTTTGTTGAGAGACCTAAAAAATACAAACCCACATCAACACAGTGTGTATGTGAAAAAGAATGTTGAGTACATTTATATATAATATTTTTTTTCTCGTTCGCCTTATTGGGGGACACAGAGACCATGGGTGTATGCTGCTGCCACTAGGAGGCTGACACTATGCACAAAAAAAGGTTAGCTCCTCCTCCGCAGTGTACACCCCACCGACCGGCAGGAAGTTCCTCAGTTTAGCTTAGTGTCAGTAGGAGGTGGACACGGGTCTTTTATTAGACCCCTATCTACCTCGTCGTGCGTCGTTCCTTTACAGGTTTCGGAGGGATACGGAGTGAACAGTCACATCCGTACTCCCACAAAGAGACTATGAGTACGGCGTGTACTGCCACCCCGTATCCTCATAGGTCTCCGCGGCAGGACCAGGAGCCTCGCACAGGTGCGTGCCAGCTATACGGACGGTCCTTGCCCCCCGCCTCCCACCATCTCGCCTACCAGAGCCTGACGGTTGGACGAGGCGTGGATTCCATAAAGACGACAGACAGCGTGGGATTCTTAGGTACCTTTATTGTGGCCCCCGGCCTGGGTGAGTATGCGGTCTAGCGGTCCCCCGGCGTTTTCATCCTAAGGCGGTCGCCAGGGGACCACGGTAGGGCCTGCGCGCCCGCTTCTCCCCGCGGTCGCCGCATCCATGAAGGCCCCTTTTCTTTCGGGCCTTGTTCTGCGCCCCCCCCGTTTCTTCTTCATCCCGGCAGGGGTATACAGCGGGCTGTGGGAAGCAGGGACGCGGCCCGGGGTTGCGGCCCGGTGTTGCGGCGCATCTTCCGCGCCGACCCCCTGCTGACAGGCGGCCGGCGCTATTAATTTAGGCCCCGGCTTCATCTCGGGCCTACCACTGCGTCGCGGCCACGCCCCCTGCCCCTTTCTTCTAAGCGGGCTTCTCTCCCGCCCGTCCTAGGCCTTCCCAGCCCCCTTGCCTCACACCAGCCTGCTATTGGACAGCGGGCGGTGCTAAGGGGATCTCTGCGGCGAGCTCCGCCCTTTTTCTCCCTCTGGCAGCGCGCCCTTTCCCTGGTGGTCGCCATCTTCTCAGCCTGCCAGCCGGACCTCATTCCCTGCCGGATTTCGGTCGCTGGGCCTTTTTCAGCCGGATTGGCCTGGCCTCATCCTGCAGCCAGATCAGAGAGTGTCGCCCTTGGGAACACCGGACCGTGAGTAGCTCTGCACCTGCAGACTGACACCCTTCTCTGCCTTCTGTCCCCCAACCGGCCGGCACTGCCTCTCTTTTCACTATGTCCAACGCTAAGTCTGATCGTACCCGCTCTGCGTCCAGCCCGACGCCGCTCAGGAGCCATCCATAGCCCCAGGGGCGAGTGAGCCCCCCATGCCGGGTTGGGCCTCCTCTTAATCACAGTCAGTGGCAGACCTCATCAAGGTGTCTCCGTCCCTAGTAGCCGTTCTGGACAAGTTGCCCTTGGGAGCTTCGGCGGGACCCAGCACGTCTCAGGACGTCCCATCTGACCCAGCCAGCGGCAGTCGCAAGAGGCCCAGGCAGGACCTCCAGGCGGAGTCCTCCCCTCGTCCTACCTCACCCCATAGTCCCCAGCAGTCTCCCTCTCGGGCCTCCTCCCCCGAGTCAGGCGAAGCGCTTTCGGAATCGGAAGGGGTCTTAGAGCTGGATTCGGACCAGGATGCGAACATGAAGGTTACGGTGCAAAACCTCATTGCCGCGATTCACCATACCTTTGACATCGCTGACGCCCCTGCGAAATCCTCAGATCAGGAGGTTTCGTCCAGACGGGCGGAAACACCATCCAGGGTGTTTCCCTTCCATTCTGAGTTTGGAAAGATTTTTACAAAGGAGAGAGAAGATCCGACCAGACGCTTTCAAAGAGGAAAGCGTCTCGGCGTGCTGTACCCGTTTGCTAAAGAGCTCACGGACAACTGGGCCGCTTCTCCCTCGGTGGACCCTCCCGTGTCCAGACTTTCTAATAATACGGTCCTTCCGCTGTCAGGGGTGGCGTCGCTAAAAGATTCTAATGATAGGATCATAGAATCTCTAGCAAAATCTGCCTTCGAAGCGGCATCAGCAGCGGTATGTCCAGTCTTTGTTTCTTCTTGGGCAGCAAAGGCCATATCCACTTGGGCAGATGACCTTCGGCAGGGCATTCTGGATAAGGCACGACCAGAGCATTTGGCCGATCTCGCCAATCAGATTTCCCATGCGGGGGATTATCTGCTTTCTGCCTCCTTGGATGCCGCATCTTGCGCAGTTCAGGCGTCAAGTAACATCGTGGCAATCCGACGTACAATTTGGCTCAAGGCCTGGCAGGCGGACTTGTCCTCTAAAAAGTCTCTGACCAATCTGCCTTTTCAGGGAGTGCGTCTCTTCGGATCACAATTGGATCAGATTATTAAGGACGCTACTGGAGGTACGAGTTCTCTTCTCCCCTCCAAGCCTCGCAGACCTCCTCCAAGGCGTCAGTTTCGTCCCTGTCGGACTTTCCGCCGTTTCAATACGGCGGAAAACCCTTCCAACCAGCAAAAGCCACAGGCACGTCAGGAAAGAAAGAAGGTTTCCTTCAGGCCCACTCCGTCCTGGCGGTCCCACTCTTCCCAGGGAAGACCGTCCAGATCTAGATCTGGACGGTCTACGTCCGCATGACTACCATCGGTCTCCCGTGGGTCCCTTCCAATTGGGAGGTCGACTTCTCTTCTTCAGCGACGTCTGGCTCGCCTCAGTAGAGGACGCTTGGGTCAGAGAGGTTGTATCAACAGGATACAAAATAGAGTTCATTTCTCTTCCACGGGATCGTTTCTTACAATCCCGTCCGCCGAGGGATCCGGCCTTGGTCCCGGGGTTCGGTTTGGCCATCGCCTCTCTTCTCAGTTCCGGGGTGATTGTGCCCGTTCCCGAATCGGAACGCTTCACAGGGTTTTATTCAAACCTGTTTGTGGTGCCGAAAAAGGACGGGACAGTTCGACCCATCTTGGATCTCAAGTTACTCAACAAGAGAGTTCGCCTTCGCCACTTAAGGATGGAGTCAGTTCGCTCGGTAATTGCTTCCATGGAGGAGCAGGAATTCATGGGTTCCATAGACATCCAAGATGCCTATCTACATGTGCTCATATTTCCCGGACATCAGAAGTTCCTGCGGTTTGCGATTCTTCACGAACATTACCAGTTCGTCGCGCTTCCTTTCGGGCTCGCCACCGCTCCCAGAGTCTTCACGAAGATTATGGCGGCGTTGATGGCCTTCTTGAGGATCGAAGGTCTCGTTCTTTTTCCGTACCTCGACGATATCCTGATCAAGGCCCCCTCCTTTCAACAGGCCCGCCTAAGTGTGGCGATCGTTCTAGACACCCTGTCCAGTTTTGGGTGGATCGTCAACCGGGAAAAGTCCTGTCTGGTCCCTACTCAACGCCTTGTGTTTCTGGGCCTTCTGTTCGACACTCGTCGGTCAAGGGTATTTCTCCCACAAGACAAGATTCTTTCCCTGCAGCAGGGCGTGCGATCATTACAGATCACACGATTTCCATCCCTCAGGTCAGCCATGAGGGTCCTGGGTAAGATGGTGGCGGCGATAGAGGCAGTTCCCTTTGCCCAATTTCACGCCAGGCCACACCAGCAGGCCATTTTGTCCAGGTGGAACAGGTCGGCTCTGTCTCTGGATCGTCCGGTTCGCCTTTCCTGCCGGATCAGGCGGTCTCTCAACTGGTGGTTGACGTCTCCCCTCATTCTCTTGGGGCGGTCTTTTCCCGTTCACTGGCAGATTGTCACTACGGACGCCAGCCTCATCGGCTGGGGTGCAGTGTTCCGCAATCACACTGTTCAGGGTCGATGGTCGACTCAGGAATCAGCTCTGCAGATCAATGTCCTAGAGATACGGGCGATCCATCTAGCTCTCGTCCACTGGGAAAGGCGCCTCAAGGGCCTGCCTGTCAGGATTCAGACAGACAATGCCACAGCGGTGGCGTATATCAACCGCCAAGGGGGGACACGGAGTGTCTCAGCCCTGGCGGAAGTGTCCAGAATTCTTCAATGGGCAGAGACCTTTGTTCCAACGATTTCCGCGGTTCACATTCCCGGCGTGGACAACGGGGCCGCCGATTTCCTCAGCCGCGAGGGTCTCGCGGCAGGGTAATGGTCCCTACATCCGGAGGTGTTTCATCTGCTCTGCCGTCGGTGGGGAACCCCAGATGTAGACCTCATGGCATCTCGCCTCAACAGGAAAGTACCACAATTCGTGTCCAGGTCTCGGGACCCTCTGGCAGTGGGCGCCGACGCTCTGGCCGTCCCTTGGTCACAGTTCGTGCTCCCCTACCTGTTTCCTCCTCTGCCTCTTCTTCCCAAGTTGTTGAAGAAAATCAAAGCAGAGGGGATTCCAGTCATCCTCATCGCCCCGAATTGGCCCAGAAGGTCTTGATTCGCAGACATTGTCAACCTTCTCGCGGACGCCCCCTGGAAGCTTCCCGACGGGCAGATCTGCTGTCTCAAGGCCCGATTTGCCACCCCAATTCTCGGTCGCTCAATTTAACGGCGTGGCTGTTGAGACCGAGGTTTTGAGACGGGCAGGATTCTCTGATCGGGTAATTCATACCATGATCCGCGCCAGAAAGCCTTCTTCTTCGAAGATCTATTACCGTACTTGGAAAGCCTATTTCTCCTGGTGTGAGGCCAATGACATTGCGCCCTTGGTTTTTTCGCTCCCTTCTATTCTGGCGTTTCTTCAGGCAGGGCTGGATGCGGGGCTTGCTCTCAGTTCCTTGAAGGTTCAAGTTTCTGCACTGTCCATTTTATTTCAGAAAACGCTGGCCTCCCGGCCCCAGGTCAAAACCTTCCTCCAGGGTGTGGCTCACACGGTTCCTCTGTACCGAGCTCCCGTGGATCCTTGGGATCTTAATTTGGTTCTTCAGGTTCTTCAGGGTCCTCCTTTTGAACCTCTCAGGGACGTTTCCCTTTCCCTCCTTTCTTGGAAAGTGGCCTTTCTGGTGGCCATTACCTCCATCCGGCGCGTGTCGGAATTAGCGGTACTTTCTTGCCGCTCTCCTTTTTTGGTCCTTCATCAGGACAAGGTAGTTCTGCGGCCTCCGCCCTCTTTTCTTCCGAAGGTGGTATCTTCGTTTCACCTCAATGAGGACATTGTTCTGCCATCCTTCTGCCCGAGCCCAGCTCACCCTCGGGAGCGGTCTTTGGACAAGCTGGACCTAGTCAGGGCATTGAGAGTCTATCTAGCCCGGACAACTTCATTGCGGAAGTCAGACTCTCTGTTCATCACCCAGCCTCAAAGGCCACTATTGCGCGCTGGATCAGATCGGCAATTTTGGAGGCATACCGGGTCAAGCATCGAGTGGCCCCTCCAGGGATCAGAGCGCACTCTACCCGGGCGGTGGGTGCCTCCTGGGCGGTGCGCCACAGAGCTTCCGCGCTGCAGCTTTGCAATGCTGCAACGTGGTCATCGGTTCACACCTTTGTGAAATTCTACAGGGTCCACACCTACGCTTCGGCGGACGCCAGCCTATGTAGAAGGATTCTGCAGGCTGCGGTGGCGAGTCCACTGGCCTGATGGAAGTTTGTTTCCCACCCCAGGGACTGCTTTGGGACGTCCCATGGTCTCTGTGTCCCCCAATAAGGCGAACGAGAAAACAGGATTTTTTGGGTTGCTTACCGTAAAATCTGTTTCTCGGAGCCTTCATTGGGGGACACAGCACCCTCCCATGTTCTACAACTCCTGTTCTTATGTTTGTCGGTTTGTTACAGTTGAGTTGTTTGTTCTGCTTTCAATCTATTCTGTTACTTCTCCTACTGCTTTCTCACTAACTGAGGAACTTCCTGCCGGTCGGTGGGGTGTACACTGCGGAGGAGGAGCTAACCTTTTTTTGTGCATAGTGTCAGCCTCCTAGTGGCAGCAGCATACACCCATGGTCTCTGTGTCCCCCAATGAAGGCTCCGAGAAACAGATTTTACGGTAAGCAACCCAAAAAATCCTGTTTTTCTGTTTATTTTTTCAGCTGTGTCACAAACTCTACGAAGTTATGACCAAGTTAGGAGATCAGCATGCTGATAAAGCATTTACTATTCAAGGAGCTCCAAGGTAAGATGCCTGTCTATATAAGTCATTCATTTTTCAGTTAATTAGTCTCAGTTCTGTATCCCAATTTTTGAATGAGGTGAGTATTGGAAATATGTGACCGGTTCAGCGCCAGCACTTTCAGAAAAAAAAGACTCAAGAGATGATCAGCAACTTTGTTTACAATCCCATAAGATTGTAAAGAGAGATCTCACCTTTCTTGAATTTTTTCCCTTGTCTGTACTGACAGGAAATATGCTAGAGAAGAAGCTAGGCAGGTGGGACATCCACAATCACCTGTTATATATATATATATATATATATATATATACACACATGCGTTAGCCAGAAGGTGCCAGCATGTGAGCTTTCTCAACCGACTAAGGCCACATTTACACAATCATGATGTATTTTGTTAATTTTTTACCTCAGTATTTGTAAGCCAAAATCAGAAGTGGAACAATCAGAGGAAAAGTATAATAGAAACCCGTCAACGCTTCTGAATCTTCTTACCCACATCTGGTTTTGGTTTACAAATACTGATGTGAAATACTGACCAAATACTGAGCATGGCTTAATTTCCATTTGTTAGCATTCCATCTCTCCTTAGTTCTAGATCTATTCTTCCCTAGATGCACTACTTTAGGAGAATATCTCTATTATGGCACAATGATGATAAAAAAGTTAAGCCTCTTGGAAGAAGGGTAGGAGAAAGACACAAAAATGAAAAACCGCCTGTTCCCTCAAGGGAATCTGTCAGCAGGTTTTTGCTACCTCAACTGAGTGCAGCATAATGTAGGCAAACAGAAGCTGAATCCATTGATATATCACTTAATTTACTGGGTGCAGCTGTTCTGACACAATCAGAGCTTTTACGAGTAGATTTAGAATGAAGCAGAGCTGAGAAAGATAATCCCGCCCACACCAGATGCTGTATATACAATATCTACAGACAGTGAGCTGCTTATCACAGAAGGGGGTGGAGTCAGACCAGGAGGCTTAGCACTGCTGTGTCCCAACAATGATAAGCTCTTGATGCTAAAACAATCATTGCAAGTAAACAACAGCACACAGCTTGATAAGAGAGACATTGCTGAAATCTGTGTTTTAACCCCAACAGCATGCTGTCTTCAGATTACATGGCAAAAATCTGCTGACAGATTCCCTGTAAGAGGTCAATATGTTTTATTAGAGACTGGGTGTCTGGAATTTACTATCTCAAAAATGAAAAAGATAATAAAAAAAAGAAACAATATTGTAATCAGTATTATGTAAGTGGTAGATCCCATGAATGATTGGTAAACTATAGCATGGCTATGAGTCAAGGATAATACAAGTGAGTGTAAAGATTTGGTGGAATTAATTATTCATATCTTTTGTAGATTAGACTTTGTAGTTGCCTGACTAAGTTCTTGAGAAAGAGGATACATTTTTTTAATAAAAATAATTTTGTTTCTTTAATACTGCAACAGAAACCGATGGTGAGTGCTTTGGCTTACCTCCTAGGTAAAAGCAATGGATTGCTGCGCTTTTCGAGGATGAGTGACTGTTACGCTCATGCAGATTGATACTAATTAGCTTAGTGACTCCTTTTTGCCCTTCTAGAATCCGTTTTCCAATTTTACATTTATATTATGCTGAGCCTATTTTTTTACAAAAGAGTATCTAACGATAAACATTTCTACACTGTAGAATCATTTTTTTCTTAATTCAAAATAAAAGGATTTTTATTTCTTCTGCATTAGTGATTCTGGTCCACTACGTATTGCGAAGACCCCGTCTCCGCCAGAAGAGGTTTCACAGATACCTAGTCCATTAGCAAGTCCTAACCATACATTAGCACCTGCATCCCCAGCACCAGCAAGACCTAAATCTCCTTCACAGGTACGTAGAGATCACATCACAGAAATAAATGCTATGAATGTATTCAATCTCTCTGTATAAATTAACATAAACCTTCATTTAAAATATTTATACTCTAGAGACTTTGCTTTCATTTTCAGCTTATTACCCAATATTCTTCTCGTCTAAAATAGGAAAATTCGTCTGAAATTTGGTAGACCCCATTATAAATCAGTGGGATCTAGCGGGCACAAGGGCCTTATTAACTAATAGAGCTTTATTTATTACATTTATTAAGCACATGTTTATAATATGTTAACTCAACCCCCCATATATCCATCAAGGAGCAGGTCAGAGCTTTTGAAGCAGGCTCAGGAGCTGAACCCGCTTGACACATGGCAGGTGTCAGTAGGGGTTATCCGGGATTATTTTTTACTAAGAACCTAAGAACTAACTGGCAGGTATCTACCTGTTCTGCCCGCCAATGATTTCTGCCAACTCAAAGTGATCACAGACCATCAGGTCGACAGGGCAGCTGCTTTTCTTCTGCTTTGCTCTGTTAATAGGACTTGACTGCCGATATCATGCTGATTGACAGCCAAATACCCGTTTAACTGTGGAAGCCGGCTGTCAATCAACATGATGGCTGCAGTCACTCCCTGTTGACAGAGCAGACCAGAAGTGGAAGAGTTGCTCTGTTTATGTAAAGCAATAGAATCCCTGGCAGGAGCTGTCTGTGATTGCTCAGAGCCGGCGCTGTGTACAGCAGACAGGTAGTTAGCAACTACCTGCCTGTTAGTTTTTAGGTCCATAGTAAAAAAAACACTTTAAATAGCCGACATCTGCCCCCAATAGCTGTGGCCGGAGCTGAGCTCTATCCACTGATGTTAATCAAGTAATGCCACTGTCAATCTCTGACAGTGGCATTTAAATTGAATGGTCTCTGGTGCACATGAACACTGGCTTTCATTGACCCTACCTGCTACACAATTACAGGGAACCAAAGCATTACCATGGCAGACGGGCTGCTGAAGGCTTCCGTCACTGCTTTTTTTAGTCCTCCAATGAAGCTTAGCAACTGACACAATTTCCCTATATAATAGCAGGTTACTTCAGTCTATAGTGTAAGGCTACTTTCACACATCAGTTTTTTGCCGTCAGGCAGGATCCGGCTATTTTTAGAAAAAACGGATCCGGCATAAATTTTGGAGAACTGTAGAAACGGATCCGTTTTTTTGCTGGATCCGTCTCTGTTCCTGGAGGCTGGCCAATTGGATCTGAGCATGCGCAGACTTAAAAAAACCGGATCCGGTGGCTGGATCCGTCATTTTCTGGATCCGGCGCTTCCGGCTTTTTCGCCGGAGACAAAAAACGTTACAGTAGCCGTTTTTTCCAGACGCCGGAATGAGACAAGTTGCCGGATCCGGCAAAAAACGGATGAAACGCAATGCCATCCGGCACGATCCGGCGCTAATGCAAGTCAATGGGGAAAAACTGGATCCGGCATTGCATTTTGCCGGATCCGGTTTTACAAAAAAAAGCCGGATCGCGCCTGAAGGCAAAAAACTGATGTGTGAAAGAGGCCTAAGCTATAGGATGATTCCATGTTCAAGTTCCCTGGGGAAGCTAAAAAATAAAGAAAATTTAAAAAAATATCTAAAGATTTGAAACACTCGGCTTTTCTCAATAGAAATAAAAACTGTAAAAAACAAACACATTTTTTATCAAGTTTGTAAAAGTTCAGTCTAGGAAAAAAAAATCTAAATACCTGTATTGCTTTTTTCCGGTTGTCACACTAATAAAAAATGATTAAAACGGACCCTCCACCAAATTTTTAATGTTGAACTGTGGACACACTGTGTAATTGTGGCTGCAAAGTAGAATAAAACGTTTTTGTTATTTTTTAATTTTGCCTTCCGGTTGTGGAAACAATTTTCAGTCACAAACTGGTGATTTTTCTAAATAACATTTTTTTTAATCAATAATGATGATAAAATTGGGTCTGAACTTCCGGCTATGTGATCATGATTGCAACTCTCCTGTCCCCAACTCACTGTGATAGTCTTAGATCTCGCATGTTAACGTGAGATCTCACTATTTGAGCTAAATCAGCACTGTCACATATTTTACTAGTGGTTGCCGAACGGTAACAGCATTAGTGATGTTACTGTTACAGTTCAGAGCTTAATATCTCATGTTAATACGCGAGATCTCGCCCTTCCACAGTGAGGGGGTCTACGGAGATATATTGCTAGAAAAATAAATCCCTTTATTTTTTTAAATTCGGGAAACTTATCAGCATATTTGATAAGAGGTGTTATTTAGAAATGTCACCAGTCTGTGGCTGCCCATTGTTTACTAAAAGAGAAGCCACCGAATGGTGATATTGATAAGAGCGCCTTAAGGTCTCCTTCACATGTCTATATAAAACATTTTCATGTACAGTAAAGCTGGTACCGGTGTTTTCAGTCAGTGTGACAGCCGTGTTTACCATCAGTTTGTCATCAGTGTTTCATCAGCGCAGTGCGCCTCTCTGAAGCCGAAACGTGTACACCTGGCTTCAGAGGATGAGTCATGAAAGGGGAGGAAGCTGCACACATGCGCGAGGTAAGTATAGCTCTACCGATGACACCAGCATTTGTAAGTTATGTTAGCACTCCCACAGGGGTGTGATAACATGCTAAGTGGGCCAACTAGTCTGGGAAAACTATCACCCCCTCAGCCAGTCATAGCTCTCATTTACATGTCATAAATGGACTTTAGGAATACTTGGTGGTGTTTCTGGGGGCACGGGGGACCTGACAGGTTCCCCTTAACATTGATTGTCAAATAATTATCTATATACAGGAATAATTGATAGAAGTATGGCAGTTGCAAAGTCCTTCATAAACATCTAATGAGTAAGATGGTCTATTGGAGCGCCTAGTTTACTCCCGCCTTACCCGTTACCTCTCCGCTCACTCCCTTCTAGACCCTTCACAGTCCGGCTTCCGCCTCCTACATTCGCCGGAAACTACACTCATCAAAGTGACCAATGACCTTCTGACAGCAAAACGTAACAGTGACCACTCTCTGCTCATTCATCTCGACCTATCTGCAGTTTTCGACACTGTTGACCACCATCTCCTACTCTCTAGGCTCCAGTCACTAGGCATTAAGGACACCGCTCTTTCCTGGTTCTCTTCCTATTTTTCTGACCGCTCCTTCAGTGTTTTATTCTATGGCTCCACGTCATCGCCTCTTCTTCTCTCTGTCGGGGTACCTCAGGGCTCAGTCCTTGGCCCCCTTCGCTTCTCTCTCTACACGGCCCCAGTTGGACAGACCTTACCCCCGCTGTACTACAGAACGCCAGTGACTATCTGTCCGCAGTCTCCAACATCATGTCCACTCTCTATCTGAAAAGTAACCTCTCCAAAACTGAACTTCTTCTGCTCCCGCCGTCTACTAATCTCCCTAAATCTGACATTTCCTTCTCAGTGGGTGGCACCGTAATAACACCCCGGCAGCAGGCGTGCTGTCTGGGTGTTATGTTTGACACCAGTCTCTCCTTCACATCCCATATACAATCTCTTGCCCGCTCTTGCCGCTTACACCTAAAGAACATCTCTAGAATCCGCCCTTTTCTCACCATGGAAACAACAAAAACCCTCACTGTAGCATTGATCCACTCCCACCTGAACTACTGCAACACTCTATTAATTGGCCTCCCCGTTACTCGACTATCCCCTATCCAGTCCATACTTAATGCAGCAGCCAGGGTCATCCATCTGGCTAATCGCTACTCAGACACGTCCACTCTTCGCCAGTCCTTACATTGGCTGCCCATTCATTATAGGATCCAATTCAAAGTACTTGTTCTCTCCACAGTGCAGCACCCCCCTACATCTCCTCCTCATTTCTCGGTTGAACTTGAAGGACATGTCTTCTTTTCACAATCTAGCTATGAAAGTAGGTAATATTTGGTGGGTTTCTGGCACACAGTCACACATATGCCATTCATTAATTCTTGCTATAACCACGGTGCCAGCCTCCTTTTAATCAGATAAGTCTCATAGTACAGATGGCTTGTTAGGGGCGCGCTGCTTCAATGTAACATGTAGGACACTCAGTTGTCAGGCAGTTTGTCATTTCAGTAAGGCCCCAGTCACACATAGCGACGCACAAGCGATCCCGACAACGATATGACCTTGTCAGGATCGCTGGTGTGTCGCTACATGATCGCTGGTGAGCTGCCAAACAGGCAGATTTCAGCAGCGATCAGGACAGCGACGACGCGGGTAACAAGCGCGCACATCCCTTAGTTACCCGCTGTGTACCTTAGATACCAGCGTGCTGGTATCCAAGGTAAACAGCGGGTTTCTAAGCGCCATACGGCGCTTAGAAGCCCGCTGTTTACCTTGGATACCAGCTCCCAGCACGCTGGTATCTAAGGTACACAGCGGGTTTCTAATCGCCGCGCGGCGCTTAGAAACCCCAGCTCCAGCTCGCTCATCGCTGTTCTTCCGCCTGCCACACGCAGCGATGCAAAAATGTCCAGGGCTTTCCAGAATGATCAGCGATACCCGGTGGGGGGGCCGGTCACTGATACCTGTCACACACAGCGAGATTGCTGGTGAGATCGCTGTTGCGTCACAAAACTTGTGACTCAGCAGCAATCTGGCTGTGTGTGACAGGGGGCTTAAGTCTCAGATCAGATTACTTATTTGTTCAAGATGTAAATACTTATGTCCCCCCAAAAAAAAAATTGAGAAAAATCAAAGTGAATTACGTAATTCACTTGTAATCAAGCCTGATGAAGGGGCCTTCTGAGCCCTGAAAGCTTGCAAATATAATTTCACTGGTTAGCCAATAAAGGTATCACACCTTGAATACTTTTCTCGATTTCTTTTATTTTGGGGGACATAAGTATTTACATCTATTTTTCTGGCTAACACGGTACCACAATATTATTTTGTATTGTACATCGTTATTTGTTCAGGCTAAGACTGAATTGACACCAGGAGAAGGCTGTAAGCCTGGTCAGCTTAAATAATAATTTTCTTTTGCTGTAATGTTGTAGACATAAAGTTGGACTAGTAAAAAAAAACACATTTTAGCTCTATTCACCTAATGTGTGATCATATCAAATTACTGTTGAACACCACATTATTATTCACATGAACGCTGCAGATAATCACTGTCCCTGGTGACTTAGGTATGTACAACACAAGACCACTGAGGCCAGTGATTGGTTGCAGCGTTCATATACTTAGTGTCATTGCTGCATGGTGGAGGACCGGAGCTGCTGTGCTCAAGAGACAAGGGATTGAATAAGTAATCATTTTATTGGTTTTGTTATTTCAATGCCTTTATTTATTTAAGCTCATTTTATTTTATTTTTTTTTAATCCTAGACAACCCTTTTTATTTATTTTTTTACAGTTAAACAAGCTTTTAATATTAATTGTAGTCTTTTATGGAAACCTACCTTTCAGGACTTTCATTAGTAGATTGTATGGGTCCTCTCGCACTGTCTACATCCTTACTGCTGCTTTTCTGGTCAGCGTAGTGTACACACTGATTTTCTCACTTACATTGAATGTAGTTGGGAACCCACAAAGTGCTAGATCTGTGTTGTTGGAGTACGGAGCTAGAATTATCATAATGGGTAAAATAAGATATCCGTCTAGTAGAGGTCTCCAACCTCATTGTGTACATGTAAAACTTCCATTAGCGCACCAAAGTGTAGATTGTTTAGTGATTATAAACCTATTACTAATAATCACATTTTGATTCTACTCTTAGCTGAGAAAAGGTCCGCCTGTCCCACCGCTACCTAAACTCACTCCATCAAAAGAACTTCCACAAGAAACTATCATCAGCTTCTTTGAAGACAATTTTGTCCCTGAGATCAATGTGACAACCCCTTCACAGGTAGGGGAAATGCTGCCTAAACATCTGGTTTTTGGAGAAGTGTGTATTCCGAATATTCTCTGGATTACCGATAATAGCATTTTAGGAATATTGATGTGCCTGTTTTTTAAGTGCCCTTTTTTTTGAGAATATGGTGACAGATTGCTATTACGTTTTCTGCTGCGTATCGTACTTATTGTAAGAATTCCAAGGAAGGGCTTAACAATGGCCTGAGACTGGGTCCTGCTAATGAGCTTTCCCTCTCAGATTATTGCAGCAGCGCACGCAGGCAGTTTGTAGGGCAGATGGTTAAGTGGATACCTGAGATTAATCTTAATTATTTTGTTTCTTATAGAATGAAATGGCAGAGGAAAAGAAAGTTGAATCTTTACTAGATTTGGACTTTGATCCTTTCAAACCAGAAGCTGCATCAGCAGGAATAGCACAGTCTCATTCACCGATGTCCCAGGTACGAGTCACTATATTTCTGGTTATATTCACAAGTCAATCAGTCTGTCTGTCTATCCATCTCCTATTTATCTATCTATCAATCTATCTATTATCTATCTATCCATCTGTCACCTATCTATCTATCCATCCATCCATCCATCTATCTACCTATCAATCTATCCATTATCTATCCATCTATCTATCCATCTGTCTTCTATCTATCTATCTATCTATCTATCTAGCTATCCATCTATCAATCTATCATCTTTCTATTATCTATCTATCCATCTGTCTCCTATTAATCAATCTATCTATCTATCTATCTGTAATTCATTTTAGGTTGATTTTCTAGAGGTTCTTTCTTACAACTGCTGCAGGGAAAATGTAGTGTCACATAAGGACTATTCCGTTTTTGAAGTGTATATATTAATACATGAGCCTGTACTGACAGTATTTGATATTCAGTGACTCTCCGCTCTGGCTAATAAAGGGGCAACCCCAGAAAACCCCCCCCATCCTTTGACATCTATATTCTCTGATAATTTATGTACAAATGACTTGTCTAAAATTAATACATGAAATATTATTGTACTTTGGGGTGTATCAGGATATGTTTCCACGTGGCGTATTTGCTGCGGATTGGACGCTGTGTACAGCTGCAGCATCCAATCCACAACGGCCAGATGTTACAGCATAGTGGATGGGATTTTATGAAATCCCATCTCCACTATGCTTACAAAGACGCAGGTGGCAGACCAGTGTATACACACATGCGGCGCGTCTTTCTCGACCGCAGCATGTCTATTTATCTTGCGGAGACGCTCAGTCTCCACAAGATAAATAGCACTGTTCTATGTATAGGATGCGGTGATTCGCCACGCGTACAAAAGCCGGCAGCGCTTTGGGCAGGGTGGCTGTCCGCTGTGTCCAAGATGCTCAGAATACTCCATGTGGAAACATACCCTCACTGTTAGCCACATGATCAAGTCTTTATGTTTGAAGTATTTTCTGCGTCATGGAAGGTTTATGATCCCTATACTCAGTCCCTTTGATATGTTCAGAACATTTTTCAATTGCATAAGTGTGTTATTTGCTGAAAATTGAAAAAAATACTAGTCAGTGTTTTGTGCCGTTCACAGGATTAAAAGTCAAGCACAGAATATATCTTGACATTTAAAGCTTCTTGAATGTTTGACAGTTTGATTATAGGTTCAGTCTCTCTTAGTAATGCTCGATGGTTGCATTTTTCTTATCGTGGATATATTGAACATACGTATTTTTGACGGCAAAAGGGACATGATGAAATTGTGTAAATTATACGTCTAGACAAAATGTTACCTGTAAATTATCAGATCAGTCTTCTTCAGTTCTCCAGCTAATAGCTGTCATTTCCTGAGAAAAGCACAGACTGAAGCAGAATTAGCATATTCTCCAAGATAAGTTTGGTAACCTTTACTGCTGGTATTAGTGTTTACTTTGTGCATTTTATTTAATGGAAAGCCTTGTATTTTTTATCGCTGTTAGGATAGTGGTCCCTAATAAAACAATATAAAAGAAAATCAAAGATATCAATGAAATTGCAAGATTTTTTTTCAATGACATAAATTAAAAAATAAAAAAGGCATAAAGGATGTCATCGGTCTTCCAGATGTATAGAAGTTGTACCATGCCTTTTCATAACCATTAGAGAGATAATTGGGGTATGTCCAATCATTAATGCTGTCTTGCTAGAGATACAAAGGATATGCAGTACATCTAACAAACCTGGGTTCTGTTGTCTCAGGATGTGAGTAGTAAAAGACGTCTAAACACCGTGATCTCAATATTATTTTAAACTATGACCTTAAAGAAGTGTTCCACTAGTGAACAGTCCCAGCAGAATGAATTCAGTTCCCCATGTAATATAAAAAACAATGTATACTCACCTCCCGAAGTGAATGTCTGGTTTGTATTTCCCGGGAGATGACGTGGCATTGTTGTGTTACATGACTGGTGCAGCCAATCAGCTGCCGCTGATCAGCGGCAGCTCACCAGTATCTAGAGAAAAGGCTACAGCTGCTTAGCTGCCAGCCACTGATTGGCTGCAGCCGTCACGTGACATAATGTCATATCAGCTGCCAGGAGCAGCAGCACCGACATCGCTGACACAACGCAGCAGCATGAAGTAAGTACACATTATTTTTGTATTCTATGTGGACCTGAATTGGTTAAGTTTGGGCTGTCCAGTAATGAAGAACCCCTTTAATGAAATAAATATGAAACAGACATTTAGTCCAGTGCCATTGCCACGTCAAGATGAAGCCACTTATAAATGTGCTTTCTTGTTTTGCATCAGTATGGTTGTACCTAATTTATTTGTGATTTACATTTTTAGACGTTGCCTTGGGATCTCTGGACGGTAAGAGGACTTTTAATTTACAAGAGTACTTTATATAATTTCCTTTGTAGATAAAAACAGCTTTTTATTAAATAGGCAAAAGAACACGGCACTCCAGAGAAAAAGGAAGGTTGTTCGGTGCTCAAGTAAGGTTTCCAACCCATAAGTATGTACAAAAATACTTGGCACTCAAAAATGAAGAAGCAGTATATTCTTTATTTAGCATCCAGACAAAAATAGACTTACATCGTATGAACGTTTTCGGTCCAACAATGACCTTCATCAGAAAGGTTTTTTGGTTTCTTTTGGTAGAAAACTGCAAAAGATACAGATAGGGTAATAGATATCCTTAGGTGGTAGCAAAGTCTATGCTGCTGGTATTATATAGAGGCTGGAGCACGAGTCTATCTGGTTGGAGTCTTTCTCAAGTGGGGTACCATAGGGCTCTGTCCTGGGCCCTGTATTGTTCAACATCTTTATCAGCGATTTAGATGAAGGAGTTGAGGGTAAACTGATTAAATTTGCAGATGACACAAAGCTAGGAGGGGCAGATGACACAAAGCTAGGAGGGATAGCTAATACTAGAGAAGAGAGAGAGAATTCAAAAAGATATAAATAAACTGGAGCAGTGGGCAGCAACTAACAGAATGGTTTTTAACAGGGAAAAATGCAAAGTACTACATCTGGGCAATAAAAATGAAAACAGCATATACAGAATGGGAGGAATAGGGCTAAGCAACAGCACATGTGAAAAAGACTTGGGTATACTAATAGATCACAGACTGAATATGAGTCAACAGTGTGATGCAGCAGCAAAAAAGGCAAATGCAATTCTAGGATGTATTAACAGAAGCATACAGTCTAGATCACGTGAAGTCATTATTTCCCTCTACTCCTCTTTAGTCAGACCTCATCTGGAATACTGTGTCCAGTTTTGGGCACCACATTTTAAAAAAGACATCAACAAACTGGAGCAAGTTCAGAAACGAGCGACCAGAATGGTGACCGGTCTGCAAACCCTGTCTTATGAGGAAAGGTTGCAGGATTTGGGATTGTTTAGTTTGCAAAAGAGAAGACTTAGAGGAGACTTAATAGCTGTCTACAAATATCTAAAGGGCTGTCACATTGTAGAAGGATCATCTTTATTCTCATTTGCACAAGGAAAGGCTAGAAGCAATGGGATGAAACTGAATGGGAGGAGACACAGATTAGATATTAGAAAAAACTTTTTGACAGTTAGAGTGATCAATGAGTGGAACAGGCTGCCACGAGAAGTGGTGAGTACTTCTTCAATGGAAGTCTTCAAACAGAGGCTGGACAGACATCTGACTGGGATGATTTAGCGAATCCTGCTTTGAGCAGGGGGTTGGACCAGATGGCCCAGGAGGTCCCTTCCAACTCTACGATTCTATGATTCTATGAATGTCTGATTAATGTGACTGGATAAAGCAGGGCTACAGGAATAGGTTAACAGCGCTAGGAGTGCAGGCTCTGCAAACAGATACAGCGCTTAGTGCCCGCAGGAGGAATCTATCTGTATCTTTTGCAGTTTTCTACCAAAAGAAACCAAAAAAACCTTTCTGATGAAGGTCCGTTGTTGGGCCAAAAACGTTCATACGATATGAGTCTATTTTTGTCTGGATGCTAAATAAAGAATATACGGCTTCTTCATTTTTGAGTGCCTAGTATTTTTGTACATACAGCTTTTTATTAAAGTTAGTTATGAAAATGCAGTGATCAGCATAATAGATTCAGCTGCTACATATGAACAAGATGACAGCCGTATACAAAGTGAAGCGGCCCGTGTGAGTGGCGCAGAGGTTGATCATACGTTCTGCTTCTCCAGTCATTCATATGGGAGTGCCAAAGACCAGCCGAGTACAGCGCTCAACTATCTCCGGACCCAGGGACAAAAAAAAATAACTTTATTAGTTTGAAAATATTATTTAATCTGACTATTCAATATATTACTGTATTTTTCGGATTATAAAATTCACCGTACCATAACACGCACACCAAATTTTCAGGAAAGGAAAATAGGGAAAAAATATAATGTGTCAATTAAGGTGCGTTTTACTGTCCGAATTCAGCTTATCAGGGGGGATCGGCACAGGTGGAGTGGTCACAGGGGTTGTTTCGTGGTTCAGGCTGGTGTGGTGGCCTCTGGGAAATCCCATCCCAGGCTGGTGCTCTGTGGTGGTGCTCTGTGGTAGTGCTGCTCTGTGGTGCGGTGGTGCTGCGCCGGCGTTTTGCGCCAGATATGGCGGTGGTGGTGCTCCTCTGTGGGGCGACGGGGCTCCGCCAGCATTTTGTGAAAGCCCGGAGGCCCCCCAGATCCAGTGCTGCGATGCAGTGGCCTCCGGTAAAATGGCCGCCGGGGGCGGCGCATGCTCAGATTCAGATCTCATTGCCGAGTGGTGGCCATTTTCCCGGAGGCCACCGCGTCACAGCACTGGATGTGAGGGGCCCTTCGGGCTTTCACGAAATGTCAGTGGAGCCCCGCTGCCCCACAGGACACCACCACTGCCGTCGCCCCACGGAGGAGCACCTCCGCCACCCTCCACAGAGGAGAACCACCGACGCACCTGCCTCGGAAGGGAGGCTGCATCGCCCTGCAGAGTCGGACCGGGACCGTCGGTACAGTATTTGTAAGTATATTCCGACCATAAGATACACCCCCATTTCCCCCAAAAAATTTTTGGGAAAAAAGTGTGTCTTATGGTCTGAAAAGTACGATATATTTATTAACACCAGTTTTGTTATCCTGGAACCTCCACTTGCTCATTAGTTTCTACACATTATAGAGGATTTGCTAATTTTGCCGCCTACTTGTTGCCAAAACCGTATCCCCAAACCCTTGGCTTCTTATTTTTTAAATAACAAAACTGGGACCAGTTTATGTATATATGCAAAGAAGAACGATACTTGTCAGAAACGTGTCTGCAGTTACTAATGTTTGTGGATTTATAATAAGTGTTTTCTTATAGCGATATGCTCATTGTCATGTACAGCACCATGGAACTAATGGTGCTGTATAAATAAATAATAATAATAATTGTTAGTCAAATAGTCTGCATATTTAGCAGACTAATCTTCAGATTGTAGATCTTCACTTATTCCATCCAGAGAAGCCCATACATTAGAGGACACAAAGCGCATGGTCACATTTTTAAGTTTACAGTCTGTATATTTTGAGTTTTCTTATTTGGCTGTACAGTCTACATTCATTTTCTTTATTAAAGTGGTATTCTAAAGCTTTATCCCCCACTGATCCTGAGAATGGGCGCTCTAAAAAGTGACAGTGCGCTTGATTAACCACAACTCCATGCACATAGGCCCAGTTCTTAGGATCTGCAGGGATTCCAGCAAAAAGACACCCAGAAATCAGGGCGCTATCTCCTATGCAATGGATGGGAGATGACTTAAAACGTAGGAGTAGTCCTTTAATGTAGTGTAGTGAAGCGATATAGCAATATATAACTTTGAATATTGATTAACTATAAAAAAATTATTTATTTTCCTTTCATAGTCAAACAATGAATTGGTGCAGCCAGTAAGTATATTTCTTAATTGTCCGGCATCATGTACTAAACTCTTTAAGAAGAATCTGAAGTTTTACCTTAGAGTTGCGTTAAAGAATATATTAAAGGCATTCCAAGAATACCAATCTTTTAAGAAAAAGTTATTGTAGTTACTGTTCTTAATAACAGGACCATTCTTATAATATCAGAAACAGTTAATGGAAATGTGTAATTCTCTCAGATTCTCCTCCAGATGGGTCACCAGTCGCAGACTTTGTTTTCCAGCTGCCAGTTTTCCATCTATTGTCATATTGCCATAAACTGACAAATCTGCAGAGTAGTCACAAAATTCCTGTAGTTTTACCTATAGTTATATTGGTCAAATCACTACGTATAAAGTTCAATCCTCTCCAGTTTGACAGCAGCCTTATTTGACAAATTTCGAAAACAAAGTAAAGCTCCAATTATATTTGGCAAATGACTACAAGAAATTCATTTGTTTTTCTTTAAAGTGATTTTAAGGTGAAACGTCACTTGAGTTTAGTTTAGTGTACTTACCAGTTCATGTTACATTGTGTTCATTACTACATATATGTTTCTTTCATCATTTCCATAATTGTTCTTATCTTTTTTTCCTCCCTTTTACTTGTCTGTCTGCATGAAGCCTGACTCATCAAAAAGTCTGTCATTATGTAACCTTGTTATAGCCGGAACGCCAACTTGTGGGTCAACCGAGGATTTAAACATTTCGCAGAGCGATGTAGCTGAGGGTACTTTGGTCCTTGGGGATAAGGATTTCTCAAATAGGCAGGAAAAGTCAAATGATGATGACATTTTTGATGCCACCTCCTTGGAAGAACAGTTCGAGTCAAATGAGGATGGTCAGTTTATGGAGGGAGTTTCAAGTCAAGAAGTAATAATTATAAGTGGGGGAGATGATAGTGTTTTTGAAGATAGTCAGTATCGAGAAGAAGAGGGGTTACCAACTAACACACACATTCAAGAATACAATGAAGAGGATTTCAATTCTGAATGCATTTTGGACACAAACAAAATCCACGAAGAAGACTATGATGAGCAAATTAGACATATGTCTGACACCAGTTTAGAACATAACATTGATGCAGATATTTTGGATAATGATAATGAAAGAGATGGGTTGTCTCATGGAGGTATGGATACATGGAGTAACGCCAATGAATTTGTAATGGAGACTATTAATGATGCCAAGGACAGCTCCAATAATGATCAAAATGTTATTGACCCTACCGGAAACAGTAGCAGATTAACACAAGAATGTGGTGACACCAGAGATGCCCAAAGCACTGATCTTGTACTTCCTAACGTGAACCACCCTGATGTATTCCAAGACGGAAGTCAGTTAATCAGAGGTGGAATTAATATTTCCCGGTCTGATTGTATTACTACTGATATAAACAGAGACCAGATATGGCCAACTAATTGGGAGCCAACCTGTACAACAGAATCATGGGGTGATTCCTATGGAACTGATAGCCAATCACATGAATTCTGGGGGCCTGAGCAAAATTCGGCAGAGTTTAATTCATTTTGGTATTTTCAAACCATTGAAGGAAACTGTGATAACTCATGTTTATCCAATGACCACGAAGCACAATCAAGCTTGTCTGGAAACGATGGCTGCTATAATCCCACTGAAATAAGAAAGGAAGAGGACAATACTCAACCCATGTCATGCAGAAGAAAACTCACAATTCCTAGTCTTGAATGTTCATCTAACCTAAGAGAATCTGAAGCCAACATCTCAGATTTGTCAGAAGATGAACTAGCTAACCGCAAATATGGTTCTCTCTACCAGGATGTAGACCATGAGAAAGAAGAGGTATCTCTGTTCTTCCCATGTGTAGACTAGTATAGATAGATATTGGACCTTGTGCTTTATGTCCCTTCCATTAGTTCATCCTTTTCTAGAAAAAAAAGCGCAAAATGGAAATTAGTACTAAATTATATTTTATTCATATAGTAATCTACGTGCTATTAAAGGGAATCTATCACCAGGTTTTTTCTACCATATCAGCATAATGTAGGGGTAGAGACCCTGATTCCAGAGATAAAAAGTTTACTTTACTGGCTGCTGCAGTTTGGATTATAGCACCACTCCAGCGTTTTCTTTTAATACAGAGCGAGAGTGGTGCCACCAATTTAAGTTCCCTAACCCAGGTGTTATACTCACCAGCCAAAGTCTTCAGCTCTTTCCGGTGCTGCAAACAAGTTGTCTTCGAGTGATAATCTTCTGCTAATAAAAAATTATTTTATTTAAAATTACAGTGAGCAGACCAGTAAGTGACACATTGCTAGGATCAAGGTTGCTGTCTCTACATGATGTAGCTCTTAGATTAGGTAACAACGAAAAAAAAACCTTTTTAATAATATTGAATATAGAGAATATACTGTATGTTTGGTTAGGAAATTATAATGTCAGTACACATTTTTAAGGGGGGTCACACTTGCGAGAAACTCGCACGAGTCGCACGTCTCAATACCTTGGCACTGCTGCCGGCTCTCGGACCTAAGCGTATGACTCGTAGATCAAACTCTAACTACAACTACATTAAACACTTCATAAATGTTCAGGATAGGAATGCCCCTTTGAAATTCAAACCACAAATAAAGGCTTCATTTACTTGACCATATTGAGATCCATCCATGCCTTCCAGGAAAAATTCACTGCTTCACAGAGTGTGATAGGGTCGGTCCTGCAGACCTATGGTGCGTCCCATAGGGCTCCATGCACCTGGAAGGTTGTGTATATGAGACCTTAACCCCTATCAGGTTGTAAATTAATAAAACACGATGTATATACATGTATTTGCCAGTCTACATTACATGACGAATTTATAGGCCATGCTGATCGGGTGAGTATGGCCAGTGTACTGGAACGACCATATGCCAGAGCCTGACTGTCATATATAGCTATGCTCCTGCTGAAATTGTAGGGATCAGTGTGAACACCGATTCCCATAGTTTAACCCCTTAAAACCTTTGACTACCCACGTGCAACCCAATCAGAGGTTGGGTCTAATAGAATGACTGACAGGCATATTACAGTGCAAAGTATGTAATTTTATTATATGAGCGATCAAGCTCATTTAAAGGTTTTCTCCATTGCTTTAACAACCCCTTCTTAAATGCCCAAGTCCCCCGAGTAAAATGAGAAAAGCTCATACTCACCTCCTTCACTGGCGCCATTCTACGATATCGGAACATTGTTGTGTTACGTAAACGCTACAGCAAATCATCGGTCACTGACCGGCTGCTGCTCAGTGGAGTCTGCTTTGTCAAAATAGTGAAGGCTGTCGCCAGTGTGGGAGGGAAGTGTACGATTATCTCATTTAAATCGGGTGACTCTGGCACTTAAGAAGGGGTTGTCCACACAATGGAGAACCTCTTTAAGGCCAGTTTCACACGTCAGTGTCTCTGGTACGTGTAGTGACAGTTTTCTCACATACCGGAGACACTGACACACGTAGACACATTCTAATGAACGTGTCTATGCAGATGTCAGCGTGTTTTCATGGACCGTGTGTCCGTGTGCAAAATACGCTGACATGTCCTTTTTTGTGCAACAGCACAGATCACACGGACCCATACAAGTCAATGGGTCCGTGTAAACACGTACCGCACACGGATGGCGTCCGTGTGCCATCCATGTGCGTTTTTAGAAGTCATAGGGTTAACATTGAAACCAATTTTTTCAATACACGGACACACGGATGGTACACACAGACATACGGATAGTACACGGATGGCCTACATATTCACACGGACACACTGACACGGATTGCTTCGGTACCAGTTTTTCCGGTACCGGAATTATCTGGACGTATGAAACTGGCCTAAGTTTGAGTCCCTAGCGGGACTAAAACAAAAGGTAAAAGTTTAATAAATGTTGAAAAAATATATAAATAAAATTTAAAAAGTAAAATAAAACAAATGCAGTTGTTTCATATTGTACATGGAATCAATGGTGCTATATAAATAAATAATAATAATAATAATAATATTGTGTAAAAAATGACTCAGCTATAGAAATGAAAAATTAAAAAAACTACTAGAATCACAGTTTTCATTCATGTGCCTCTCAAAAAATGTAAAAAAGTTATATAAATACATCGTACTTCAAAATGATGCCAACGAAAGCATCGGCTCATCCGCAAAAAAAACAAGATGTCTCACAGCTCCGTTAATGGAAAAATAAAAAATCTCTCACAATATAGTAATGCAAAAGCAAATGATCTTTTTTGCAAGGATTTTATTGCACAAAGAGTAGGAAAACGAAAAAACAAATAAAATCCGGTATCACCACAGTATTGTTGAGCAGTAGTGGAAAGTTAACGTTTTACTGTTGGTGAACAATATAAATAAGAAAATGTTAAAAAACCATTAAAATGTGAAAAATTGATGTATTTTTTCCATACTAGTCCCCACACACCACCCCCAAAAATAAAAGTTTTCAGCACATCATATGGCTACTTCAAAAGCAATATTAAATACAGAGATAAAAAGAAAAAAATGAAAACATTTGCATTGTCTCCAAGGTCCAAATTTGTTTAATCTTTAATGGGTTAAGGGTTATGAAAGGAGCTTAACAATAGCATATACTAATAAAACCGTAATCATTTACCAAAATATAGTATATTTCCTACCAGCCCTGATAACAAATACAGTGTTCACATAAAGTTTATAAAAAATTGCATATTAGGTCAATAGAAAATAGGAACAATATACAAATCATTGCAATTCCTTGTAGGAAAATATTGTTGAGTAGTACATTTTGGATCTGTTAGTTATCATTACAGTTTGTCCCCAGAGCTGGTACCTTATCGTCACATGTTAATGTTTTGCCTTCTCATTTCTTTTAGGCATCCACCAGTGCTTTTAATGGACTGACACAGGTAGGTTTGAAGATAATAAAAAAAAATAGAATAAATATCCTTAATCACCACAGGCTACTGTTCGTTAGTATGGAAATAGAGGACTTGAGCTCCAAGGGTTATAAATGAAATTAAATATTAAAAAATTTCATCACTCACTGTAGCAACAGTGTAAACCGATCCGTAGATTACGGGAAAAACATCCACCTCATCACAACAACTTTCTTTTACCAAAACGACTATTTTATTAAGAATTTTTATATTGTATTTAAAATTATTATAATGACTAATTCATCCTAAGCCAGAGTCTATTTGTTCTCATTGATTAGTTTTTAGCATTATGTTTGCTAGGATTTTAAGGCTGCTTTTACATTTACCGTGTTTTTGCGGGCCCAATAGATTTCTATGGGGCCGCAAAATTGGCCCGCAAAAATTCCACGGTGCGCCGTACAGCCGTGAGGGCCGTTTTTGCGGTGGTGTTAAAATATCGAGCTTGCTCAATCTTTTATACAACATACGGACACGGCCCCAATTGTGAATCAAAAGCACCGTCACTTCCGGTTTTGAGAACGTCGTTTTTTTTTTCCAATACTATTTCCATAGTATTGGAAAAAAAAACAGCGATCCGGTCCGTTATTGTGGCAGACCACAAACAATGGGCGATACGGCCCGCAAATAATGCGGTAGTGTAAAAGTAGCTTAAGCCTGGTTCTTGCTACCAATGCTGCAACCTAATGTACATTCCATGTCAGCTACGGTCTCCATTCTCTAGATAACAATGTTTACTCCTTCCCGACATGGCGATTTTTGCATTTTCATTATTTTCTCACTTTCTTCCAAGAGCCATAATGTTGTGGTTCTTCCATTGACATAGCTGTGTCAGGGCTTGTTTTTTGTGGGGCAAGCTGTAATTTTGAATGTCTCCATCCATTTTATATTGTGATGTACTGGAAAGTGGAAAACAAATTAAGGTGTGGCGAAATAGCAAAAAAAAAGTCATTCAGCAATAGGTTTTTTTTCTCTCCCAGTATTAATTATGCAGTAAAAATGACCTGGAAATATGATTTTCCAGGTCAGTATAGTTATGGTGATACCAAACATGCATAGTTTATGTGTTTTTAAAGTGGTGAAAAAAAATTCTGAAATTAGTAAGAAAAAAATATTATTTTTTGTCGTCATTTTCTATTTCTGAGTTCTGAAGTTGCTGTGTGCGGGCTTGTTTTTGTACCCTGATCTAACAGTTTATTGATACCTCTTTTGGGCAGATAGAGTGTTTTATCACCTCTTATTGCATTTTCTTTCACTGTTGCGGCTGCCCTAAAAAACATGCTTGTGGTACTTTGATCTTTGTCTTGTCACACCTTTTATTGATTGGGTTAATTAATTTTATATTTTTTAGAGATTGGACTTTTACAAATGTAGTGATACCACATGTGTATTTTCTTCTTAATTTTGAAGCGAGGGGTTAGTTCAACTATTATATATTTTTTTTTTCATATTTTTTTAAAACATGTTTTATGGCATTTGTTTGTACTAAAATCACGTTTCCATCGTCTGACTTTTACAGGAATACCGTTATGACAGTCACAGGGTCTGGCTGTTACAGCAAACCCATCGGCTGTTAGAGGCAGATGATCGCTAAATAGCACAATCATCATCTGCTGCCAAAGTGGCATGCTCAGTTTCTGAGCCCGCATCATATTCTGGAAGCTGGCATCTGATGTAACTGTGCATCATCTGTCAGTAAGGGTTTCAATGTCAAGGCTACAAGCCCCCATTAACACTCTTGTAATCTGTTACTATTCCCTGAATATCGGGAAGGCTGATGGAGTGTGTCCACAGACGTTTTTCGAAGCAGTCAAAAGTAACACGTTTTCTAAAGGAAATATACTGAAGGAAATGCTCCTTCTTTGGGAATATGCACGCGGCATTTTTCCGGGCAAGTGAACCCATTGAGTTATTCAAGAGGAAGATGCTTCAGGAAATACTGGTGGTTTTTTTTTTCCTATTTTTTTGTAACGCTTTGTTTTTGGAGTACTTTTACACCTAGCGTTTTTCAGCACTTTTTAGCAGTCTTTTTACAGACATCCTTTTAAACTCCTTTCAACAATGAAGAAACCACTAAAGTTTTTCTAACAAAATCGCTCTTAAAAGTGCCCGGTCATCTTCAAGATTTCTTGTGAGCCATCACATTGATTTGTAAAGTATAGAGCATCTTCAGACTAGAAATGCCATATAAATGGTAAGCTTACCTGCTTGGCACCTTCCTTTGGAAACCTGAAGCGGTTAAAAGACATCCAAGAAACTGAATATGGGAACAAGTAGTGATTACACAGAAATGCATATGTTCAGTCTTTTAGTCTTTTGATCTTTTTTCTTCCATCTCAGGTTTTGAAAAACGTCTGGTAGGAGAAAGCAAAATGCACGTTACTTCTTTGAAGGGGCTCCTGGTGGAAAAAGCTCTATATAAAGCACCGTCCAATCAAAAAGGCTCAGAACTCAGTAACCAAAACCCTCCAAAAACTATTGAAAAATTCATCAAAACTGCTTCAGGAAAGGAAAAAATTCTCTAAAAACTCCTTGCAGGGTATGTGCACATGATGTTTTTTTTTTAGTTGGGTCCACTCCGAAACTTGTGTGGGAAACCCCTTAGTAAATGCTCAAAGGAATAAACATTCATTTCTATGTAGCCTAGAATAAAAACAATTAATAGATACTCTGCAGTAAATAAATAATAGTAATACGGTACATGAAAATAACATAGGGTACTTGGTTGACATTTTTTTTTTATCAAAAAAGCGTAAAAGCCATCCCACTGCAACAAGGTCCCTAACTCTAGTAACTCACCTCACTATGTGGCAGCAGGCCTCAAAAAATGGGCAAAGAAGGACCTGAGAAGATGCACAGCCCAAAGGATAGGGGGCACATACCTAAATGTACAAAAGACTAATGCAAAATTGAAAGCGTGGGTCAGCTCATCTGCTGGTATAAGTGTAAATCCACACTGTGGCCAATAACAGACAAATAGAACCTAGAATAGAAGCAAGGACTAGATAGCTTGCATTGAGTGAATAAATAGTGGTAATACATGGAAAAACATTTCCGGGTTTGGTGTAGTCCTTTGTGCTTTGTGTGTCCAGCTCCTTTGAGCTGTGCATCCAGTGCACGGCAGGTATAAGACACAATCAGGTCCTTCCCTACCCCGTCTATTCTGAGGTCCGCGGACACATAGCGAGGTGAGCTAGAGATAGGGTCCATCCAGATATTGTACACCTTTTCACGATGGGATGGCTTCTACACTTTTTTTTTATTTGAAATGTACCCTGTGTTATTTCCATGTATTACTGCCATTTATTTCCTTACTGCAGTGTCTCTATTCATTGCTTTTATTCTAGGCTGTCTTTGTGACTGATCCACAGTGTGAATGTGCACCTACACATTACACTTATACCAACATTCATTTTTCATTTCTATGTAAAAATGGCTTACTGTTCATATTCTCATTCTTTGGAGCATTTAGAAAGCACTTTTTCATTTGAGTGTCACAGTGCACTTGCCTGAAAAAAATGGAAAAAAAACAAACAAAAAAACTGCACATACCTGATGAGGAGTTTGGAGAAGTTTTTGTGACTGAAGCAGTTTTGAATAATTTTTCATTCATTTTTGGAGAGTTTTTTACTGAAGCCTTTTGCAGTCTTTTCATTGGACTGAGCCTAGTTTGGAGTGCTTTCCACCAGGAACCCCTACAAAGAAGTGAAAGCATATTCTTTTCTCCTACCCGACGTTTTTCAAAATCTGAAACAGAAGAAAATCGTTAGAATCCCATCTGTGAAGGAGGCAATCTGTTCTCTGTGGGTCTGGCTGCTGACTTAGGCTAGTTTCACATTAGCATTTACAGCCGCAGCGTCGGGCTGCGCACGGCCGCCGCTAAGCCCCGCCCCCTGCCGCGCCTCCGCCAGTAGCTCCGCCTACGGACGCATGACGCTGCATGCGTCCTGCATCCCCTATCTTTAGCACTGGGGACGCAGGCCGTGCGCAGTATGCGTTTGGCGGCGCATGCGTCCTTTTGACGCTGCGCCGACCAGCGCCAAACGCAACAGGTTGCAATTTGGTGCGCTCGGCGCAGCGTCAAAAGGACGCATGCTCCGCCAAACGCATACCGCGCACGGCCTGCATCCCCAGTGCTAAAGATAGGGGACGCAGGACGCATGCAGCGTCATGCGTCCGTAGGCGGAGCTACCGGCGGAGGCGCGGCAGGGGCGGGGCTTAGCAGCGCCGTGCGCAGCCCGACTCTGCGGCCGTAAACGCTAATGTGAAACTAGCCTTACCTGTCAGTCTGTTGGTGGTAGCTGCGCAGCGTCACGTTTCCCATGCAATGGCACTGACATAAATAGGCAACAAACTTAATAATTTGTCAAATCCTCAATATTTTGTAAGGGACTCCCTCTCTACGAGATGCACTTGGAATAACTTACACTTCACTGCTACCAGAACCAGCATGTTGTCTTATGAAAATTTCTAAACTCTGTTTACTCTGCGGAAAAAAACCTATAGAGCATCGCAGCAATAACTGCACATACATTATTTTAAATACATGTCAACGAATTTGTGTGTATTTAAATTTATTCTAACTTTGAAGTGTGCCCTAAAACCGATCTGCTTGTCAGTTAAGAAATGATTCAATCAAGAATTAACCCATTGTGGATTTGTGTCTTTCTAGCCTGATGCACCCACTTCCCTTTTTGAAATGCAATCGGAGCAAAGTGCTGGTGAAGGGACAGTAAGTAGATTGGTTTCTCTTAAAAAAAAAAAATACAGTTATGTAGGGAAAGTCATCAATCGTTTTTTTTTTTATCTAAAATGTTTGCAACTTTCTAAAATAAACTTTGGCTTTGATTTGTCGACACTGCTGTTTTGTATGTCAGTTTGATGAAGAGTGTTCTGGAATAAGATGCAACAAATTCTTTAAAAGGAATCTGTCTTCAGATTTGTGCCATGTAATCTGCGCAGTACAATGTAGGGGCATAGACCCTGATTCCAGTGATGTGTCACTTACTGGGCTGCTAGCTGTAGTTTTGATAAAAACACTTTTATCCGCAGGATATTATCAGTAGAGGACTAGTATACCTGCTGCCACGTAGTGTTCCATATTCATGAGCTCTGTATAACCCAACTCCTGGTTGGCAACTTTCTGCCTCTGAGCTGTGTATACAGAAAACAGTCAATCAGTGGTGTGGGCAGGGTTATGCAGAGCTCAGCATTCAGAGAGAACTGATAGATAGATCTGTAGCTGATAATAAAGTAATTTAATCAAGACTGCAGCATGCAGTCCCAGTAATTGATACATGTCTGGAATCAGGGTCTCTGTCCCTACATCAAGCTGATCTCAGATGGGGTAGCAGAAATCTGGTGATAAATTCACTTTAACAGGCGTTGGCCTCTTAATGATTTTGGCGTATCTCTCCGCTGCCTTTCATCACTAAAAGAAGTGTACTCCAGTCAACAACTGGAGTACATTTCTGTTGTAATTTACCTCCCATTTGTGGTATATATTATGAAAATGCTGCGCACACGCTGTCTTGTTAAAAAGGGTGTGGAGCCGGCTAAGACTGATGTAAAAATACTAACTTCACTTTTTGATTGTTCATCTACAAATTGCCCACAAATGTTGCGACATTCCCACCAGTTTTGTGCCAGAATTATGGCCGAAAACTGTTTGATGCATCATGATCCAAATTTTTAAGATTGTTGCTGTCATCATCATGACATCTATATTTGTTGCAGTGTGTCAGATTAAGAACTCATGCCCAATCAAGAAAGTGATTTTGAAAATAGTTTGAAACAACAAAAAAAAAGGAACTTTTGAAAGCTCCAGAGTTGTTTTGTATTGTAACATGGTTAAACTTTATTCACACTGCACCTTTAAGGCTACGTTCCCACGATGAGTATATGGTGAGTTTTTTATGATGCGTATTATGGAGAAAAGCAAGCTATGTTACTTAATGGGCGCAGAAAATCTGCAGCATCAAAAACTCAACAAAACGTCATTGTGGGAACGAAGCCTAAATGTTGTTGTCTTTTGTGAGGTCCAGTATGTAGTGTATGTGCATGCTGTGTTTTAAGAAGTAAAACAATGTGATATTTCTAGAACACATGAACATATTACAGATTTAGGGCCCGATTCCCTATTGCATTTGTTGTTTTTGTGGCATTTTTAGTGTATTATTTGCACTTTCTTCTTTTAATTTGTACCCTTTTAAGGTCTATTTTATATGTGTTTGCTTGTTTTATGTTTGGGGATTCCAGAGGTGTTCAGCTGATTCATCAATTGCGTTTTTTTTTTAAACTCTCTATTTTTGCACAAGTGTACTCAAGCCTCTTCTTTCACGATAAGGAATGATTTTATGTATGTCGGGAAATTTTGTACACATTTTATGACATTGTAGCGGAAGTGCAACTTTTTGCTGTAAAGAGGCGTTAAAAAGATAAAATACAATAATGAAGAGCATTCTTCATTGTACACAAAATTCATGAACCACATGTGTGATTTTGATAAATTTGGCGGAAAAAAAAATAATAAAAAATCTCAAATGTTAAATCGGTCCCCTACTATTTTCATGCTAAATCATTTACTTTCCTTGACGTATGTTTATAAATTGCTGTGAAATTGTGCTGCCAAACTGCACGTTAGGGGAAGCTTGAGAAAACTCCATCACATCTTTTTTCATATGGGAATAACGAATACACGAACTTAGAAATGATGGAAAAATCACATCAAGCAGATGATGAAAAATGCTCCTTTTTTGCATACAAGGAAAAAAACTGACTTGTGAATTTGGCTTTGGCTGTAAAATTTTCCCTCGCATCCCTCGCACTGTGGTGTCGTTCAGGTTACAACCTTTTATTACGGACACCGTGTCCTGTGGTTGCACCTCTTGTCCATATAAATCCAGTTCTCTTATACTTTTTTGATTGCTCATCATTTACGATGATGCCCGATTTAGGTTTACGCAGCTGTCAGATTGTATTTTATTTTGGATTTTGCCCCATAGATGGAAGGGAATATAATAAAACCATTGAATTCAGTTAGTAAATATTTTATATTGTGATAAATAAGGTGGATTCAGATGTAGCCGCTTCTGTGGAGACCAAGACTGAGGCGGTGCAGCCTCTGCCCGATGTTCCTGCTGAGGACACTAAAGCTGATGAGCCAAATGAATTAGACGAGAAGAAAATGGTGAGTCAGAAGAAGTATCATCCAAGCATCAGCTCATCTATTCCATTTCATTCCACCCCTGTCATCCATCCATGGCGTTACCATATTTATAATTCAAGGTTCTTTCTGAAGGTTTTTCAGTAGTGTTTGAAATCAGTTACGAACCGTAAAATGTGAACAGCTCAGATGGCTGTCAGGCCCATCGGGGAGGCTATCACTAGTTCCGAGGAATAGAAATATCATGATGAATAGTGGCCTATCTGTATATATGGCAGAATGCGGAGACGTGCACCACTCACTGTATATGTGGGCTGTGGCTGTATACGATGGGTGTGCCTTACACTATATAGTGAGACTTGTGCCTGCTATTCATACTGTAGGGTGGCTTTGTATTCAATATATGTGTCCAATTTCAGACTTTTCTTTGGTCCCTGTGGCAATCAGTGAGCAACGAGGACGTATGGATAGCACTACTGTATAAAAGGAGCAAGTTGCTGACGAAACACAAGGACTGTGTTGTCAATGTATTAACTGCTTTCTAGTTTCCACTGTTGGGGAGGGTACCAGAAAAAAATCTCAGGCCATTAAAATATAAGGATTTTCATTGTCTGTGGGATGAGCCTTATAGACTTGGGTTGTCATGATTTTGACCAATCACTTTTTCTTTGATCAGTAATTTCTGTTGGCAGTCAGTGTGTAGAGAATATGGCCCAATCAACATTTTTATGGCCAGTTTGGAAGCCTAAAAGTAAATGATGAAGATACAGAAGTAAGACACATCACCTACACAGATGGCAGGCTACTCTCTTTAAATATTGCTGAGTTTAAGTGATTGCCTATGCATATAACATAGGTGCACTAGTGTATGTCTATATCTCCCAATACTAATGTGATCACATCTACATTAGCATTTACTTTGTCTATAAAATAATTACAATGCAATCTGCTTTACAAGGACTTCAGAAAGCAGCTATTAGATGACTAAAGCCCCCGTCACACACAGCGAGATCGCTAGCGAGATCGCTGCTGAGTCACAAGTTTTGTGACGCAACAGCGATGTCACCAGCGAGATCGCTGTGTGTGACACTTCTCAGTGACCGGCCCCCCTGCCGGGTATCACTGATCGTGCTCGAATGGCCTGGACATTTTTTTGATCGTTGGTCTCCCGCTGGCGAGCACGCATCGCTGCGTGTGGCAGGCGGGAGACCAGCGATCAGCGACCTGGAGCCTGGTAACCAAGGTAAACATCGGGTTTCTAAGCGTTTCGCGGCGCTTAGAAACCCGATGTAAACATTAGAAACCAGCCCGCGGGTGCAGGGAGCTGGTAACCAAGGTAAACATCGGGTTTCTAAGCGCCGCGCTTAGAAACCCGATGTTTACCTTGGTTACCAGCTCCCTGCACCAGCGCACTGGTTTCTAACATACACAGCGGGTAACTAAGCGATGTGCGTCGCTTATTACCCGCGTGTCGCTGGTGCTGATTGCTGGTGAAGCTGCCTGTTTGGCAGCTCACCAGTGATCATGTAGCGACACACCAGCGATCCTGACAAGGTCATATCGTTGTCGGGATCGCTGGACAGATCTCCTGGACTTCTACCATTCAAGTACCTGGGAGATCATCTATAGTGAGGGTTTTCAAATAGCTTAAGTTATTGAAAGAAATCTCTGATAACTTTAATATCAGTACCAACTTTTCCATTTTCCACTATTTAATAAAGGCCATGGTTGCAAGGAGGCTCCACAACATAGATCTCCACTGGAGGTGTGGCTGGTAGAAAGAGAGCCAGGAGGAAACTTACATAGGATTACATTGTAAGGCCTGGGTTACATGAGCGAATATTCTCTCGTGCAAGAGAATCGGGCCAATTATACTAATGGCACTCAGATCACATTCTGTCACCATTCAATCCGAGTGTCATGTTAGTGTGAGAGAATCGCAACACATGTGCGGGAAAGATGGAGAGCAAAATTTCATCATGGATGAATGCATTCCGATCATAGGATTCACTCGCAGCGTGCTGCAATTGTTTTCTCTTGCCAAATCGTCATGAGAAAAAAATTGCAGATCTGCACTTCTTCATTGAATAACATTGGTCCCTGTGCAGTCCGAATTTTTATCAGATTGCACTCGTCCGATTTATTCGCTCATGTGAGCGAGCCCTAGAAACGACTTCCTGCACACAAATAAACCCCGGTTTGATCCAGAGAGTCGAAATAGAAGGGAAGACAGCGATCATGTTATTTTTGTATATTACAGTACTTCCTCTACACCACATACACATTTACACAGGTTTAGGCGAGTTTTGTGGGAGTGCTTCTTTAAATAGATAATTTAATAGCTAATAACCTGTATACACTGAAGCCCCTCCACCCTTCAAAAAACAGACAATTCACATCTGTTGTATAGTCAACATAATTATATTTCTGCTTGTCTGCAAAACTGTGCCCCATGTCAAAAAAGATTAATGATAAAAACAACATGGATGGTATAATTGCTATCTGCAGAAGTTAATTAGTGGATAAACAAACCAAGCACTAACTAGATCTAGTTTTGTAAATAATGTACATTTCAGGGCTTGTCCTGGTCCTGAACTATCCATTCAAAGCATGTGATTAAACATAGTGAGAATATTTGGTTTGGACTAAACTGCTTAGTTTCTTAAAGGGGTTGCACAGCCTTAGGATGAAAGTCTCCATTCAGTCTATGTGACTGCAGACTTGTGAATCCTCACATCGTGAGCACTGTGAGGATTCTCCGGTGTTTTCAATGGGCGCATGAATGCAAGTATGCAGTTTGCATACATGCATTCATGTTCCGACTAGATGTGCATGGCCTCACTCAGTGAAAGTGTATTGAGCGAGGCCAGACACGTCTAGTCGGAATGTAGCCAGAAATATACTTGCGGTCACATGAGCACTCACTCCTGCCACCGAAACTGGAGAATCCTCACAATGTGCAATATGTGCTCTGTGAGGATTCACAAGTCGGCACTCACATAGAGTGAAATGAAATGAAAGGAGGCATTCTGTCTTCAGAGCTTAATGTACGTAAAAGGGGGAGTTACCAGTGTGAGACAAGTAACTAACACAGAGCAGGAGGAATGAAATCTGTCTTCTTACAAACACATTTTTGCTTCTTTCTGTTCCTGTGCATAGACAATCTTATAAATGTGCTCCTGCTGTGTTCTGTGTAATGGCTGTGTCTGATAATACAGGAACATGGTCTGATCATACCACAGCTCCTGGCCAGGGGAGGAGGTAAAAGAGAGGATACAGACATTACAGCACGGTGTCACAGCTGATTCTTTCTTTGCGGTAAAATCTTGCTTAAAAGCAAGAAGTGAAAATTTTCCCCTCATAAAAAGTATCAGCTGCGATCCTATGCTGTAATGTTTGTGTACTCTTTTTGCTTCCCCTCCCCTGCCCAGGATATGTGGTATAGACCAGGAACTGGAGCAAATCCTGCAGGGTCAGACACAGCCATTACACAGTACACAGCAGGGGCACATTTATAAGATTATCTCAGCACAGGAACATTTTTTTAACACATCCAAATGTGGAAATTATGATTCCAAAATCTATTGATTAAAATTAACTTTGTTCATGACACAACCCTTTTAATTTTAAACATGAGGATCATATTTAATGATCTAGAGCATCAGCTCCTAACAGAAGCAGCACACTATGGTGTACTTGACTTTTAATAATTGAAAACCGTGCTCTGTTTAGAAAGTCCAACCATATACATTGCTTATAGAGTACAATATACACACACAGATAGATAGATAGATAGATAGACAAGGTATATAAAGTATAAATAAGATCATTGTCATAACTTGAAACACGTGGGCCCCAATGCGAAATCTCAGAGAGGACCCGCAACTATTACAGGTTTTAAATAATATTCTCATTATTTATAATTTTCTCATATGGAACAAATAAACCATTAGTAGGGCCCCCCTAGACTCCATGTCATGGGTGCGACTGCAATCCTTGCATCCATTATATTTACTCCTCTGTGTAAGATATATAGTTTTTATGATGAAATAATCCATAATGAATAAGGAGATCCAGCATCTCCCAAAAAGCTGAAAACAAATCTTTTAATTACAGCCTAATTAAATAAACAATGTTATGAAAAAATGCACATAACTAAAAACTGCAGTTTGTTGAATTTGTTATCATTCTGGATTTTTATCATTTAAGGGATGGAAACTGTCACATTATACATGCAGTCCAATCTGTGGACACCATGGTATAGAGCAGGAGAAGCCGAACAGAATGATATGTAGATTTGTTAGAAAAGATTCAGTATAACTTGTATTTTATTTTTCAAAGTCCATAGTGTCTGTATACTTGAGACCAGTGGGCGGCAGTCCTGCTAGTGACTGTCAGCCATCTTTGCATGCAATCATAGAGAAAAGACTGTCAGTCACTAGCAGGACAGCCCACTGTATTCATATGTATACAGATACTAAGAAGTTTGATAAATAAAATGCAAGTTATAATGAAACTTTTTGGACAGAAATGTCTATTGTGGTAATCTCATAATCTCCGCCTGCCTTATAAAATCCTGCCTGCGGATCAGACACCATTTTCACCAGAACAGGTTCCCTTTAATACGTCAGACCTACCCCAGTGCTCCTTCTTTCCATGCACAGCACTTTACATTATGCTACCCGTTTATAGTATGTAGCTAAGAGCTACACATTTTGGCACGTTGAGCTGTTTCTCCTTTATTTTTCTTTTAAGCATACCCTTTCTATACATTTCACCTAATAGTTTTTTTTTCTATACTGTCACCATAAAATTGTTCTAACCATTACTTAATCATCAATATCATAATCATTGTTACATTCACATATCATACCCTACTGTTCATCCTACCTGACAAGGTGTCACACTGTTTCCATCCGGTGAAGGAAACTACTGAATCTGAAGATATCAACACAGCTGATGAAGCTGACACTGAGGGCAGTAAGGTAGGTGTCTGCCTTGTATGCACAGAAACCTGCTGGATTCATATTCCTAAGAATATGTTTGTAAGAGGATTGAAAATGGACAATTCCTGTTAACCCTCTTACAAGAAGACTAGTCATTTAATATGTTACATTCCCCACCTGAACGTACGTGTACTGCCCTTGCATGGTGTTCTGTGTTGGGCAGTTGCCCTGATGTTACATTGTTATGTTCTCATGCTTTGTGGTGTGCAGTGTGGTTGATGGGATGTGGAACTGGACATGTGGTTGTGTGCTGCGTATGGCAATGGCCCAGGGGTGAGTAGTCCCAGGGGAGCCATAACATAGCTCTACCAGAACTCTGAACTATGGAGATGAAGAGAGACTGGGGATTAGAGTGGGTACAAACCTTTAGAATGAGGCCAAGGGTTTTTTAAGGACTGATTTGCTGACTCTCAGGGTCAGTTGAAAAGGGGAAATGAGCACATTGAAGCACTCCCTGGTAGAGGACGTGACTAGCAAACGGGGATTGGCACACCTCCCCGGGTTTACAGAGGAAAGTTTGAGGATCCACTGCTCATATACTGTATAAGAGGGCAGAAGAACTGCCCCCCAGTATAACAAGTCATATAAAGGCTTGCAACAATCTCTTAAAGAAGGATTTGTGAGGAAGAACATGGAAAGGACTGTCACATAAGTGAGAGTGGTAAGGAGTATCACCAATGACAGGTCACTGCCTGAAGAGCTGGAGAGCTAACATGTCCAGGTAAGAGTGAGACCACATCATAGTGGTCCATGGCTGAGATGCAAGATGTGTGAGTGGGCAATTACCACTGCAGGAAAAGTGGGGTTTGCGCATACAGCAAGTGAAGAGCTCTGCAGTGTATGGCAGCCGGGCAAAAGAATGGGCCATCAAGGTTGACTAAGTGAGACAGCATCCAGTGTTATGAGAACACGAGAGGCCTCTGGGTGACTTTGCCAATACTTTTAAATAACTTAAAGTAACAATATGGCTTTCCAAAAGTGAACGGGTCTCTTGTTCAAGAGACTGTGTGCTTCTACGCCACCCAGATAGGGGAGCCCCCGCTAAGTCAACCTGCAATTTCCTGATAGTTTGAAGGGGAGCAAAATAATACCCTCAACTTTCTCTTATATGTTCACATTGTGTTTTGGGGTTGTTCTTAATGCAAATGCAGGCAAAAGTTTTATATATATATATATATATATATATATATATATAAAATAAACAGAAGCTGTGATATATGCCGTACCTGTCGACCATATGGGATCCCATTGAATATAATTCTGAGCTATTTCTTGATGTATTGGTTAAACTGATGCTATGGCTAAAGCCTATGGTTAATGGATGTCACTGCTTAACATCCATTTGATGTATCCATCATGCATAAGTTATTGAAGCATCCATTTTTGATGCTGAAAAATCTGCTGTCATCCTAAAGAACTGCAGACTGCTGATTCGTGACTTTGTGCAAAGTGCACACTGTCACAATTTCCCTATATACGTAGCGTTAGTGGGTACTTGCGATCACATACTGACTAGCTTTCCGTCATATTCTACAAGATTGCAAGATGTGCAAGAGATTCTAGTTGGAATATAGCTGCGAGTGCGCAAATTGCTCACTCACGCTGAAATACATGGGAACCGTGAAAGTGTGCACTTTGCACATTGTCACGATTTGGCAGCTGCAGTCACAGAGGGTAACTGCAGACCTTTTTTTTATCCTGGAAAAGCTTCTTTCAGTCATATATCATAAAAAGCTATTGAAATGCTTATGACGTATCCTTTACACTGATCCCTGTGTTGGATACTGTACAGTTAAATCTCTCAACCATATACTTCCATGTTAAAGAAAGTATACTTTTAAAGCAGGGGTGGAGAACCTCAGGCATGCGGGCCGTTTACGGCCCTCAATGACTTTTTTTCCGGCCCTCTGGCATATTCGAGGGAACCGCAGTGCTTGGGCGGCAGCTGTATTTTGCCGGCCGCCGGCCCGTTAGTTTCTTCTTGCTCTGTGAGAATGCGCCAGCAGTGTTCACTGCTGGAGGCTGAGGGACGTTCAATGAAAGATTACATCCTGACACCAGTGCCAGCGCTAGGACATACTTTGTGGGTGGAGTTAGAGCACAATTTGTACGGCCCCCAAAGGATGGTATAAATATTCAAATGGCGCTTGGCAGAAAAAAGATTCCCCACCCCTGCTTTAAAGTATGGTATATCTTTTGAATGGACTCTGCAAGATGGAGTAGGGCAGACACTAATTGTCAGGTAAAAGCATAATGTGAACAGGGCTTTGGCTAATATTTTATCCTTCCATTTTAATATTTTATGGTCATGTTGAGATAGGTATATCCTTCAGATATTTTATATGAAATGCTTTTTACTATACTGTATTAAGTCCTCTAGTCTACATTTTACCACGAACATGTGCGTATTTGCCATTTCACTCTATTGATGGTCATACCTGACATAGTTGTTACACTGTTTCCTTCCTGTGAAGGAAACTATTGAATCTGAAGATACCAAGGAAGCTGATGAAGCTGACACAGAGGGCAGCAAGGTAGGTGTCTGCCCTGTGTACAGAGAATCTTGAATCTTGCTGGATTCATATTCCTTACATTTGTTTCAAATGTAAGTGTTTTTCACACGTGAAGGTCATCCCAGCATGTGACAGTGCTTGATTAATTATTATCGGTTATGGAAACAACTTGCAATAAGCTTTAAGCAGATGTCATTTATTCAGTTAATACAACTTAAATAAAAATGTAATAAAATAGAAAATAATCATTAACACTCCCCATGATGTTTACATTAGCCAGACTTATAATTATTAGGAGTTTTCTTCCTGATTAATGGTCATTTTACTGACTATTGTCATTCAATAGCAAGGATGCAGTCTCACGTCAATAAAGCTGGAACAGTCGGGCAGCCGATGTCGGGATTATGCTCTCAGCAGAATTGTACAGAAGTTCCACCACAGAACCAGAAGTACTCCAAATCCAAATGCCCACATTCAGCACCCTATGATGAAAATATTGTCCCCTGTTTCCAGGAGCACACCAAGATTTTCTTTATCTAAAAAAAAGTTAAATTTTTCACCTTTTCAAAAGATTGTTGATAAATGTCAGTGATAGGGGCCCCATCAAACACTAGAATAGGCATACTGATCTCTCTATTCCCATGCAGTGAGAATCAATCTAAATGTAGTGGTGGTTACACAGCTCCATTCTATTTAAAGGGAATCTGTCAGCAGGATTTCACGCCCCAAACTATTTATATGTGCTTGTACTGTAGCTCCTTCAAAGATAAGTCCACCAACAACTTTACAAGGCCGGTCCAATTCTCTGTTACTGATAAATCAGAGTTTGAATTCATAAGCAAATGAGTCTGAAGAACTATTTGGCGATCTGAAGCCTCTGTTTCTCCTGCTCTATTCCATACCTAGACACTTTCTCTCACTTGAATGACAGCCTTTTTGCTTTATGTCTTAAAGACGTTGTCCACTGCAATAAATAATGCCCCCATTGATTTAAACAGTGGAAATATTTTTGTAAATGCCTCTTGTTGCTATTATTGCCTGTGAGCGGCGCTATCACTGACCGCTCACTGGGCATCACATGACCATGGCTGCAGCCTGCTCTGACGTCCGTTGATGTCATGTCAACTTCCGGGAACCCAGAGGCATGACCCAGTCTTGTGCACACTCCTGATTGACTGGACTGTGGGCAGAGTTTCTGTCACAATCCTTTTTGGATTTGTGGCAGCTCTGGTTCAGCTGCTGGGTCAGCTGATGTTGCTGGTGACCACTCCCACATCCTTTAAAAGGTCACCTGATCCATCAGCTGACTGTTGGTGATACAGTTCCTCTTTGGAGAGCAACCTTTTCAGAAGCAGCTCTCTGGTGTCAGCCAAGTCTGGTGTTTGGAGTCCTGTTGCTGTGCTATCTGTAGTGTGGAGCTAAGCAGCGGTGTGCACAAGCTAAGTGTTGTATTTTTGTTACCATGTCCCTTTGGTGTCTGTCACTTCTTCCTGTGTGTTTTATCTGCAAAGGTGAGGCTAGAGCTCCTTGCCGGCCAGTGCACTAGCCAGGGCAGATCTAGGTGACAAATAGGAACGAGGTATCCTAACTGGCAGTTGGAAGGACCTGTGTAGGGTGTTAGGTGAGAACAGGGGCAGGCTCAGAGTGGAGGTCAGGAGGTGACCGTCCCTGATTCCCTTCCTCTCCCCTATTCCTTCGGCGTTGTGTTGTTGTGCCGTCTGGTGACCGACCAACCGTTGGGTTGTGTCACACTGGTCAGTCATTCCGTGACAGTTTCACCACACATCACAGCCCAGCATCCAGCATGCACTTGCAGCCAATGAAAGCAGAGGAGAGAGGGAAAGCACACCCTGGATACCGTACTGTTACGTGCGGTGAAACACCACTCACAGCCCAGTACAATCGGGGGTGCACGTGACTGGAACCCGGAACTTGACGTGACATCAGCGAATGTCAAAGCAGTCTGCAGCTGGGGTCAAATGATGCCCGGTGAGCAGTCAGTGATATCGTCACTCACAGGTAAGAATGGCAACAAGAGGTATTTACAAAAATACTTCTTTCCACTGTTTAAATCGACGGGGGCATTATTTTTTGTAGTGGACAACCTCTTTAAGGCAAAAGAGATGTCAGTCAAGCATGAGGAGGAGGCAATGCTGGATGAAAAATTGAGCTGGCGTAACAGGGTTCAGATCTACAAATAGTTCTTCAGACTAGCTATATCAATTCTGATTTCTCACGAATGGATGAATGGACTGGCCATGTAAAGGGATTGATGAACTTGTCTTTGAAAGAGCTATGTGCACAAATAGTTTATGGTGTGAAATCCTGCTGACAGATTCCTTTTAATATCTATAGTGCTAGTGAAAAACAGACATCTGATGTACTTGGGTGGCTATATGGACAGAATATGTTGACATAGCAACCATATGTTCATGTTTCCGTGTAAAGTAAATTTGTAAAGTAGATTTTTTCATGCTTTGTTTATACATATAAAAATAGGAGAGGATCCTAAAGAATAATCTCTAATTTTGGTCCACATTTTCTGCACTAGAGATTTTTATCAGTGGTTACTGTGTCTTTCAAACTGTATTGCTTATTGCAAGGTAGTTTAGTAATTTCCATGTGCTTTTATTTATTTTTTTATTCATGTACTTTACGTTTATTTTACTTTCTGTAGTTTTCTGTACTGAGTGTTCCATGACAGTTAATGCATTTTTCCAATGCAATTGCTTGTTCAATATTATTCTGATTATTTTTTTTTTTATCACCAAGTCGCATGACTTTGACTAACAGCTAAGGAGTTTGTCAACATAATTTATGGGTACATTCATAAAGGAAAATCTGTAGCAGCAAAAATACATTGTAGCTTTAGTTGCAGAAGTGCTGTGGATTTGCCACACATTTCTCCTTTCATTTTACATTTCAAATCCGCTGACTTAGTTAATTTTTGCTGTAGATTTTCTTCATTGCGTTTAAATCAGATTTTAAAAAATCTCATCCACAATGCTGGTACTGTAATACAGAAATGTTCCATCTGGATAATCCAGATGGAAAATCCTTAGAGTATCTAAGCCATGTGCACTGTGTCACTTTAAATTGGTTGTTTAAAAGGAACTTGAAATCTAATACAGGAGCGGATATTCCATTGGGACAACCTGTGCAGTCGCCCAGGGGCCCAGGATCTGAGACGCCAATTTCCACATCAAAACCAGGTGGAATTTTGTATTATGATAAGCTGCAAAGGGCCCATATGATGTTCTTGCACTGGGGCCTCTTCTATCCTATCGGCTCCTGAGCTGATGCATGCTGCCCAAATCATGTGCAGTATGTGTCCGACACTGGAAGTATGATTTCACCCACTTGTGTTTGACGGTGAAATGCTGCAGCTAGACACCAAGCCACATCACCGACTAGTCAAAGAGGCTGGTCCCAGAGAGCATCTTCCCTCCTGCTGCCAATTATTGATAGGTCTCACCCTATACATGCACATAGTTGAACACCCATCTCTCAAATGGAATGGAATGGATATTTGATAAAAAAAAAATGGATTTAAATGTTTAAATGCCCCTCCACCTCAAAATAAATGAAAAATAAATAAATATTTTATATCTATACACCGTATATATATTATTAGATCTGTTGCTAAATGGCCTGGTCCAGAGCTGGTTAAAAGTGAATTCTGAAAGTGCAGGGTTTTTTTCAAAATTTTCCTTAGCTAAAAATCATTTCCATTCATCTGGATAATTTAAAATTAATTGATTAGATACACATTCTGCTGCAAAATCTGCAGCTTGTGAGTTGACCTTAATGAATTTAGATTACGGCATAAAACAAGAACAAAAATATTAGAAATAAATATAAAGAAGTACAATAAATGAAATGTGGTGTTTAAAAAAAAAAAAGAATGAGTACCATAGTTTTCCATCCTGCATACTTATTTTCTGCCAGAATAAACTGAATATTGAGCAGTTAGCCATGTTCATGTTTAATGTATGCTTGGGGACATGGGGCACAAAAAGGCTTTTGCATGGATGAGAAAAAAGGCATGAAAAGCTATGCAAATCAGCTGGATTTGGAATTCTCACTTTAGTAGATGGGTGTTGTACACAAAAGTCTTACGTTTAACCCCTTCATGACCCAGCCTATTTTGACCTTAATGACCTGGCCATTTTTTTTTACAATACTGACGAGTGTCTCTTTTTGAGGTAATAACTCAGGAACGCTTCAACAGATCCTAGCGATTCTGAGATGTTTTTTTTCGTGACATATTGGGCTTCATGTTAGGGGTAAATTTAGGTCAATAATTTTTGCGTTTATTTGTGAAAAAAATGGAAATTTGGTAAATTTTGAAAATTTTGCAATTTTCAAATTTTGTACTTTATTCTGTTAAAGCAGAGAGTAATGTGACACAAAATAGTTAATAAATAACATTTCCCACATGTCTACTTTACAACAGCACAATTTTGGAAACAACATTTTTTTTTGTTAGGAAGTTATAAGGGTTAAAAGTTGACCAGCAATTTCTCATTTTTACAACAAAATTTACAAAACCATTTTTTTAGCGACCACCTCACATTTGAAGTCACTTTGAGGGGTCTATATGGCACAAAATACACAAAAGTGACACCATTCTAAAAACTACACCCCTCAAGCTACTCAAAACTACATTCAAGAAGATTATTAACCCTTCAGGTGCTTCACAGGAACTAAAGCAACATGGAAGGAAAAAATGGACATTTTAATTTTTCCAACAAAAATTTTCTTTTAGCATCACATCATTTTCACATGGGCAACAGGATAAAATGGATCCTAAAATTTTTGTTGGGCAATTTCTCCTGAGAACACCGATACCTCACATGTGGTCATAAACCACTGTGCGCATGGCAGGGCTCAGAAGAGAAGGAGCGCCATTTGACTTTCTGAATGGAAAATATGCTGGAATATTTAGCGGTTGCCATGTCGCGCTTGGAGAGCCCCTGTGTGCCTAAACATTGGAGCTCCCCCACAAGTGACCACATTTTGGAAACTAGACCCCTTAAGGAACTTATCTAGATGTGTGAGGAGCACTTTGAACCCCAAAGTGCTTCACAGAAGTTTATAACGCAGAGCAGTGAAAATAAAAAAATCATTTTTTTTTCCTCAAAAATGATTTTTTATCCCGCTAATTTTTATTTTCACAAGGCTAACAGGAGAATTTGGACCACAAAAGTTGTTGTGCAATTTTTCCTGAGTACACCGATACCTCACTTGTGGGGGGGAACCACTGTTTGTGCGCATGGGAGAGCTTGGAAGGGAAGGAGCGCCATTTTGGAATGCAGACTTTGATGGAATGTTCTGCGGGCATCATGTTGTATTTGCAGTGCCGCTGATGTGCCTAAACAGTAGAAACCCCCCACAAGTGACCCCATTTTGGTAACTAGACCCCCCCAAGGAGCTTATCTAGATGTGTAGTGAGCACTTTGAAACCCCAAGTGCTTCACAGAAGGTTATAAACGCAGAGCCGTGAAAATAAAAAATCACTTTTTTTCCTCAGAAATTATTTTTTAGCCCGCTATTTTTTATTTTCCCAAGGGTAACAGGAGAAATTGGACCCCAACAGTTGTTGTCCAGTTTGTCCTGAGTACGCTGAAACCCCATATGTGGGGGGAAACCACTGTTTGGGGACACGGCAGGGCTCAGAAGGGAAGGAGCGCCATTTGACATTTTGAATGGAAAATTAGTTCCAATCATTAGCGGACACCATGTCGTGTTTGGAGAGCTCCTGTGTGCCTAAACTTTGAAGCTCCCCCACAAATGACCCCATTTTGGAAACTAAACACTCTAAGGAACTTATCTAGATCTGTGGTGAGCACTTTGAACCCCCAAGTGCTTCACAGAAGTTTATAACGCAGAGCCATGAAAATAAACATTTTTTTTCCTCAAAAAATGATTAATTAGCCCTCATTTTTTTATTTTCACAAGGGTAACAGGAGAAATTGGACTCCAAAAGTTGCTGTCCAGTTTGTCCTGAGTATGCTGGTACCCCATATGTGGCGGGAACCACTGTTCGGGCACACGTCGGGGCTCGAAAGAGAAGTAGTGACGTTTTGAAATGCCGACTTTGATGAAATGGTCTGCGGGTGTCATGTTACGTTTGGAGAGACCCTGATGTGCCTAAACAGTAGAAACTCCCCACAAGTGACCCCATTTTGTAAAATAGACCCCCCAAGGAATTTATCTAGATGTGCGGTGAGCACTTTGAACCCCCAAGTGCTTCACAGAAGTTTATAACGCAGAGCCGTGAAAATAAAAAATATTTTTTTTCCACAAAAATAATTTTTTAGCCCCCAATTTTTTATTTTTCCAAGTATAAAAGGAGAAATTAGACCACAAAAGTTGTTGTGCAATTTTTCCTGAGTACTCTGATACCCCATATGTGGGGGTAAACCAGTGTTTGGGCACACGTCGAGGCTTGGAAGGGAGGGAGCACTGTTTGACTTTTTGAACGCAAAATTCGCTGGAATCAATGGTGGCGCCATGTCACATTTGGAGACCCCCTGATGTGCCTAAACAGTGGAAATCCCCCAATTCTAACTCAATCCTAACCTCAACACACCCCTAACCACAACCCTAACCCCAACACGCCCCTAATCCCAACCCTAACCACAAGCCTAACCCTAACCGCACTGCACATGTGCCCACCATTTTGGAAGATGGCGGAGTCCATGTAGTAAGACCGAGGGACACCGGGAGGTACCGGGACTCGGGAGGTACTGGGGGAATCGGAAGGCAGGGTAGAATGGGAAGGCGGGGAAGCGATCGGAAGGCAGGGGGAACAAATACTAATGGCGGCGGCAGGTCGCCACTGCCAGTCGATGGGGGGGTCTGATTGGTGTCTCCAGCCATGGCAGATGCTATTGCAGCATCGGCCATGGCTGGATTGTAATATTTCACCAAGTTTCATTGGTGAAATATTACAATCGCTCTGATTGGCTGTTTCACTTTCAACAGCCAATCATAGCCACGGGGGGCTAAGCCACCCCCCTGGGGTGAAGTACAAAACCCCCTGTACCTGCGTGTTGGGAGACCTTTCATTGACCCCTGTCACCCGACCCGCAGGGGGGCTATCAATTCATGATGCCACATAGGCGTCATGGGTCGTATTGGCACCGACTTTCATGATAACTATGTGGCGTCAAAGGTCGGGAAAGGGTTAAAGATGCACAAGATTCATTAAACTTTGTACCATAAATACGTTTGACATGGCAAACCAGCCTCCAGCAAAACTGAATTTAAAAATTCCACACAGGATGAACCCTCTGAATAAAGTAGTGATATCTAAGGTTGTGAAAAATGCTGAATTTTTATCTGTTTTCTTAGCATTTTTTGGAGGGTGTCAAGGGGTCCTTCTCCAATACCACACAATCAGCAGAGCGAGGGATGTATGAACAATCCCAAGACCTTTATTATAGGTAAAACTAAAAGGTCCCTAAACAATCCACCACACTAAGGATACAGTAGTCCAGAACACAAATGCAGTTCAGTAACAGGATGAATGTCCAAGGAGATGAGAGTCCAATCATCCAGCAGACAGAGGATAAAATGGGTCCATATGCTTCCCCTTCTGTCTGACATGCTGTCCTCACAGGATCATCATCACGCAGGGTCTGACTTGAACAGCTCCTGTCCTTCCCAGCACCCTCCTTATGTCCAGGGGTAGTCAGACAGGTTGGGGCGGTTTTCAGGCCTCCCAGACCTGACAAAGATGTCTTGGGGATTAAAGCACTACAGGGGGTTCATCAAGAGGCTAAAGGTACTGTCACACTTAGCGATGCACCAGCGATCCCGACCAGCGATATGACGCGGTCAGGATCGCAGGTGCATCGCTAAGTGGTCACTAGTGAGCTGCCACACAGGCAGATCTCACCAGCGACATCGCTGGGGTCGGGGGTCGCTACTTACCTGTCACAATAGGCGATCCTGACGTCCTCCCGCCCGTGTCCACGCTCGTCGCTCCACAGGAAGCCCAGCAGGAAGCTGACGACGAGAAACGGTCCAGGACGTTCTCGCGCGATCAGCGATAACCAGCGGGTGAGCGGTCGGAGGTAAGTATCACACATAGCGATGTCGCTAGTAATATCGCTATAACGTCACAAAACCTGTGACGTTATAGCGATATTGCTAGCGATATCGCTTAGTGTGACGGGCCCTATAGATACAGTCAGGCTGCAGACAGTAAGTGAGCTAATTTTGGAAGGTAATTGAGACTCAGACAATATGGAGAATACACGGAATGATACAGGACAACAAGAGAACACTATAGAAATCTGTAAAATATAAATATACACAAAATGATACCCACATAACATCACACCATCACAACCTCTCCCCCCTCATAATAAGTGAGCACGCCATGATGTCTACACAGACCTCTGGCCTGCTCACTTTAGTCCACATTGCTCAATCGTTTATAGTTCCTCGTACAGTGGCAGGGGTAGGTCAGCCTGGGGAGCCTATGGTACTTCTTGTCGAGCAGGTCCATCGGCGTTCTGGTGTTGGCTTCCCCGCTTGTATTGGATGGAGAAGCTGTAGGGTTGTAAGGACAAGCTCCACTGCTGCAATCTTCCATTGTCCCCCGATACGCGGTTCAGCCATATGAGGGTGTTGTGGTCTGTAACAATTGTAAAGTCTCTGCCATACAAGTATGGCTGCAATTTTTTTAGCGCCCATACGATGGCAAGGCACTCCTTTTCAATAGTGGCATAGGCAACTTCCCGATCCAGTAGTTTCCGACTCGCAAAAGCAACAGGATGTTCTTCTCCGGCGGCGTTCACTTGGCTAAGTACTGCCCCAATCCCAAATGTGGATGCATCTGTCTGCACAAGAAACCTGCACTTAAAATCAGGGGCAGCCAAGACAAGAGCAGTGATGAGAACGGTCTTTAACGCTGAAAAGGCATCCTCGCATGTAGTCGTCCACATCACATTCCTAGGCATGTTCTTGCGGGTCAGGTCGGTTAGGGGCTTGGCCAAGGTGCTGAAATTAGGAACGAATTTTCGATAGTATCTAGCAGTTCCTAAAAATGAAAGTACCTGCTTTTTAGTCTGGGGTCTACACCAGTTGCTAATGGCTTCCACCTTGGCAGGCTCAGGCCTTAGGGTCCCATCCCCTACTCTATGCCCGAGGTACTGCACCTCAGCCATCCCTATTTGGCACTTATCAAGGCGAATGGTCAGTCCTGCAGTAAGGATAGTCTTTCACTATGCCCAAGTGTTTAAGATGTTCCTCCCAGGTTGTGCTAAAAATGGCAATGTCATCCAAGTAAGCACAGGCAAAGTCCTGACATTGTTCTAACAGTCGATCTACCAGTCACTGGAAAGTAGCGGGGGCAGTTTTCATTCCAAAGGGCATTCCCAGGAACTGAAAAAGCCCAAATGGAATAATGAAGGCTGAGTGCTCCCGAGCGTCCTCCGTTAGGGGTATCTGCCAGTACCCCTTGCTCAAGTCTAACGTGGTCACAAATTGGGCACTGGCCAGATGATCCAATAGATCATCAATCCTGGGCATGGGGTAAGCATTACTCTTGGTGGCATCATTTAATCTTCTGTAATCAACGCAGAATCATGTACCATCCTTCTTGGGGACCAGGACGACAGGAGAGGCCCAAAAACTGTGAGATGGCTGAACAACTCCTAGTCGTTTCATCTCCTCCAGTTCCTCCTTTATTATGCCTTGAACAGCCTCTGGAACCTGGTAGGCAGCCTACTGGATGGAGCGTTGTCCGGGGGTTTCCACATGGTGACTAGTGAGAGTAGTCTTCCCCGGCTTTGAAGAGAAAGCTGCAGTTCTCGGCCTTAGTACGGCGAAAATATCATCCTTTTGTATATCCGATGAATGGGAGCCCAGGGGCACTTGTTCCAGTGATCCTCCCGCTTGGGCGACCTGGAGAAGATTGGGGAGACACTCGTCGGCGGTATCACTAGGGGGGTTGGCAGACGGCTAGAACAGGCAGAGATCGGTTGTGGTATTCTTTCAGCATGTTAATGTGGACGGTTTTCTGTCGTCGACCTCTAGAGTCCAGGGCAATAACATAGTGTCATTAATTTTCTTGACAACCTGATAAGGGCCTTCCCACACTGCTTGAAGCTTGTTGGCAGGGGAAGCAGTAATCATGTGCACTTGTTGTCCTTCCATAAATTCCCGGGTCCTGGTATTACGGTCATACCATGTTTTTTGTCTGGACTGGGCCATTTGCTGATGTTCTTTAGCCAAGGTAGCTATCTGGGTGAGAGGGTCTCTGAACTCTAGAACATAGGGAACGATGGGCATTCCGGTATCTGAGATGTCTCCCTCCAAATGTTCTTTCAGAAGAGTGAGAGGCCCACGGACCTTCCGGCTAAACAGTTCGATAGGCGAAGAGGAGATGTGGCAGGTATTTTTCCCAGTCTTTTTCAACATCAGCAAAAGCCCTCAGAATATTTTTTTGGGTTCCATTAAAGCGTTCACATAGTCCGTTGGTCTGCGGGTGGTATGGGGTGGTGCAAATGGCTCGAACACCACAGGTATGCCATAGGGACTGGACCAGATCTGACATGAACTGAGTGCCTTGATCCGATAATATTTCACTAGGAAACCCTACCCGGGTAAAAATGGTAACAAGGGCCTCGTCTACCTTTACTGCTGTAATACTGGACCGGGCCACAGCTTCAGGATACCGAGTGGCATAGTCCACCATTGTCAGGATATATTTTTTCCCCGACCGGCTGGGGTGGGCCAGAGGACCCTTTCTGTCGACAGCTACACGTTGAAATCTTCAATTATGGGCAGGGATTGCAGGTGTACCTTATGTCGAGCTCCTGGATGCCGCATTTGCTGGCACACATCGCAGGTGCGGCAATAATGGGCTACTGACTGCGAGATGCCAGGCCAGTAAAAACTTTGGGTGAGTCCTTTTCCTCCCTTGATGTGCAGCCAAGGGGATGTCATGGGCCAGTTGGAGTAGCTGTGCCCTGTACTTCTGAGGGACAATGAGTTGCCTGGTCGTTGCTTCAGGGTTGCCCTTGTCACTGACCTTTGTTAATAAAGTCCGTTTTCTCGAGTGAAGCCATCCCATTATCTTCCATGTGCCCAGTTTCTGCCTTTCGCCTAAGGGCTGCTAAGGTAGTGTCACCCTCTTTCTCTCCTAAACTCCTCTCTGTCCCAAGACTCTCCCATGGTAGTAGCAGCGAACGTATTGCTTACCAACTCTGATGCGGTTCGTGGTGGTTGCTCCCCGATGAGGTCCAGATGACGTAGTGCTTGAAGAGCCTGTAGTCGGGTGACTGCTCCCACAAAATGGCACTGTAACTTCCCAATATCGTTCCCAAGGAGGATATCTGCATAAAGTCCTCCCATAACTCCAATCCAACAGTTTTTCTCCACAACCATAATCCAAACGCAGAGAAGCTTGCTGTATATATTTGCGGGTACCCCCACCAGGACAATGGGAATTCCCTGACCCTGGTGAATTGCCTTGGGTCGAACCACACGGGGGTCAGCGATAGTCAGGAATGCCCCGTGTCTCTAAATCCTGACACTTTGTATCCATCAATTAAGACATCCTGCAGGTGGCGTTGCCGTTGCTCTGGGTAGCTAAAGGACTAAGGCCACAGTCCGTACACTCCAGGAGGGGTATCTATGGTGCTGTGGTCAGTGGTCCACTCTGGTGGGGGTGGTGGTAGCTCTTCCTCAGGTGGGATGGATTGCACAAGATACACTGGACGAGGTGGGGCTCCCTCCGAATCCTTGAGGGACAGCCAAGCTGCAAATGTCCAGGTTGCCCACACCCATAACATCTCTCTGTGATACCCCCAGGTCATGGTCGGAACTGTTGGGGCCCAGGATGGTGAGGCGTGATTGTCATCGACTTGGGACTAGGTGGAAAGGCAGATATAATCTGAGGGGGACGGGGCGCAGGAGCAGGCCGTGGTTCATTGTCCAGAAGCCTCCTCCATTGTAGTCGAATAGTAAGGGCTTCATCGGCCAGGGCTGCAGCTCTATACAAGGAAAACGGCGTGCGCTCCCGGACCCATTCCCGTATCTCTGCGGGGCACTTGGCAAGAAATTGTTCTATAAGGAACGCCTGTATAACGTCTTACACAGTAAAGGCGTTTTCTGCTTCCAGCCATCTCAGACATGCCTGGGACATCTTATGTGCATACATCCTAAACGATCCCCCCGTGGTGCATGGGAGGTCTCGGAACTTGGCCCTAGATGAGTCTGGGGTGATAGCATGGTAATCCAGAATAGTCCGCTTTACATTGTTATAATCCCGATTCCCCTGTGAGTCAATGGTTCGGTAAGCCTCCACCATGCTTCCGTTCAAGAGTCCCACTAATAAACGCATCCAGCCAGAGTGGGGCACCTCCATCACAGCACACTGCTGCTCAAAGTCCTTGAAGAACCCCTCCTCATCTCTGGAAGTCTCATCAAATGGCTTAAACTCTGTCCGGGTGATCCGTACAGCCTCCCGGATCATTGGGTTTACACTCCACATTGCATTACTCCCTCTTTCAAGCTCCATTGCTTGTCTCCGCTGTGCCCGGCGGGCAGCCTCTTCCTTATATTCCTGAGAGACATCGGGGCCCAGAACAGCCATCTCTTCTTCGCACCATACCAAGCACTGGCTTTTTGGGGTGGGGATCCCTGTCTCCAGCGCTTGTCCTTCAGACATCTGGGAGGAAGTGGCCAGGCTAGCACCCACCAGTAAGTCAATTAAGGCTTCTTTAGTCAGTCCCTGGTAGTTCAGGCCCAGGTCTCTGGCTCTCTCCTGTAAACTGGATACAGTCCAATTTCTGTACTCACTCTGGATGGTTCTCCATTGTGTTACACTCTGTTGATCCCACTGCTGCCACCAGTTGTCAATGGGGCCTTCTCTGATACCACACAATCAACAGAGAGAGGGAAGTGTGAACAATCCCAAGACCTTTATTATAGGCAAAACTAAATGGTCCATAAACAATCCACCACACTGAGGATACAGTAGTCCAGAACACGAATGCAGTTCAGTAACAGGATGAATGTCCAAGGAGATGAGAGTCTAATCATCCAGCAGACAGAGGATAAAATGGGTCCATATGCTTCCCCTTCTCTCTGACATGCTGTCCTCACAGGATCATCACCACACAGGGTCTGACTTGAACAGCTCCTGTCCTTCCCAGCCCCCTCCTTTTGTCCAGGGGTAGTCAGACAGGTTGGGGCGGTTTTCAGGCCTCCCAGACCTGACAGGTGCCTTGGGGATTAAGGCACTACAGGGGTTCATCAAGAGGCATAGATACAGTCCGGCTGCAGACAGTAAGTGAGCTAATTCAATTATCAGACTTTTGGAAGGTAATTGAGACTCTACACAATATGGGAAATACACAGAATGATACAGGGCAAGAAGAGAACACTCTAGAAATCTGTAAAATATAAATATATACAAAATGATACCCACATAACATATCACACCATCACAGAGGAACATCATGTGGCCTGATGTTGGCTGGATTTTATCCACAGCACACATAGAGCTTTACGAGCGACACAGTCGAAATACGCTTAAGAAATCCACATGATTCTAATCAACATATACCGAAAGAAGACAACGCTTTCCAGGAAATTCCAAAAATAAAATTCTTTGTTTCTTTATATAAGATTTTTACTTTATTTTTAATAGCAATGCATATATTTATTTGCCTTTTGTTTTTGTAGTGTCCATTTTGGCATTTTTTTTAAATGCAGCATGGTGTAGTTTTGATATTTATTTTTAGGCGGTTTTCTATATAATTCTCTTTAAAGAAAAAAAACCCTAAGAAAAAAATGCTTGAAAAAAACATGTAAACCATGTGGAAAAAAAATCACTTTGAAAAATGCTTTGAAAAAAAATCCATGATTTTCATGCTGGTTTTAACTAGCTACCAACAGCCACCCCAAAAAAACACAAGAATTGTGTTTAGGGGTTGCATAAAGGTTTTTTTCTGAGATTTAAAGGGGTTATCCTGTCCAAATTGATAAGTATATTGTCATTCTGTGTGTCACTCTGTGAGACTGCAGACTTATGAATCCCTGCTGCGCATGCACTGTGCGTGTCGGGGATCCGCCAGTTTCTGCGTCGGGGCTGCAGGGTATGTATGAGTTTGTATATACTTCTGGCCAGTGGACGCAGTCTCACTCTCCATACACTTGTATTGAGCGAGACCACACCGTCTAATGTTTTGGTCATCCAGTAGGCATGGCCACACCCACAAGACAGGATCTGGCCCGAAGTATGTATAAGTCATTGTGGAGGCTGCGCCTCAGTTAGTGATGCGGTCATCCAGTGGTCGTGTCCGGATAAAGGGTCTTGCCTCAATACAAGTATATGGAGCGAGGCCGTTCCCCCTGGCCAGGAGTATGTATAACACATAAATACCCTCCCGGCTCAGAAACCGGCAAATCCCCTCAGCACACAGTGCGTGCACTAGAGGGATTCAAAAGTCTGCAGTCACTCAGAATGATTGCAGACTTATCGATTTGGGACAGGACAAACCCTTTAATATGACATGAATGTGTGGTTGACGAAGGTCCATTTATAAAATTAGACATAGTGGAGTGCACCTTCCACCTTTTTCAAAATTCCAATTTCATTTCAGGCTTTGTGTGTCATATTCACTTAAAAGAAATCGATTATCAGAAAATAATACGTTTTTGTGCCTTTTTTTTTTTCATCTTAGCATTGTTCTTTTCCATATCAAAGTTTGTATTAAAAATAAAAATATAAATCTTGTAATTTTCACACATGACACTGGAGCATTTTTAGACTTAATTAACATCTTGTTTCAGGAAACAGCACATGCAGTAGACACACTGTTCAGACTCCAACCCTATCTTTTGTATTAAAGCATCTAATGAGCGTGTGCACAGGTCAATGTGAAGTGAGGGGGAGCAGGGTCAGCTGTGACATCACCTATTGTAAATGAAGGATCCTGTGTTATCAACTGTATATAGAGGTGTTATTGTATTTTGCCTCTGATGGTAACTCTTCCTGAAAGGATGGGAAGTTAGAGTCTAAAATGTCCCACTAGTAGGTGTAAAGATTACAAAATTACAGTTTTGTTTTTAAATAGAGTTTTGTTACTTTTTAAATAAAAAAAATCCATCTAAAATTAAAACCGGATTTCAACAGAAGGTCATTTTCTAATGATATATGCCCTTTAAATGAAGTTGAGCTGCAAAACTGACACAGCTCATAGAGAAAAGCTATAAAGGGGCAACAACGCAACCTTTTAGTTTGCATGACCCTATAGATCTTAGCAATATGCCGTTAATCTTAAAAGTGTGAAAATCCTTAGTACAACAATTATATCTGATGAATGAATAGAATTCAAGAAATTTAAGATTTGATGACCAAAGCATCTATTTATATAATTGCCTTGTAATGTTTTCATTTCCTGTTCTGTCTAGATGTCACCGTATCCCAGAATTCCAAGCGGAGGAAGTTCACCGACCGTCATATTGGGACACCCAAGTGATGGGTGTCTCAATAAGGAAACTGCTGCTGGTACCAACCTATTGTGCGGTACCACCAGCGGAACACCGTCGCACCACACACTATACGCCGTACGCACCACACACACTCACACTCTCACAGTCACACTCTCACAGTCACACACACACTCACATTCACACTCAGACACACACTCATACACTCACTCTCATACTCACTCTCACACTCACGCAGCCTCTTACGCGGTACCACCAGCGGAACACCATTGCACTGCACCTGCGCGAATTCCACGCAGGCGCAGTGAATCATTTGGCTGATCCCGGTGGCAGATGCGCAACGTGTCTACAGGCAGAGGAAGCCGGTCACATTAAAGGAGTTTTCCCACGAACGAAAGTTCATTTTAAAAATTGTCTGTGTCTGACCGTGTACGGAGCATATCACATCTCCTGGGCAGGGGAGGAAGCAAAAGACTATACTGACATTACAGCAGGGGATCACAGTGGATTCATTTTATGAGGTAAAATATTTCACTGACTGTTTTTAAACAAAATTTTACCTCACAACATGTATCCTCTGCGATCTCCTGCTGTAATGTCAGTATTGTCTTTTGCTTCCTCCCCTGTCCAGGGGCTGTGGTATGTTCTGTACACGGTCAGACATGGGGGTGAGAGAGACAGAGCACAGGGGGAGACAGCTCAAACGGGACAGCACTTGAGGGGAGAACACAGCACAGGAAGGAGAGAGACAGCAGACAAGGAGGATAGCACATGGGGTAGACAGGTCAAAGTAGAGAGCACAGACGGGAGAAGTCAGCACATGGGGAAAGAGAGAGTGGATAGGAGGGTGAGCCCATGTTGGGGGAGATATTCTCAACACTGCAAAGCCTGCCCCCATCGTGACATTATCACCCTCCCGCCCTTCAAAACTTGCAGATATGCTTTACATGGGTATTTATACATATGTTTTCTGTTATTGATATTTCAGGCAGAATCTGACAATACAGAAGAAAATCTTACTGAACCCACTCAGAGTGCTGCTGAAGATGGGAAAGAACCTGAACTAGACAGCGCTAAAGATACTGATGTGACTCCGGTAACAACTCACAACAACGCTTTTTTCCCTTTACATTAGTCCTGCTTTGATGTGTTAAGGTACTGTCACACTTAGCGATGTACCAGCGATCCCGACCAGCGATATGACGCGGTCAGGATCGCTGGTACATCGCTAAGTGGTCGCTAGTGAGCTGCCACATAGGCAGATCTCACTAGCGACATCGCTGGGGACGGGGATCGCTACTTACCTGTCACACCAGGCGATCCTGCGTCCTCCCGCCCGGCTCCACGCGTCGCTCGTCCTCACAGCAGGAAGCGCCACAGGAAGCTGACGACGAGAAACAGTCCTGAACGTTCTCGCGCGATCAGCGATAAGCAGCGGGGGAGCCGGTCGCTGGTAAGTATCAGACACAGAGATATCGCTAGCAATATCGCTATAACGTCACTAGTTATAGCGATATTGCTAGCGATATCTCTTAGTGTGACATGCCCTTTACAGGTGCTTCTCACAAAATTAGAATATCATCAAAAAGCTAATTTATTTCATTTCTTCAATACAAAAAGTGAAACTCATATATTAGATCATTACAGTCATTACAGAGTGATCTATTTCAAGTGTTTATTTCTGTTAATATTGATGATTATGGCTTACAGTCAATGAAGACCCAAAAGTCACTATTTCAGTAAATTAGAATTAACAAAAAACATCGGCAAAGGCTTCCTAAGCATTTAAAAAGGTCCCTTACTCTGTTTCAGAACTGAAATAAATTGACTTTTTGATGATATTCTAATTTCATGAGATGCACTTGTAAGTGCTTAGCGTAGAGCGCAGGATAAACGTGATCCAAAATGTTATGTAAAATGTTCCAAATAAAAGCTTCGAATCAATCCACACAAAGAAACTAGTCTCCAGTCACATCTGTCAATGGAAATATAGGAGGCTTCCATGTTATTGGTAGTACAAAGGCTCTGAAAAAGCGCCATGGTTCCTCGCCCCCCAAAAGAAATCCAGCAAACTTTCTGTTCCCAAATCCAAATGCCTCCCCATTCTGAGCCCCAGTGTGCCTAAATCACATTTAGCACTCACATGAGAGCCTGCTTAATTTACGAGTGTATGTCTGCAGATGCACATACTGGGCATAACGTACTGGTCACTACAATGTACTGGACACTACAATGACAGATTTGCAATTTTCACTTAGCAACATCCATTGCTGCTCGTTTAAAGAAAGCACCCATGGAGTCAAAATCATCACTGCACCTATAGGTTAAGGGTATGTCCATACCCAACTTAAATTCATCAGTGGAATCCAATTTCAAGATTTGCATTAAATTATGCAGATTTTGTTGTAGAATAGCCACAGTTTTGCTAGAGCTTTCAACATTTTCAGAATAGATTGACGCTCAGTAGACTTTAAATTTGCACCTCTGTTCATTTTATGCTGCAGATCTTCACAGTATGTGAGTGAGATTACATGACATCTCATCCACAATGTTGGCAAGGTTATACCCAGTAGATTTTTCTGTGCACGTAATTCTCATCGGAACATACCCTTAGTTTTGCAGCAAGAATTATAAAATACTTCCTTATAGTTTCCAGTAGATGGCAATAATTCACAAGAAAACGTTTTTTGCACAGCTCTGCATGTTATTACTGGGTCTTGTGTTTAAATTGTATTCGTTATGCAGAATGGTGTTTCTCAATGCTCGTAATTAGTGATGAGCGAACTTGCTTGGATAAAGTATTCTGGCATGCTTGGGTGCTGAGTGACTTCGACGTTCTTGAATAATATGTTCGAGTCCCCATTGCTGCATGTCTCGCTGCTGTTCGATGACCACAACACATTCAGGGACTGCCTAACAAACAGGCAATCCCTGCATCACTACTTGTAATCCATTGAATTCAGTGCACAACCAAGGAACTGTCGGCCATTCCTGTCTCCTTAGCACCAATCTAGGCATGTCGTCACAGCTGCTTTTATACTGCCAATACGCAGGCTAATAAACTGGCATAAAGATATATTGCACTGCATTATAGTTACAGAATGTAAATTAAAAACATACCTTTGGGATTAAAAAAAAAAACTAATAAAAAGCTGTTAAAAATTCTGTAAAAAAAAGCAAAAACAAAATGAGTAAGTCCTAAAACTTAAAGGGAACCTGTCACCTGTTTTGGCCACTATAAGATACAGCCATTGTCTTTCAGGACTTTTATACCGCATTCTATAATGCTGTAGATAAGCCCCCGGGCCGACCTGCAAGATAAGAAGAATAAGTTTTATTATACTCACCCGGGGGGGGGCAGTCCGGTCCGATGGGTGTGGCAGGTCCGGGTCCGGCACCTTCCATCATCTTGGGACGCCACCCTCCTGCTTGCTTCATCACTCCTGGCATGTCGCTCCTGCGCAGGCGTACTTATCTGCCCTGTTGAGGGTAGAGAAAAGTACTGCAGTGCGCAGGCACTGGGTCTCTCTGACCTTTCCCAGCGCCTGCGCACTGCAGTACTTTGCTCTGCCTTCAGCAGGGAAGATAAGTACGCCTGCGCAGAAGTGCGATGCTGAGAGCAAGGAAGCAAGCAGAAGGGCGGCATCGCAAGAAGATGGGAGGTGCCAGACCCGGACCTGCGACACCCATCGGACCGGACCACATTGGACCCCCCCAAGTGAGTATAATAAAACTCATTTTTCTTACCTTTCAGATTGGCCCGGGAGCTTATCTACAGCATTATAGAATGCTATAGATAAGCCCTGAAAGGCAGTGGCCGCATCTTATAGTGGCCAAAACAGCTGGCAGGTTCCCTTTAAAGGGAATCTGTCAGCCCCCGTGACGTATATGACATATTAATGTGAGCATACAGGCAATAGAATTGTTACACTAGTCCTACCTGAATGCTTCATATTAATGGTCTTGTTGTTGAGAAATGTTATATTCTGTCTTTATGCTAGTTATTTCTTCTAGGCTCCGGGGCGTACAGTGCCTGGATGAAAAGCCCTGCCTCCTGTCGTCATTATAATACTACCCCCCTCTAATGCATGTCAGTTATGGCTCAGAATCCTGTATTTGTTCCATTTTGGTAATGTTTTAGAATTTTAAAGTGACATTCTAAATTAATAACTATTTTGAACATTGACAAATGCTGTAATATTACAGGATGTTACCTGCATACCATCAGTTGTAATAGAACCAGCATCAAATCATGAAGATGAGGGAGAATATGAAGAAAAAGGCATTGAAGTTAAAGATGAGTTTGATGCCATCCAAGATTCATCTGTTGGGCAAACTGAGGGCACTGCCAGTGAAACTAACAATCTTCCCACATTAGAAAGCCCTCCATCTCAGGAGATACCCACTGGCTTCCTGTTTAAGGTCTGAATATTAATTTGTACAGCTTCTTACTAATCTGTTGCGGTTTACTACAAATGACATAAAATTTAGTCTGTGTATCACTCTAAGGCAGGGTTACACTTGCGAGTGTGATGCGAGAAACTCGCGTGAGTGTCTCGCACCAATACCAGGCACTCGGACCGGAGTGTGCGGCTGCATAGAAATAAATTGATGTGAGAGACTCGCGCGAGTTTTCTGCATCACACTCGCAAGTGTGACCCTGGCCTAAGGGTTCCCTAACATGAACGTAAAACTCAGACGAGTGCTATTTGATGTTTTATTGAATAGCACTGTTATTCTATGGGGCAGTGCTGATCAGCAGTGGTTTTTTTTCACGCTGATTCGGCGTACTGCAAGTTCCTCCACGAATCAGATGACATGCACCCATTCAAGTCTATGGGTGCGTGGAAAACATCACACTGCCCCGGACTACATCGGATGTTATCTGAGCGCAGTCCGAAATCCACAGACTCAGACAATGGAGAAGATGAAGAAATTAAGTTCTCAGTTTGCTACAGTTCTCTCATCCGATAGAATCGGACCACAGTAAACTGACACGTTTGTCATTAGTATAGTTGTCCAGATTCTCTCCCATGAGAGAGCCAATACTCGTGTGAGCGAGCCCTAAGGCTTCCTTTCCATTATTGCAGTCACCCAAAGTTTTTCTCTCCAGCATGGTACAGAAATGTCTTAGAAAAAATGATGATGGAACTGATCCTATAGATTTTTATGGGATCGTTTCCCGGTCAACTGGTCGATCATTGTTATGCCAGATTGGTCTTGGAGCTGGATTAGACTTCTAAGGAAATTAGCCTAATGTTCTCTCAAGTTAACTTTTATACTAATATAAAAAGGGTCACATACTTATTTAACTAATAAATGTAACCTCTGTTAAGTACAGAATTATTTTTTTTTTACTATTCATTTGTTCTATCATATTACCATTTTATACATTTGCTACTGTAAAGGTTGAAGTGGTTGTCTGCCTAGAACAACATTGTTTTGTGAGATAGCTTTTCTCAACAGTGAGCTGGTTGTCTGCTTTCTAATTGTTTGAATGTCAGTGACCACCTAGGGAAACTACTGACGTTAGCCCCTAGCTAAGGGTGTGTGCACACGTTGCGGATTCGTCTGTGGATCCTAAGTGGATTTGGCCCTGCGGATCCGCAGCAGTTTTCCAAGGGATGTACAGTACCATGTGATACTATGGAAAACAAAAAACGCTGTGCAGTTGCTGTGGAAAAATCCGCACAGAAACGCAGTGGTTTATTTTCCCCAGCATGTCAATTCTCTGTGCGGATTCTGCAGCGTTTTCACACCTATTCCATTCTAGGATTCCACAGGTGTAAAAACGCAGGCAAAATCCACACTAAATACGCTAGAAATCCGCAGGTAAAACGCAGGCATTTTGACCTGCAGATTCAGCGTGGAAAAATCCGCAGACGAATCCGCAACGTGTGCACATACCTTAAAGCTGCCTGCAGCTATCCACTTTGGGGATCAGACAGGTTCTCAGAGTAGTCAATATCTCTGAGATATTAGATTGCCCTAATCATTGCCCTAGGTGAATGGATTTGGATACATAATACAATAGGTATAGATATAAAAACCACTCTATATACAGTTGTGTGAAAAAGTATTTGCCCCCTTCCTGATTTCCTATTCTTTTGCATGTTTATAATTAAGGGAAAATGAAATCCAAACCTACAGGGCCCTGTGTGATAAAAGCAATGTTTGTATAAAGAATAAAAAGTATAAGCTATGTTCACACCTCACAGTTTTGCCGGATTTTTTTTTTGCTAGGAAAAAAAGCAGAATTTTGCTGCCCCACTGGCAAAGTGAATGAAATGTCTGAAATTTCGTGCACATGTTGCTTATTTTTTAATTGCAGATTTGAAGCAATTTGAAATCTATACCATATCAATTCATTCAGCATTTTTGCAGAATTTATTACCTATTCTAAAAATACACAGAAAAACATGTGAAAACATGCGTCTTGTATGCAACGTTTTTCCTACCAACACATCAGGATTTGCAGGAGATTCTTCTGCTGCTAATCCTGAAAATGTGCACAGAATCTTAGGCCACGTTCACATGTTCAGTATTTGGTCAGTATTTTACATCAGTATTTCTAAGAAAAACCAGGAGTGGGTGATAAATACAGAAGTGGTGACGGGTTTCTATTATACTTTTCCTCTGATTGTTCTTAGCCTGGTTTTGGCTTATAAATACTGATTAAAATACTGACCACATACTGATAGTGTGAACGTAGCCTTATAAGGAGGGACTACAATGCTTAAGCTATGAAACTGCATTTCTAACCATATTTTTTATGTGATTATATTGATTTTCAGGCTGAAGCGGTACATGATTTTGAGGCAGCAAATCATGATGAACTTAACCTCAAAAGGGGTGATATCGTGTATGTTGTTGACTCTCCGACATCAGCTGATCAGGTAATGCTTAAATAAAAATCTATACATTTTATAATAGTTTAGAATAATAACAATGACGTTTTAACTTACCAATATTATTATTCTACCATTATATCAGGAAAAACAAATGCATGAAATGGTTGGAAAAATAAAGGGGGATGTGATGGAGGTAGGGATTCCCTTTTAATGCAAGTAATCGGTATCTCTTTATAAATGAAACAACTTCCTAATGTACTTTGTTTCAATTTTGAATAATACAACGTGCAAATTGGCAGATTGTGAAGTTAGTGCTGCTGTCAGCTGAGATGTGCATACAGTTACATGGTATCTGATCTCAGCAATGTTCTGAGATATGGCTTGTAGCAAACCCAGTGAGATGTGTGCTGCTGCCTGTGATGTATTTCGCTCACAGGACATTGCCTACACTGGGTACAATGGCATTTATTCCACTGACCACGATTTTTGTAAATAACAAGCAGTCGAAACACAAATGCCCCGATCATTTGAAGTTTTTGTTTGTCACTTTTCTTTTTGCTGTTTTTTTACACAAAATTCTGCACAAATAAATAAAGTGAACAATCAATGTAATATTTTTTTATTACCTTTTTTGCAAATTTCAAAATTTCTCAAAAATTGATAAATAAGGAGAAAACCCCTGAGAACCCCAAACTCCGTTCACAATGCCGAATAAAAAAAATAAAAGAGCCAACACATATAGACTAGACTGAAATAGATGCAAATGAAAATAGATGAGAAACACCGAAAACTAGCCATAGGCGAGGTATTTGTCTGTTGTGGCTCGACACATTACGCAAAGGTGGAGGTCCTGGCTGGGTGTGTGGACTTGTGTTGTGAGGGCACTATGCCCATGCAGGCCATATGTAACTGATGTTGCTGGTTTCCCAAGATCAGGTATTGGACAGCTCAATGATGGAGCCAACCATTCAAAAAGAAACTTTTTACTGAACAGGAACTTGATAGGGAATATATACAAGAGATAGCGGGTACACAGTCTTATGAAAATTTCCTTTACAACTCAAACCGTTTTCCAGTTTCCTTCCTTCTTTTCTTTATTGTTCTTGTCCTCTTAAGTCTCTCTACTTGTCCTCTGTCTCCACTGTTTCTCACTACTTCACCACAACCCAGCTCAACTTTAAAGAACTCTTGATAAACAGGACTATAATCGACCGGCAGTTCCTCATCTTCTTTCCCCTTAGGGTGCCAGTATGTCCAGTACTTATCCCCTCTGATGCTGATGCTCTGGAACGCCCAACCAGGGTCTTTTACTCGTCTGAAGTACTCAGTCTTGTATAGATCCACTACCTTCACAAGTTATAAACTCTGGGCCTTTCAGCTAGGCATCCTCTCCCAGGACCCGTCTTCGGTAGATCACTTTATGTCTTAGTCACTTCTACCCAGGATCTTGATATCTCTTTCCTTCGGTGTCCTCTCACATTTGGGACACTCCAGAATGTGGCACTGCTCACAATAAACCTTAGGTTCTCTTTCTAAGCACTCGAGGTCCTATCTGACTCACTACCAGGAAGTCCTCTCTGATCTTGCTACATAGCTCCTCCCTCTCTGGGCTAGTCCCAACTCTTAACTCTATTGATGCCTACTCACTACCTGTTGCTGGGAAAAACACAGCTTCATAACATGACAATGCAAAACGTTAACTCTATCTATCCCTACTGTCAAACTACACACATCATCACCATTAGTAATATCTTTAACTCGCATCACAATTCACATTACACATCACAGTTCACATCACATCACATTATTCTTGTTTATTCAAGGGGGAACATGGGCAGCATATCCATCTCCTTACATGGCAGCCAGATGTAAGCACTGAATGAAATTGAAGAGTAAAACTCCATTCAAGATGTAGGGGCACTGAAGCGCAGTTAGATACTGCATATCAGATCCTATTTAAGGGAATATGAGCTGATCTGCATCATCTGGCAGCAGCCACTAAACCTTGAACGTAGCTGAGCTGTCAGCTCCATTCAATGTTTACATCCCCCAACAATATGATATTTATGACCTATGCCCAGACAAAACCTTTTCAACTATGGGGTTTTGAGCACTGGGTTACCATAATCAATTCTTTTATAATGCTCATGATGAACTTTCACCTTTTAATATTGAACTGTATATTTTGCAGGAGGCTGGTTGGCTTACTGGTGTTAGAGAAGTGGACTGGCAGCAATACAAGGATTTGGCGACTTACAAGGGACTCTTTCCAGAAAACTTTACTCGTAAATTAGAGTAGTAAATTTGAGGCAAGAGAATAATGGATGGTTCATATTTGGGTTTATTGACCCACTGATAAGACAGATACATTTGAGACTACAATGTTAACTGTTAAAGACTGGTGCCTGTCCCAGATAAAACTTGGTGAAACATATGAGGGCAAACAAAATCAGCATGAAAGCCAGATGTCAGTTGTAATCTACTAATGTATAAATGGAGAAAAGTCGATGTTGTTCACTTGTATGCAACCACTGTTTTTTTTGTGCTTTGTCAGAATAAAGGTTAGATGAACCTTTCCTAAGATCTTCTTACAACATAAATCTCATCTATTCTAAATTTCAACAATATTTTATTTAACTGAAAGATCAATTTTGATCTATATTAAATTACGCTGGAAGAAATTGAGAAGCGAGCACTGTGCCCAGGACAACAGCATTTGTTGGACATCCATCCTATAATTGCACTCTAATGGTCATCTGTGTACACTTTAATTCTTTTCAGCGATGTGTGGCTCCTCAAAAATATGTAACATCATGGGTCTAGATTTCTGCTGTTGAAGGACTCTATGGTTGTGATATTTCTTCTTGGATATAATCCCTTCTCCAAGACCATGAGTGACCCAGAAAGCTCATCACACATAAAAGACTTGTCATGTGCATATCGAAGACAAAAAAGCTTTCACTTCAATACATGTTTAATATACTGTAAATTGTTATGTGGGACTAAGATGTACCCTATATCAGCATACGCACCCTAACTTATGTGCACTGAGTCTATATTGTCTTGAATTGCTGCATTGCAGTTGATCTTAGTAACCTTAAAGAGCAGAATGAACAATACCCTCACAGTTTTATGTCTTAAAATCAAGGAACTGATGCAAAACATACTTTTTTGGGTGTCACTTACAGACATATCTAATGCAGTTATGTATCATGTATGTCGTCCTGTAGTTTCTTAAATCTGTAGTATCATTGACAAGTGCTTTGCTTTGAACTCGTTTTGGCATTGTGGTGTTTGCTAGTTTGGTGCAGTGAGGCACATCTAGCATCCATTGCCCAAGCATTCAATAATACGTCTTCGTAAATGATGTGAAATTTTCTTTATAGTACTGAGAGAAGATGAGAACAACAGAAATGCACAACTATTGGATCTTTCTAGTTTACAAAATATTAGAAGAATTTCTCCTGGAGAAAAGATATATTTTACCAGCCTACACTAAATACAAGATTTCAACCATACAATGTATCTGATATGAAAATAACATCTGTATCTATTATGTTATTTTCAATGTTGTGTCATCTCTAATAAACTTTTTTGTTCAGCCACTTATTGTGACTAATAGTATGTTATAATTCTAGGAAAATATAATGACATGGAAATATTTGATGTCCATATAAAAGGAGCAAAGATACTTTTATCAGATTTTTATTTTCAGGTTTAAATTACTGCACGCCCCTTCGTCAAGAGGTTGCTTTATTAGTTCACCACTTTGAATGTAGTTTAGGATTTCCAAATGTTGTCGCCTAATACTCTCCCTTGTCCCTGGAGCAATTTTATGTGCACTAGATATTTTTGATGCAATTTTTGTAAAACATTGTTGCAAGGGAAGTTACAAAAATAAATTCCATTTTTTACATTGTACGAATTCATGAACCACGAACACCATTTTGAATAATTTGTCACAAACAAAATGTCAAGGAATGCCACAACGCAAGAAAGAAATGATGAATGGGGGGCCAAAGTTTCATTTTCATGTTGTAGTTTACAGATTGACTAGAAATTGCCTTTTCCCATTCATTATCTTTGTCATACATGTACGTCAAAGGTTGTGTCCCTGCATTTGATGTGGGCTTGCACACCGAGCGTACATCACTTCTGCACTTGATGGCTGATTTATTCATACATCAAGTGTTTCTAACAGTCGTGGGTGGAGTGGTGCTCCCCCCGCAGCTGTTAAGCAGTTAAATCCCGCTGTCAATCACGGAGAGCGGGATTTGACATGTGCCAGCCAGAAGCACGTCATTCATCCAGCTATTTGGTGCCCCTGTCACGTGATCACTGTGAGCTAATGTGTTGTCATGACAGCTGGGTGTCTGCTGATGACCCTTAGGCTGTGTAAGCGGGTTTTTTTCTCGTTTTTAAGCGTTTTTACCTGCAAAAATGCTTAAAAAACACAAGAAGCATCCCATTTATTTTAATGAATTCCGCACTTTTTGTGCATATTGATGCGCTTTTTTCAGCAAAAAAACGCATTGCTGTAAAAAACGCAGTATGCTCATTAATTTTGCCGAAACATCCGCATTTCTAACTATATTCTATGAGACTGGGGATGCTCCGGAAAAAAGCGCATAAAAATCGCGCAAAAAACGCGCGTTTCCTGGGAAGGAGTCCGGTTTTTAGTCAGGAATTTTCTGCATACGTGGGTACATAGCCTTACATCTGTTATTACAAGCCTCCTGTGAGATCGTGATTTCTGCCATACATATCAGTTCTACAGCACTGCTATGTATAGCACAGACGATCACAACTTCAAGTCTCCTAGGGTGACTATTGAAGACAAAAAAAAGTAAACAAAAAGTTTTAAAAATATGGAAAAAGAAAATACAAGTGCAAATCACCCCCCATTTACCCCATTAAAAGTAAAACAAAAAAATACACATATTTGATATTACTGAGTTCAGAAATGTCTGATCTATCAAAATATAAAACTCATTAATCCGATCGGTAAATAGCATAACGAGAAAAAAAATCAAAACTCCAGAATCCAGAATTATGTTATTTTGGCTGCTAAAATTTTGCAATAAGAAGCATTCAAATCATTGTATCTACGCTAAAATGGTATCAATAAAGACTTCAACTCGGGGCACAAAAATAAGCCCTCGCATAGCCCCAGATCCTGAAAAATGAAAACGTTACGGGTCTCGTAAATTGGCAACAAAAACAATTTTATTTTTTTTTTTTTTTTCAAATTTCCTAATTTTTTTTTTTTACCACCTAAATAAAAAAAAAAAAAAATACATATTTTGTATCTTCTCACCTGTACTGACCTAGGCAATCATATTGCCAGGTCAGTTTTACCATATAGTAACATGGTAAGTAAACAGTCCAAAAACAATTGTGGAATTGCACTTTTTTTGCAATTTCAACTCACTTGGAATTTTTTATACCATTTTCCAGTACACTATATGGCAAAATGAATGGTCTTGTCCGAAAGTACAACTTGTCCTGCAAAAAACAAGCCCTCATATGGCTATTTTAATGGAAAAATAAAAACGTTATGGCTCTTGGAAAAAGGGGAGTTTCAGGCATTGGCTTTTGTGTTTGTGTGGAAATGGGCAGTAACCCAAGAAAGTACTGGTAGTCCAAGAAAGAGAAGAAAAAGGGTGGCTCACCGGTCTGTACAATCCAAAGTTTATTGCAAATCTTTAAAACATCTTCGGCGGTGGAGTGTGAGGACGTCTGCCGTTTCGCACAATTGAGGTAAAATGAAATGACAGGGGTCCAAATACCTGTTACTGGCTTGGCCCCTCCCCCATGTCCTGCCTCTGTGCAAAGTACAATACCACCCATCTAATAGAGTGAGACAAAACAATGTGAAAAAGATAACAACATAAGCAATGTTTAAAATAAATAAAACATACCAAATAACAACATGTTGGAATTACAAAAACACAGACACGTCAATTCTGTCGTTGAAGCCGGTGGTTTCCAAGGCCCGTGCACGCATAATCCATCTTGCTTCTCTCCTGAGGAGAAGTCTGTGGAGATCACCTCCCTGTGGAGGTAAGTTAACCTTTTCTAATCCCGCAAATGTTAGAACCCCAGGGTTCCCTCCATGATGCTCTCTCAAATGACTAATCAACCGAGGAATCCCTTTGCCTGTATGTTATCGAGTTGTAGTGTTCCCTAAACCTAACATATATAATGTCCGGATTGTCTTCCCGATATAGTAGAATTTACAAGGGCAAAATTTTCATAAATAAATTTATACAAAATCGTAACGATCTGTCTGGCTTCAGAATCAGTACAGTAGGGCTAGCCCACTTTTTCCTGGACTCCTCAATTAATCCTAGCTGGAGCATTTGTTTCACCTCAGCCGCGATCGCTGGCCTCCGGCACATGGTACGGTGTTATTCGTACCCTTACACGAGGCTCGGTCACAATGTCATGTTGGATTACAGATGTACAGCCAGACAGTTCAGAGAATACGTCCGTATTCTGCTGTACCAATTTCTGAGCCTCCAGTTGCTGCAGTTTAGAGAGTGCGACGCTTATCTTTACCTCTCACCAGGCCTCCTCCCAGGCTGGTGTTGGAGGGTCCACAGACGATACGACCGGAGTTGCATCCATAATATATTCCCGGTCTTTCCATGCTTTTAGCAGATTTACATGATGTAGTTGTTCAGGTTTTCTCTTCCCGGGCTGGTATACTCTTAATTCACCTCCCCAACCTTTTCCCGGACTTGATATTGCCCTTGCCACTTGGCCATGAACTTAGTTTCTGCTGTGGACATAAAGAATAATACTCAAGCCACCTTTTTAAAGGACCAGACAGTGTCCTTTCTATTATCCGCTCGACTCTGTGCCTCCTGGGCATCTAGAAGGTGTTCCTTTACTATAGGCATCACCGCCGCGAACTGATTTTGTATACTCGCCATATTTTTGGCTACGTCTAGCAGGCCCCGGGGATGTCTACCAAATAAAAGCTTGAAGGGAGAGAACCCCATTGAAGACTGCGGTACCTCTCGGACAGCAAACATTAAATAGGGCAGTAACATATCCCAATCCCTTTCATCTTTGGAGACCATTTTTTAGCATAGATTTTAGGATTTTGTTAAACCTTTCTCCTAGACAATCAGTCTGTGGATGGTACACTGACAAGCACAATTGTTTAATCTGGAGCAGCCTGCACAGTTCCTTTGTCACCTTGGACACAAAAGGAGTCCCCTGATCTGTAAGGGTCTCCTTAGGTAGCCCAAAGCAGCAGAACATGGCAAACAGCTCCCGGGCAATAAGTTTAATCAATGTGTGACGATGCAGAATTCCCTCTGGGTAATGAGTAGCATAGTCTTCTACCACTAATATGTGTTGGTGGCCATGGGCTGACTTTACATTGGGCCATACCAGATCCATTGCAATCCATTCAAAAGATACCTCTATAATAGGCAGAAGAACCAATAGACTACAGAAACTTGCGGTGGGTGTGGTCAGCTGATAGTGGGCAAGACTCACAAACCTTCTGCACCTCGGCATAAATCCGGGGCCAAAAGAACAGCTGCAAAATTCACTCTTGCGTCTTTTTAACCCCTAGGTGACCTCCCAGCATATGTTTGCGGGCCATCTCGAGCACCGCCCGGCAGTACGATTGGGGCATTACCAGCTGTTTCACTTCTTCATCCCGGATTTTGTCAACCCAATATAGCAACTCCTGATTGACCGCAATATGTGGTAAAAACGCTTCTGCCCCTGGTTGCTCTGCCACCCCATTTAACTCTATCAGGACAGAGTGGGATGTTGGAGCTGGGCTGTCCCAAAAGTCCCCCCGGGATACTTCCAGCTCCGGGATTGACAGGGTCTCCTCAACCCCTACTGCCAACTGTCGGGTCCACACTCTTTCCCTATGAGGGTGACCCCTACAGCAGGTATCCCTGACTTGGGATTTTCAGGTTCAGAGCCCGGACAGACATTTACCCTGGGAGAGTTAATTTTACTCTCCCACAGGGACCAGAACAGGGGTAAGTCTCTTCCCAAAACAGTCCTGTAAGGAAGGGTCTTCACCACTCGCACCACATATTTAACCTCCCCGCATGTAGTGGAAAAGGTAACTGATGCCATCAGATACTCGTGGAGTTCGCCATGTATACAGATGACCCCAATTTCTCTCCCAATGGGCTCTAATCCAGAGATCAATGACCCATGGACGAGTGTCAATAGCCTCCCTGAGTCCAAGAGAGCCTCTGCTCGGTGTCCATTAACATGCACCTGGCACAGATGGGGTTCACCCGTAGGGGCGACGGGTCCATGGTGTACACAGCCTGAGAATACATTGATACCCGTCATGTAAACTCACAGTCCTTGGAATCATCAGTCAAGGGGCAGTTAGCAGTCACATGTCCTGGCCCTTGGCACCGCCAATACCTGATAGCGGTGACACCACTAGTCCATGAGACTGGTTTATGGTAGATTGGTCTCCTGCCACCCTCACTCTGGGGTACCCACTCAGTATTGGCTCAGTTCTGAATGACCCCAGCAGAGGGTCATGTCCCTTTTCCATGTTCCTGTGCTTGCAGGGGCCGGCGCGATAGCCACAATGAGGCATAGTCCCGTATGAAGTCATGGGTGGCTATATAATGCTGGATCAGGCTAATCACCTGGGCTGCCCAGGTCCACTTGCCCCACTCAGCACTGTGTGGCTGCTGGCAGAGCTCTCACAAGCCAGTTGACCAGCACCCTCTCCATCATCTGGGTTGGGGTCAAGGTTTCAGGCTGGAGACACTTTTTTACCAGGTGCAATAAGTCAAATGCCTGAGACCTAGCGGGTCAGGCCTCCACAAAGGTCCACTGATATACCCACTGCGCCTGTACATATGTGTTGACGCTCATCTGGGCAAGGATCTCACCTTTGAGGCATCCATAGTCACGAGCGTCCTTGCAGCTAAGGTCAAAGTATGCCTTCTGGGCCTCTTCCATCAGGAAAGGGGCCACCATTTCAGCCCACTCATTGGCTGACAAGTTCTCCTGTTCCACGGTTCTTTCGAAGGCAGTGAGGAAGGCTTCCAGTTCATCCTCCGGACTCATTTTCCTCAGCGCTGCTCTGACTTTGTCCCAGGCCTCGGGACGGACAAGGGTCAGTGGTGGGCGCAACTCTTGCAGGGCTGCAATCTCCTGCAGAATCAGATTGTTCGTCTGCTGCTGGTGCTGCTCCTGCTGCTGCCGTTTTGTGAGGACTAACTGCCTTAGTAGCTCCTCCATGTTGTCGGTAGGCCTGAGCTGTAGCTTTTCAGGCTTGACCACCGACATACAGTTTTTGTGCTATGCCTTAGTTCACACTGCCTGCATTCACCATATTTAAGGCAGCGGCTTTCATGTCCGTCGGGCAATTAGGCAGTGACTCAAGAAAGTTCAACTTAAACGTCTTTATTTTCAAAGTCACAAAATAAATCCAGAACTTTTATCCTCCAGTTCGCAGCCAGAGCGTCCTTATCAATTTGTTGCCGTGGGCAACTGCACCACTGTATCACTCGTGGGTGCATCAGTAGATTTTCCTTCTCTGGCCTGAGTTCAGACTCAAACTAACAAAAGACTGACTGGCACATCCAAGCTAGTCTGAACAGGTGCATACTTGGAGCAGCCACCTCCATATAAAATATACAAAAAAAAGTTGCACTCTATCGTGCTAAAGCATGTCTATGTGAAATATCAATACCAATGCTGCTTCTGAATACTAGGAAAAAATGAGATACTTAGCACATAACTTCAACATCTTTATCAACGATTTAGATGAAGGAATTGAGGGTAAACTGATTAAATTTGCTGATGACACAAAGCTAGGAGGGATAGCTAATACTAGAGAAGAGAGAAAGAGGATTCAAAAAGATATAAATAAACTGGAGAAGTGGGCAGCATCTAACAGAATGGTTTTTAACAGGGAAAAATGCAAAGTACTACATCTGGGCAATAAAAATGAAAAAAGCATATACAGAATGGGAGGAATAGGCCTAAGCAACAGCACATGTGAAAAAGACTTGGGTATACTAATAGATCACAGACTGAATATGAGTCAACAGTGTGATGCAGCAGCAAAAAAGGCAAATGCAATTCTAGGATGTATTAACAGAAGCATACAGTCTAGATCACGTGAAGTCATTATTTCCCTCTACTCCTCTTTGGTCAGACCTCATCTGGAATATTGTGTCCAGTTTTGGGCACCACATTTTAAAAAAGACATCAACAAACTGGAGCAAGTTCAGAAAAGAGCAACTAGAATGGTGACCGGTCTGCAAACCCTGTCTTATGAGGAAAGGTTGCAGGATTTGGGATTGTTTAGTTTGCAAAAGAGAAGACTGAGAGGAGACTTAATAGCTGTCTACAAATATCTAAAGGGCTGTCACATTGTAGAAGGATCAACTTTATTCTCATTTGCACAAGGAAAGACTAGAAGCAATGGGATGAAACTGAATGGGAGGAGACACAGATTAGATATTAGAAAAAAACTTTTTGACAGAGTGATCAATGAGTGGAACAAGCTGCCACGAGAAGTGGTGAGTTCTCCTTCAATGGAAGTCTTCAAATAGAGGCTGGACAGACATCTGACTGGGATGATTTAGCGAATCCTGCTTTGAGCAGGGGGTTGGACCAGATGGCCCAGGAGGTCTCTTCCAACTCTACGATTCTATGATTCTATGATAACTTGGTCAATTCATGCAAGTCCATTAACTAATGTCAAGATGGTCTCAAAACTGATGGGTCACTACATATCTACTGTAAATACCTCTCTTGGGCTGAATTCTGAATTCCTGGGTGAATGTGGATACATCTGTCAGTAAAGCCTGTATTTATGAGTAGGTAGGATCCTGCTGTAAAACCACAACATGTTGAAGGGCGGAGTGCTCGGTCAGAGAGCTATGAAACTAACAAAAGACTGACTGGCACATCCAAGCTAGTGTGAATAGGTGCATACTAGGAGTAGCCACCTCTATATAAAATATACAAAAAAAAGTTGCACTCTATCGTGCTAAATCATGTCAATGTGAAATATATGAAATATAAATAGCAATACTGCTTATGAATACTAGGAAAATCTGAGATTCTTAACACATAATTTGGCCAATTCATGCAAGCCCATCAACCAACGTCAAGGTGGTCTCAAAACTGATGGGTCCCTACATATCTACTGTAAATACCTCTCTTGAGCTGAATTCTGAATTCCTGGGTGAATGTGGATACCTGTCAGTAAAGCCTGTATTTATGGGTAGGTAGGATCCTGCTATAATTAAAACCACAGGCCCTTCAACATGTGGTGATCAGTTTTGAGACCACGTAGTCGTTAGTTGATGGGCTTGCATGAATTGGCCAAATAATGTGCTGTCTCATTTTTTTCTAGTATTCAGAAGCAGTATTGCTATTCATATTTCATATATTTCACATTGACAAGATCAGACTCACGCAGACCTGTACTGCATAGAGACTCCTCCTCTGCTGCTTGCAAACCAAGCACTGACACACCCAAACCTCTACTGAAAGTTTAAATGGGTTTTATGGCCATGTTCACTCTCAAAACCCGGAGTGGATGGAGAGATCGTCCCACTACCAAACCTACAGATTTCTCCAAAAATAAAAGCCCATGTCAGGTTTTCTTAAATCTGCTTGGTCAAACAGTTTGACCAAATCCAGTTGCTCTTTCATTTTGCATTGTAACCACAGGGGTTACCACAGGGCTTTTGTATATGATTCCCCTCCCTGTCTCAGAGGAGGAAAAAGCGAAAAAATAGAAAATCTTCGGATACTGAAGGGGTTAAATAAGTGTGACCTACTTATGTGAAACCCCATCATGCAGAAAACAACCCGATAAACCAATAAAAGCAAGTCTAGAAAAATATACTGCTACTTCCTTTGGTAAGTAACTTTGTTACATATGTATTATAATTTCCTAGAGTCATAATTTTTCATTTCTCCAGCAACATAGTCAAATGATGACTTTATTTTTGCTAGTTGAATTCCCAACAAACAGGCATTCCTCACATGTATTCAGGCTGTCCAGCAGCCACAAATCATGCAGCTGTGTCGACAGAAACTAAATCTCCGAGCACGCTAAAATACTCAGAGTACACCCAAGCATGCTCGTGAACACTCTAGCAATGAGTATACTCGCTCATCACTAGTTAGCATCATAAACCAGGGTCTACAGGAGACACCTGTGGTTGTCATTGCCATATATCTATGAGTTGCGACCAGTGACCGGCGCTGTTAGCAGGTGATCATTTTAGCTACACAAAGCAGGGCTGAAGCCCTAAAATGTGTAGCACAAGTGATCATAAAATTGCATCTTGTAGTCTCACATGGAAACTAGTCAATACAAGAGAAGATAGTATTCTGCTACAGATGGATCTGGATAAGTTGGGAACTTGGGCCGAAAGGTGGCAGATGCAGTTTAATAATGATAAATGTAAGGTTATACACATGGGAAGAAGGAATCAATATCACCATTACACACTGAATGGTAAACCACTGGGTAAATCTGACATGGAGAAGGACTTGGGGATCCTAGTTAATGATAAACTTACCTGGAGCAGCCAGTGCCAGGCAGCGGCTGCCAAGGCAAACAGGATCATGGGGTGCATTAAAAGATGTCTGGATACACATGATGAGAGCATTATACTGCCTCTGTACAAATCTCTGGTTAGACCGCACATGGAGTACTGTGTACAGTTTTGGGCACCGGTGCTCAGGAAAGATATAATGGAACTAGAGCGGGTACAAAGGAGGGCAACAAAATTAATAAAGGGGATGGGGGAACTACAATACCCAGAGAGATAAGCAAAATTAGGATTATTTAGTCTAGAGAAAAGACGACTGAGGGGCAATCTAATAACCATGTATAAGTATATAAGGGGACAAGACAAATATCTCTCCGAGGATCTGTTTATTCCAAGGAAGGTGACGGTCACAAGGGGGCATTCTCTGCGTCTGGAGGAGAAAAGGTTTTTCCACCACCATAGAAGAGGATTCTTTACTGTTAGGGCAGTGAGAATCTGGAATTCCCTGCCTGAGGAGGTGGTGATGGCGAACTTAGTCGAAGGGTTCAAGAGAGGCCTGGATGTCTTCCTGGAGCGTAACAATATTGTATCTTACAGTTATTGTTAGGTTCTTTAGAAGGACATAGATCTGGGGATTTATTTTATAGGCTGAACTGGATGGACTAATGTCTTTTTTCGGCCTTAATAACTATGTTACTATGAAGCTAGTAAAAAGCTGATGTGCCAATTCTGGCACTTAGCCTTGCTCTTCCTACTTGCCCTGTAGCGGTGGCAAGTGGGGTGATAGTTGGGGGGGTTGATGTCATCTTTGTATTGTCAGGTGACATCAAGCCCCGAGAGTAGTAATAGAGAGGTGTCAATAAAACATCCCCATTACTAACACCATTGTCACATTGTATGAAAAGACAGACTGCCAGAATAAAGTCCTTTAATTGAAAGAATGACACAGACTCCTTGAATAAATTTTAATTAAACCATACTTGCGACCTCACCCATTCCAATGACGCCCTTGTCATCTGCAAAAAAGTTAAAAATAAAAAACAACATTCCTCACCTTTCCACAGAGATGCTGCTAATCCATTTGTCCCACAATGGGTCTAGCTCTGCTACATCTAGGTGGCAGGCTGCATGGTTGCATGATGCGACCATACAGCCTTTCATCCAGCAGAAACACCAAGCACCATGTGTTCAGTGTCTCCTTGTGAACTCCTATTCCCTGTCTGAGGGCACCGCGAGCATGAGAAAGTATTGCCCTTGGTGCCGTCATACAGGTCATTGCAAGTTAACAGCCAGTGAACTCACTTCTTTCTGATGTCAATGCGAGCGCGTGGGAAATTTTCCTATGGTGCTCCCGCTGACGTCAGATAGGTGAAGTGAGTTCATTGACTGTGAACTCGCAGGACCTGTCTGACGGCACCGCAAGCAGGAGAACTTACCTACCTTTTTACATAAATATTGTGCTAGTCCAATTTGACAACAGTACGTGTCACAACAATACTGTGTGCTATTGCTGCATTTTTCTTTTTGGGTGTCTATCCATCTACCATTTTTACATTGTATTTTGGCTGAGGGATTTTATATTGCTAAAAAATAGAAAAAAAAACACTGAATCTACACGTTTTTCTGCAGAACTGCTTTAGCACACCTGTTAAAGTAGTCAAGGTGAGGTGTGGGACATATGCAAGCCACACAAATGCTTTTGAACGATATGTATATCCCTTGCATCTCTTGTTCATTCCTTTTTGTGAAGAGTTAGGTAAGTTGAACATTTTTGGAAATGTTATACTTGTGTACAAAATGTGTGACAAAATAAAAAATGCCAGGGGACCTGTTGAAGTGCATTGTGCACGAAACGGCTGTCGTCCGTCTTTTTGCATTTCTCCCGTGCCATTGTCTATGCTTTATTAATCTGAAATAACGTGAATCATTTCAAGAGAACGGTGAGTGCCATCCTGCTGTCTTTTTCTACTAAAAAATGCCACTGTCAACAGATATTAAATAACAAAACCCTCATACATGGCAAATTATGTGGGACCCACTAGCAGCAGCACAACCACCATCACTGGTGTCACGACCTATCAGGGGAGTAGTTGTAATAAACAGGTCAAAATTGGTCTTATATGCCACTGGCAGTTATATTGCCTCTGGCTCCTCATATAGAGAGGAGGAGGTGTAGAGCGTAATGGACAATATGCCACATCACTCATCTCAGTCATAGTAGGATCATTTTAATATTTCATTTCACGCGTCTCAGCGATCAGTAGTGAACACTGCACGTGCGTGATCACAGAGCAAAAAGAAATTAATTGGTCATCTGTCATCAAAATACATCTGCCCATCCAAGGAATCTGCCCGGGGGCCGGATAAAAAGTCATCAGGGGCCGTAAACAGTCCACAGGCCTGAGGTTCCCCACCCCTGTATTATATGAACAGTTAGTCTTTGTGCTCAGAAAGCATGGAACAAGAGGAGATGGAGGGCACAAATCAAATGTCTAGCTGTGTTTCTGGCTTTCTCAGTTGTTTTACTAGTGACACTGGCAGTGGTGGTGGCACTTTGAGTTAGAGCAAATCTAGAGGTGGGAATTGGGGAAGGTAAAGGTGTAAAGAACATTGAGACAACTGTAGGCTAAAGGCCCCGTTACACGCTTCAATGTTCCAGCGACCCCACCAATGATCCGACGTGGATGGGATCGCTGGGACATAGTTAGCGAGCACGCTGGTATCCAGGGTAAACAGCAGGGTGCTTAGTTACCCGCTGTCTACCCTGGATACCAGCTCCCAGCGTCTGCTGTATGGCGCTGGGAGCTCGCTGATCGTTGGTCTCTTGCTGTCACACGCAGCGATGTGTGCTGCCCAACGGGAGACCAACAATAGATTTATGGCCCAGACCATTAGGCAACAATTAACGATCAGCTAACTGATCGTTGATCGTTGCTACGTGTCACATGCAATGATGTCGTTTCGACATCGCTGCAACGCCACCAAACTGGTGACGTTGCAACAATATCGTTCACAATATCGTTGCCTGTAACGGGGCCTTAAGTCAGAGATTATGAAGGCGATGATGATTTTGTGGTGGATAAGACTTGGTGATGCACAGCAGAGATTATGTGAATCTTAAATAGCCTTCTTGCAAAATCTGCTTATTCTGCTCGAGAGCAGGTAACCTGTAACCTGTTGGTGAAAGAGGCTCAATAGCATTTGAGAGCTCTGGTTGTGAAGATGAAGAGTTTCTTGGGTGTAGAAGTTCTTTTCCACATTTCCGACAGACAAATCTATGGTTGTCCAGACTTGAATAGACTATGATAAAATGGTAACACACCTGACAACTGTAAGCACAGAAGTTATTATTGTGAGGATGAAGAACACTATTTTTTCTAATCACTTGTATATTCTTTTAATAAAAAAGTGTTCCACAAAGACACCTAAATGGGGGTCACCAATGTTTCTCATGGCCTTGCTCTTGGTTCACCTTGCCTCACTCCAGAGTCAAAGTTTGGGGCAAGAAGACCAGGCTGCCGACTAGGGCCCCGGCTCCTCCAGGGGCCCCCAGCCAGCCACTTTGGCGCCCCTGAGTTAGTGAGGCCCGGCTCCACGCTGCCCCTCCCCCATCGCGCATTCCATTTATCGGCATCATAGATGCCGATACAGTTAAAAGCAGTGATGGAGAAGAGAGAGTCATGTGAGCATCTGACTCAGCAGCATGTGCCAGCAGCGGAGCTGATGAGATGCTCTGCAGAAACCAAAGCAGCGGGGAACGAGGAGGAGAGGTAAGTAGTGTGTGTCTGTGTGTGTGATATAGTGTGTGAGTGTGTATGCATTACAGTGTGGGTATGTGTCTGCTGCACTTTACTGTGTAAGTGGGCGAGCTGCCTTATACTGTGTGTGGGGACTGCACTATACTGTGTGTGGGGGGCTGCATTATACTGTGTGTGGGGCTGCATTATACTCTGAGGGCGCTGCATTATACTCTGAAGGGGCTGCATTATACTGTGTGGGGGGCTGCATTATACTGTGTGTGGTGGGGGCTGCATTATGCTGTGTGTGGGGGGCTGCCCTATACTGTATGTGTTTGTGATTGTTGTGGGCCTCATTATACTGTGTGGGGGCTGCATTATACTGTGTGTGGGGCTGAATTATACCCTGAGGGGTCTGCATTATACTGTGAGGGGGTTGCATTATACTGTGTTTGAGGAGCTGCATTATACTGTGTGTGTGGGGCTGCATTATACTCTGAGGGGTCTGCATTATATGAGGGGGCTGCATTATACTGTGAGGGGGCTGCTTTATACTCTTGGGGGCTGCATTATACTGTGTGGGGGCTGCATTAAACTCTATGAGGGGACTACATTATACACTATGAAGGGGGCTGCAGTATACTCTGAGGGGAGCTACATTACACTCTGAGGGGGCTGCAGTATTCTTTATCAAAGACCATGGGGAGTGCATTTTATTATATGTACTATATGGGACCTGCATTATACTGTATCAAAGACTATCTGTACCAATGATTCCTCCTCAGCCATAGTAAAGGTAGGTGCACATGATCACTAAACGATGCAGCTTGGACGCTGCGTACTTGTGCAGCATCCAGATGTTACAGCATAGTGGATGGGATTTCATGAAATCCCATGCCCACTATGCGTGCACAGATGCCCGCGGGTCACCCATGGAGGCGGACATACAGCGTGTTTTATGAGACTTCAGCATGTCTATTTATCTTGCGGTTAACCTTTTTGAAGCACTTTAAATTTTTGCCCAGGGCCCCACTTTGTCTACAACCGGCCCTGCCTCACCCTGAGAGTCTGTAGAATCCAATCATTATTTTTTCCTATGTAACCTCTACATGTGCTGGGTATCATTACCATTATCCCTTCTTCTACCTTTACTTTATCTCCTCTTTATCCATGGTTCCCAAGTGAAGTTAAAAACTCCATCATTGGTTATATTGCCATTTTCACAAATCAGTATAAGAAGAGGGAGTGACTGCCACCAACTTTGGCCCAGTGCTTGATCTTAAACCTTTACTACCTCTGCCAAAACAGCTTATTCAATTGCCATCTCTTTTTCTGTCAGCTCCAACATGTGAAATTGACGTTGCACTTCTTTTTCTTCTGTCCAACTGATTGCTTTAATTAATGTATTGTTAAAGTTGTTACTTATGACTTGTGTTTTGAAACTGTTAAACTGTAAAGCGCTGCGGAATATGTTGGCGCTAAAAAATAAAGATTATCATTATTGTGGTAGTACTGCTTCTCTTAGCTCATATCTAATGGTTACATATACTGTATAGTTTATCAACATCTTCTCTCCTTCTAAACCACAATCTTATCTCCTTCTAAACCTCTGCTGAACCAGATGTCAGTATCAGATGTAGTATTTATACCTCATCATTTGAAGACAAAATATCACAGATAATTCATTAACTCCAAGGTTTAGAAGGCTTGGAAAGGACAATGAAGAGATCTGGTTTGATTGAGCAGATTTTTATCTTAATGACCAGGCCAAATTTTACAATTCTGACCGGTGTCACTTTATGTGGTAATAACTCTGGAACACTTCAACAGATCCCAGTGATTCTGAGATTGTTTATTCTGACATATAGCACTGCCTGATCATGACTAAATGTGTCCGATATGACTTGCGCTTATTTGTGAAAATATATTTTGCGAAAAATTTTGAAAAAATCTACATTTTCAAACTCCATCCTTAATATCCTTATCCTTAAACCAAATTATTTTGCTGTACAAAATAATTAATAAATAATATTTCCATATGTCTCCTTTATATCTGCATCATTTTTTCAAACATCATTTTATTTTGTTAGGATGTTGGGTTAAAAGTTTAGCAGCAATTTCTCATTTGTCAACAAATTTACAAAACCTGTTTCTTTAGGGTCCTATTCAAGTTTTAATGGGCCTTGAGGGGCCTATATAATGGAATCTCCCCAAAAGTGAAACCATGTAAAAAAAAATGCACCCTTCAAATACTTAAAACCTGTTGTAAGGGAATTTCTGAACTCTTCACGTGCTACACTGTGGTCACATGATTGGGGACCAGAAAAAACCCTGGTTGTGTTCTCCAGGGTATCAGATAGGCAGCTGAAACTTCAGAGATTTTTTAATTTTGGGGGGGTGCTACAGACTAAGGGTACCGTTATACCTAGCGATGCACCAGCGTTCCCGACCAGCGATATGACGCGGTCAGGATCGCTGGTGCATCGCTAGTTGGTCGCTAGTGAGATGCCACACAGGCTGGGGACGGGGATCGCTCCTTACCTGTCAGACAAGGCGATCCTGACGTCCTCCCGCCCGGCTCCACGCGTCGCTCGTCGGCGCCACAGGAAGCGCAGCAGGAAGAGACCGATGAGGAATGGTCCAGGAGCTTCTTGCGCGATCAGCGATAACCAGCGGGGGAGCCGGTCAGAGGTAAGTATCACATGCAGCGATATCGCTAGCAATATCGCTGCTACGTCACAAAATCGGTGACTTTACAGCGATATTGCTAGCGATATCGCGGTGTGTAACGGGGGGCTTTATTCCCGATCTCTGTTTTAAAACTGCGATGAGGGAGTAAGGCCCATTAGCGGCCATCATTTTAATGGGATGTAACAAGTTCCATGTAACAAGTTCACAACATTGTAAACATATGGATTTTTTTTCCATGCATTTTTGTTTATTTTTGATATGGGTTATTTTTTGTGTGTCTTTCTGTTGTCCTTTTGCTGCTCAATGTCTTTGTCTTCAAAACAAAAATTGTAATGAAAATTTGTGGGAGGAACACACTTCTGGTTAAGAAATGTACTGTGTGAATAGGATTTTAGTAAAGTCTTGTACTTTTGATTAACAAGCACAAAATTGGTTAATGTCGTGTTACCATTCAGAGTATAGTATACAACCTATAGATATGAAACACGTCTATGAATAAAATGTAAATATTTATTGATAAGTTTTAAAAAATTAGTTAAGACATGATAACAAAACAAACTCAACAGGAAGACAGAGGACGCAAGAGAGGGGTAACTATTTAGTTAAAATCAATGTGTCCATTAAAGTCAGTAAACTGCCAAATCAGTAAATGGAGAACATTAATTTACTAAGTATACATATTTTATCAAAATTGAAAAACAATGCATAGAATTATATGATAATTAAATAATGATAAGATAATAAATAATAAACACATACTGATGAAAGATTTGTAAGGAGTATCATATAAAATAGGTCATACAGTAGGTGTGATGCATAAATTAAACCTATAAGCAAGTATTAGCAAAAAATCAATCAATAAATAAAGATAGCCTCTGTAGCCTTTACTGTGTTCAAGGGAATTAGTACCTCTTAGATTATAATTAATTTATTCAAATAGTTGAAATAGTCCATAGAGGTAAAAGCTGAACACCAAAGAATGCTTTCCTGCTGTCTAATACAATGTGATCTGTGCTACGAAGTGGCTGATGCTTAAAGAGGTAGAAATGGATGCCTATGTATGCATAAGGTGCTAGTTAGGAAGATGGTATGTACCCGCTCTTATATGATGCCCTTTACAAATCTTTAATCGGTATTTATTTATTTTAGATTTATTATCCTATTATTTAATTGTCATATAATTCTATGCATTGTAAGTATACATTGTATTTGATAAAATATGCATACTTAGCAAAGTAATGTTCTCCATTTACTGATATGGCAGTGTACTGACTTTAATGGACACATTGATTTTAACTAAATAGTTACCCCTCTCTTGCCTCCTCCTTCTTTTGGTTGTTTGTTTTGTTTTGTTATCATGTCTTAACTATTTTTTTTAAATGATCAATATTTACATTTTATTCTTATTATTTATTACTAGCTGAAGAGCCCGGCGCTGCCCGGGCATAGTAACTAACTGTGGCTAGTTATAGCAAATTATAATTATCCTCCATCCCATAGTCCCGTGCCCATATACCCATCATACATATCCACGATCCCATAGGCCCGTGCCCATATACCCATCATACATATCCTCCATCCCATAGTCCAGTGCCCATATACCCATCACACATCCTCCATCCCATAGTCCCATGCCCATATACCCATCATACATATTCTCCATCCCATAGTCCCATGCCCATATACCCATCATACATATTCTCCATCCCATAGTCCCATGCCCATATACCCATCATACATATTCGCCATCCCATAGTCGAGTGCCCATATACCCATCACACATCCTTCATCTCACAGTCCCATGCCCATATACCCATCATACATATCCTCCATCCCATAGTCCCGTGCCCATATACCCATCATACATATCCGCCATCCCATAGTCCCGTGCCCATATACCCATCATACATATCTTCCATCCCATAGTACAGTGCCCATATACCCATCATACATATCCACCATCCCATAGTCCCGTGCCCATATACCCATCATACATATACTCCATCCCATAGTCCCGTGCCCATATACCCATCATACATATCCGCCATCCCATAGTCCCGTGCCCATATACCCGTCATACATATCTTCCATCCCATAGTCCAGTGCCCATATACCCATCACACATCCGCCATCCCATAGTCCCCTGCCCATATACCCATCATACATATCCTCCATCCCATAGTCCAGTGCCCATATACCCATCACACATTCTCCATCCCATAGTCAACCATTATGACATCATAATGAGCGGCGGGGCTTGCAACCTATGATGACATCAACATCGCCATGGCAACCATTATGACATCATAATGAGGGGCGGGGCTTGATACACACACTTTTTCCCCATTATGTAGATAGGGGCAAAATTGTTTGGTGAATTGGAACACGCGGGGTTAAAATTTCGCCTCACAACATAGCCTAGGACACTCTCAGGGTCCAGACGTGTGACTGTGCTATTATTTATTATTCTCATATTTGTGTGAGTGCTACTGAGATAAAGTACTGTAGATCAATTACTCATCATCACATGTCATAGTTTTTACACCTTGGAAAAAAACAACAATTTTCATTTTCTTTCTGGCAGAACTTCCTACTCTGGTTTTGGCTTTGCAGACGCACCCTGACATTATGCCTAACTGGTATCGGATAATCCCTTTCCCTGATCTACCATTTGTGCGTGATTACTCCAATGTACCACTTTATCGTTCCTACCTAGTTTCTTGCATGAAAACTGTCTTGGATGATACACTATTGTACTCCGCTTGCTTCAGGACCCCAAGCCTTTTTATTTTTTTTTTAGTAAATGATTAATTGTTCTCTAGGTGTGTTTTCAAGTTACCCATCTGTGTTTAGAATCACACTTCTCCATTACGCTGTGGGTTTTGCAATATATGTGTCAGCTACTCTACCAAACCGTGTGGTTGTTGTTTGTGGCTTTGCTGAATATGACAAAATTTCAAGACTGACTTTCAAATTAAAAGAAATGTTAAAAACATCTTGCTGACTTGGGTGCTTACTCAAAATTCAGGAATAAGACACCAACTGCAAAGTGAATCATCATTAAGATATTGAACATGCTGCTGTATACCATACTGGTGCTTCTTTTTCATATTGGTAGGTACAGATCACGCAATAATTAAATCATTTGTAAAATCATTTGGAGTAGGAGAGCAATAATATTGAATGCTAATCTCTTATTGTAATTTATTTGTGTAGTTTCCTGCCAGGAATTAAAGTCTCTTATACGACCAACAGGAAGAACAGCTAAATTCACTTGTGGGGTTGATGGCATTTCAGTCCTACAGCAAGGTCTTCATTGGTATCATCAAGATAACAGCAAGGTTATTAAATGGCTTCTATTCTACAAACCCGGGAAGCCGGATGAAGCTGTACAAGAATATAAAACTAGGACATCCCTGGAAATTGTTACAGAAAGTTCTTGCACTTTGAGCATTACAAATATAAAGCCCATGGATGATGGCACATACTTCTGTGCAGCCTGGCAGAATACCACTGTGTAGTAACTACGTTAGGAAATAATGCAATTTCCTTCTAATGGACACAAACTGCATTATTACTTCATAGATCTCTGCTATACGGTCCTAATTTGAAAAATGTTTTACCTAACATTAAAAAAAGTATTTTAGAACTGTCACAGTATTAATCAGAAGCCGCCTGCGATATAAATAAATAAAAAAAAGTGTGGGTTCCCCTGTATTTTTGATAACCAAAGCGCTGCGGAATATGTTGGCGCTATATAAATAAAGATTATTATTATAACCAGCCAGATAAAGCTGACAGCTGGGGGCTGAAATTCTCAAGCTGTAAGAGGCCTTGGATATTGTCCCCCCAGCCTAAGAATAGCAGCAAGCAGCTTCCCAGAAATGCTGCATCTATTATTTATGCACCAAATTCTTAATGAGTGCACTTATCCTAACAGGTACAGTACTAGCAAATGTTTTATAAGGGCTAAGCCTCCTACAACACTGTAAGGACTATTTAAAATGCAGAAAAAAATCTGTTAGGGTCACACAGTTTTTGCCATGAGTTGACTTGTTTTTATGGGTATCTCCTTTTGAGTACAACAAATTGGGTCTAGATTTATACACAGCCTGACAGTTAAATACTATGTTCTGTCCCTACCAGCTAGATATTCCATTGTTCAACAAGTTTGGAGCTAGCTCACTCCTTTATTCATCTAATGTGCGCCTGGATATCGTCTTACTTACCTGCTAATTTGAAGTGGTTTCCATACCAGATGGCTTGGAATAGTTGTCCTGGTTCTACACCTTTTGTGTCTTGCTATTCAGTGGCGAGTCTGCACCTCTATGAGTCTGAACTGTCTATATATTGCAGTAAAGTGTTTTTTCTCTATTTGCAACTTCTGATCTTTGGGACTAGAAGACTGATCCCTTTACTGCAGCAGCTCCTGTGAATTGATGCAATAACACATTGTTTTTTTTGTAATTCTGTAAAGCACTTGTGAGTTAAAAATAGTGTTACGTGTGGTAATCTCCTGATTTTTTGGCAAATCAGACTCTTTGCAAATGATTTATGGCATATACAATCTATTCCAGCCACATTTAATAAAATCAAATAGCCCTGCCATTTGCCCCAAAATTAGTTTTTGACCAAATTTAGGTATGGGCGCATTAGGAAAAAAATGCACAATGAATTGTGGGTTCCATTTTCTCCTATTACTCCTTGTGATGACAAATAAGATATTTGGGACAAATGCAACATTTATTTTTAATCAAGTACTTTTTATTAAGGCATATATCAAAAATGTAATACAGTCTGACCCAAACTTCAGACAGATACCCAAATTGCAAAGCAGATTGAAACATTTTATTTTAACATGAACTAGCCCCTATACCCAGTACCCCCCCAAACCCCATCCCAATATCCTTTATTATCAAATTTGTACATCTCCTCTTGATAAATTTACACCACAATTCACAAAAGCTCAGCCGCACAAGTACAACTACTGCAGAGGTAATTAACCGACACCCAACCTAATCTGCAACAGCTCAACAGACGCCACACCCGAACAATCCATCCATCCGCCCCACACATTTTCAAATTTTGTACGTTGACCTCTCTTAATGGAAATATTCCTCTTCATGAGGGCAATAAAGTTTATTTTATTCACAAATTATTTTTTGACTGGTGGTTTTTCATCTAACCAATGCATTGCAATAAGCTTCCTAGCAGCATATAGCAATCTTGCAATAGCCAGTTTACCACATTCATCCGTAGCAATATCATCCATATATCCCAGGAGGCAAGTCAGCAGGTTACGCACAATATTTACCCCCATCACTTCTTGAATCAGATTGAGCACTTTCACCCAAAAAGGCTGAAGGCGGAGACATGACCACATCATGTGTAGAAGGCCGGCTCCTTCCTCAGAACAACTTGGACATTTTGATTCTCTTCTCAGACCTGCCTTCAACATCCATAATAGGGTCCTGTAAACTCTATAGACTAAATATAGCTGTGGCACCCTTTTAGCCTCACTCAAAGAAACCTTGGGAATATATTGCAATATGGACTCCCACTGGGACTCCAATATAGGACCCATCCATTTTCCCTCAACATTAACGGATGTCTCAGTAAAAACGTGTCTAGCAGGCCCCTGTACATCAAAGTGATGAACCCCCTCAAATTCCTCCAAGGTCCTATGAGGTTCAACAAACTATCTGACTGCAGAACCACACGTGACACTTCGTTTTGTTTATTTAGGGCATGTCTCAGCTGCAGATACTGGAAAAACATCTTCTGGCTCAGAGGAATCTCATTCCTTAGTATTTCAAATGTCTTAATAACACCTCCATCGAACAACTGAGACACGAATGCCAATACGCCTCCACTGACCAAACCCCAGCAATCTCATGAGCTCCGTCATTCTAGGGTCAAACCAAATCGATGCATATCGCGTAAATTCTGTCACCCCCCCCTCCACTGTTTAATTTTCTGCCAAACTTTCCCCATCATAACTATGGTTGGGAATTTTTCTTGGTTCAATCTAAATCTACCCGCTTCCAAACTAGCTAACAATGGACCCCTCCCCACTATAAATTCAGTGATTATCCCAGCTGATGTATTTTGGCTAGATGCTCCCCAGCCCACCATATGCTGACATTGGGACGCTATATAATATATCCAGGGGTTAGGGACCACCAAACCACCCTCGTCCTTTGATCTCTGCAGATACTCTAATTTGATGCGTGCCCATCCACCCTTCCAAATCAGATCCCTAAATAGAGTATTAATTCTATAAAATTTGCTCTGCGCCAACCACACTGGAGCATTATGCAGTATATACACTGTGTTCCAAATTATTATGCAAAAAATATTTCCTCATATTTTCTCTAAATTACCTATATGAATTGCAGTCATTGTTATTTTCCAGTCATCTAATATTCTAGTATAATTGCAATGTTTTTGAACAAACTGCCTATGAAAACAGTATAGTTTTAAAAATATGAAACACTCAAAATGCATGTTCCAAATTATTATGCACAGCAGAGTTTAACCTTTTTATTTTTATTTTGAACAAAAAATGGTCAATTGTGAAATTATAAGCATTATCAGCTTATTACAAAATGAAATCAAACAGTTTTCAAGTCAAAACTTTATTCTAGGTGATGTTACATTTGCACATAGGACCCCTTGTTCGAAAGAAGCTTCTGAACTCTCTCGTCCATTAAATTTGTCAGTTTTTGGACGGTTTGTGCTTCAATTGTTTTGCATGTGGACAGAATACCCTCCCAGAGCTGTTGCTTAGATGTGAACTGCCTCCCGCCATCATAGACACTCCTTTTGATGATGCTCCAGAGGTTCTCAATGGGGTTGAGGTCAGGGGAAGATGGTGGCCACACCATAAGTTTGTCCTCTTTTATGCCCATAGCAGCCAGAGATGCAGATGTGTTATTTGCAGCATGAGACGATGCATTATCATGCATGAAAATGATCTTGCTGCGGAAAGCACGGTTCTTCCTCTTGAACCATGGCAGGAAGTGCTGTTTTAGAAACTCCACATAGATTATGGAGTTCATCTTTACCCCTTCAGGGATCCTAAAGGGGCCGACAATCTCTCTCCCCATGATTCCAGGCCCAAAAATTACTCCTTGTTGGCGCCTTAGCCGTGTTTTCATGGGGTGTCCATCAACCAGCCATCCTCCACTCCATCCATCTGGACCATCGAGCGTTGCACAGCACTCATCGGTGAACAAAACAGTTTGGAAGTCAGTCTTCATGTATCGTTTGGCCCACTGGAGCCGTTTCTGCTTGTGTGCAGTGGATAGAGGTGGTCGACAGGATGGCTTACGCACAGCTGCAAACCTCTGAAGGACCCTGCATCTTGTTGTTTGGGGGACGTTGGAGGCACCAGCAGCTTCAAAAACTTGTCTGCTGCTATGACAAGGCATTTTTGCAGCTGCTCTTTTAACCTGACGCAATTGCCTGTTGGAAAGAGTCCTCAATTTTTCCTTATCAGCATGCACAGGTGTGTGCTGGGAATCAGCTACATACTTCTTGATTGTGCGATGATCACGATGAAGTGTCTTGGCAATGTTGATTGTAGTCATGCCTTGACCTAAATACTCCACAATTTGTTGTTTCTCAGCAGCCAACACATCCTTTTTCTTTCCCATTTTGGCAAAAAATGTAGGCTGCTTAATAATGTGGAACAGCCTTCTTAAGTAGTCTTGCCTTTATTTGGACACACCTGCCAAACTAATTTGCACAGGTATCTGCAATTGATTTCAGTGATATAAAGAGCCCTGACACACATCACCATCAATGAGTTTAAATGACAAACAAAAAAATTCTAACCTTATCACTCCTAAACTCTTTTTGCATAATAATTTTGAACACAGTTTAGAGGAGCTGAGGCATAAGTATCATTTTGATCAGATTGACTCTACCTGCCACAGACAGAAATAGTTTCTTCCAGGCCCCAATCTTCTGCTGAAATTTCCCAAGCAAAGGAGTCAGGTTGAGCCGTACATAGTCCTCTATTTTGCCCGAAACCACGATACCCAAAAATTTAAACTCATGTACCACCCTTACGGAAATCCCAGGGTCAAGTGTCAGAGGAGCCGCCATGTCCAAGGGCAACAACACAGACTTGTCCCAGTTAATAGATAGTCCAGAAAGAGCCCCAAATTTAGTAACACTATCCATAGCCACTCTCAAAGACTCCAGTGCATCTTCCAGAAATAATAATACATCGTCCACATACAGGGCTATCTTCTCTTCATGACTTCCATATCTATAACCCTTTATATCTCTATCCCTACGCATCGCCACCGCCAAAGGCTCTTTAGCAATCGCAAACAGCAGAGGAGACAAAGGGCACCCCTGCCATATTCCCAATACAAAGGAAAATCCTCAGACAGAAGACTATAGCAGCTGCACCCAACTTATGAATTTCTTGCCAAAACCCATAGCCCTCCGGACTGCCCATAAAAACCGCCACTCCACATTGTCAAACGCCTTAGCAGCGTCCAAAGACACCACAACCCTCCGACCCCTATTATCCACCTTTGCCTGCAAATTATGAAATAATCGCCTGAGGTTACGTGCTGTAGAACTATTGGGCATAAACCCTGATTGATCCCTATGTATTATTGTTGTTATTACTTTATTTAGGCGGTTAGCCAACATCTTAGCCAAGATTTTAACATCTGTCGTTAACAGCGAGATTGGATGATAAGAGGCTGGATCTATCGGATCCTTACCCTGCTTCGGCAGTACAACAATTATTGCCTCCCGCATGGACCGTGGCAGCTCCCCCTCCACCAAACTGACACCGTACATCTCCAGCAAAGCAGGAAGAAGTGTCTCTCTATATTTTTTATACACCTTCCCCCGGAACCCATCCACCCCTGGGGCTTTATCATTAGGCATAGAAGCCAGTGCAGCATCAAGTGCCTCCAAATTAAATGGCTCCTCAAGAAGTCCCTGGTCATCCGCCGAGAGTCTGGGGAGCTGTATCTCCACCAAATAACCATCCATCTCCTCCTCCGTTGGCCACACCTGTCATTTGTAAAGATCCAAATAATAACCTGTCATCACCTCCAAAACTGCTCTGCTACCAGTATGTTCACGCCCATCCCTTCCCCTCAGAGCAGCTATATCTGTGGAATCCCTCTGTGCTGCCACTATCCTAGTAAGGAGAAGCCCCGCCATGTCCTCCTCCTCACAATATTTAATGTTCTGAAACATTTGCGTTCTGCCACTTTCATTGGCATCTGACACACTCTTGTCTGCACTTCTTTCACCCTTCTATGTGCCTCTGGGAACTGATCATTGATCAGTGCCTCCTCTGCTTCCTCCAATTCTCTAATTAACATCTGATCCTTCCTGTCAGTTTCTGCTTTTACCCGGGATATCTCTTTCATGCAAAGCCCTCTAAAATAAGCCTTCATATCTTCCCAAACCATCAAAACCGACGCTGTCCCAGCATTAATTCTAAAGTATTCTCTAATATCGCCTCCTATATGCCCGTACAGGTCAATAAGTTGTAACCAGAATAGGTTCAGCCTCCACATGCACCCTCTAGCAGGTACAGATCCCATTCCCTCAAGTGTCACACTCATGGGGGAATGATCCGATATTGTTCTAGCCATGTATGTTACTTCCCCAACAAGGCCCAGCATCTGAGTATTGCCCAATGCCAGGTCAATCCTCGACAAGGATGCAAAGGAGAACGAGAAATAGGAATACACAACAGGATGTGAAATTCTCAATAAATCATGCAGAGCAGTTTCCTTCAGGACCGCTCCAAATGGTGTACAATTACCTCCCGGTCTTAATGGCTCCCGTCTGCCCCTGTCCCAATGTGTGTCTGGAATGTTGTTAAAATCACCCATAATCAGAAATGGTACCCCCGGGGTTTCATCCATTATCTATAGAAATCTGTAGAACAGTCTCCCACAATATTGTGGTGGAATATATATTGAGACCAGCCACATCAAGGATCCATACAATTTGCAAAGTAGGCAAACAAATCTACCCGTCTGGTCAATAATCACTTTGTGATACAAGGTACCCCAGCACAAATGAGAATACTGACTCCCCCAGAATATGTTGAACGTGTGGCATTACACTCACTGGCCACTTTATTAGGTACACCTGTCCAACTGTGTGTTAAGACTTAATTTCTAATCAGCCAATCACATGGCGGCAACTCAGTGCATTTAGGCATGTAGACATGGTCAAGACAATCTCCTGCAGTTCAAACCGAGCATCAGTATGGGGAAGAAAGGTGATTTGAGTGCCTTTGAACGTGGCAAGATTGTTGGTGCCAGAAGGGCTGGTCTGAGAATTTCAGAAACTGCTGATCTACTGGGATTTTCACGCACAACCATCTCTAGGGTTTACAGAGAATGGTCCGAAAAAGAAAAAAAATCCAGTGAGCGGCAGTTCTGTGGCCGGAAATGCCTTGTTGATGCCAGAGGTCAGAGGAGAATGGGCATACTGGTTCGAGCTGATAGAAAGGCAACAGTGACTCAAATTGCCACCCGTTACAACCAAGGTAGGCAGAAGAGCATCTCTGAACGCACAGTGCGTCGAACTTTGAGGCAGATGGGCTACAGCAGCAGAAGACCACACTGGGTACCACTCCTCTCAGCTAAGAACAGGCATCTGATGGCTACTTTCAGCAGGATAATGCGCCATGTCATAAAGCTCGATTCATCTCAGATTGGTTTCTTGAACATGACAATGAGTTCACTGTACTCAAATGGCCTCCTCAGTCACCAGATCTCAATCCAATAGAGCATCTTTGGGATGTGGTGGAACGGGAGATTCGCATCAGGGATGTGCAGCCGACAAATCTGCGCCAACTGTGTGATGCCATCATGTCAATATGGTCCAAAATCTCTGAGGAATGCTTCCAGCACCTTGTTGAATCTCTGCCACGAAGAATTGAGGCAGTTCTGAAGGCAAAAGGGGGTCCAACCCGTTACTAGCATGGTGTACCTAATAAAGTGGCCAGTGAGTGTATATCCCGCCTGTATCCATCTCTTAGCAAGAAAATAGGTTCTCTCTTTAACATATGCGTTTCCTGCAAGCAAATCACTGACGGCTTGGCATCACACAAAAACTTAAACACAGCTTGTCGTTTCACACCAGATGACAAACCCCTGACATTCTAACTCAGCACTCATTTTTCCCGACATTTTCCCTCCTCAGTACATATTGCCCCGCATTCTTTCATCCAAGTACAGCTGAAGCCATAACAACAGTGATCATAGTGACGTACATTATCTAAATGTTTACTCCCCTCCCACCTCACTCCCCTCCCCCCAAGCAACAAAAAACTTCCCCCAACAAATCCCAATCCCATCTTTCCATCTCCTCCTAACATGGAGAGAGCGCACTTTATCCAAAACAGTCTGCTAACCCCGTCCAACAGTCCCACCACTTATCCCAATCTATTGGGACTTCCACATGACTTGTAGATTGCAGCCAAGTAAGTCGCCAGAGTTTCCAATTCTTCCAAAAAGGACTCACGACCAACAGAGATCCATAAACGCGATCCCAAGAAACCTGAAAATAAAAGTATCAATACCAAGGAGGAAAAAAAAGAGCCCTCGGATCACTCCGAAAAATACAGCAGTAGGAAAGGAGAGCGTCCCCGTCAACCCGCTGAGTCCTTTGATTTTGCCTGGCGCAGGTGAGGCTCATTGCTGTCCAGCCATCTGAGCGCCTCCTTATCCTCCTTAAAAAATTGTACTGCCCCCTCTGCGACCACTCTCAATTTGGCTGGGTACAACATCGAATAGGTGACACCCAGCTCCCTCAGCCTCCTCTTGATATTCACAAATTTGACCCTTTGTTTCTGTACTTCTATGGAAAAGTCTGGAAATATAGAGATCCTGGAGCCATTTATCTTGAGATCTGGATGCTTTCTGGCATGTCTAAGAATTGCATCTCTGTCACGGTAGTGCAGCATCCTAACCAGCAATTGTCTGGGAGGGCGTCCAGACAGGAAGGGATGTGTAGAAACATGATGGGCCCTTTCAATTGCATACATGTGGGACAACTTGTCAGAGCATATGATGTTTAGTAGCCATTTTTCAAAAAAACTCTGTCAGCGCCGCTCCTTCCATCTTTTCTGGCACTCCAATCAGCCACACATTGTTGCTCCTAGACCTGTTCTCAAGGTCGTCTGTTTTCGCTTGTATGGCAGAAATCGTGGCACTCATGCGTTTAGTGGCCTTATTAGATTTTGCTATATAGTCCACAGCATTGCTAATGCGCTTTTCAGCCTCTCCCATTCTTTCCTTAGTCACATGCATTGAATGATGCAGTTTAGACCTGTCCGCCTGCAGGAACCCTAGTTCTGCAGCCACATTCGTGATAGTAGTATGACTGTGAAGGACCACCTTAAATACATCTTTCAGAGTGGGCTCCTCAGGGATCTGAAGCCCACCTATGCATGTTATAGTGTCTCTCTCAGTCTCTCCACTGTCCCCTTCATCTCCCTCCTGCGTGTCAGCACAGCTCTCACCATCACTTTCTCCTCCCTCCTCCTCCTCCTGCTCCACATACCATTCAGGCTTGTTTTGTGTCTCATTAATCACCGCCAGGCTCCGGGTCACATCCACCTGTCATGCAAATCTTCGGAGCTTAGCCACGGCATCAGCGCCATTGAAGTTCTCCCCTGCCTCCTACAGCTCCATTGGCAGTGTTTCTTCACGGCCGGCGCCATCTTGGATCCTTCTCTCCTGCTCCTCCACAGCCCTTCTGGAGCTCTTTCTGCCTGTCATTGCTCTGCAGGTATGGGCCTTTGCATGCACCGCACTAGCCGCGGTTTCTCCTGATAAATGTGAGAATTTGACCCAGCGTTTAACCCCTTCCCAACCTTTGACACCAAGTAGGCGTCATGAAAGTCGGTGCCAATCCGACCCATGACGCCTATGTGGCGTCATTAATTGATAGCCCTCCTGCGGGTCGGGTGACCGGAGTCACTGAAAGGTCAACTGACCTGTGCACACACAGGACCCTTTGTACTCCACCCCGGGGGGGTGGCTTAGCCCTCCCGTGGCTACGATCGCTCTGATTGGCTGTTAAAAGTGAAACAGCCAATCAGAGTGATAGTAATATTTCACCAATGAAATTTGGTGAAATATTACAATCCAGCCATGGCCGATGCTGCAATAGCATCGGGCATGGCTGGAGACACCAATCCGACCCCCCCGCCACCGACTGACGGTGCCGATTGGCCGCCACAGTCATCATCTGCTCCCCCTCCCCTTCCCTCCATTCCCCCCCACCTTCTGATCCCCACTCTACCCGGTACCTCCTATGTCCCTCTGGCCGTCCTGATGTCCCGCCGTCCCGGATCATGGGTGCCACCATCTTGGAAAATGGCGGGAGTATGTGCAGTGCGCCAGCCGGAATCTGCCGGCCGCAGATTTATTCATTCATTTTGATCACTGTGATAAACTCTCACAGTGATCAAAATAAAAAAGTAAATAAACCCCCCTTTATCACCCCCATAGGTAGGCACAAATAATAAAATAAAGAAAATATTTTTATTTTCCCACTAGACTATTTTGGTATCCCAATAATCATGCTGACCTGAATAATCATTTTGCCAGGTCATTTTTACCTCAAAGTGAAAGCTGTAAAAATCAAACAAACAAAAAACTTTTGAATTGCATTTTTATATGCAATTTCACCGCACTTAGATTTTTTTCCCCTAGTTTACAGAACATTGTACTATAAAATGAATGGTGTTACTCAAAACCAATGCTTGTCTGGCAAAAAACAAGTTGCATTACGGCTATGTCGATGGAACAATAAAAATGTTATGGCTATTGGGACAACGGGAGGAAAAAATGAAAGAATACTAAAACGGGAAATCACCATGTCGGGAAGGGATTGAAAGCTTAATTGGTAGGTTCTCTGCTCACCATAGTGTATACAGCCACATGTAAACACTTCACCTACCCTCCCTAGGTCCAGTGCTGTGCCTCCACTGTTGCCTTGGTTTCCATTGTTTGGAGGCAGCGATATTGTTACATTGACCTGACTGTAGCCAATCACGGACTTCAGCGGCTCTTGTCTCCTTCTTCAGCAAATCTACTGAGCTTAGTGACTGGTTGCAGTGATATCTATGTGCCATCACCACTACAATGGAGACCAAGTCAGTAGCAGAGACATAGCACTGTAGCTGGGGAGGGTAGGTAAAGAACAATTTGCTTTTTAATAATGATTTATACATGTAAGGAGGACATCTTTAAATAGGTCATATGTTTATTTTGGATCAATCTGGCAATTTTTTTTGCTGTATAGGGTCTTCCAACTCTCCCCTACCGGATGATGTTGGAGAAAAGAAGGATTTGGTATACTAATTCTCAAGTTAAATGTTAACGATATAGTGGCACTAGTATATATATATATATATATATATACACTGTATATATGCTGAATCAGCTGCAAATACAAAAAGTCCCCACCACAAGGAGGAAAAAAGGTAACTGCAAAAAGCGTATTAAAGGAGTACTTGCGCTATGATTCAAGCATCTAAACACAAAAACTGATTAAGAAATATATTAAATAACTGTAATGGTGCAGTAAATATTCACATTTAAAGTGCCAGTTGATGGATCAGACGTAGGATCAATATGGCGAACTGTGATAGTGCAGTAGATATTCACATGTAAAGTGCCAGTTGATGGATCAGACGTAGGATCAACATGGCGAACTGTAATGGTGCAGTAAATATTCACATGTAAAGTGCCAGTTGATGGATCAGACGTAGGATCAACATGGCGAACTGTGATAGTGCAGTAGATGTTCACATATAAAGTGCCAGTTGATGGGTCAAATGTAAAAGCAATATGGCGAACTATATTGGGGAAATAAGAGAAACTAGTAAAAAAGCACTTACAAACCTCCCATGGTAGAGGATGTATAATATAAAACAACAGATAAATATAACAAAATATACGCCTAGGTGAAGACCACTGACCGCGTAATTCGGCAGCTTGTGCAAATAAGCAGATGGTACCTTAAAGTGCAGGATGTGCTAGATACTGTATATTTTAAATACTAAATAGTTCAGAAACAGCGCTAAGGTGCTAAGATTGCAATTATGCGCTGCAAAGTATAAAATTGTGCAAACAAGCATAAGAGAATAAATCAAGGTGCTAATGGCAGTGTAACTAAGGTGTTAGGCTGGTTTCACATTTGCGTTTTTTAGCGCTGGAAAAAAACGCATACCTGCGCATGCGTTTTTTCCCCTATATTTAACATGGGTGCGCATACCTGCGCATTGGCATGCGCATGTATGCGATTTTCATGCGCTGCGTTTTTTTGGGGTGTGCGTTGGTATTTTCCAGACGCAGCATGTTGCATTTTTTGGCCCTGCAAAAAAGCGCATGCCCACATATGCGCACGTTTTGCGCTAAAAAAGGCCATTATAGCCTATGGGTGCGCATATGTGCTCATTGGCATGCTTATGTATGCGTTTTTTTGCACAAGCGTTTTTTTTTTTAACCATGGAATATAGGGGTTTGGGTTAGAGTTAGGGTTAGTTAAAGAGGTTTAGGATTAGGGTTAGGGTCAGGGTCAGGGTTGGGGTTAGTTAGGGTTAGGGTTAGTTAGGGTTTAGGGTTTGGGTTAGGGTTAAGTATGGTTTGGTTAAGGGTTAGGGTCAGGGTTAGGGTTAGGGTTAGGGTTAGTTAGGGTTAGGGTTAGGGTTAGTTAGGGTTAGGGTTAGGGTCAGGGTTAGGGTTAGGGTTAGGGTTAGTAAAGTCATGGTTTGGGTTAGTGTGAGGGGCCACCTAATGTTGGAAAAAAACGCAAACGCGGTAAAAACGCACTAAAAACGCATACAAACGCATAAAAACGCTGCGTTTTTTTCATGCATGCTCATAAAAATGCTTGAAAAAAACGCAGCAGTTGTATGCTTTTGTATGCGTTTTTTTAATGCGTTTTTTTGCGGGAAAAACGCGCTGCAAAAAAAAGCAAGTGTGAAACTAGCCTTAGTAGTGTTGGTAGGCCCAGAGGAATAAATGAGCGTTAGTAGCAGCAAAGACTTAGTCAAGTCCAATACCTTCAGCTGATATAATATAGAGTATGTGATGGTAGGATATTTAGTACTTATCTTTCAAACCTTTAAGTTAATCCAAGGATGAGAGGAGAATAGTCCTAGAGGGCCGCCCCGGCCGGTGGTGGGCGCTCACTAAGTATTGGCGGTGGACGCTGGCAGGACCTGCGTGACATATTCGGTCACGTGACTTGCGCGGTCACGTGGTGCCCAGATCAGCTACGATGTGCAAAAGGAGACAAAAATCCAACGCATTTCGGAATTGCTACGGATTCCTTCATCAGGGAGCCATGCATGTATGTGTATGGGGAGTTAGAGAAATACCTGCAGGCTGCCAAGTATTTAATGTGTGTAGCTAGTTTTAGAGCCACCTGTTTTAATACTTATTGGGTCTGAATGTCCAAAACATAAGGTTCAGCGTAATATTGATTTTGCCATATAATATGCTTTTAAAATGAGAAATAAATACACTAGTGAGTTCAATGCTAGCAAGAAATATTAATACGAAAACGCTTGAATATATATATATATATATATATATATATATATATATATATATATATACTGTGTATACAGTATATGATTATTAGAAATGTCCTCCTTCTAAAGGAAGTCATATTGTCTCCCTTTCTGTATACATCTATCAGCACCAGCCAGTGCAGCTATTTAAGAACTTCCTTACACCTTCCTTCCCCTCTCCAGTTTGCTTGAAAATTAAATCCCCCTCCTACATCAAAGTCCATGACTTCACACAATTCTTACATAAAGAATATTTTCTTCCTGCTTTGTGTTCTCATGATGTTGGTGCACTCGGATATCTGCAAAATAGCCGATTAAAGGGGGTTATCCCATAAATCATTTTCATACCAAAACTCCTGGGTGGCTGTTTATAGCTGTGCTAAAAAGTCTGTAGATATTTTTGTATAAAAAGTATCTTTTAACCCCTTACCTACAATTGACGTAATATTCCGTCCATGTGTCCATGGACCTAATTACCATGGACGGAATATTACGTCATCGCGATCAGCGGCGCCCACGTGGTGAGCGCCGCTGATCGCGGCCGAGTGTCAGCTAATTATCATAGCTGACACCCGGCACAATGTGTCAGGGGCGGTCACGGACCGCCACCGACACGTTAACCCCTTGCACACCGCGATCAAACGCGATCGCGGTGTACCGGGGGTTAAAGGGAAGCATCGGCAGGGAGGGGGCTCCCTCCGTGCTTCCCTGAGCCCCCCACGGCAGCGCAATGTGCAGCGCTGCTGCGGGGGGCTCTTTCCCTACAGGCCCCCGGATCCAAGATGGCGACGGGGGCCTGCAGGGAGCTGACTTCCTCACTGCCTGCAAAGCGCAGGCATGAGGAAGTCTGCAGCAGTGCCTGTGACAGATCGCTGATCTGTCACAGTGATCTGTGATGTGACAGATCAGCGATCTGTCACAGGACAGTGATGTCCCACCTGGGACAAGGTAATAAAGTAAAAAAAAAAAAAAAAAAAAGTGTTAAAAATAATTAAAAAAAAATCGCTAAATAAATCAGTAAAAAAAAAAAATATTCCCCAATAAATCCATTTTTTCAAAATAAAAAAAACAAAAACAATAAAAGTACACATATTTGGTATCGCCGCGTCCGTAATGACCTGCCCTATAAAACTGTCCCATTAGTTAACCCCTTTAGCGAACCCCTTAAAAAATAAAAATAAAAAACGAAGCAAAAAATAATGATTTATTATCATACCACCGAACAAAAAGTGCAATAACGCGCGATCAAAAAGACGCATATAAATATGCATGGTACCGCTGAAAACGACATCTTGTCCCGCAAAAAACGATCCACCATACAGCATCATCCGCAAAAAAATAAAAAAGTTATAGCTTGCAGAATAAAGCGATACAAAAATAATTATTTTTTATATAAAATAGTTTTCATTGCAAAAAACCGACAAAACATAAAAAAACGACCTAAATGAGGTATCGCTGTAACCGTACTGACCCGAAGAATAAAACCGCTTTATCAATTTTACCGCACGCGGAACGGTGTAAACGCACCCCCCCAAAAGAAATTCATGAAACGCTGGTTTTTGTTCATTCTGCGTCCCAAAAATCGGAATAAAAAGCGATCAAAAAATGTCACGTGCCCGAAAATGGTACCAATAAAAACGTCAACTCGTCCCGCAAAAAATAAGACCTCACATGACTCGGTGGGTCAAAATACGGAAAAATTATAGCTCACAATATGTGGTGATGCAAAAACTATTTTACAATAAAAAGCGTCTTTTAGCGTGCGACAGCCGCCAAACATAAAAACCGCCATAAATCGTAAATCAAACCCCCCGTTATCACCCCCTTAGTTAGGGAAAAATAATAAAACTAAAAGAAAATGTATTTATTTCCATTTTCCCGCTAGGGTTAGGGTTAGGGTAGGGTTAGGGCTAGGGTTAGGGTTAGGGCTAGGGTTAGGGCTAGGGTTAGGGTTAGGGTTAGGGCTAGGGTTAGGGCTAGGGTTAGGGCTAGGGCTCAGATTAGGGTTAGGGGTGTGTTGAGGTTCGGGTTGGAGTTATAATTGGGGGTTTCCACTGTTTGGGCACATCAGGTGCTCTCCAAAGGCAACATGGCGTCTGATCTCAATTCCAGCCAATTCTGCGTTGAAAAAGTCAAATGGTGCTCCTTCCCTTCCAAGCTCTGCCATGTGCCCAAACAGTGTTTTACCCCCACATGTAGGGTATCAGCCTACTCAGGACAAATTACAAAACAACTTTTGGGGTCCAATTTCTCCTGTTACCCTTAGGAAAATAAAAAATTGGGGGCAAAAATATAATTTTGCGGAAAAAAATGTTTTTTTTATTTTCACGCCCAGGCGTTATAAACTTCTGTGAAGCACTTGGGGGTTCAAAGTGCTCTCCACACATCTAGATAAGCTCGGTGGGGGGTCTAGTTTCCAAAATGGGGTCACTTGTGGGGAGTTTCAATAGTTTAGGTACATTAGGGGCTCTCCAAACGCATATGACACCCGCATACCAATCCATCAAAGTCTGCATTCCAAAACGTCACTACTTCCCTTCCGAGCCCCGACGTGTGCCCATACAGTAGTTTTCTCCCACATATGAGGTATCAGCGTACTCAGGACAAATTGGACAACAACTTTTGGGGTCCAATTTCTCCTGTTACCCTTGGGAAAATAAAAAAAATGGGGACTAAAAGATGATGTTTGTTGAAAAAATACGATATTTTTATTTTCACGCCCGGTCGTTATAAACTTCTGTGAAGCACTGGGGGGTTCAAAGTGCTCACCACACATCTAGATAAGTTAATTAGGGGGTCTAGTTTCCAAAATGGGGTCACTTGTGGGGGATTTCCACTGTTTAGGTACATCAGGGGCTCTCCAAACGCAACATGACACCCGCAGACCATTCCATCAAAGTCTGCATTCCAAAACGTCACTACTTCCCTTCCGAGCCCCGACGTGTGCCCATACAGTAGTTTTCTCCCACATATGAGGTATCAGCGTACTCAGGACAAATTGGACAACAACTTTTGAGGTCCAATTTCTCCTGTTACCCTTGGGAAAATAAAAAAATGGGGACTAAAAGATCATGTTTGTGGAAAAAATACGATTTTTTTATTTTCACGCCCGGACGTTATAAACTTCAGTGAAGCACTGGGGGGTTCAAAGTGCTCACCACACATCTAGATAAGTTCCTTGGGGGGTCTAGTTTCCAAAATGGTGTCATTTGTGGGGGGTTTCTACTGTTTTGGTACATCAGGGGCTTTCCTAACGCGACATGGTGTCCGATCTCAATTCCAGCCAAAAACGTCAAATGGCGCTGCTTCCCTTCCGAGCTCTGCCATACGCCCAAATAGTGGTTTACCCCCACATGTGGGGTATCAGCGTACTCAGGATAAATTGCACAATATCTTTTAGGGTCCTGTTACTTTTGGAAAAATAAGAATTGAGGGTGAAAAGATCATTTTTGTGGAAAAAATATGATTTTTTAATTGTACTGCTGTACGTTATAAACTTCTGTGAAGCCCTTGGGGGTTCAAAGTTCTCACCACACATCTAGATAAGTTCCTTGGGGGGTCTAGATTCCAAAATGGTGTCATTTGTGGGGGGTTTCCACTGTTTTGGTACATCAGGGGTTTTCCAATCGCGACATGGTGTCCGATCTCAATTCTAGCCAAAAACGTCAAATGGTGCTGCTTCCCTTCCGAGCTCTGCTATGCGCCCAAATAGTCATTTACACCCACATATGGGGTATCAGCGTACTCAGGACAAATTGCACAATAACTTTTAGGGTCCTGTTACCCTTGGAAAAATAAAAATTGGGGGTGAAAAGATCATTTTTGTGGAAAAAATATGATTTTTTAATTGTACCGCTGTACGTTATAAACTTCTGTGAAGCCCTTGTGGGTTCAAAGTTCTCACCACATATCTAGATAAGTTCCTTGGGGGGTCTAGTTTCCAAAATGGGGTCACTTGGGGGGGTTTCCACTGTTTAGGTACATCAGGGGCTCGCCAAACGTGACATGGCGTCCGATCTGAATTCCAGCCAATTTTGCATTGAAAAAGTCAAACGGCGCTCCTTCCATTCTGAGCTCTGCCATGCGCCGAAACAGTGGTTCCCCCCCACATATCAGGTATCAGCGTACTCAGGACAAATTGCACAATAAGTCTTGCAGTCCAATTTCTCCTGTTACCCTTGGTAAAATAAAGAAAATTGAACCTGAAGTATTTTTTTTGTGAAAAAAAGTTAAATGTTCATTTTTTTTTTAATATTCAAAAAATTCCTGTGACGCACCTAAAGGGTTAATAAACTTCTTGAATGTGGTTTTAAGCACCTTAAGGGGTGCAGTTTTTAGAATGGTGTCACTTTTGGGTATTTTCTATCATATAGACCCCTCAAAGTGGCTTCAAATGTGAAGTGGTCCCTAAAAATAAAATGGTGTTGCAAAAATGAGAAATCGCTGGTCAATTTTTAACCCTTATAACTTCCTAACAAAAAAAAATTTTGGTTCCAAAACTGTGCTGATGTAAAGTAAACATGTGGGAAATGTTATGTATTAAGTTTTTTGTGTGCCGTATCGCTGTGATTTAAGGGCATAAAAATTCAAAGTTGGAAAATTGCGAAATTTTCAAAATTTTCGCCAAATTTCTGTTTTTTTCACAAATAAACGCAAGTTATTTGAATGCAATTTTACCACTAACATGAAGTACAATATGTCACGAGAAAACAATGTCAGAATCACCGGGATCCATAGAAGCGTTCCAGAGTGATGACCTCATAAAGGTACAGTGGTCAGAATTGTAAAAATTGGCCCGGTAGTTAACGTGCAAACCACCCTTGGTAGTGAAGGGGTTAAATCTACTCTTTGTACTGTGTGTCCCTGTTGGTGTTACTTCAAATTTGTGCTGCTGGGAGCAGGCTCTGTAAATAATCAGTCTCCTTCCCACGCTGGCAGCTGAAATATAGGTGTCAATTACATTCCCTGTAAAAAGAGCCTCCTTAGCTACTACAGGGGCTCTTCTTCTTCCCTCACAAGCAGAGTAGAAAGTTCTACTGGCTACTTTAATCAACGGTTTCCTTCCTTCTTTAAATATTTTTATATTCCAATACGTTACAGATTTTTTTTTAGATATTTCTGTCTCGGGTGCATTTAAAATGACCTTATATTTTCCTGTTGGCACCCCTTTCTTGAATTTTCCACCCATGGAATACTGTTGGTTCTCTCCTGTCAGAGCAATGATCATTTATGTGAGAGAATAGTCCATCTTTTCACAGATAGAATCTCTTGTTGATCATCCTACAAGATCCGGTGGCTCACTTGAGATCATCCACAACTAGGTTGCAGGATTACGAGCATTGTGTTCATACCTGAGCCTGCTGACTCTGATTTTTCTTTCCATTTTAATGGTGGGACTTAATGTTTGCTTTATGGAGTTCACAATCATCCTCAAATGTATATGTTCAGGATTTCAGGATTCAATAGTGCAGTAAATTCATCCAGTATGGTGATGGGAGGGTAGACCAGGTCCCAACACTTGTCTGACACATCAATAATCTTAAACGGAGGCATAGCTATAGGTTCAGCACAAGGGAAGGGAGAACATGTAACTGAGCCACTAAATTAGGTAAGCAGTTAAAACTTAGCCTTTAAGGGGAATCGGTCACCAGAAAAAACATTATTATCCTCCAGATATGGGGACAATCTGCAGGTTAATAGTGTTATTAACCTGCCTGATGCCGGCACTTAGCTGAATGGTGCAAGGCAGAAAATGAACTTTATCCTCCCTGGCAGCGCTCCGGTTTCAGTCATGGAGGCGGCACTGGATGTGAGCATAGCGTTTTTTCTGGTGACAGGTTCCTTTTAATCATGTAGTATATAAAAAATTAGCAGAATGTGCACATATTAAAAAAGCATAATTCTTACGCGTTTCGGGTAGAAAAACCCTTAATCTAACCGAAACGCGTATGTTTTCCTATCATGTTATACTATATTATTAAAGGCAACTTTTAACTACTTTCCTTTGTTGCTGGAGACCATGCCATTTTGGACCATTGAGAGCCATTTGATCTGGAAGCCAGACCAGAGTATACTCTGTACACCACATCCAGACTACAGACTACCCTAGAAGTTTCCTGGCAGCAGTTTAATCTTTGCACAGTCCATCCGTTCAACAGTGAATATATGTTTATTTAGGGACAAAGATAACACAGCTTACAACTGGTATTTCTTAAGGCCCCGTCACACACAATGATCTCGCTAGCGAGATCGCTGTGTGTGACGGGGATCAGCGACCGGCCCCCCCGCCGGGTATCGCTGATTGTGCACTATCGTCCTGGGCCGTTTTTTGATCGCTGGTCTCCGGCTGGCCAGCGCGCATCGCTGTGGCAGCGAGAGACCAGTGATCAGCGACGCTGGACGCTGGTTTCCAATGTAAACATCGGGTATCTAAGAGCCGCATGGTTCTTAGAAACTCTCTGTTTACCTTAGATACCAGCGTGCACACTGGTTTCCAGGGTAAAAAGCGGGTATCCAAGAGCCGCGCGGCTCTTAGAAACCCACTGTTTACCATAGATACCAGCGTACACGCTGGTTTCCGAGGTAAACAGTGGGTATCCAAGAGCTGCGCGGCTCTTAGATACCCGATGTTTACATTGGAAACTAGCTTGCTCGCTGGTCCTGATCGCTGGAGGGGTTGTCTATGTGACAGCTCACCAGCGATCAACTTAACGATATCCCAGCGATCCCATCCACATCGGATCGTTGGTGGGATCGCTGGGACATCGTTATGTGTATCGGGGCCTTTACAGCTTAGGATCTTAGCATCTTGTCTGTCAGCTTACAAAGTGAAAGTAAAATGTGCTCCAGCTACACCCACAGTGAACAGGAACTTAATGGTTCTTTTTTTAACAATGTATTATTGGCAATACAACACTACTGCTGGAGACAGAAAGTCATCCACTATTAAACAATAGTAAATAGTAGGTGATGCAATACATATAATAGTAAGCATTATTCCAACAACTTATCCTTGTGCATTGAGCACCGATCTTGGTCCGATTTATACAGCCGTCTGACTACGCCCTAACATAGGAGGGGTGAGCTGAATTGACACTTTTTCTATTTCTTATGCTAACCTAGGTAACCATATTTACAACTAAGGTTTCACACCTTAATCATACAGTAGTTGGTAAAGGGGAACCTGAGCAGATGACCGTGCAGGTACTGAAAAAGAATCACGAAAAAATACCAAATCAGATAATACCATCATATGGTGACTGTATAGTGGTAGATTTCTTATTGGCATTTGTAAATTTTTTTTTTTGTCACCATCATCCCGCTATGGCATTTGTAATTCGAACTGACCAAAATCCTTAGGATGGGATTAATACCCTAATACAGCGAGAATGGAACATCCTCAGCGGTGAGGCACCCTTTCTAATAAGGAAAATGAAGTATAATTAGACATGCTAGAACAGGGGAGAGCTCATTGGCCATGCTGCTTACATTTAATTCCAGACCAATCTGCCAGTTTAACTGCTTTTTATTCCACACTAGCTGAAGAGCCTGGCGTCGCCAGGGCATAGTAACTAACTACGGTTAGTTATAACAAATTATAATAATTTTATCTATATATATATAAAGCTGAGTGTATAGCCCCGCCCATTCCGCATAGCCACATTCACTATAATATCCAACATCAGCCCGTCAGCCAGAGCTACCGGACTACTACTCATAATATCCCACATCGTCCCATCAGCCAGAGCCACCAGACAACTACCACTAATATCCCACATCATCCTCTCAGCCTGGAGACAGAACCAGAGCGCTGAGTGGAACGGTCCTAAATTCCATACTGGGGTTCCCTTTAAGAGAGGCCCGGCGTCAGAACCAGAGCACTGAGTGGATTTGCCCTGACTTCCATACCAATGATCCCTTTAATAGAAGCCTGGGGTGAGAATCAGAGCGCTGAGGGATTTACCCTAACTTCCATACCGGAGATCCCTTTAAGAGAGGCCTGAGGTCAGTACCAAAGTGTAGAGTGGATTTTCCCTCACTTCCGTACCGAGGATCCCTTTAAGAGGGGACTTGGGTCAGAACTAGAGCGCTGAGTGGATTTGCCCTAACTTCCATACTGGAGATCCCTTTAAGAGAGCCTGGGATCGGAACCAGAGCGCTGAGTGGATTTGACCTGACTTGCATACCAATGATCCCTTTAATAGAACCGTGGGGTCAGAATCAGAGCGCCAAGGGATTTGCCCTAACTTCCATACAGGAGATCCCTTTAAGAGAGCCTGTGGTCAGTACTAGAGCATTTGAAGGAAATTGTCCTGACTTCCATACTGGGGATCCCTTTAAGAGAGGCCTAGGGTCAGAATTAAAGCGCTGGATGGATTTGCCCTGACTTCCATATCGGAGATCCCTTTAAGAAGGGCCTGGGGTCAGTACCAAAGCGCAGAGTGGATTTGCCCTAAATTCCATATCAATGATCCCCTTAAGAGGCCCTGGGGTCAGAACCACAGAGCTGAGTGGAACGGTCCTAACTTCCATACTGGGGATCCCTTTAAGAGAGACCTGGGGTCAAAACCCTTCCATATCAATGATCCCTTTAAAAGGGAAGATGTGCCTATAGGATGGAGGATGTGTGATGGTATATGGGCACAGGAGGGGGGATTCATTTCTTTCATGTGCTCTGTGCTTCTTTCAGGGGGGCAGACAATGGCTGGGAGCTTATGTTCCCAAAGATGCTATATTTCTCCCACCATGTCAGTGTCTGCTGAGGTATTGTCAAGTGGGAAAACTGTTGGTCATAGCAACCAATCACAGCTCAGCTTCTTTTAACCAGCTCTGGTGAAATGAAAGATGCTTCGTGATTGGTTGGTGATACACACACACACATTCATTTTTATATATAGAGAATAGGGTTCAAATTAGGGTTAGGGTTGGAATTAGGGTTAGGGTTAGAAATAGGGTTAGGGTTGGAATTAGGGTTAGGGTTGGAATTAAGGTTAGAAATAGGGTTAGGGTTGGAATTAGGGTTAGGATTGGAATTAGGGTTGGGATTAGGGTTGGAATTAGGGTTAGGGTTGGAATTAGGGTTAAGATTAGGGTTAGGGGTGGGTTGGAGTTGGGATTAGGGTTAGGCTTGTGGTTAGGGTTAGAGTTGGGATTTGGGTTAGGGGTGTGTTGGGGTTAGGGTTGTGGTTAGGGTTGTGATTAGGGATAGGATTAGGGTTAGGGGTGTGTTGGGGTTAGGGTTGTGGTTAAGGTTATGATTAGGGTTGGGATTAGGGTTAGGGATGTGTTGGGGTTAGGGTTGGAGTTAGAATTGAGGGGTTTCCACTGTTTAGGCACATTACGGGGTCACCAAATGTGACATGGTGCCACCATTTATTCCAGCCAATTTTGTGTTCAAAAAGTCAATCAGTGCTCCCTCAATTCCGAGCCCCGACGTGTGCCCAAACAGTGGTTTACCCCCACATATGGGGTATCAGCGTGCTCAGGAAAAATTGCACAACTTTGGGGGTCTAATTTCTCATGTTATCCTTGGGAAAATATAAAATTGGGGGCTAAAAAAATTATTTTTGTGGAAAAAAAATATTTTTTATTTTCACGGCTCTGCGTTATAAACTTCTGTGAAGCACTTGGGGGTTCAAAGTGCTCACCACACATCTAGATAAGTTCCTTGGGGGGTCTAATTTCAAAAATTGGGTTACTTGTGGGGGGTTTCCACTGTTTAGGCACATCAGGGGCTCTGCAAATGTAGCATGACGCCTTCAGACCATTCCATCAAGTCGGCATTTCAAAACGTCACTACTTCCCTTCCGAGCCCCGACGTGTACCTGAACAGTGGTTCCCCCCACATATGGGGTACCATCGTACTCAGGACAAACTGGACAACAACTTTTGTGGTCAAATTTCTCCTGTTACCCTTGTAAAAATAAAAAATTGTGGTAAAAAAAATCATTTCTTGAGGAAAAAAATGATTTTTTATTTTCACAGCTCTGCGTTATAAACGTCTGTGAAGCACCTGGGGGTTCAAAGTGCTCACTATGCATCTAGATAAGTTCCTTGGGGGGTCTAGTTTCCAAAATTGGGGCATTTGTGGGGGAGCTCCAAAGTTTAGGCACACAGGGGCTCTCCAAACACGACATGTTGTCCGCTAACGATTGGAGCTTATTAGGTAATAACTCTGGAACACTTCAATATATCCCACTGATTCTGAGACTGTTCTTTCATGACATACAGTGCCTTGCAAAAGTATTTGGCCCCCTGGAACTTTTCAACCTTTTCCCACATATCATCCTTCAAACATAAAGATACCAAATGTAAATTTTTGGTGAAGAATCAACAACAAGTGGGACACAATTGTAAAGTTGAATGAAATGTATTGGTTATTTTAAATTTTTGTTGAAATTCAAAAACTGAAAAGTGGGGAGAGCAATATTATTCGGCCCCTTGAACTTGATACTTTGTTGCGCCACCTTTTGCTGCAATTACAGTTGCAAGTCGCTTGGGGTATGCCTCTATCAGTTTTGTACATCGAGAGACTGAAATTCTTGTCCATTCTTCCTTGGCAAACAGCTCGAGTTCAGTGAGGTTTGATGGAGATCATTTGTGAACAGCAGTTTTCAGCTCTTTCCACAGATTCTCGTTTGGATTCAGGTCTGGTCTTTGACTTGGCCATTCTAACACCTGGATATGTTTATTTGTGAACCATTCCATTGTAGATTTTGCTTTATGTTTGGGATCATTGTCTTGTTGGAAGACAAATCTCCATCCCAGTCTCAGGTCTTTTGCAGACTCCAACAGGTTTTCTTCAAGAATGGTCCTGTATTTGGCTCCATCCATCTTCCCATCAATTTTAACCATTTTTCTTCTCTGCTGAAGAAAAGCAGGCCCAAACCATGATGCTGCCACCACCATGTTTGATGGTGGGGATGGTGTGTTCAGGGTGATGAGCTGTGCTGCCTTAACGCCAAACATATCGTTTGGCATTGTTGCCCAAAAGTTCGATTTTGGTTTCATCTGACCAGAGCACCTTCTTCCACATGTTTGGTGTGTCTCCCAGGTGACTTGTTGCAAACTTTAAATGACACTTTTTATAGATATCTTTGAGAAATTGCTTTCTTCTTGCCACTTTTCCATAAAGGCCAGATTTGTGCAATGTATGACTGATTGTTGTCCTATGGACAGACTGTCCCACCTCAGCTGTAGATCTCTGCAGTTCATCCAGAGTGATCATGGGCCTCTTGGCTGCATCTCTGATCAGTCTTCTTGTTTGAGATGAAAGTTTAGAGGGTCGGCCGTGTCTTGGTAGATTTGCAGTGGTATGATACTCCTTCCAATTTAATATGATCACTTGCACAGTGCTCCTTGGGATGTTTAAAGCTGGATTTGGATACAAAATGATTTCCAAAACTTTAAACTTCTCCACAACAGTATCACGGACCTGCTTATTGTGTTCCTTAGTCTCTGTGCTTCAAACAGAACCTTGAGACTATCATAGAGCAGGTGCATTTATACGGAGACTTGATCACACACAGGTGGATTATATTTATCATCATTAGTCATTTAGGACAACATTGGATCATTCAGAGATCCACAATGAATTTCTGGAGTAGGTTTGCTGCACTGAAAGTAAAGGGGCCGAATAATATTGCACGCTCAACTTTTCAGGTTTTGACTTTCCACAAAAATTTAAAATAACCAACAAATTTCGTTCAACATCACAATTGTGTTCGTTCCACTTGTTGTTGATTCTTCACCAAAAATCTACATTTGGTATCTTTATGTTTGAAGCATGATATGTTGGGAAAGGTTGAAAAGTTCCATGGGGCCCAATACTTTTGCAAGGCACTGTATTGTACTTCACAACAGTGGTAAAATTTATTTGACATAACTTGCATTTATTTCTGAAAATTTGGTGATCTAGTAGATGTGCCATTTCTGGGTGGCTGCAGGTTGCTATTTCTAGGTTGAGGGGGCCAAAATGCATTGCCCCTTACCAACCTGAGAATAATAGCCTCCAGCTGTCAGCTTTAGCTTGGCTGGTTAACAAAAATGAGTGGGACGCCCAGCTGTCAGCTTTAGCTTGGCTGGTTATCAAAATTGGGTGGGACGCCATGCCGATTTTTTAAAAATATTTAATCAAATAATTAAAAATGATGATTTGGTGACCCCTCTATTCTTGATAATCAGCCTTATTGAAACTGACAGCTGAGGGTTGCAGCCCCCAGCTATCAGTTTTGCCTGGCTGGTTATCAAAAATACATGGGGACCCATGTCATTTATTTTACTCCACTCTGTTTTTTTTAAATTTATTAACAAGTAGAGTAAAATACACACCCAAGGTAACTTAGCTAACAGCCTTCAGGTGTTCCAGTGGCTGGAAACTTCAGTAACCTTAAAATGTGCCTCAAAGTTTCATAGGAGGATTTCGGGCCTTGCATGTTACGGCGGCGGAACACGCTTAAAAAAATATAAATAAACGTGTTCGCTGCCCGGGGTCCACCGTGCGGCAGATGGAAAAACCGCAGCTAGAAGACACAGAGCACTGTGGCGGTAATGTGCACGGGGTACTATATCACCCAGGTGCAATCAAGCAGTCTCTGTTAAGTGCACAAAGCTGCTCCAGGAAAAAATAGAAAAGTAACGCTGAGCCTGTTAGCAACACAGGGACTCAGCGGCACACATGTGGTAGGCAAAAACCGGAGTAGTTAGGATGTCACTACATCCGATACCTACCGTGGTAACAGGTGTGCTGGCGTCGCAACCGCGGACGCAGAAATAAGCTGCAGCTGCAGCGCGGCGTGAATAGTTGCAAACAAGGCGCTGCAAAAACGCTGGAGCAATGCAGGACGCTTAGCTGCTGCAAAAAGTATGGCTGGAGCGCGCTGGCGCTAGCGCTGCTACTGGCGGCTGCCCAATCACTCACACAAACATAATATCAGAGGGAAGGGGTTTCATAATAAGTCATCCACAAGTCCAAGCATCCATCACCATACATACAGCAGCAGTATGAAAATACTAGCGCATGGCATAGCGGCCATGCGCACTTTTTATAGCGTACGGGACCTGCCGGAAATCTCCAGAGCCCTGAGCATAACCAATCAAATCAGGAGCAGGACCTGAGCACCTGACTCCTGAACTCCAATGAGAGCTAGTCCCGTGAGCATGCTCAGAAGCTGGGACAAAGGACTTAGCCTCTGGAGACAAATATGTGAATCTGGATTCCCACATAGGCATTATAGAACCCAGATTCCTAACATTGCGGCTGCTAGGAGGCCTGGTGGATTTTAACTCTGGTTAACTGAGTTCAAGCCATGAGATCTCACAGTAGCTCCAGTGCCAGATAGTCGAATACCAAAGTGCTGAGTGCCGGATTTGCGGCTGGACATCAGTTCAGCCCTGACACTTGCAAGGAAACAGAAACAGCAGCTATGAAGTCATGTGACCTTATTGTTCTTGTTGACAATTAAAAAGGTAAGTGAAAAAAATGGGAGTCCTCTGTAATTTTCATAATCAGGAGAGGGAAAGCCAATGGCTGGGGGCTGATGTTGATATTCTGGGAAAAAGACAATATTCATAAAGTTTCCCAGGCTATTAATATTGGCTCACAACTTTATACTTGGCTTTTGCTGGTTATTAAAATGGGGGATTCACCCCAAAAGATGACGTAGGGTCCCCCTATATTTAATAACCAGCAAAGGGTACGTAGACAACTGCAGGCTGATAATAATAGCCTAGGAAGGGGCCATGGATATTGGCCCCTCTCAGACTAAAAACATCAGCTCTCAGCCACCCCAGAAATGGCGCATCCATAAGATGCACCACATCTGGCACTTAGCCTTGCTCTTACCTCTTGCCTTGGTGCCGTGGCAAGTGGGGTGATAGTTGTGGGGTTGATTTCACCTTTGTATTGTCAGTTGACATCAATCCCAGAGGTTAGTAATGGAGATGTGTCTATAAGAAAAACCCCATTCGTAACTCCATAGTCATATTGTATAAAAAAAACACACACCTAGAATAAATTCCTTAATTGAAATAATGACACAGACTCCTTTAATTAATCTAAATTAAACCATACTCACGTCATCGCCAGTCCACAGAAGCCAATGTCTCCTGTATCAGAATTAAAATAGCAACAATATTCCTCACCTGTCCGCGGACAAGATAAGAATCCATTTGTCCCATCATGGGTCTAGCCCTGCTACATCTAGATGGCAGGCTCCATTGTTGTATGATGTAACTATATAGCCTGCCATCCAGCAGAGACACAGAGCAGCGTGAAGAAAAAATAATTACATTTTTACCACGAAAAATTTATTTTAGCCCAGATTTTAAATTTTCTCACAGAAAAATGGGTAAAAATTTTGCAAAAATGTGTCACAATTTCTGCTAAACATGGCAATATCTCATATGTGGCTGTACATTATGGCTTAGCGACACTGCGAGACACGGGAGGGAAGGAGCGCTATTTGACTCTTGGAGAATAAATTATTGTAGAATAGCTTGCAGACTTCATACACAGAGCCCCTAAATGCCAGAAGAACAGAATCCCCCCTGAAGTGACCCCATTTTGGAAATTACACCTCTCTGGGAATTTATCTACAGGTGTAGTGATACTTTTGACTCTATAATTGTTTTCCAGAAACAAGCCGCAGTGGATGTTACTTAGTGAAAATTGCAATGACCAGTACATTGTAGTGACCAGTACATTATGCCCGGTTCATGCTTCTGCAGACATGCACTTATAAATTAGGCGGGCCGTCATCGCGATAGAAATTACAAACATATGGTTTAGGCACACTGTGGGGCTCAGAAGGGAGGGGGCATATGGATTTGGGAGGGCAGAAATTGTTGAATTTCTTTTGGGGGTGAGGAGCCATAGCGCTTTTTACAGAGCCTTTGTTCTACCAGTAACATGGAAGCTCCCTATATTTCACTTAACAGATGACGGACCTGAGTGGGGCCTTGCTTTTTTGTGGATTGAGTTAAAGCTTTTATTGGGATAATTTTACTTTGCATAACATTTTGGATCACATTTATTCAGCGCTCTATGATGACAACTTACTTTTGGGATCTAAATCTCAGGTGAAACCCCCGAGGGATCCATTCACTAACATGAAGCAGCAGCGTTACTCTGGAATCCGTCTGGCCTCTGTTCAACTTTGGCCTTCTTTTCAGAAGTTCACAAAACTGTGGCGGGCTGTGCTTTTATGCACGCCTAAAAATATGGATACTGCCGGCTCACAGGCAATACGGCATACACAATGCCTCCATCTGCCTCATTGTAGGGAATCTGTAGGTTCTGTCTGAATCACGTATTTCAGAGACTTACATAGAAGCCCTGGTGCTTCAGCATAGAGCGCAGGATAAATGTGAGCCAAGTCTGTGATCTTTGGGAGGCAGAATGAACAAATCAACAGCAGATGAAGAATTTGTTTTGTTGAAAGATGCAGACTTTTTCCTGTGCAACTAATTGAATAAAGTCTCTTCTAAAAACTGAAAGTGTTGACGTTTCCACTTCTATGTCTTGTTCATTGGTGGTCGGGTTTCAGCCTTCCTTGTGATAGCCATGTCATGTGGAGCACTGAAGATCTTGTACTTATAGGCACTCAAGGGAGATTGCAGCTCTGAAATATGACATCACTGGTGGATAATGGGTTCCTGGTCACTTCATGTTTGATTCTTCTCAAATCTTCATCAATTAATGGCCATCTTTTTTTCTCAACACATTTGTTGTGACCTCATTGACATTTTTTTCACTTTTCAGATTCAGTTAAATCTATTTGTTCACGTATTTTGCCTATAGAAAACAAGCCTAATAAAGTTTATCTTCCTCAGAGGGCCATAGTTCAATGGATGTATGTATGGATGCATTGGTAATGCTGGCTATGACATGCTTTATAATTAATTACTCTTTTGGTAAAACTCACAACAATTTGTCTGCATTTTTCCAGCATCTTTTCATGCACCCTTATATATGAGTTATTGAAGTACTGATACTTTATATACTAACAAAATTAAAATGCTCCCCCAGTCTAGTAATGAATGGGATACATATGATTTTTCTACCTGAGACTTTACGCTAATCGACTTTGTATCGAAACATATTCTTTCATATGTGAATGCCTTTTGTATGTATAATAAAGGAATTTTTTTAAAATTATAATACGGACTATATACTCCATGTTTTTAGTATTCATTACATTATCGATTAATAGAAATATAGGTGGACCAACAATCTAGTGAGAATCACTCACTTAATACTCAAATAGCGAATATGGATATTCATAGGAGACAATGAAAATCTTCTCAAACAGATATGAATAAACCAAAATAAAGTCTAAATTAATAAAGACTTGAAAAGTTTTTATTTAATTACACAATTAAATAAAATGTAAACAGTAGCCATATTACGATGCTTGCATCTCTAACTGGAGCATATTCACAGTGACACGTTATTTACCGCTATAAGGGAATGGATATTTTTCTATATCCTCCTTGCTGGAGCACGCTTACGGTGACATGTCACTCTTTTTGGCAGGGGTCGAGTTATCTCTGTTTACATTCCATGTTGTAGCACGTCAATGGTGACGCGCCGCTCCCTGCTGCAGGGGCGTAGTTATCTCCGCTCTGTTTTTCAATCTGAGCGCTCGGGTCCGGACACGTCATTTCCGGTTCCGGCTTTTCGTCGGTAGCTTGCGTTCCACACTTGGGCGCATTATTTGTTGTATTTCCGGCCACTTTGATGGCGGTCATGGCGTGCGTTCCAGTCTGGAACACACATGACTATTATTTTATAGATATATCTTTTTCCTTTTGCTCCTAATATATATGTTCGGGTTGGGAGAGATTACATTAAATCTGGGGCTTGATCACTATTATTTACACTTGTCCTTTAGATTATTAAATTATATGGGAACCAAGAGTTTCCATTGGTCTGGGTTACATATAAATGTAAAAAATTAATCCGGCACTCAAAAGATCAAATGCTGATAATGAATATTTTTATTTTATTTCAGAGGGCATAATCCAAAAAACATGCGCATTTTTCATCGACTCCCACCCGTTAGGCCTATTTCACACTTGCTTTTTTTTGCAGCGCGTTTTTCCCGCAAAAAAACGCATTGAAAAAATGCATACAAATGCATACAAACTCTGCGTTTTTTTCAAGCATTTTTATGCGCATGCAGGAAAAAAACGCAGCGTTTTTGTGCGTTTGTATGCGTTTTTTGTGCGTTTGCGTTTTTTTACAGATTTTGGAAAAACCCCCCAAAAAAGAAAAAAAAAACATTCAACAACACACAAGACCAATGGGACTTCATTGTGGGTGTGGTATGTTAATATATAGACCCTGTCTACAGTATTCTTCACATTTGCTTGATTCTTCTCGTGACCATGGATCTGCGCTGGAAGAGTTTTCACTTCAACTTGGATTTGGACATCGCGATGGCTCAGGCGTATGCAGTTGCTTGCCATGAACAAAGGAAGAGAGAGAGGGAGCAAAGACGGCAGCGGCGGCGTATGTGGATACATCCGATTGTTGAACTTCGGGAGAGCCGTGGGGCATACCACACCCTCTACAGCGAGCTCCAGGCAAACCCGGAGAAATTTATAGATTATATCCGGATGTCCCAAGAAAGTTTCAGGGATTTGCTTGCTCGTGTCCAACAATCCATCCGGAGACAGGACACACAGCTCCGTCGTGCGATTCCTCCTGAGGAACGGCTACTGGTGACATTACGGTATGTAATATTAAACCAAGGGGTGCGGTCTGATGTTTTTTTTTTAAATTTAGTATTCAAAACCTTGGGTAATTAGTTTTCGTGAATGTACTAATATTTTATTTTATAGTTTTTTAAAATAATATACATAAATATTAATTTTACTTCTTTGTCTGTTCACAGATTCCTGGCGACTGGAGAAACCCTATCTTCACTACACTTCCAGTACCGTATTGGAATCTCTACCTTGTCTGGAATTGTTGCTGACACCTGCCGGGCTCTCTGGAATGTTCTTTGACCAGAATTTCTGCCCCTGCCCACCGCTGAAAAGTGGATGGAAATTGCTGACAAATTCTGGACAGTATGCAATTTTCCCAACTGTTTGGGAGCTGTTGATGGTAAACACATACGGATCATCAAACCCAAAAGAACGGGATCTGAGTACTATAATTACAAAAAGTACTTTTCAATAGTACTCATGGCCATTGCGGATGCCGGATGTATGTTTGTAGCAGTGGACATTGGAGCATTTGGCCGTGGTAATGACTCACAGGCTTTTAAAAACTCAGACATGGGCCGGAGGTTGTATGGCAACCAATTTAATTTCCCTATGCCACGGCCAAACTTAAACTTGAAACAGTCGATGAGGTGGTGAAGGCCTGTGTGGTTCTACATAACTTTGTGATGGCTAAAGAGCACCCGACCTTTGAACTGGACGATGATGCTCCTAACCCATTGCCTGAATTCACTCAGCACACTCTCAGGTCATCCGTTGAAGTTGGCCAAATGAGGGACCAATTTACGGCCTACTTTATTTCTGATGTAGGACGGGTGCACTGGCAATAGTGACAAGTTTCAACAGTTTGTTTTTCATGAAACCAGATTCTAGTTGTTAAAACTAGAGTTATTACACTAGGCCTTGGAATGACTATACTAGGCCGTGGTATTTCAAATATGAGTATAGTAGGCCTTGGGCCTACTAGTATAGTCATATGTGAAATACCACGGCCTAGTATAGTCATACCAAGGCCTACTGTAATAACTCGATTTTTACCAACTAGCATCTTGTTTCACAAAAAACAAACTGGTGAAACTTTTTAAGAAAGAAACTTATTTTTTAGACAAGTTTCAACTGTTTGTTTTTCATGAAACCAGATCCAAGTTGGTAAAACTCGAGTTATTACACTAGGCCTTGGTATGACTATACTAGTCCGTGTTATTTCACATATGACTATACTAGGCCTTGGGTTGGTTTTTAACATGTATTTACCCATCAGTGTGTGTGAGCGGCGCAAACAACATTAATGAAACTTTGTAATGGTGAACCACAAATGTAAATTTATTTTTAATCACAAAAATAAACCAAAAAATTATTTTTTCCGGCGTTTGGGGGCAGATGGTTTCAATTTGGGGGTGTGCAGGGAATATGCAACACTTGCAGTTGAAGACGGTGTTTGAGGGGAAGGGGCAACAAAACTTGTGGGGGAAGGTAGTCCAGTTAAGGGAATTAAACTAGGAACACTTGGAGGAGAGGAAATCTGTTCAGGTACATTTGTTGTAATGGCATGTCGCCGTAGGCTTGTGTGCCTGGACCGACTTTGGCCCAATGCCCGCCTTGATTGATTTTGCCTTGAACTTGGGGCAAATATTGAGTGTAGGTCCCCCGTCTGCTGGGGTGGCTGCTGCTGCTGCTGAGGTGCTGCTGCTGCTGAGGTGGCTGCTGCTGCTGCTGAGGTGGCTGCTGCTGAGGTGGCTGCTGCTGCTTCTGAGGTGGCTGCTGCTGCTGCTCTTGGTTGGCAGTGCTCGTCCTTGCAGGAGGACTGGTGGCGGCAGTGATGGTCCAGGTTTGCGGAGTGGTGGTGGCAGGGCTACTACATGTTGTTGTAGCGGCAGGGCTGTTCCATGTTTGCCTAGTGGTGGCTGAGCTCCACGCATGCATGGGAGTGGCGGTGGTGCTCCAGACAGGAGCAGTGCTTGCCATGGTGGTGTCGGTGAAGTGACCAGCTGCACTCAGACTTGTGGTGGTGTAACGGTGGGTGTCCTGGCTTTGAATAGAGGTGTCCGTGCAGTGGTATGCAGCACAAGTCGGTAGTGAGGTGAAGCGAGTCAATGGTGGCACAGGTGGAAATGACACCACTGACTGCTGACCGTACCGATTATGCTGCATAGCCTGCAAGAAAGCATTGTTGCAGGCCTGCAGCACATTCAGCTGTTGCTCAGGACTAAGGTGTTCCGCCATGCCCTTTTCAATCTTACTAAAAAAATGGTGTGCTGGTCTGTTGAGGTCGGCCTCCAGACGGTCAAGGCGCTGTTCTACAGAATTGAAGCGGTGTTCAAAGTGGTTAAAACCACGTTCCATGAGTGCAAAACCGCTTTCAACTCTGTCGGACAGCGACTTGAGGCTGGAATTAAAGGCCTCGCTCAAATGCATAAACTCGGGCAAGACATTCCTGTCCAAGGCCCTCTGCCTCTGGCGGGTAGTGCCCGCATAACCAGTGGCAGAGACCTGGGACAGGGGAACACCTGATGGCCCAGCTTCCTGGTCACCAGCTGTGTGTGTGGCTGACCTACAAGGTGCTTCATAGCTGTCGGATGGCTGGGACGGGTCAGAGGACGTCCGAGGAAGGACCGCTCCAGGGCCAGGTTGCAGGGTGCTGCTCCAGGTGCTGTGGAAGAAAGGAAAATCATTACTACCATGCCTTTACAAGAAGCATCAGCTGTGGATTAGAAAAACACAGATTAATAAAAATAAAAACCCAAAATTTATAATACTTACGATCTCGTGGCAAGGACCGGTCTTAGGAACTGCAACGCGTGATAGTGACGGTATCTAGTTCTGGTCCTTGACGCAGATCCACTGCGAACCTGGCCCTCAGCACGAACATCACTGTTGAAGCGGTCCTTGATCGAACGCCAACGTGTTCGGACTTTGTCCACTGTTGGGAAAAAAAAAACAGTGCCGTCAAGGACAACAGTCACTGCGGCACAATATAGCAATACAATACTCAAAGCAGTCACTGTAGAGCCCGATGACACTGTTGGGTTTCCTGCTAGAATATACCTAGCACGAAACCCAACAGTGCCGTCAAGGACAACAGTCACTGCGGCACAATATAGCAATACAATACTCAAAGCAGTCACTGTAGAGCCCGATGACACTGTTGGGTTTCCTGCTAGAATATACCTAGCACGAAACCCAACAGTGCCGTCAAGGACAACAGTCACTGCGGCACAATATAGCAATACAATACTCAAAGCAGTCACTGTAGAGCCCGATGACACTGTTGGGTTTCCTGCTAGAATATACCTAGCACGAAACCCAACTGTGCCGTCAAGGACAACAGTCACTGCGGCACAATATAGCAATACAATACTCAAAGCAGTCACTGTAGAGCCCGATGACACTGTTGGGTTTCCTGCTAGAATATACCTAGCACGAAACCCAACAGTGCCGTCAAGGACAACAGTCACTGCGGCACAATATAGCAATACAATACTCAAAGCAGTCACTGTAGAGCCCGATGACACTGTTGGGTTTCCTGCTAGAATATACCTAGCACGAAACCCAACAGTGCCGTCAAGGACAACAGTCACTGCGGCACAATACAGAGCAGGGAAATACTCACTAAACGCCTTTTTGGAGGATGCTGTGGCGCTGTCCCAGCCATCTATCAACGCTGCGGCCACCTCATTCCATAGCCGCCGGGTCACCACATTGTCCTTGTACAGCCGGTCACGGCTGTCCCACAACGGCGCACGCTCCTGGACCAGGCTGATGAGCTGCTCATTATCCAGGTAGACGTCTTCATCCCGTTGTGGAACCTAGACAAAACACATTCATTAGAATAATCAAATTTAAATTGAATAAAAAGTTACAAAAAAAGAAACATAAAAAAGAGTAAAAATAGAAGATAAAAAATAAAGAACATTACAAATCATTTGATACATACATTCCGTATCACCACCGGGACTTGGCTTCGCTGCTCCTGCTCTTCGCCCTCAGTAGTCCCGTCCGCAGAAGATGATGATGATGATGTCTTAAAAAAGTTGAAAAAAACGTAAGAGATTTGGAGTAGCAGCAGATATACTTACCAGATGCACGAAAATAATCACCTCACGGTCTGCTTGCGCCAATTCCTGCCGTGATGGGGAATGTTCGGATTCTGAAGACATACTGCATGTAAAAATAATAAAAATCATTAGTACATACATAATTTAAAAGGACAGGCATATAATGTAATATACTCACATTCTTGACGCTGATAGAAGATGGGTTCCTTGGTGACTGTCTGCTCTCCAATCTGTCAGTGTAGTAGTGGCAGAGTTTTGGCAGGCACCTCCTTTATATAGACTTTTTTTTTTTGACTTTAGAAGTTTATAACTAGTACAACAAGTGGACACCACCAAAAAACGCAGCGCTAAAAAAATGCATACATGCGCATGCCAGTGCGCACGTATGCGCATCCATAGGCTATAATGGCCATTTTTAGCGCAAAACGTGCGCATACGTGCGCATGCGCTTTTTTGCAGGACCCAAAAATGCAACATGTAGCGTCTGTAAAATACAAACGCACACCCCAAAAAAACACAGCGCATGAAAATCGCATATGTGCGCATGCCAGCGCGCAGGTATGCGCACCCATGTTAAATATAGGGGAAAAAACGCATGCGCACGTATGCGTTTTTTTCAAGCGCAAAAAAACGCAAATGTGAAACCAGCCTTACTGCACAGCGCTTCTGCACCAGATTGTCTCCTATGACCTACTCATGATTCTCCCGTGATTTCTCTCTTCTAATGGGCTTCAATCTTAAACCGACTGATGAAGGTCAATGAATAGACTGAAACGTCATGTTTTTTGGATTATGCCCTCTGAAATAAAATAAAAATATTAATTATCAGCATTTGATCTTTTGAGTGCCGGATTAATTTTTCACATTGATTAAGGATTTGTTACCCTTATCCGGGCACCACCATAATTTGAGGAGTAACGTGTCATTATATTTTGGGTTACATATAAATACTTCCCCTTTTCACTAATACCTCACTCCTTGAGAAAGCCATGGTAGGCGAAACGTATGTTGAAGGGAGCTGGAGACACATTGAGCCACTGATCACGGGTATTTATGATCCTATTACATTTCCTATGCACTTTATTTGAGCTTTCAGACTTTAGGTCTGTTTATTATATGCACTTTATATTGCTTATGGATCTTTTATGATCACTATATTTATTCATGGCCCATGTGTTCACTATATAACTATCTCCTTATATTATGATATATTATGGTATTGTATTACGTCCAATTGTTTGTTTTCCTTTTATTGTGTAATTAAATAAAAACTTTTCAAGTCTTTATTAATTTGGACTTTATTTTGGTTTATTCATATCTGTTTGAGAAATATAGGTGGTTTAACGTTACTTTTAACACAAAAGCTCTGGAAAAGTGACATGACACCCACCCAAAAAAAAATCAAGCCAAATCTGCGCTCCCAAATCCAAATGTTCTCCTCCCTTCTGAGCCCCATAGTGTGCTTATAATACAACAAGTGTCCACATGTTTGGCATTACTTTAGCTGGAAGAGACCATTTAGCAAGTTATGGTGTTTGTAATTTCAAAAATGGAATCACTTTTGGGGGTTTTGGCACCTTAGGGGCTCTGAGAAAAAAAATTAGGTGCTCGCAAGTTATTTAGACAAAATCTTTGTTCCAAAAGTCATATTTGCAGTTTTCACCTTGCAACATCCACTGTGTGCTTGTTACTGGAAAATATCTATGTAGTCAAAATCATCAGTACACAGAGATAAATTACCAAAGGGATGTAATTCTCTTAGCTAAACTGTTACCTGCATTTTTAACTGTGTTTTTGAGTGCATTTTTTTACATGTATTTTTATTGTGTTTTTAACACTGTGGTTTTTGTCTGCTTTTGGTATGTTATGCTTTAAATAGAGCTGCTTTCTTTTTGACATTTCCTGGTATTTAGCATTGATTAAACTTTATTAATACAGTCATGTAAGGAATAAAAGTGTTTTTAGTACATTTCTGCAGAAGAAACCTGTTAAAAATTTAAATGCTTTTTGTAGTTAAAGAATTTCTCCATCCTATTGCACATAAAACTCAGCATACCCACTAGAGAAATTGACATGTTGCGGATTTAACCACTTAACAACCACCGATACGCCTTTTAACAGCAGCAGTTAAGGGTACTTATGCCACAAGCACTGAGTAATAAGGGTATAGCGCCCCCAGAGTCATAATTTCTCTGGGGTCTCGGCTACCAGGGGTAGCCGAGACCCCAGAGAACATGACTCGGGTTGGTCTTTACCGAACCCAGTGTTGCGAGTGCTGTTATGAACGGTATAGCCGCGTGTTATGAACTCATTTTCGGCTCCACCAGTTGAGAGATCATAACAGCCGCGACTGCAAAAAAAAAGGTCAGAATTTCCACACATCAGAGGAGAGAGAAAAAAGGTTCACCAATCCCCCGGTATCTTTGTTGTCCTTTCAACCCTGCCGTAAAGTCCCCCAGGCTGCCAGCGTCTTCTACTGGGAGAAAATGTCGGGCGCCTGCACAATGCACCAGGCAAGATCTGCCTGTCGGCACCTGGCAAAAATAGGAAATTTTTCTTATTGGTTAATTTTGATCACTGCGATAGACACTATCCCTGTGACAAAAATAAAAAAAAAGTAAATTAACCCCCTTTATCACCCCCCTAGTTTGCTAAAAATAATAAAATGCAAAAATGTATTTATTTCCATTTTTCCATTAGGGTTGGAGTTGGGGAAAAGTGTGTTGGGCTAAAGTGAGTTGGGCTAAAGTTAGGGTTGGGTTAAAGTTAGGGTTGGGGCTAAAGTTAGGGATGGGTCTAAAGTTAGGGTTGGGTTAGGGTTGGGATTACAGTTAGGGATGAGATTAGGGTTACGGGTGTGTTAGGGTTATGATTAGGGTTGGGATTAGGGGAAGAGGTGTGTTGGGGTTAGGGTTGTGGTTAGGGTTATGATTAGGATTGAGATTAGGTTTAGGGGTGTGTTGAGGTTAGGGTTGGAGTTAGAATTGGGGGGTTTCCACTGCATAGGTACATCAGGGGACCTCATAAATTGACAGTGGTCAGAATTGTAAAAATTGGTTTCGTCATTCAATACCAAACTGACTCTGTCACTAAGGGGTTAAAACACGCACTGTGGCTCAGTTTATGCAGCATAAATGAAAAGCACAGTGGTCATGAGATTTCTATAAATGCCATCCACTTTGCTCAAATACTCATCAAGTTAATGTAACGCTACAGACCCCTGCACCACCCGATGCTTGGAATCGTGCGGCTGCAGAGAGCATGTAATTTCATTGTTTCTCTGCAACCGCTCTTCCAGTAAGCCAACTTAATATGATTTAAAGGCTATTTATCTGCATTTTTGGAAGTGACAATTCTCTTTATAGAGCATCTTCACTATAGTGAAAGTTTTTCTTTAACCCAATTTGTAGAATTTACTAGAAATTATAACCAAAAAGCCACATTTCCTGAGCCTATGTAAAGTATAGTGTCTCCTTATGCTTGTGGGTTTCCTGTAGTTTTATTCCATAGTCTAAAAAGAGAGTAAGGAAGTAGCTACAAAGTGAAATAAAAAAAATCTAAAAAATAAACAATAGAAGAGCTACATAATGATTCTCATATTTGTGCCTTAGCTATTTATCTGTTAAAAAAAGTATTGGTAAAGGGTCAAGTAATTTCACAGTGATACTGTAAGTATTTGACAGCGGCACACAGCTCTGCAAAACATACATAGCAAGTAAGTACATACCATATACAAAAAAGAAACGGTAGAACAGTCATACTAAACTTTACATGTTTTTGCAAGGTAAAACAATTCTTGTAACAGATTTATATCAACCACCATCAATTTTCAGTATTTGTTTATTTACTATAATCACAGTAGTTACTTTGGAATATCATTACAATAGGTTTATACTATTTTTGAATTGTTGTAAATTAGTAACGTATTTTTTGGACTATAAGACGCACTTTTTTCCCAAAAAATTTGGGTGTAAAATGGGGAGTGCATCTTATAGTGCGAATGCAGGCTTACCGGGGGGTTGCGGCAGTTGTGTGGTGATGCTGCAGCGGTGGGCGGTATCGAGTGCACCTGAGCAGGGTCCCTTTCTCAGGATGTCGGCGGAACAAATGTGTCCATGCCGCAGCACGGTGTTCTCGCTACAGTCCGGTGTCCACGCCATCCACAGATTGAGATCTCGGCGGCACTCGACTTCAGGAAAATGGCCACCGAGATCTCAATCTGCGCATGCACGGCCTCAGGTGGCGATTTTCCTGAAGCTTCCAGTGGCCCACTGCTTCAGGAAGATGGTCGCAGGGAAACTGGTGATGCACTTGGCTCTGTTTGCTGTGGACATCGGGCTGCGTCGTGGACACCGGGCTGCATCGTGGACACATTTCTGCCGCCGGCATCCTGAGTAAGGGACCCTGCTCCATGTTTTACCGACACCGGACCCGCAGCATCACAACCCGGGACTGCAGCATTACTCTACTTCTGCTGCCGCTGGCTTCCTTAGGAAGGGACCATGCCTTCTGAGACCCTGTTGTACAACCGCCTGCCCTCACGTAAGACACCTTAAATTCGGACAATAACTTGGACCCCCTTCTTATAAAAGTCTTTTTTCTGCTACTTTCCACCGCAAAATTTGAGGTGTGTCTTATGGTCTGGTGCGTCTTATAGTCCAAAAAATACAGTAATACTTTGTAGCACTAATCTAGGTTTGGTGTTTTCATAATGTTCATTTTAATTAACTTAAAAAATTAATTAAACTTTATTTGATAAAGTTTGTTTTATCACTGTCATTGTAACAATATCATCTCGCATAAAGATGATGTTTTTTTCTTTGTTTTCCTAATTTATTTACTGTGTTTGTCTTTTTTACATCACAGCGTATGAGCTTGTTTTTACTATTTTATATATTTAATTTATACATTTTAGTTTATTAAGTTATAGTTGTCAATAAATTGTAAATGTTATACTTGTGTATGGAAATTTTCTACTGATGCACAGAATTGAAAAAAAGCAGCAAGTACAGTAAATTAATTTACAGTACTCCATAAAGTCTAAGAATCCCACAAGAAGCTGAAGATGGGCCCTGTTAACAAATTTGAGGCTTCTCAAAACAATATTATAGAATTAAAATACTAATCCAAAACTAAGTATTATATTTTGGCCTATCATTCTAGAGGCCCATTGACATTTCACATGTTTTATGACAAATATACAATGTACAACAAGTATAATATAAAGTTCCTATTCTATTTTCTATGTCAAAATATAAAATATACAAAATAATAAATATATTTCTTATTCCTGGTAATGCAGATTAAATTAATTATACACTATAATATCATAATGTCACAAATACGTGTAATTTATTTCCAATCATTTAGAAAAGTAACATATTTTATAATATTAGCAGAATGGAAATATATATATATATAATTTTTACTATAATATTTCATTTGGATTATTATATTATATATAATATATTAATACAAATAACAAAATCATATATTTAAGGAAAAATATATATTTTTTCTTTAAATATCTAAATATGAAAAAGAATACAAATTTTTTCTTTAAATATATTATTTTGTTATTTGGATTATTATTTTATATTATTTTGTAATTTGTATTATATATTTTTGTGTTTAATATGAAATATATTTAATATTATATTAGTTTGTTTATTTTTGTTTGTTTACATATTTTGTTATTTGAATTAAAATATATTATTTTGTTATTTGTTTTCTGATGCATCAAAATCATTTTAACACAATTACATTAATCGTATTGCAAAATCTTTATCTTACAATGCTTTTTAAAAAATCGCAAATTGTCTTCAGTTTTAGGCTGGGGTCACACTAACCGACGCAAAATACGGTCAGTATTTTACATGCGTAATACGGATGAATGACCCCTGTACAGTGCTCCGTATGTCATCCGTAATCAAGGTGTGGTCGCGTATTTTGCGCATGGAAGCATCCGTATGTAATCCGTATGGCATCCGTATGGCGAGATTTTCTCGCAGGCTTGCAAAATGGACATATAATGGAGCCCTATGACAGGGTTTCTAACAGAAATCAAAGAATAGATATAGACACATAGAATGCATATGTATATATTTATATATGTATTCTAGGTGTATATATCTATTCTTTCGTTTCTTTATTAAACCTGTCAGTGTGAGTTTACTGTATAGCGCACTGAATTGCCGGCTTTTCTAAAAGACACCGGGTGCGCATTTCTCGCAAGTCACACGTGTGGTCCGTGTGTAATCTGTATTTTTTGCGCACCCATAGACTTGCATTGGCGTGCTACGGCCGTAGTACGCTGACAATCGCAGTATGCTGCGATTGGCACGGACAGTAGAATACGGATGAGAAATATACGCCTGGTGCGAGTGACCCCATAGAGAATCATTGGTCCGTGTCTAATGCGTGCTTTTAGCGCCTCTCACTCGGCCGTATTCCTCGCCAGTGTGACCCTGGCCTTAGTGTTTTTAACAACGCTTAGTTTTTGCTAAGAAAATCATCACTGTGTAAGGATGCCAACATGAAGAAATTTGGCACAGGCACAAAACTTTTGGTAATTGGTAAGTATAGTTTAACAAAATCAAAAAAATTAAGGATTAAACACAAGTCATAAACTTCTCTTCCTATTGATATTACTTTTACAAAATTGTAAAAAAAAATGATAAAGCCAAGTATCACAATTTCAGTATAATCCATTATTATCCCCATTTTGAAAATTCTTACTTTTACTATTATTTTTTTTTAGTGCAGCAGGCTATTTACTAAATTCACTCAATCAAAATTAAACTACCTATATTACTTGTCCGATCCCAGGAATCGATTTTTAAAAGCGCAAAGCACACACATATACACACACATATATATATATATATATATATATATATATAGTATATACACACACACACGTTTGCAAATCTGTGTTGTTGTAATTTGCTGAATTCTTATAATTTACTTATTTTTACTTTGTATGTGATTGATGGCTTATGTTTATACTTTTTTAAAGCATATTTGACAAGAACGCTAAATCTCCTGAGCAACATGTCATAATTAAGCCCTGGCGGTAAAATTGCAGGATTACAATTACCTCAATGTTCCTTTGTGGGGAAAAATACAACTAATCAACCTTCTGATGACTCAACATACTTTTTTGCTATGGTCGATATAGATCAGATGGTGGATTTTACTTTTGTGATTTTACTCTGCGATCAGACAATTTTTAATATGCTGGAGTTGGCATTGTATTATGTTATCACATATTATTTCCACATTCATCAGGGACATAAGAACCTTTAATGTGGACCAGTCCAGTGGTTTTATTAATTTTAATAATCTGCAGTTAAGCATTAATGTAAGGGAAACATGATCCTGAGTAATGTTGAATTGTTCAGAACAACTGAGCAAACTGTAGTTTGGAGGCACTTTAAAGCGAACAAAACAAATCCAGAGTAAAATATAAAACTTCTGTCTTATTGGAGAAGTGATAATATCATTATATGAAGGAGTTTCTCTTAAGGCTATATTTTTGTATTCACTATTTTACAGTACTTAGCTGGCTAAGATCAAGCTTTCTTTTGCCTTTTTCATTGTTGCATTTCATGAGTCATATTATTTTTCCATTAAGGAAGTATTATGAAAGCTTTTTTTTTTTTTTAAAGTGTATTTTCCAATTACATAATTTTGGTGGCAACAATTGACTTTTGTGTTTTTTCCCCCCAGTTTTTGTTTTCCAGGGGGACCTTTTATGCAATTCAATGCTATTCAACGCTTAATTTTCCCTTTTCAGTCTCCTTAAAGTATATGAAACAGCATCCGCTAGATAACCCATGTGATGTTTTTGAATACATGGTATTCCTAAGCATTATTGACAAGAAATCTTTGCTTCTGGCAGACTTGCAGGGTATCGTCACACCTTTGGTGACCTTAGTTTTGCGATCATTCTGTCAAGCACGTCTGTGAAAAATGGTCGGTTTAAAATTTTCCCCAATCCCTTATGTTACATTAGAAATAAGGCTATAACTTATAACCATGCTCTTGTAGTGATTACTTGTGCACAGCTACTGAGCTTGGGAAATCATGCAATGTGACATAAATGTAAAATATGGTATCCTGAATCGGGATGAGCGGACCCGTGGAAGTTCAAGTTCTGGAACCCGACCCGAACTTTATTTGAAAGTTCGGTCCAGGTGCCATAGCTGTACCCGAGCTTCAAGCAGAACCAGGAACCTATTGAAAACAATGGGGGCCTGAACTTTTGATCTTGAAAATAATCTCTTTCTCTCTCTACAATGGACTTACCCGAGAACTCCAAACATTGCAACGGACTTCCGAAGAGGTCCGTGCTTGGGGTTTTGCACTGTCCTGTACGAACCCTGAATTTTTAAGTTTGGGTTCACTCATCTTTAATCCTGAAGAGTTACATGTTCATCAGAGTGCGGGAAAATGTTACAATTTCATCAAACTTCCTTATTACAAAGGGTACTGATAATACCATTTTGTTAAGAAATTGCTTTTTACAAATGTTTTGTAAGTTTGTAATATAATCTTCAAATTGGAGCCTCCATTTACATTTGGCTCTGTTGTATCTCTTCTTTATTACACATATTTAAGCTACACTGTATTTATGGGTCCAACACATATCATTTCAATTCTTGCAAAAACACTTTTTTCTTCTTTTCTTTTTTTTTTCAGATCAGACAGCAGTTAAACCTGATGTCAATATATTAGGAACAACTAAGGAAGTTGTGAAGGATATAGGTTCTGTAACTTTACTGTGCACCCTGCAGAATTTCTTCCCCGACGTGATAAATGTGTTGTGGACAGCAGATGGAAGCAATGTCGAGCTGGAATCAGAGCAGGGGGAACTTATAAAGAATTCATCCAGCCAAACATCCTCGTTGTACAGCTGGATTACAATTAAAAAATCAGACATAGGTAAAATATATAAATGCAGGTACAAGCATGAAGGAAATGTGGCATTGCGGGACCTGTGGCAAGAAGTAGCATATGATACAGGTACACTTTATTATTTTCTAACAAATTATAAATGAATAATATATTTTATAAAATTCCAATGTATTGTTTGCCGAGTCAATAAATCTTTTTTACGCTACGATCTTAAATGTTTCTAGGCTTCCTTTTATGCAGTGATTAAAATTTGAGCATGTTAGCCACTTAAAGTGTAAAATGTGCCCTGAAATTGTATGCAAGTAGTGCCAATCCAATTTAGGATGGGTCTTACTGGCCAACAATAACAAGACTCAAAGGGTCAGCAAATCCTCTGGGCTGGTAGAGCCAATTAATTGACAATGCCATCTATTTCTTATTAGTTGATAATAAACATAGTGCATATAAAAAGCCTAAATATTTTTAATTAAAAAGGACAGGCACATCTTAATTGTCAATTAATGGCAGGATATTTTCTTCTGTAGGATCCATAGAACTCAAACCTATCAGTATTACAAGAAAACATTGCTCTGGTTCCATTGTGATAGAAAATGACAATTTATACAGTTCCCAATATGTTATCGTTCTAGAAGTTTACACATTAGTTTCCTGCTCAAATCCATCAACACAGGGATAACACTCATGTAATATGACCACTTATTCTTTCTAACAATACATTTTATTTTTTAGCTTTGTTATATAATAATAACATAATTTCTACATATGTATATATTAAACATAGTGTGTCACACCTTTGTAAAATACATTTATTTAGCCGATACTGTAATTCTATTTCATAGCCATTTTGAAGGATGAAAGTGAGGATGAAACCAAAAATGGTAACTACACTAATTCTTCAGGTATAGTAAATGTATTTTTTACATTGAATTCACTTTATATTTTGTCATCTAAAGTTTTGATTTTTTAAATTTTTTTCTTTTACAAAATTTGCATAGGTTTACTTTTTTATTTTATTATAACAAAACAACTTATTGAAGTATAATTTATTTTTACTTGTAGATAGTGTCACCTTTTGATAATGATTTTAGCAAAAATTATGTTTGGAAACTTTATATTTATACTTTTCAATGCAAAAACAACTTCATAATGCAATAAAAAGTAGGGAAAGAGGAGGAGGCATTGAGGAATTTGAAGTGAAGATGGCAGAAGAGAAAAATGTTAGGGGGAAAGTAAGTTTCTAAGTTGTCTAAGTAAATGATGTTGCCATTCAATCCTCAGCTAGTCGTTCAAGTCCCAGTTTGTATTCAGTTAGCGATTACTTCTTCAGGCTGTGTCCTCACAATGAATTTTTAGTGAGTTTTTGAAAATTAGAGCTGGGTTATCTCCACTTACCCATTTTAGGTACCATGTGGTGGCCTTGACATAGGAATTCATTCTTTGTATTGTGTTTCTGAATTCTTGAAACTAAATGGAAGTTTATAAAAGTCTAAAAAATGGCTTTCTATTGTTCTCAGGCCATTTTTTCTGGATTGTGGTCAGTTGATTTATTATCCCTAGAAAGCGCAAACGTTAGTTGTTAAAAATAGTACATACAATTCACGATAGGTGAATAAATTACAGTTTATTTGCATAAAGAATGTACTATAGCCATATGGAATTTTCTACTAAATGTTTTGATAAATATTGGTGGTGTGGATACTATATGGCAATCTTGTTATATTTCCTGCATTATGTCCTTATTTCCTTACTACGAATGTATCATGCCTGTATAGTCAACTTCATGAGTGACACAATGTGTTCTAAAATTCTTATTTGACATTGCAGTGATTTTTCAAAATATAAAGTTGCAGGCTAAAATGGCTGATTTTAATTTTTTTAACCACAACTTTGTAGATAATTACCCATATACTCATGTAAACTTTTCAACATAGAATGGAAACAACTGTCTGTATTCTTTAAAGCTTTTTATGTCTATGTAATAACATTTTCGCAAAAAGAGCAATGTATATATTTACTTTGTCTTACGAATCATTAAGAGATCATTCCACCTCTGCTTATTTATTATACTAATTATTTTGGCTAAAATCTTGGTTAAAACTAAACTTTTTGTAACAATTAATAGAATTTCTTACATTTTACAGGTGGTGTTGAATCCTCAGCTAGGATCAATCGAGCAGCACAACTTATTTATACGATATTACTCTTGAAGTGCTTCACATATTTTCCATTCTTGCTTGTTTTAAAATATAAATGTGCAAAGTGATTTTATTTTTTCCCAATGTGCATATATTACATTATTTGAAAATGCTAGATTTCAGTGGTGGCTTCACAATTGTGTGATATGTTTAAGCAGCATAGTGCTGATTAATATAGAGTTTTATATGCTATTAAGGTGCAAAGAAAATTAAAAATAATATTTCAGAATTTTAAGATGCTTTTTCACTTGCATTTTTGATGCATTAAAATGTACAATTATATTAATTAGAATGTGTTTATCTAGTTGATACTGATTGAAGATAAGAAGTTTTTGAGAAAGCATGAGGATGTTTTGTGTCCTAGCGACAGTTCTTGAACCTATAACTTTTTGAATATATAATTTCTATATAATTCCCCTGTCTTCAAAAGCTTTATCTGAATATAGAAACTTGGCACACACAGTATATATGATTTCCAGTGAAAAAGTGATTTTTAATATACAGTACATACAGTATAGACGTTTCGATCACATTGACCTTCATCACAGTAACTGTGATGAAGGTCAATGTGACCGAAACGTGTGTGCCAAGTTTCTATAGTCATATGATTACGGACTAGGATCCTACTTGTTGCACCACCACTTTTTGGCTGTGCTAAACGGTTTTGTGTTCAAAAGCTTTATCAAGATGACATCTGTATAACTTCTTCTATAAGACCTCAAACATTGCCATGTTTTCTTACAAAATAAAAAGTATTAATTTAAAAAATGCACTACAAATTGCATCTGTTTTTCACAAACATCATTATGTTGTACAAGTATGGTGGAGGAAAGAAGAGCAGCAGCAGATGTGTCTGTGCCATGGAAATTACCAGTTGGCTACATATGGCCTCAGACCGTTTAACGCCTTACATGCCAGGGTGACAATTGAAAGAGAAGTTTTACCTCCAGGTCTGCCAAGTTAGAAGCCTATTAGATCCTAATCCTTAGATTGTTTATGAATACTCGGTGTCCTTGAGACTCCTCAAATTATTTTTTCTTCCGAAAAAAAGGCCTTGACAGTTGTGGATGTTTCTTACCTATTTCTATTAGATCCGACCAAAGGCAGGATAAGATAATGCACTGTACTACATAAATAGTGCAGTGTATTATCAAAAGTTAACATGTTCAAGTCCCTTGGTGGGACTAATGAATATTACAAAAAAAAGCTCAAACAAACATGTTTTTCAGTATATAAATATACAAAAAATCTAAGTATAACCCCTTCAACCCGAAACCTGTTTTCACCTTCCTGACCAAGCCAATTTTTACAATTCTGACCACTGTCACTATATGAGGATATAACTCTGGAACCATTCAATGGATACCACTGATTCTGAAAATGCTTTTTCATGACATATTGTACTTCATGGTAGTGGTAAAATTTATTTGAAATGACTTACATATATTTGTGAAAAAATCAGAAATTTGGCAAGAATTTAGGAATTTTCAGACTTTTAATTTTTATTCCCTTAAATCAGAATCATGTCAAACAAAATAGTTAATAAATAACATTTCTCACATGTCTACTTTACATCAGCACAATTTTTGAAACTTTTGTGTTAGGAAGTTATGATGGTTAAAAGTTGACCAGCGATTTCTCATTTTTACAACTAAATTTACAAAACCATTTTTTAGGGACCACATCACATTTGAAATTACTTTGAGGGGTCTATAAGACATAAAATACCCAAAAGTGACACTGTTCTAAAAACTACACCCGTCAAGTGCTCAAAACCACATTCAATATGTTTATTAACCTTTAAAGTGCTTCACAGGAATTAATGGAATGTGGAAGAAAAAAATAAACATTTAACTTTTTTTCACAAAATTTTCCCTTTAGACCCAATTGATTTTAACTTTCACAAGGGTAACAGGAAAAATGGACCATACAATTTGCTGTTTAAATAATCCTCATATATGGCAGAAAATCACTGTTTGGGTGCACGGCAGGGCTCAGAAGTGAAGGAGCGCCATTTGACTTTTTAAATGTAAAATTAGCTGGCATAATTAGTGGACTCCATGTCGTGTTTGGAGAGCCCTGATGTGCCTAAACAGTGGAAATCCCCCACAAGTGACCGCATTTTGGAAACTAGACCTCTCAGGGAACTTATGTAGATGTGTATTGAGCACTTTGAAACCATAGGTGCAACTTTGAGTCATTAAAATAAAAAAAACAAGGGAAGGAAAGGGAAATGGAAGTCAGCTCACCACATCCAGGGGCAGCTTGCTGTATCAGGTGTAGCCACATGGAGTCATCCCAGTCCAGGACGTAAAAATGAAAGCAGGAAAGAGAGAAGTCCTCCACTATATAAATCGATAAACCAGTTGGAGTAAAAAAAAAAAAATCGCCTTTTATTAGATCAACATAATAAATATAAAAATTGGCCACCTAAGGGGATGGCATGTGTACAAACCACATGTTTCTTATGTCTATCTAATAAAAGGCGATTTTTTATTCCAACCGGATTATCGATTTATATACTAGACACTTGCTGTTGGAGGGCCTCTCTCTCCTGAAAATAAAAAAATCTAATTTTTCTCACAAAAGTTTTTTTTAGCTCCAAATTTTGCATTTTCATAAGAGTAACAGGAGAAATTGCACCATACAATTTGCTGTGCAATTTTTCCTGAGTTCACTAATCCCCCATATGTGGTTGAAAATTACTTTTGAGGCAAAGCACAAAGCTCAGAAGGTTAAGTAGCACCATATTACAGTGTAGATTTTGCACTGGTTTGAATGTGCCATGTCACATTGGCAGAGCCCCTGAGGTGTCAGAGCAGCAGAACCCCCAATAAGTGAACTCATTTTACAAACTGCACCTCTCAGTGAATTCATCTAGGGGTGCAGTGATCATATTGACACCACAGGTGTGTCACAGAATTTTATACCATTGGGCAGTGAAGAAAAAATAATATACATTTTTACCACCAAGATTAAGTGTAAGGCTGGTTTCACATTTGCGTTTTTTAGCGCTGGAAAAAAACGCATACCTGCGCATGCGTTTTTTCCCCTATATTTAACATGGGTGCGCATACCTGCGCACTGGTAAGCGCATGTATGCGATTTTCATGCGCTGCGTTTTTTTGGGGTGTGCGTTGGTATTTTCCAGACGCAGCATGTTGCATTTTTTGGCCCTGCAAAAAAGCGCATGGGCACATATGCGCACGTTTTGCGCTAAAAATGGCCATTATAGCCTATGGATGCGCATATGTGCGCACTGGCATGCTCATGTATGCGTTTTTTTGCATATGCGTTTTTTTTTTTTAACCATGGAATTTAGGGGTTTGGGTTAGAGTTAGGGTTAGTTAAGGGGGTTTAGGGTTAGGGTTAGGGTCAGGGTCAGGGTTAGGGTTGGGGTTTGGGTCAGGGTTAGGGTCAGGATTAGGGTTAAGTATGGTTTTGTTAAGGGTTAGGGTCAGGGTTAGGGTTAGGGTTAGGGTTACGGTCAGGGTTAGGGTTAGGGTTGGGGTCAGGGTTAGGGTCAGGGTTAGGGTTAAGTATGGTTTTGTTAAGGGTTAGGGTCAGGGTTAGGGTCAGGATTAGGGTTAAGTATGGTTTTGTTAAGGATTAGGGTCAGGGTTAGGGTTAGGGTTAGGGTCAGGGTTAGGGTTAGGGTTAGGGTTAGGGTTAGGGTCAGGGTTAGGGTTAAGTATGGTTTTGTTAAGGATTAGGGTCAGGGTTAGGGTCAGGATTAGGGTTAAGTATGGTTTTGTTAAGGGTTAGGGTCAGGGTTAGGGTTAGGGTTAGGGTCAGGGTTAGGGTTAGGGTCAGGGTTAGGGTTAGGGTTAGGGTCAGGGTTAGGGTTAAGTATGGTTTTGTTAAGGGTTAGGGTCAGGGTTAGGGTTAGGGTTAGGGTCAGGGTTAGGGTTAGGGTTAGGGTCAGGGTTAGGGTTAGGGTCAGGGTTAGGGTTAGGGTTAGGGTCAGGGTTAGGGTTAGGGTTATGGTTAGTTAGGGTTTAGGGTTTGGGTTAGGGTTAAGTATGATTTGGTTAAGGGTTAGGGTCAGGGTTAGGGTTAGGGTTAGGGTCAGGGTTAGGGTTAGGGTTAGGGTCAGGGTTAGGGTTAGTAAAGTCATGGTTTGGGTAGTGTGAGGGGCCACCTAAAAATGTTGGAAAAAAACGCAAACGCGGTAAAAACGCACTAAAAACGCATACAAACGCATAAAAACGCTGCGTTTTTTTCATGCATGCTCATAAAAATGCTTGAAAAAAACGCAGCAGTTGTATGCTTATGTATGCGTTTTTTCAATGCGTTTTTTTGCGGGAAAAACGCACTGCAAAAAAAAGCAAGTGTGAAACTAGCCTTAGCCCCAAATTTTACACTTTCATACTGGGAAATGGGTAAAAATGGCACCAAAATTTGTCCCACAATTTCTGCTGAATGCATAAATACTAGTGATGAGCAAGTATACGTGTTACTCAGGTTTCCCCAAGCATGCTCGGGTGGTCTTCGAGTATTTTGTCATGCTCGGAGATATAGTTTGTGTTGCCGCAGCAGCATGATTTGCTGCTGCTAGACAGGCTGAATACATGTGGGGGTTGCCTGTTTGTTATGAAATCCTCTCATGTATTCAGCCTGTCTAGCAGCCACAAATCATGCAGCTGAGGTGACAAAAACTAAATCTCCGAGCACGCCAAAATACTTAGAGACCCCCCGAGCATGCTCAGGAAACCCGAGTACCGAGTATACTCGCTCATCACTAATAAGTACCCTATAAATGGCTGTACCGAACTGCTTAGCCACATGGAGAGACTTGGGAGGAATGGAGTGCTATTTGCCTCCTGGAGCGCAGATTTTCCTAGAATAGTTTGCGGATTCCATACACAAAACTCCTAAGTGCTAGAAAGCAGAATCCCCCCTAAGTGACCCCATTTTGAAATTATACCCCTTTGGGAATTTATCTACAGCTATAGTGACTATTTTGACTCCATGGGTGTTTTCCAGAAACAAGCAGTAGTAGATGTTGCTGAGTGAAAATGGCAAACTGCCATTGTAGTGCCCAGTACGTTGTACAGATCAGTATGAGGTAGTGCCCAGATCATGCTTCTGGAGACATATATCGATAAATTACACAGGCTCTCATCACTACAGAAATTCCAAACATGTGGACACTAACTGTGGTTTAGGCACACTGGGGCTCAGAAGGGAGGGGGGCATTTGGAAGAGCAGAATTTGCTGCATTTCTTTTGAAGGGCGAGAAGCCTTATCCCTTTTCCAGAGCCTTTGTGCTACCAGTAACATGGAAGCCCCTTATATTGCCGTTAACAGATGATGGACCTGAGTGAGAACTTTTTTTGTGGATTGAGTTGAATGTTTTATTGGGAACATTTTACCTAACATGTAGGATCACATTTATCTGGCGCTCTACGTTGAGCACTTACATCGGGGTTTCAATCTAAATCTCCAAGTGCCGTGACAGATGAACCCCCGAGGGATCCATTCGCTCTAATGAGGCAGCAGAATTACTCTGGATGTCATCTGGCCTCTGTTCTGCAATGTTCTTCCTTTCAGAAGTGCATAAAACTGTGGTCAACTGCACATTTATGCTTGCCTAAAAAGAGAGAAACCGCCGGATCACAGGTCAGACGGGGTCCACAGTGCCTCCATCTGCATCATTATAGGGAATCGTCCGCCAGAGGTTCTGTCTGAATCACGTATTTCAGAGATTTGCACGGAAACCACAGTGTAAGCGTTCATCACAGAATGCAGGATAAATGTGCGCCAAGCCTTACTGCGAACTTTAGGACGTAGAATGAACAAATCAACCACAGGTGTAGAATTTTTTTTATTTATTTGCTACGCCACTCCTCATGCGGTGTAAGTGATTAGACAACTTTATATTAGATTTATATTAGATTAATATCGGGTTTTTATGTTTGGCAGCTGTCACACACTAAAAGACTTTTATTTATTGCAAAAACTAGTTTTTGCATCCCCATATTTAAACAAGTATAATTTTTCCATTTTTCGGCCATTTTGTGATACGAGTCGATGTTTAAATTGGCACCATATTGGTACAGTTTTCGTGCACGTGACATTATTTGATTGCTTTCTATTAGGATTTTTGGGAGCCAGAATGAACAAAAATCAGCAATTCAGGAATTTTTTTTAATTTTTTTTTATTTTTTATCGTTTCGTGTGTCGTAAAATTGATAAGACAGCTTTGTTCTTCGGGTCAGCACGATTACGGCGTTACCCCATTTATATTGTTTTTATGTTTTGGTGCTTTTACACAATAAAAACTATTTTATAATAAAAATACCATAACTATTTTTGCATTGCTTTATTCTGAGAGGTATAACTTTTTTATTTTCCACTGATGAAGCTTTTTTTGTGGGACAAGATGATGTTTTCACGCAGGGCAGTTTCTAGGGAATTTTGCCAACAGGGCGAACATCGAAAAAGCGCCTCCCGAACATTAACATGCTGAATACCCGGACAAATATCGTCACACCATGACCAGACCACATATTACCACCACATAGTCACCGAATAATACCACATACAAGGAACAAATAGCGCCGTACCATGGCCTGACCACATAGTCACCGATTAATACCACATACAAGAAACAAATAGCGCCACACCATGACCAGACCACATATTACCACCAGATAGTGACTGAATACTACAATACTGATCATTAATTAAAATCAAAATACTAAGTGCAATTGTATATAGGAACTCTATATTTACTGTCAGTGTGCAGGTAACACACTGACTCACCAGTGACGTCTCTAGCTGAAGTCCTTCATCTTTGCTTTTCTTTCTCATCCAGCACAGACCGCCATCACTTCTTCCAGCCAAGACTCGTCTCTGCATGAAATAACACAGTTACCTAGAGCACGGCTTCCAGAGCACATTCCTCACTTTTTCCCTTCTACACTACACATCTGAATACAGACGTGCACCCACCATTAATACATAATTGGTTATTATGCAACCCACCATTCCAAATATAAATTATAATCCACCGCTGTGCACCCACTAACTATAAATGTCACTTTCTCCATTTAATATATAAATTAGCACCTGTACTCTTTCCCCCCAATTCATTACAGGCACTTCAACCTCAACGCCCCCCCACTATGTACCTCCCGCTCTAACCCTAACACCAATTCATTATATTTACATGCCCCTCCTGCCTCAATTCATTGTCATGTCTTTCTCTCCCACCCTCTATTCATTATCAACTGCTCTACCCCACATTCAATACATCACTTACTCCCCCACACTCAAAATTCTTTATTTGTTCTCCAGATAGATCATTTGCTCTCCTCTCCCCCCATCTTCAATTTATCATTCACTCTCCTCACCCCCCACCTTCAATTAAATTGCTGTGCCCCGTCACTCACACTGAATTCATCATTTGCAGTCCCCGTCCTCTCCCCCACATCATTTGCAGTCCCCCACTTTAATTTGAAGTCCCCTTCATCCGTTGCAGTCCCCTATCACCCCTCACTTCATCTGCAGTGCCCCTTCATCATTTGCAGCCCCCTATCCCCCTTCCATTTCATCATGTGCAGTCTCCCTTACCCCCACTTCATGATGTGCAGTCACTCTTACCCCCACATCATGTGCAGTCCCCTTTACCCAATTCATGTGCAGTCCCCCTTACCCCCAATTCATCCTGTGCAGTCCCCCTTACCCCCATTTCATCATGTGCAGTCCCCCTTCATCATGTGCAATCCCCTTACCCCATCATCAAGTGCAAGCACTCCATCATGTACAGCCCCCACACCCCCCTGTACCCCTCTCCATCATATGCAGCCATATTCACCCCCCTCCATCTTGTACAGGCTCAGCCCCCGCACCCCTCTCCATCATGTGCAGCCATATACACCCCCCTCCATCATGTACAGGCTCAGCCCCCGCACCTCCCTCCATCATGTGCAGCATATTCACCCCCCTCCATGTACAGCCCCCTCACTTACTGAATTCATTAAAAAAAAAAGTTTCCCATACTTACCTCACAGCCGCTCCCCAGCAGCGCCTCTCTGAAGCCAGCGTCCGGGTACATGTCGGCGTCTGTGTGATGACGTCATCGAGCAGGCCCGACACCTGACCAGGAAGTAGAAAGGGAGCTGCGCAGCTGTCAAGGTGACGGCCGTGAACAGCTCCCTGCACGATACACTGTGACGCGGGCGGCTGTATGCTGACGGCCGCGTCACAGAACAGAGCGCACGGCCGCACAGTACCGGATCGCGGCTCTGAATCTCCCTGATTCGGGGAACCGGCTGCATTTTTAACAACCGATTCCACCGAACCGGGGAGAACCTGCTGAATCCCAGACAGCTAGGCACTAGGCAGGCGCCCCCTGGCTGGGTGGCGCCCCGGGCGATCGCACGCCCCGTCCCCCCCTAAAAACGGCCCTGTTTTCACGGTACCATTTTTATTTACATGCAATGCCTCTGTGTTCCAATATTTTTTATTAATTTTAAAATTTTTATGAGGGAAGGTGAATAGGGTACAGAACAAAAACAAAGGGATTAGGGTAGGGAGAACAAATCCCTGTAAAGACAGGGATATAACGACAAAGTGGGGAAATAGACAGGCAAACATACAAACTGTACATACAATGCAATAGTTCCAAAGCAAAATATTATATATCAATAATACACAAATAAATTGTTGCTTAAATACAAACTTGTTGGAAGAAAAAGGTTAAAAGACAATGACAAATGCAAAGATCATTATACTTATATAATAGCCGTAAGAAAAATCAGTACACATATTGTGCTATAAAGTTTGCACAATTGTGATAGCTTAAAAAAAAACCTAAAGATCAATGCACTTATTATGCTCCTAATACTTACAAAAAAAAAATGAAGTACCCAAGAAAGTTAAAAAATATGAAAGCCTGTCCTGTCCGGAACATACTGCGATGTCCCTAAGACTGAGTGGAGGCCAAAAAAATTGGTTCAATCAAAAACTGTAAAGTGAAAATATTTCTTCAGACTGTTTTATATATAATCCAGATTACTCAACAATAGAGTTGAGCGAAACGGGTCGGTCAAATTCAAAAGTCGGTGACTTTCGCTGAAGTCGGGTTTCATGAAATGAAACCCGACCATAGCGTGAGGTCGGCCACGAGGTCGGCGACCCGAGCGCCAAAGTCGCGTTTCAAATGATGCTTCCAGCGCCCTTTTTCAGCCAATGATGGAGGACGCACACTGTGGGCAACGCTGTGGTGATGACATAGGCATCGGTCACCACCATCTTTGAGAAGGGCATGCAAGTGATTGGCTGGCTTTGTGTGGCATCACAGGGGCTATAAAAGGGCGTGCACACCGACCGCCATCTTACTTCTGCCGATCTTAGCATTAGGGAGAGGTTGCTGCTGCTGATTCAGAATAAGGGAGAGCGTTAGGCAGGGAAGAAGAAAAAAAACTGCTTCTACTGTTAGCGATTTCCACTGTACAACACAACAGTTTGTGTGCAGTGACAGAGGAGGATATATTTTTGTGCATCAGCTCTGTTGGTTATTAGGCTGCCTTATAAGGCTCCCTGATAGCTGCATTGCTGTTTGCACACTGCTGTGCAAACTGCTTTTCTAAAAGCAAAAATACTTTTCTTCCTCTTTTCTGCACAGTTACCAAGCGTTCATTTTTCCACCCTTCTGTGTGCAGCAGTCCTGCTTATTAGGCTGCCTGCATCCATACTTGGACTGAGAGCATCATTGTCAGCCTCCTAAGATCTCTAGTGAGATCCAAATTCTCACCAATAATATATACACCCTCCACCTTGTCATACACCATCCAATTTCTGCCTGTCACATTGCGGTGTAATCTCTACTCGGCCTGAGACAATAGTTCAGCGTCCTCAAATCTCTAGTGAGATTCAAATTCTCACCAATACTACATACACCCTCCACCTTGTCATACACCATCCAATTTCAGCCTCTTACATTGAGGTGTAATCTCTACTGAGCCTGAGACAATAGTTTAGCATCCTCAAATCTCTATTGAGATTCAAATTCTCACCAGTACTGCATACACCCTCCACCTTGTAATACACCATCCAATTTCAGCCTGTTACATTGAGGTGTAATCTCTACAGGGCCTGAGACAATAGTTCAGTGTCCTCAAACCTCTAGTGAGATTCAAATTCTCACCAATACTATATACACCCTCCACCTTGTCATACACCATCCAATTTCAGCCTGTTACATTGAGGTGTAATCTCTACTGAGCCTGAGACAATAGTTCAGCGTCCTCAAACCTCTAGTGAGATTCAAATTCTCATCAATACTACATACACCCTTCACCTTGTCATACACCATCCAATTTCAGCCTGTTACATTGAGGTGTAATCTCTACAGGGCCTGAGACAATAGTTCAGCATCCTCAAATCTCTAGTGAGATTCAAATTTTCACCAATACTACATACACCCTCCACCTTGTCATACACCATCCAATTTCATCCTGTTACATTGAGGTGTAATCTCTACTGGGCCTGAGACAATAGTTCAGCGTCCTAAAACCTCTAGTGAGATTCAAATTCTCACCAATACTACATACACCCTCCACCTTGTCATACACCATCCAATTTCAGCCTGTTACATTGAGGTGTAATCTCTACTGGGCCTGAGACAATAGTTCAGCATCCTCAAATCTATAGTGAGATTCAAATTTTCACCAATACTACATACACCCTCCACCTTGTCATACACCATCCAATTTCATCCTGTTACATTGAGGTGTAATCTCTACTGGGCCTGAGACAATAGTTCAGCGTCCTAAAACCTCTAGTGAGATTCAAATTCTCACCAATACTATATACACCTTCTACCTTTTTTACAGTACCATATAGATGGTGGTATTTTGGGTCCATTTTCACAAAAATGAGGAAGTATGGTGGAAGAGGCCGTGGAAGTGGGCGGGGGTTGTCAGCTAGTCCTGATGGTGGTGGTGTTGGTGGTGCATCTGTTGGTAGTGGCAAAAGCACAATAGCACCTAAGGCAGGAGGTGTTGAGCCTGCGTCATCGTCTGGTTCCACAAAGCCTCGAAGGCTTCTTTTTCTGGGAGTAGGTAAACCGCTTTTAAAGCCGGAGCTTCAGCAACAAGTTTTGGCTTACATTGCTGACACAGCCTCCAGCTCTCTCGCCTCCTCTTCTGAAGTTTCAAAAAATAAAAGCTCTGAGTCGTCAGTGGAGGCTCCTGGTCAGGAACAACACCTTTCCTTGTGTCCTTCACCCCTACCAAAAGTGAAGGATGCGGCAGGCCACACTACAGATTACTCCATGGAGCTCTTTTCACATACCATGCCTGGGTTATCAAGTCAAATCGTGAATTCCCCAGTCCAAGATGAATAAAAGAGTTGCAGGACAGCTTGGCCAGACGGTCATATTAGCACAGCGTGCAAGGCCTCAAAATGTCTTCCATAGTAGGAAGAGTGCAGTGTGGCACTTTTTTCAACAAAATCCTAATGATTAGGCAAAAGTTATCTGTAAGTTCGCAAAGACCTTAAGCCGAGGGAAAAATCTGAGAAATTTGAATACCAGTTGCATGCTTAGACATTTAACCACCATGCACTTGCAAGCGTGGACAGACTACCAAACCTCACGTACCACATGTACACCTGCTCCGAATGAAGGTAGTCAGCAACGCTACATCGCTTCCCCCACTGTAAGCCCACCAGTTAGCACACCACCAGCAGCAAATGTCGAGGTGTCGTCGCAAGGGCAATTCAGTCATGGAATCACAATGTTATTGCTACGAAAGACTGAATCTAGGCCATCAGCAACACCACCAACACCATCACCATCACCAACCCTCTCTCAGTCCGCCATGTCCACCGCTAGTTCCACCATATGCAGCTCTCAAGTCCAGCTCACCCTACCAGAGACTCTGAGTAGGACAAGAAAGTACTCATCTTCTCATCCACGTACACTGGCTTTGAACGCCCACATTGCCAAATTAATCTCGTTAGAGATGATGCCCGACCGGTTGGTTGAAAGCAAAGCTTTCCGCGAGCTCATGGCCTATGCAGTACCACGCTATGACCTACCCAGTCGGCACTTCTTTTCGCGAAAAGCCATCCCAGCCCTCCACGTGCATGTGAAAGACCGCATTGTCCATGCACTCAAGCAATCAAAAGGTGCACCTCACAACAGAAGTATGGTCCAGTAGGCATGGCCAGGGCCGTTATGTGTCCATCACTGTGCACTGGGTTAATGTGGTGGATGCAGGGACCACAGGGGACAGTGGCGGTGGGGCAGTGCTGCCTAGCCCACGGTATAGGAAACAGTTGGCAGTAGGCGTTCGACCCTCCTCCTCCTCCAGAAGCGAAAGCTCGTCCACAAAGCGCAGTCGCACAAGCACTCCATCCGCAGCTGCCAGTGTTGCACACGAGGTGTCCCACTATTGAACAGTTAGTGGTAAGCATCAGCAGGCTGTGTTGAAGATGATGTGTTTGGGCGACAACAGACACACCGCGGAGGTACTGGACGACTACTTGCAGTGACAAACTGAGTCATGGCTGGGCAGTCTACATCTTGAGGCAGGCAAGGTAGTTAGTGATAACGGCCGGAATTTTGTGGCAGCCATAGCCCTTTCAAAACTCAGACACATAACTTGCCTGGCTCACACCTTGAACCTGGTGATGCAGTGCTTCCTCACTAATTATCCGGAGTTAACAGCCTTGCTCCATAAGGTGCGAAGACTGTGCTCGCACATCCGCCGGTCGCCCGTACACTCCAGTCGTATGCAGAATCTGCAGCGATTGCTCCACCTTCCCAAGCACCACCTAATTATCGACGTTGCAACAAGGTGGAACTCCACTCTGCACATGGTTCAGAGGCTGTGCGAACAGAGGCAGGCTGTAATTCATTTGTGGGAGGATACACGGTCAGGCGGTTTGCGGGCAGACATGGAGTTGTCTGGTGTGCAGTGGTCGAAGCTGAAAGACCTCTGTAAAGTCCTTCAGTGTTTTGAGGAATGCACACGGCTGGTAAGCGCAGACGACGCCATCATAAGCATGAGCATCCCACTTATGCGTCTGCTCATGCAAACTTTGACGCACATTAAGGAGCAGGCGTCTGCAGCCGAGGAGGAAGAGGAGGAGGGAAGCCTTGATGACAGTCAGCCATTGTCTGCTCAGGGAAGTCTCCTGGACGAGGTGAAGGAAGAAGAGGAAGAGGAGGAGGAGGATGTTGGGGATGATTATTTAGGGGAGGAGGATGCTTCTCAGGGGGCAAGACAAAATGTTGGCATGGCAAGGTCAGGTACAGGGTTTGTGCGTGACTGGAGGGATGTTGATTCGCCAGAAAGTGCTCCTCCACCCAGCACTCACAGTGCATCATTGACACCTGGAACATTGGCCCACATGTGTGATTATGCCTTGCAGATCCTAAAAAGGGACCCACGCGTTGCCAAAATGATGAACGATGATGACTACTGGTTGGCCAGCATCCTGGATCCACGCTATAAAGGCAAATTCCAAAACATCATGCCACAGGAGAACCTAGAGCTAATATTGGCTAACAAACAAGCAACTCTGGTAAACTGTTTGTTTGAGGCAATCCCAGTACACAGTGGCGGTGATGTTTCTCCCACGAGCCGTAGGGGGCAACTTGGAAGAGGTGCTCACAGCCAAAGTGGTGTTGGACACAGGGGTTTCATGACCATGTTGTGGACTGATTTTTCAAGTACTGCTCATACGACTGGTAATACTGCATCGATTGAAAGTGACAGGAGACAGCAGTTGTCAACTATGGTAACAAACTACTTCTCCTCCCATATCGATGTTCTCCCGCACCGGTCATTCCCCTTTGACTATTGGGCCAGTAAACTTGACACCTAGCCTGAATTGGCACAATATGCCTTACAGGAGCTCGCTTGCCCTGCTGCTAGTGTGTTATCTGAAAGAGTCTTCAGTGCTGCTGGATTAATCCTGACAGAAAAAAGGACCTGTCTGTCGACCCAAAATGTTGATGATCTAACCTTCATTAAAATGAACCATGCATGGGTTTCAAAGGATTTTGTCCCACCCTCCGTTGCTGACACGTAGGCTGCCAGAAAAATGGCTCGCTTTTGTCCTCCTCTTCCGCGGACTTCTCCAATTACTCCATTTGCAGCTGCTGAATGTCCAGCATCAACATATGCCATTTTTTCCACCTCCCTAACTGGGCTGCCTCCCCCCACCAGGCCGGGGTCACCACCTGGCGCATGCACCTGTGCGAGTGCCGTTGCCCTGGACAGCGTCCCTCATAGTATAATCAAGTGTCTCTGACAGTGGGGGTGCACACCCGCCGTTAGACACATCGGTGTACTATGAGGGGCCCTGTGCCAGTGCTGTCGCCAACGAGTGGGCCCCCTTGCTTGCTCAGGATCACAGCACTTGCAAAGTTGAAATACTTACCACTCCCTGCTCCACCACCGTGACATCTTCCGCATTTCCTGACAGTGACATTCTGGTCAGAGAGCGTGATGACATCACGTCTGTACGCCCACTGTCTAAACAGTCCAAGTGCATTGAGATGGAAGTTCGGAGTTCACAAGTAGTATGGGAAAATGCTTTCCTTTTCTGTAAAGTGTCCTTTGAAAGATCCTTGAGGTAAATCAGATGACTATATTTTGAAGACAGGAATCTTGGATCTTTGGAGATACCCAGCAAAGTGTTTCTCAGCCAATTGGGTAAAAAGATACTATAGTGTCTCTTGCTAAATCATGAGGGAGAGGTGGACGGCCTGCGAATCCTAAAAACCCTTTCAATCAGACACTTCTCATTGATGTCAGGGAACAAATGAGAGACCATTGACGATATGTAGCCCTTCAGTTGGAGAGCCTGAATTGACTCAGGAATCCCTCTGATCAGGGGCGGACACAAGCAGCAATGGGCCCCTGTGCAGGAAATACGTTGGGACCCCCTCATTCATGTACACTGTGTATAAAATACCTATAACCACATATGTGTATACACAGAAGAAAATACACACATTAGCCCTATATACACAGCCGTATACACACACACTAGCCTTATATACACAGCAGTACACATACACAATAAACCCTATATACACAGCGGTATACGCACACACACACACACACACTAGACAGATCAACATACATCAAATGGAATGTGCACCTACAGTGAGTGCAGTTGCAGGGAGCTGGTTCATCCCAGAGGAACACAGGAAATGAGCAGGGAAGACATGGAGCCTTTCTAGACTGTCAGCTCTCAGCCCTGCAGACCTTTATTCCTGGAGGGACGTCCCTTCTGTTACCTAGACTAGCGATTCCTCCTCACCCCACCTCCCCTATTTTCATGTGTATCACAGTCCCGCACATCACTGAGACACGCTGGGAAGAGTGCGCACGCACACAGCCAGAGCCGTATTTGGTCTTCATGCTGCCCTAGGTACTTTTCGCGGTCGTGCCCCTTACTGGCATCACACACTGAGTCTGTGCACACGACTTGGAAAGCCAAGAGCAGACAGGTAGCAGGCGTCAGAGCGAGCCTGCAGCCACGCTCTGTGCACCCACACTGACACTTGGAGCGCGCTGCTGCACTCATCCAGTGTCGCTGGTGTCACAATTGTGTTTTTTTTTTCAAATCAGGCAAAATCAGGTTTTTCAGCCAAATCCTGATCCTTTGAGAATCCAGTTTTTGCCCATTCACTTTAATGGTGTCAGGAAGAATCCTGTTACTTCAGGTTGCTTCCTGACACCATTAAAGTGAATGGACAAAAACTGGTTCCTGAAATGATCAGGATTTGGCTGAAAAACCTGATTTTGCCTCACTTGAAAATAAACACAAGTGTGAAACCAGCCTCAGTGAGTAAGCGCAGACTTGCAAGCAATTCTGACAAAGAATGGTTGCACTCTATCATGCTAAAGCATGTCAATGTGAAATATTTGTAATTAGAATTGCAATACAGCTTTGGAATAAGCGTCTCAAATTTTTCTATTATGACATGCTTTAGCATGATAGAGTGCAACCATTCTTTGTATATTGTATATGGGGGTAGCTCCTCTTGGTATGCACCTATTCACTATTCACACTAGTTTGGATGTACCAGTCAGGTTTTTTTGTCTTTTGCATATTAGCTTACTGACCGAGCACTCCACCCTCCACCAGGTGGTGATTTTAATTATAGCAGGTACCTACTCACCCATAAATGCAGGCATTGCTGACAGAGGTGTCCACATTCACCCAGGAATTCAGACATCAGCCTTAGAGAGGTATTCACACAGTGTAGGTACCCATCAGACTTGAGGCCGCCTTGACGTTGGCTGGTAGGCAGATAATATTTGGCCAAATTTTATGCTAAGCGTCTCAAATTTTTCTATTATTCCAAAGCTGTATTGCAATTCTAATTACATATATTTCACATTGACATGCTTTAGCATGACAGCGTGCAACCATTCTTTGTATATTGTATATGGGGGTAGCTCCTCTTGGTTTGCACCTATTCACACTAGTTTGGATGTGCCAGTCAGGTTTTTTTTGTCTTTTGCAAGCTGATTTTAGACAGCACTCACTTTTACTGTGATGACAATAAGGACAAGCTTTAGTATACAAATACGAGAGTGCTGCGAAACACCCTCATTTGCATATTAAAGTAGATTTTACTTTATAGTGCCAATAAAAATAATTCTATAGGAATATGCCCCCTAATCCCCATTCTAAAGTGTCAGCCTCCCCCAAATCCTGGGCCTGCGTAGCACCAGACTCCCATGTTCACCAGTATATAGCAGCACCAGCCTCCCATGTTCACCAGTATACAGCAGCACCAGCCTCCCATGTTCACCAGTATACAGCAGCACCAGCCTCCCATGTTCACCAGTATATAGCAGCAGCCTCATCTTTTCACCTGTATACAGCAGGACCGGCCTTCCCTGTTCACCAGTATACAGCAGCAGCCTCCCTTGTTCCCCAGTATATAGCAGCACTGACCTCCCCTGCTCCCCAGTATATAGCAGCATTGGCCTCCCCTGCTCCCCAGTATACAGCAGCAACAGCCTCCCCTGTTCCCCAGTATACAGCAGCACCAGCTTCCCCTGTTCCCCAGTATACAGCAGCACCAGCCTCCCCTGTTCCCCATTATATAGCAGCACCAGCCTCCCTTGTTCCCCAGTATATAGCAGCACCAGCCTCCCTTGTTCCCCAGTATATAGCAGCACTGGCCTCCTTTGCTCCCCAGTATAACCAGTAGCAGCACCAGCCTCCCCTGTTCCCCAGTATACAGCAGCACCAGCCTCCCCTGTTCCCCAGTATACAGCAGCACCAGCCTCCCCTGTTCCCCAGTATACAGCAGCACCAGCCTCCCCTGTTCCCCAGTATACAGCAGCACCAGCCTCCCTTGTTCCCCAGTATACAGCAGCACCAGCCTCCCTTGTTCCCCAGAATACAGCAGCACCAGCCTCCCTTGTTCCCCAGTATACAGCAGCACCAGCCTCCCCTGTTCCCCAGTATACAGCAGCACCAGCCTCCCCTGTTCCCCAGTATACAGCAGCACCAGCCTCCCTTGTTCCCCAGAATATAGCAGCACCAGCCTCCCTTGTTCCCCAGTATACAGCAGCACCAGCCTCCCCTGTTCCCCAGTATACAGCAGCACCAGCCTCCCCTGTTCCCCAGTATACAGCAGCACCAGCCTCCCTTGTTCCCCAGTATACAGCAGCACCAGCCTCCCCTGTTCCCCAGTATATAGCAGCACCAGCCTCCCTTGTTCCCCAGTATATAGCAGCACCAGCCTCCCTTGTTCCCCAGTATACAGCAGCACCAGCCTCCCCTGTTCCCCAGTATACAGCAGCACCAGCCTCCCTTGTTCCCCAGAATATAGCAGCACCAGCCTCCCTTGTTCCCCAGTATACAGCAGCACCAGCCTCCCCTGTTCCCCAGTATACAGCAGCACCAGCCTCCCCTGTTCCCCAGTATACAGCAGCACCAGCCTCCCTTGTTCCCCAGTATACAGCAGCACCAGCCTCCCCTGTTCCCCAGTATATAGCAGCACCAGCCTCCCTTGTTCCCCAGTATACAGCAGCACCAGCCTCCCCTGTTCCCCAGTATACAGCAGCACCAGCCTCCCCTGTTCCCCAGTATATAGCAGCACCAGCCTCCCTTGTTCCCCAGTATACAGCAGCACCAGCCTCCCCTGTTCCCCAGTATATAGCAGCACCAGCCTCCCTTGTTCCCCAGTATACAGCAGCACCAGCCTCCCCTGTTCCCCAGTATACAGCAGCACCAGCCTCCCCTGTTCCCCAGTATACAGCAGCACCAGCCTCCCCTGTTCCCCAGTATACAGCAGCACCAGCCTCCCCTGTTCCCCAGTATACAGCAGCACCAGCCTCCCCTGTTCCCCAGTATACAGCAGCACCAGCCTCCCCTGTTCCCCAGTATACAGCAGCACCAGCCTCCCTTGTTCCCCAGTATACAGCAGCACCAGCCTCCCCTGTTCCCCAGTATATAGCAGCACCAGCCTCCCTTGTTCCCCAGTATATAGCAGCACCAGCCTCCCTTGTTCCCCAGTATACAGCAGCACCAGCCTCCCCTGTTCCCCAGTATACAGCAGCACCAGCCTCCCTTGTTCCCCAGAATATAGCAGCACCAGCCTCCCTTGTTCCCCAGTATACAGCAGCACCAGCCTCCCCTGTTCCCCAGTATACAGCAGCACCAGCCTCCCCTGTTCCCCAGTATACAGCAGCACCAGCCTCCCTTGTTCCCCAGTATATAGCAGCACCAGCCTCCCTTGTTCCCCAGTATACAGCAGCACCAGCCTCCCCTGTTCCCCAGTATATAGCAGCACCAGCCTCCCTTGTTCCTCAGTATATAGCATCACCAGCCTCCCTGGCCTGTTCCCCAGTATATAGCAGCACCAGCCTCCCCTTTTCCCCAGTATAAAGCAGCACCAGTCTCCCCTGTCACCGGTATATAGCAGCACCAGCCTCCCTTGTTCCCCAGTATATAGCAGAAAAGTCTCTTCTCACCAGTCTCCCCTCATCTTCAGCTCTATGAGCGCTCACCTGATCCTGTGCCCTCCTCCATATCATCTTCCTCCTCTGCTGTGATGTCTGCAGTGAGAGATTATCTCATCCTCACATGTACAGATGCTGCAGCATCTCGGATGCAGGGAGCTCTCTGACCCCGGAAGTTGCTGAGCAACTACTTCCTGGGTCAGTCAGCTCCCTCACCCTCCCTCTCTGTCATTCCTCTCTTCCTGCATCTCATCCAGGTGAAAAACATATAGACGTTTATTCTGCCATGACAAAATGCGACGTTTCGACCATCAAATGGTCTTGAAAAAGACCATATGATGGTCGAAACATCGCATTTTGTCATGGCAGAATAAACGTCTATATGTTTTTCACCTGGATCAGATGCTGTTCTCCTTTGTTACCTTGGATCTTCTGATGTCCAACTGGGTCTTTGGACTTTGAACGTGCATCCCTTGGATCCTGAGGTTGCTGTCGGCCATTCCTATGTGTGTTTCCTCTCCCTGCGTCTGCTGCCCCTCACTGCACAGCATCACTGAGTAACAGCTGGCTGCACAGCAGCATAAATAGTTTGCTAACAGGTAAGGAAGGGGGCCCGTTTAACTGTGACATCACATGCATGCAGCAGAGAGGGCCCCCTGCTTCTCCTGTTAGTTGTAATACTGCCGCCGGCTGTCATTCAGCTAATGGCTTTGCCTGTCCGTCGGGGGCCCCCTTCCGCTCTGGGCCCCGGTGCACTGCACTGGTTGAACCAGCGGTATGTCCGCCCCTGCCTCTGATCTTCACATTATTTTTTCTTCTAAAGTCTTCAAAGTTGGCCATATTAATTTTGAGAGAAGTAATGTCTTTTTGTAATTTATCCAGGGAATCTGAAAATGCAGGAAGGATCTGCGGCTGACTTGAGTTTAAAATCTTGTGATTTCTAAGAGATTCGGGTATTTTTTGGCCTTTTGTGTTTTTACCGTAATCCTTCATAGAATTCGGGTAGGAGTCATCGGTTAAACGCATCAGAGTATCTTTGAAGAGGTCTTTCACAAAAACTTCAGATGCTTTAGATTTATTTTGTATCTTAAAGGGATTTCCCTGAAGGGTAGGAGTCCCCATAGAGGCATTCAGCGAGTCCAAAAAAGCTTTGCACAAACTGACCATAAAACCTTCAGTAGGATAGTCATCCGAGGTGGGTATGGCATCTAGTAATAATGTATTTATCTCACTTTTAGTTTCCCCCTCTGAAGAAAAGCTTGATGATAGAGGTTCATCCGATGCCTAATCACTGAGAGAATCGCTCCCAAGTTCATCAAATAAATCATCCTCCGCAATAAATCCCTCCGAACAAAAACAATCAAAATCGTTTGACAAGCCATTTTTATCTGAGTGTCCCATTAGATCTCCTTTGTTATCTTTATCATTATAGGATGACCCAAAAGACTCCAGACCACCATCATTATACAGATGATTAGCACCTTTCATCCATGATCACTCTACCTTGTTCTGGTGCACTTCCCCTTTAAATTTAGGGATAAGAGTAGAGGGACTGGGAATCAAACATCCATTAGTAACCCAGTATGAATATTATGTTCATATAACTCTTTACCCCCATTATTCAGCCTGAGTCCAGTAGCATGGTCCCCAGCATCAAGAGGGGATTGTAGGTCTGTGAGTGCAGGGATATGACCCTGCAAAACTGCAGATATAGGGATAACTCCCTGTTCATCGCTCCCTTTAAGCTTCAGTTGCCGCTTCTGAACCCGGTCCCCTCCACTACAGACTGACCTGGGTATAAACTCTGGTGCCTCAGAATGCAGAACCTTTCCTGTAGCTCTCTGCGGCGTGGATGTAGAGGTCTCAGCAGACAGACATGTTGCCAATATGACTAAATCACCGCCAGATCTCCTCTTCTGCGTCTCATCATCCATTCCTGTCTCGGCCTCCTGACGCCTCCTCATAATGCTGGTAATTGGCGCCGGGGCTGTGACAGGAGCCAGCTTCACCTCCGCTACTGCTGCCAGGTCCCCGCTGGGTATTTCCAGCCGCGTCTGCCTTCTCTTAGCGACTGGTCCCACCGCGGCTCCTTCATACTTCTTCAGAGTTTCGGCCGCTGTTACAGATGCCCCGTGAATCGCTGCTGCCGCTGTCACAGGGTCTTCGCCACCTCTTCCCATCGGTGTCAGCTGTGTCCCGGCCATCTGACCCGGCGTGCTCCTCTGCTGTGCTGCCCGCTCTGCATTGCTGTGGTCTCTCCTCCTGGTTTGGTCTGACTCTGCAGGTGCCACTGCGCTGCTCCCCCGCTCCATCTTCACAGTCTTCTCTGTGTGCAGCGGCAGGGCTGTCACAGAGAAACCGCGGCTTCTCTCCCCCACGTAGTCAGCATGTGATGAGGTAACGGCCTCCTCTTTATGCACACCACGCTCGCTCCTTCTGCTTCTGGGAGCCACGACAGGTCTCCGCGCCACGCTCCTCCACTGTACAGCTAGCTCTGCTTCCCCGCTGCTTCTCCTCCCGGCATGAACATTCAGTGGAGGTGCCTTCATGCTGCTCCTTGGTCCCGGCATCATGCTCATAGAGGTCGGGGATTCCGTGACAGACTTCCTCGTCGATGTTACTCCATTCCCCCTCTCTGTCCCGGGCCTTGCTGTATTCACCTTCTTCCTCCCTGCAGCAGGCAGTGTGGATGAGTCAGCAACTTTTGCAGACCCCTTTCTCTGCTCCATGAAAGGCTTTTATTCTTGTGTAATCTTCAAACAAAAGAAAATAGAGTAAAAGTCCGTTGTACTAGAAAAGTAATAAATTTATTATACATAAAAATAGTACTAACAAAACATAAACAAACATGTGCAACAAAGGAATCGAGTAATATCAGCTGCTTTTTGTCCTGTCCAATGGTATCAATAGTAATAGAGTGCTAAGTGCTTATTGTGGAGATGGGCCATAGAAAAGGGACACAAGAGTAACAGGAGATCAAACCCAGGTGCGCATCCTGAGGAAAACCCCCCTGATCCCATGCTATAGTGCTTACTCATCATATGCTCCAGGACATGTGCAGCGCCGCCACCGACGCGCGATTCGCCTCTTTCTCAAGGTGATTTGATGTGATGCTCTGTGCTAGATGTGACTACTGTATATGTGGCTACCCAGTGGTTGTGCTGGGGGTTTGCAACCTGTCAAAGGTTTTGCTAATATGTCATAATTAGGGATGAGCGAGCATACTCATGAGGATTCGGTACTCGGCGAGTAATGCGGTACTTGCGGTACTTGAATCCTCATGAGTATTTCACTACTCGTCTCGCAATATTCGCAACAGCCCGCACAGTCCCTGCACAGTCCCAGCACAGCCCCACACAGCACGGCACAGTCCCCGCACAGTCCCCACACAGCCCAGCACGGCCCACCACAGCCCACCACAGTCCCACACAGCCCAGCACAGTCCCACACAGTACCTGCAAAGCCCTGCACAATCCCGCAAAGCCCGTCACAGTCCCGCATAGCCTGGCACAGTCCCCGCACAGGCCAGCACAGTCTTCGCACAGTCTCCGCCCAGTCCATTACAGTCCCCACCCATTAATCGCATTTCCCATAGGCTTACATTGGACTCTGTACTCGCTACGAGTACCCGAGTATTAGGAGGTACTCGTAATGAGTACAGCGAGTCTGAATACTACAGTACTCGCTCATCCCTAGTCATAATAACACATTGATTTTTCATCAAGCGATATTAAAATTCATGGCGATGTATGTGTGGACATACTTATATTCTCCTGTTTTTTAAGTTGTATATGTAGCCTTGCAGCGCTGGGGTCCTGGTTTCAAATCCCACCAAGGACAACATCTGTAAGGAGTTTGTATGTTCTCCCCATGTTTGTGTGGGTTTCTTCTGGGTACTCCAGTTACCTCCCACACTCCATAGACATACTGATAGGGAATCTAGATTGTGAGCCCCAGTGGGGAAAGTGCCCATAATGTCTATAAAGCTACATCAGGGTAAGGCCGGTTTCACACTTGCGTTTTTTTGCGCTGTATTTTAGCGCTAAAAAGCGCATGCGGTTTTTTTCCCTATATTTTGCATGAGATGCGCTCATGTGCGCATACACATGCGTTTGTATGCGTTTTTACGCGCATGCGTTTTTTTGTGGTGTGCGCTCGGGCACACAAAATACATCCTGTTGCATTTTTTGGGCATCCGACTTGCCTCAAAAAAACGCACGCGCGCGCAATGCGTTTTTTTTACAGCAAGACACCCATTATAAGTCTATGGGTGCTCATATGTGCGCATTGGCATGCTCATGTATGCGGTTTTTTGCGCATGCGTTTTTTTGTTGACCATTAGTTAGACAATGGAAATTAGGGGTTTGGGTTAGAGTTAGGGTTAGTTAAGGGGGTTTAGGGTTAGGGTTTGGGTTAGGGTTAGTATGGTTTGGTTAAGGGTTAGGGTTTAGGGTTAGGGTTTAGGGTTAGGGTTAGGGTTTGGGTTAGGGTTAGTAGGGTTTGGTTAAGGGTTAGGGTTAGTATGGTTTGGTTAAGGGTTAGGGTTAGGGTCAGGGTTAGGGTTAGGGTTAAGGTCAGGGTTAGGGTTAGGGTATGGTTTGGTTAAGGGTTAGGGTTAGGGTTAGGGTATGGTTTGGTTAAGGGTTAGGGTTAGTAAAGTCATGGTTTGGGTTAGTGTGAGGGGCCAACTAATGTTGGAAAAAACCGCAAACGCACTAAAAACAAATACAAACGAATAAAAATGCTGCGTTTTTTTCATGCATGCTCATAAAAATGCTTGAAAAAAACGCAGCATTTGTCTGCATTTGTATGCGTTTTTTCCATGCGTTTTTTTGCGGGAAAAACGCCCTGCAAAACAAAGCAAGTGTGAAAGTAGCCTAACAGGTTTTCTTTGCTGGAGGCAATTAACAGTCAATAAATAACAGCGGCCTGCTTGTCACAGCAGACCATTAGACTGGGTTTCCATGAATCAGATGCATCCAGTCACTTTTTTAAGTAAGCAGAAGTACTTACAAATATAAGATAACATTTTTACTTTACTATTGAGTATGCTGCACAGAGATTAAGACATGTGGGAAATGTAGTGTATAGAACTTCTTATTTTTTTTAGTGACTACAGGCAAACACTTAACTACAGCCTTTAAAGCAAGCAAAAAATGACAAAATGCAGAAAGTGCAAGATGAAAATACCATAAAAACCAGACCTAGAATATGCACTGGTACTTCTAAAGTCCAATTCTCAGGTCTCAAATTATAAAATAAAGTTATTCTTTTGATGATTAGATATATTATTATTCTATATCAACAATCTGCACAATAAAGAGGTCTTTATAATAACTGGTAAAACAATAAAAGAAAGAAAGCAGAACAAAGATGTCATTGATGTTTCTCACCTGCCCTGGAGCTCCAGGGCCGGGCTCTGCATTCAAAAAGTCAAATGGTGCTCCTTCCCGTCCAAGCCCTGCTATGCACCCAAACAATAGTTTTCCTCCATATATTGGGTCACTCAGGAGAAATTGCACAACAAATTGTATGGTTCAATTTCTCCTGTTACCCTCATGAAAATGCAAAATTTGAAGTTAAAAAACATTTTTGTAGGAAAATGTAATTTTTTTATTTTCTCAGATCAAGTTCTGTGAAGCACCTGAGGGTTCAAGGTGCTCAATACACATCTACATAAGTTAAAGGAAAAAAAAGAAACTAAATAGGAAACCTTAAATAACAAGCTGCCAAAAGCCCTAACAGCCATGTGACTTGGGGTTTAGGCAACAAAATTGGAGACTCCTAAATACATATCTGAACCACAGAGAAATTGGAGTACAAAGTCCAAAAAAGTGCATAAAAGGTATAAGTTTATTAAATACACTAATAGTACAAAGGTAAGTAAAAATAGAGGTGTATAAAACACTTAAAGCAGCTGGATCAGGTAAGTAGTGGCTAACAATGTTCCCCCATAAGCGGACCCAAATCTAGTAAAGCAAAGTGCTAATGCTGCACTGGGCAATGAATGGGATAGGACTAGTGCTTAACACAAAGCTTCATATTAGTACGCATAAATCAAAGAAGCCATGTATTCCCTTCCCCCATAGTACTTACCCATACTCCATGCAGGGAGACCCATGTGCCACGCCACCACCGACGCGCATTTCGCGTTAGGTTTCTCAAGGTACGGTGATGTGATGTGCTTTGGGTAGTACCTTATAAATCCCTATCATCACTACAATCCAGGTGTCCCGCATGTGTCCGGTAATACCAGCTGGATGCTACATTGCTTCCGGCAAGATGGCGTTGCGGGTCACGACTGTCAATGTGATATCAATGGCCCGCATGCGTCATCACGTGGCGCCATCAGGAATGTTCCGTACCTCGGCACATGGGAAACATGCACACTAGGATCCTGTATGCAAGATGACTCATTCCCTTATATAAATCTACATTATACCGTGCAATTATAGATAATAACACTGTGACTCACAAACATTGTACGATATATATTTTGACAAATTACTACTGTGCACCATAATTAATCTAATATTCATGTCTAAACATTACATTAAATAAAACAGGAGTCATTAACAGTGAAATGTCGTAAATAGGACAAAAATAATAATATAACAATAAAACACATAAATCAATAAATGACAATGTAACATAAAAAGAAAGGAAGAAAAAAAGAAAAACAAATTTTTAAAGCCAAAAATTAAAAAAATTATAGTTCAATTAAACATCATAATTACTTATTCCAAGGGAAAGAACTGGAGGACAATTCTCGCACAAAGGCTTGGCCCAATAGATCTTTGTCAGCTACCACATTAATATGGTCAAATAATACTTGATCACAGATAGAACTAAAAGGATAATGAATATAAAATGATTAATAAAACCAATCACAAGACAAAGACAAACATAAACACAAAAATACTCGATTTAGAAGATTAAGTCCGGAGATTCTCATAAAAATGAACTAAAGCTCAATTGCTCATTGAGTCATGCCGGGGCTACGGTATTAAGTACCGCAATCCATCGGCATTCTCTTTGAGCCAACGTATGCTTTGTGTCACCACTAGAGTTGAGCGATACCGTCCGATACTTCAAAGTCTATGGGACTTCCGGTATCGGAATAAGAAAAACCCTGTTTTTGCCTTGTACAGCCTCTCTGGGGTCTGTACGGGCCTTTCGGGGGGCTGTGCCGGCCTGCCAGGGGGTCTGTGCAGGCTCCGGTGGTCTGTGCCGGCCTGCCGGGGGGCTGTGCCGGCCTGCCGGTGGTCTGTGCAGGCTCCGGTGGGCTGTGCCGGCCTGCCGGGGGGCTGTGCCGGCCTGCCGGTGGTCTGTGCAGGCTCCGGTGGGCTGTGCCGGCCTGCCGGGGGGCTGTGCCGGCCTGCCGGTGGTCTGTACAGGCTCCGGTGGGCTGTGCTGGCCTGCCGGGGGGGCTGTGCCGGCCTGCCGGTGGTCTGTGCAGGCTTCGGGGGTCTGTGCAGGCATCGTCCGATGGGACTACAAGTCCCATCGGGCGATGCCTGCTACCATGACAGTGATTGACACATTAGCCAATGATGGGACAGTAGTAGTCCCATCATCCGGCTAATGTGTTGAATGTAAAAAAAAAAAAAAAAAATTACATGCTACATACATGCTACATACATACAACATGCATACTACATACATGCTACATTCATACTACATACTACATACATGCTACATTCATACTACATATATACTACATGCAACATACATACTACATATATACTACATGCAACATACATACTACATATATACTACATGCATGCAACATGCATACTACATGCAACATACATACTACATATATACTACATGCATGCAACATGCATACTACATATATACTACATGCTACATACATACTACATATATGCTACATACATACTACATACACTCACTGGCCACTTTATTAGGTACACCTGTCCAACTGTGTGTTAAGACTTAATTTCTAATCAGCCAATCACATGGCGGCAACTCAGTGCATTTAGGCATGTAGACATGGTCAAGACAATCTCCTGCAGTTCAAACCGAGCATCAGTATGGGGAAGAAAGGTGATTTGAGTGCCTTTGAACGTGGCATGATTGTTGGTGCCAGAAGGGCTGGTCTGAGTATTTCAGAAACTGCTGATCTACTGGGATTTTCACGCACAACCATCTCTAGGGTTTACAGAGAATGGTCCGAAAAAGAAAAAAAATCCAGTGAGCGGCAGTTCTGTGGCCGGAAATGCCATGTTGATGCCAGAGGTCAGAGGAGAATGGGCAGACTGGTTCGAGCTGATAGAAAGGCAACAGTGACTCAAATTGCCACCCGTTACAACCAAGGTAGGCAGAAGAGCATCTCTGAACGCACAGTGCGTCGAACTTTGAGGCAGATGGGCTACAGCAGCAGAAGACCACACTGGGTACCACTCCTCTCAGCTAAGAACAGGCATCTGATGGCTACTTTCAGCAGGATAATGCGCCATGTCATAAAGCTCGAATCATCTCAGATTGGTTTCTTGAACATGACAATGAGTTCACTGTACTCAAATGGCCTCCTCAGTCACCAGATCTCAATCCAATAGAGCATCTTTGGGATGTGGTGGAACGGGAGACTCAGACCAGCCCTTCTGGCACCAACAATCATGCCACGTTCAAAGGCACTCAAATCACCTTTCTTCCCCATACTGATGCTCGGTTTGAACTGCAGGAGATTGTCTTGACCATGTCTACATGCCTAAATGCACTGAGTTGCCGCCATGTGATTGGCTGATTAGAAATTAAGTCTTAACACACAGTTGGACAGGTGTACCTAATAAAGTGGCCAGTGAGTGTACATGCTACATACATACTACATATATGCTACATACATACTACATATATACTACATGCATGCTACATACATACTGCATGCTACATACATACTACATTCTACATACATACCACATATATACTACATACATACTACATGCATGCTACATGCTACATACATACCACATACATACTACATACATACTACATACATACTACATGCATGCTACATGCATGCTACATGCTACATACATAACACATATATACTACATGCATGCTACATACATACTACATGCTACATACATACCACATACATACTACATGCATGCTACATACATACTACATGCTACATACATACTACATATATACTACATGCATGCTACATACATACTACATGCTACATACATACTACATACATACTACATGCATGCTACATGCTACATGCATGCTACATACATACTACATGCTACATACATACTACATATACACTACATACATACTACATACATACTACATGCATGCTACATACATACTACATGCTACATACATACCACATACATACTACATATATACTACATGCATGCTACATACATACTGCATGCTACATGCATGCTACATACATACTACATACATACTACATGCTACATACATACCACATATATACTACATACATACTACATACAATACATTCATACAATACATACATAGACATACAGTACATATAACATAGAGTAACATACTTACCAATACTTGTCACATTGTTCCCCGAAGCCATTGTCTTTTACGGAATAAATATTAACATAACAAACCACAAAAATACTCACCCACGATCCGAAGCAGTCCACGCGTGTGTCCCACGACGATCTTGGGTAGAGAACGGCAGCATCAGCTGATGCTGCCGTTCTCTACGGGCTGCAGGAATCCAATGACGGAAGGTAGGTATCCTTCCGCACTGTATTCCTCCGCCACTTAAAAAAAAAAAGTGAGACTAGGGACTTTTTTTTTTTAAGTGGCGGAGGAATACAGTGCAGAAGGATACCTACCTTCCATCATTGGATTCCTGCAGCCCGTAGAGAACGGCAGCATCAGCTGATGCTGCAGTTCTCTACCCAAAATCGTCGTGGGACACACTCGTGGACTGCTTCGGATCGTGGGTGAGTATTTTTGTGGTTTGTTATGTTAATATTTATTCCGTAAAAGACAATGGCTTCGGGGAACAATGTGGCAAGTATTGGTAAGTATGTTACTCTATGTTATATGTACTGTATGTATTGTATGAATGTATTGTATGTAGTATGTAAGTAGTATATATGTGGTATGTATGTAGCATGTAGTATGTATGTAGTATGTATGTAGCATGCATGTAGCATGCAGTATGTATGTAGCATGCATGTAGTATGTATGTAGTATGTATGTAGTATATATGTAGTATGTATGTAGCATGTAGTATGTATGTAGCATGCATGTAGTATATATGTAGTATGTATGTAGCATGTAGTATGTATGTAGCATGCATGTAGTATATATGTGTTATGTATGTAGCATGCATGTAGTATGTATGTAGTATGTATGTGGTATGTATGTAGCATGCATGTAGTATGTATGTAGTATATATGTGGTATGTATGTAGTATGTATGTAGTATGTATGTAGCATGCAGTATGTATGTAGCATGTATGTAGTATGTATGTAGTATGTATGTAGTATATATGTAGTATGTATGTAGCATGTAGCATGCATGTAGTATATATGTAGTATGTATGTAGCATGTAGTATGTATGTAGCATGCATGTAGTATGTATGTAGTATGTATGTAGTATATATGTAGTATGTATGTAGCATGTAGTATGTATGTAGCATGCATGTAGTATATATGTAGTATGTATGTAGCATGTAGTATGTATGTAGCATGCATGTAGTATGTATGTAGTATGTATGTAGTATATATGTAGTATGTATGTAGCATGTAGTATGTATGTAGCATGCATGTAGTATATATGTGTTATGTATGTAGCATGCATGTAGTATGTATGTAGTATGTATGTAGTATGTATGTAGCATGCATGTAGTGTATGTAGTATATATGTGGTATGTATGTAGTATGTATGTAGTATGTATGTGGTATGTATGTAGCATGCATGTAGTATGTATGTAGTATATATGTGGTATGTATGTAGTATGTATGTAGTATGTATGTAGCATGCAGTATGTATGTAGCATGCATGTAGTATATATGTAGTATGTAGTATGTATGTAGTATGTATGTAGTATTTTTTTTTTTTTTTTTAACATTTAACACATTAGCCGGATGATGGGACTACTACTGTCCCATCATTGGCTAATGTGTCAATCACTGTCATGGTAGCAGGCATCACCAGATGGGACTTATAGTCCCATCGGACGATGCTTGCACAGACCCCCGGACATCAGCACAGCCCCCCGGCAGGCCGGCACAGCCCCCCGGCAGGCCGGTACAGACCCCCACAGGGTGCACAGACCACCGGCAGGCCGGCACAGCCCCCCGGCAGGCCGGTACAGACCCCCACAGGGTGCACAGACCACCGGCAGGCCGGCACAGCCCCCCGGCAGGCCGGTACAGACCCCGGGCAGTCCACACAGCCCCCCGGCAGGCCGGCAGAGACCCCCGGAAGGCCCGAAATGACGGCGCATCATGATGCGCACACACCGCGCATCATGATGACGTCATTTCGGCTGTCAATCAACTTTGAACTTCCGATTCCGATGCCGACTTCCGATATTGAAAAAATATCGGAAGTCGGTATCGGAATTCCGATACAGCAAGTATCGGCCGATACCCGATACTTGCGGTATCGGAATGCTCAACACTAGTCACCACCCCTTATTCCGGCACGTATTCTATCAATTCCCCATGCTTGTAATTTATCTGTGTTACAATTATGTTTTAGTCGAAAATGTCTTGGAATAGGCTTCAATGAGCTCACATCCTCCACGTCACAGGCGGCCACAATATCTCTCACATGTTCAAGTATGCGAATTCACAATTTGCGTGATGTCAGACCAGCATAAATTAAGCCACAAGAGCACACCACATAGTACACCACGAATGTAGTGCTACATGTGATGTAGTCTCTAATTTTATATTCTTTTAGACTGTCCGATGATGTAAACGATGTGGCTCGCCTTAAATTTTTGCATGCTAAACAATCCTCGCATGGAAAAATGCCATGTTTTAATTCACCTGATTTAAATGGATTAGGGGATTTACTGACATAATGGCTCTTTACCAGAATGTCTTTTAAGTTGTTACTTTTCCGTGCTGTCATAAGGAGGGGTTTTTGGAGACATTTCCGGAGTAGGGGATCAGTTCTCAAAACAGGCCAATGGCGATTTAGTATCTCCCTCATGGTTATAGGTGGAGATAAATCTAAACTTCTCATCCTTGTTTGTCATTGATTCCATCCATCTGTTTACCAGAAGGTCCACCCTAGGAGTATTCTTGGCTTCCACATAGCCCCTCCTAATGTATCTTTTACTATATCTTCTTTGTAAGAATCTTTCCCCAAGGTCAACAGCCTGCTCCTCAAAAGAGGAATCAGTGGTACAAATCCTCTTGGCCCAAAGAAATTGGCCCTTAGGGATGGCTCTAATCGTGGACTTAGGATGTGAAGAAGAAAAAGCGTGTAACAGGGCATTCACTGAAGTTTCGCTCCTGTACAAATCAGTGTGTATAAAACAGTCATCCTGAATCCTAAAGACAATATCAAGAAATGAAATTTCTCTGTGATGATATACCTAAGCGAGATGGATGTTGAAGTCATTGGAATTCAATTCTGCCATAAACTTGCATACATCAACAATAGGGCCCTGCCAGATGAACAAAACTTCATCAATATATCTGGACCATCCAAGGATCTGGGGGTTAGGCAAGCGCGCCATCCGAAAAAATCCCCCATTCTCAAAAACCTAAGAATTAATTAGCATAAGATGGTGAACATGCCGCTCCCATGGCAGTCCCCTGTTTTTGTAAGAAAAAGCAATCTTTAAAAGTAAAAAAATTGTGGATCAGGATGAATTCCAACAACTCCAACATCAACTCACGTATATCAGCTCCAAGATTACTTGATTCATGAAAGAATCTGGTTGCATTTAGTCCATCATCATGGCAGATGCTGGTGTATAAAGATTCAACATCCGCCGTGACGACAACCACATCCGAGTCAACAGAAAGGCCATCCAATCTACGCAGGCTGTCCTTAGTGTCCCTGACATGCGAGGGCAGTATCTCAACCTGTGGACGTAAGTAAAGTTCAATGAATTTACAGTTCGGACCACAAAACACTCCCATGCCACAGACAATCGGACGCCCCAGAGGAGAGACAGGATCCTTGTGGACCTTGGGGAGTAGATAAAAGGTGAGGATGACTGGAAATTGAACTAACAGTCCACCCAACACTTTTTTGTAATGATACCCCTCTCATAGGCAATCTCCAAAATGTTGTCTAGTTTACTCTGAAAATTAGTCAAAGGGTTCTGGGGCAACTGAGTATAGGTATCCTTGTTTCGCAATTGTCTCAAGACCTCCTTTTTGTGCCTCTCAACCTGCCAAATGACCACATTTCCCCCCTTGTCAGCTGGTTTTATGACCACATCATCCCATGTTTTGATCTCATCCATTGTCTCTGTGATGAGGTCAAATTGTCTTTTTTCTTATAATTATCAACAGTTTTGCAATCCTCTGTTACCAAACGTGTGAAAATTTCCACCTGGGGATATAGAGACAGTGGGGGAAATGTGGTATATCTAGCAGAAATGGGGGGCAGAGAGGTACTTACCAAATCAGAGTTGGATTCAGATTCCAAATCTTCAAGGATACGTATTGCTTCCTCTTCAGTTACCCTCAGATCCAAATAAGGAATGGACCGTGAATGAAGCCGTTTTAAGATGACCTTCTGGGAAAACACATGGAGGTCTTTGATCGCTGTAAAGAAATCAAAATTGTTAACCAGAGAAAAAGAAAGTCCCAGCTCCAATACTTGTTTCTGAGATTCCGAGAGAACATGTGAAGATAAATTTATTACCTCCATTGTATTTGTTGGGCATTTTTATTGCCCTTAGGTGAAGCCACAAACTTCCTTTTATTGTTGGATTTTCCACCTTTCCAACGGCTATCCTTCACATGATCTCTCCTGTCCCAAAGTGTTCTTATCTTCTCTGGACATTGCATTGGATCTCCAACTGAAGACATAGATGAAATCGAAGTTGAACTACATCTAGCAGAAGTCTTTTTGCTATTTAAATGACGTCCCTGACATTTATAGATTCGATCCAGCTGTCAATCTGCCAAATCACGTTGATATTTTTTTAGTTTTTTTGTCTTTCATTTTTTTAGAGATTCGTCAACTTCAACTTTAAGTTTTGTTACCATCTCACCTGTTAAACGTTTATTGATTTCATCCTGTATCCTCCCAAGTTGCCCATCTAACTCATTAATTTGTTTTTCATTGGATTTGGATAATAGCTCCATAAATCTTTTGGAACACACAGACGCAACCTCTTCCCATTATGTAACAAACTCAGGATCATTAATTGTAAAAGAGGGAAAAACCTGAATCTGTAAACCCCTGGGTATAAGACCACAGGTCACGTATTGCCCCCAGAAAGCTCTTTTCCACCACAAACGCATACGTTTACTGAGAAATTCTTTGTAGTTAGTGGTAAGTAAACCAGTATCTCCGGACTTAAAATCCAAACCACTACCCAAGCCTTTGCTGAAAACTCTATCGAGCTGAATCAGCCACGCTTTTTCACGTTCACGATAATCCATGTGCTCCATAATGGTAACTGTGAAAACACAGAGAGCAATCAGAGAAAAAGAAACCATATAGGATACCTTAAATAACAAGCTGCGAAAAAACCCCCACAGCCATGTGACTTGGGGTTTAGGCAACAAAATTGTACACTCCTAAATACATATATTAAACACAGAGAAATTTAAGTACAAAGTCCAAAAAGTGCATAAAAGGTATAATTTTATTAAACACATATGTATCAAATACACTAATAGTACAAAGGCAAGTAAAAATAGAGGTGTACCAAACACTTAAAGCAGCTGGATCAAGTAAGTAGTGGCTAACAATGTTCCCCCATGAGCGGACTCAAATCTAGTAAAGTGCAGAGAGCTAATGCTGTTAGGGTTACGGATCACACTGAATAAAAAATATAAGCAAGTGTGATCGCAATCCGGGGTCCACCGTGCAGAGATGGTATACTGCTGCTATACAACAATGGACAGCGTATAGTAAACCGCTTGCTGTATACCGGCGGGGAACCACTGACCCGGTGTTATAGGAAGTGGGACCTGTTACTGCACAGAGTCTGCACAACCTGATGCCGAAGCCTTTTAAACCTCACAGGCTACGGCTAGAGGAGCGCTAGCATGTGGTCACAGGACACTGCTTCCGAGACACAAGAACAGTGCCCCTCTAGACCCACTAGCACCCGGAACCGCTACTGCGGAGCTATGGAAATTTCAACCTGGAACGCTGTGCCCTGTTAACCATCGCAGGGTGCAGCAAACAATAGACCACCGCTCTTAGCGTGTACTGCCTCTGCACATGCGGTCGCCACTAACCAGCCTGGGTTTGATGCTGGAAAGCACACTATCTGTGCAAGGCGCCGTGCAGACGGACACTGTTACACATGCGGTACTGTGGTGCTAGTGCTGACTGGCGCCCACTGGCACTAACAGATGAGAGCTGAAAGCACTGCGGCGCTAAGCAGTACCAGTACTAGGTGCTGACTCTACTCTGTGACCCTAACTCAGACACAACCGAGGGAGGGGAGTCATAATGAGTCATTCACCTGTCTCATACATCCATCATCACACACCACTATAACCATAAGAGTTAAATCTCTATCATAGCGCATGGCGGGGCGGCCATGCAAGACTTTTATAGCCACGACCTTTCGGGACCTTCCTGATGGTCCAATCAGAGCAGAAGCAAGACCTGAGCATGTGACCTCCGATGTCCAATGAGAGATTGTTCCACGGGCATGCTCAGTGGACCGAAAGGTGGACTTAGTCCCTGGAGTAGCTCGCTGCTGACAAGCATGCGTTGCTGTAGCTGGACCAGAAGTGGCAGCAGCAACCAAACCCACAGTGCTAGTCTGAGCAGAGTTCCGGGATCGACAAGTCTGCTGAGTAGCCTCCTCTGCGGCCAGAGAGGAATGGGAGACCGCAGAAGGCAAGGCTCGGGATTCCTGCTGTGCAGCGATAGGACCCCGACACCTAACAAATGCTACATTGGGCAATGAATGGGATAGGACTAGAGCTTAACACAAAGCTTCATATTAGTACGCAAAAATCAACGAAGCCATGTGTTCCCTACCCCCATAGTGCTTACCCATAGTCCGTGCAGGGAGACCCATGTGCCACGCTGCCACCGATGCGCGTTTTGCATTAGCCTTCTCAAGGTGCGGTGAAGCAATGTTCTTTGGGCAGTACCTTATAAATCCCCATCGTCTCTACGATCCAGATGTCCCTCATAATGGTGCATGTGTCTGGTAATACCAGCTGGATGTGTGACACCCCAGACTCCGGTTGTCACAGTGACATTACCTCTCTCTAATGGGTAAAGTCATGCTTGGAGGCAGAAAGGGACCCCCATGCCAGGCAGCATAGATTTAATCACAATTTCCTGCTGCAGGTCAGAAAAGGGAGATGCCTTATAAATTCTGGCCAGCAGAGGGGGTTGGTGAGTCAGCTAGAAATCAGCTGAGGGAGATGTCATGGAAACGAAACAGCTGTGAGCTGTGAGGAGAAAGGACAGTTTAAACGTGAGGACGTGAGGAAAAGAGATCTTTCTGGAAGATCCTGTCAGATGAAGACAGGCAGTTGATCTGTGAAGAGGGAAAGGACAAGAGCAGAGACTGATAGACTCTAGGGAAGCTAAAATACTGCATATAGCAGACCCCTGTGTGAAGCGCTAATAAAGAGAAAAAGGACATCAGAGTCCTAGGCTGACAGGAGCTGTAAGTTGTGATAGCCGAATATGAAAGTAGAGGGGATTGTAAATTCCTGTGCACATTAGTCACCTGAGGGCACGGCAGCAGATAAGGAGCCCGTGGCCGACGGTGAAGAGAACGGTACCCGTGGAATAAGCTCACGCTGACAGCCGTACAGGTTAGTGAAACCATCACGAATAGAGTGTCGCAGCATAGTTATATACAGCGGAGACCCACACACATAGCGCAGAAAGGAAGGTCCAAAATCCCCACCTGGCAAGGTGGATTCCCTGAATGCCTCCAGGCGAGCCGGACTCATTCCACCACCTGTATGTGGTACTCTGGACTGCAACCTATTACCAGTAAAAGGTAAAGAACTGCACCTCTCTGTGTCTTTCTCTCATTTATCTGCACCCTAACGCTTACAGCCATTTTACTATTTATTTAACATCTTTGCCCTGGGACTACAGCCCTACCTGTGGAGGGCTACAACATCATAGCTGTGCCCAACATCCATCCCAGAGAAGCAACACCGCAGCGCTGGTCACCTCTGACTAGAATACCACAGGTGGTGTCGCGTATTTCACCATCTATGAACATTATCTTTATTTTTTTACCACAAAAATACCACACAACTTTCCCCTATTTAATTACTGGATGCCTCTGGGCCACGGACCGGGTCGCCGCCGCCGTGACACCATCCTCCATGGAAGTCGACGGGCCCAGTACCGAGTACCCCCAGGCCCCGCGGGGCGCTCCAGATGTTACATTGCTTCTGGCAAGATGGCACTGCGGGTCACGACCGTCACTGTGACGTCAATGGTCCGCATGCGTCATCACGTGGCGCCATCAGCAATGTTCCGGACCTCGGCAGACAGGACACATGTGCACTAGGACCCTGTATGTAAGATGACTCATTTGCTTAGAGAAACCTACATTATACCATGCAATTATAGATAATAACATAGTGACTCAGAACCATTGTATGATATATATTGACAAATTAATACTGTGCACCATAATTAATCTAACATCCATGTCTAAAAATTACATTAAATACAGCAGGAGTCATTAACAGTGAAATGTGCTAAATAGGGCAAAAATAATAATATAAAAATAAAACACATAAATCAATAAATGACAATGTAACAGAAAAAGAAAGGAAGAAAAACTAAAAAATTTAAAAAATCATAGTTCAATTAAACATCATAATTCCTTATTCCAAGGGAAAGAACCAGAGGACAATTCTCGTACAAAGGCTTGGCCCAATAGATCTTTGTCAGCTGCCACATCAGGATGGTCAAATAATACTTGATCACAGATAGAACTTAAAGGATAATGAATATAAAATGATTAATAAAACCAATCACAAGACAAAGACAAACACAAACAGACTCGATTTAGAAAATTAAGTCCGGAGATTCTCATAAACATGAACTAAAGCTCAACTGCTCATTGAGTCCCGCCAGGTGTCACGAGGACACTTCTTGTGTGACACGACTCGCAGGCCGGTAACTAAAACAACAAGACATGGCACCTGTAACTGTCCTGTGTGACACGACCCGCAGGCTGGTAACTAAACCAACAAGACACGGGGGAAGGGGAAACAGCTAAAACGGTGGGCCCTGCGATAGGGAGCGGGGACATGGAGACCTCCTGCATTCCCCTGAGTCAGTGTCCCTCACACTCCTAACGTTCCCTATACAGGCTCCTCACCTGTCGCCGAACCGGAACCTGTCACCCTAGCACACCCTACACCTATCCCTTGCTAGGGAGCTGGGTGGTGCAGGCACTGGCCCCACCGCTGTACTAATACACACCATGGACAAATACAAACAGGGAAACGCCACTTAGCTTTGCTCTGTTGCTATTGCTCCCAGCAACAGAGTCCACCACCAGAATGCAGCTTTCCTCCAGAATAGCTGCTACTTCTCCAAGCTTTGTCAGAGCTGCAAAGAACACCTCTCTGTAATTCCTTCCTTCACCAGACTTTACACCAGAGCTCCCCTGAGCTGCTCTCTGTAGTTCCTTCCTTCACCAGTCTTGGTTGGAAATTAGCAATATCACCAGCAGTGAGTGAGAACACCTGACACACCTTTATAGTTAGGAGCCAGAGTCTCACATCTGTTAGAGATTCCCGTGCAATAACGCTCACCACCACCGGGGGCAAACTAGAACAAAAGACACCACTGTGTAATAACCCTAATGGCCACCGGGGGCAATACCAACTCTAAGCAACCAGCTCAATGGGAAAAAAAAGGTTACTTATTCAAAACCTGTCATATCCAACCTGGATCATGACAGTACTCTCCCTCAATGAGGGGCCTCTGGACCCTCAAGACCACTCCTCATCAGGGAACACCTACAGAGGGGATGCCAAGATCCAGAGTTCAGCTCTGCAACTACCTGTACCTCAGGTTAATGACAAATGGGCACTGCTGGTATTGGCAATGTATGTTCTGGCGGCGTTGCACATCCCCAGAGCACCGTCCTGGGGAGCGAGTTGTGTACTGGATGTTATTTGGTGGACACCCATACACGCTCATTCACACACTGGTCCGGACCAGAACGTTTATTGCCACTCATTACTTTGTCAATTACTGTGAACTTTTACTGGAACTGACAACAGAGGCATCCCCCTGTTTCACCACACTCACACTCCCGCTATTCACCAAGGGAAGCACCACCCTCCAACCCCTCCTACTACGAGGCCTGCGCCTCTCTGGGTTGGCTAATGGCGAGGGTGGAGACTTGCCCCTACTCCCTGGCAGCACCCCTGCAGCCACAACTGGAGGAGAAGGGGACGGGGGAAGAGAGATGGCAGAGACAGTAGCCCCTAGGCAGCAGCCCTCACATGACTGCTCCCAGCTGACTACTTCCCTAGTCCGCCAATCTAAGACCGGGTTGTGTTTTTTAGACCAAGGGGGGGCCAACAACGATAGGTGCTGGATTTCCCTCCAAGACGCAGTATAGCTGGAACACATCCTGATGTCCGCTATGCAGCTCAATATCTTCTACGACTTGGTTTAACCCCCCTGGCTCAGTGGGGCAGAGTTAATGGCCTGGATGCTTATGGGTTTGTTCAGCGTCTTACACCTCAGACTATGAGTCTGGACAACCTGAGCATCCACCAGACTGACTTCTGCCCCACTGTCCACAAGCACCGGTATGCCCTTAGGTACCTCGTCAACCATCACCTCTGTTGTCATATTACCTTCTGAGGGCGAGGAGGAAATATACACTCCCAGGTCGTCTTCCTCCACACGACCAGGGGAACACGGCTTCTCTGACAGTACAGAAGTTTCGGCGCCAGTGCCCTGGACTAAATCATTAGTCTGCTCACTACAGGGACGTACCCCTTCACCTCGGGGAATACCAGGAAATCAATTACAATGGTGTCCCTGTGATAGGGAACGGGGACGTGGAGACCTACTGCACTCCCCTGAGTCAGTGTCTCTACACTCCTAACGATCCCTATACAGGCGCCTCACCTGTCGCCGAGCCGGAACCTGTCACCCCAGCACACCCTACACCTATCCCTTGCTAGAGACCTGGGTGGTGCAGGCACTGGCCCCACCGCTGTACTAATACACACCAGGGAAAAATACAAACAGGGAAACACCACTTAGCTTTGCTCTGTTGCTATTGCTCCCAGCAACAGAGTCCACTGCCAGAATGCAGCTTTCCTCCAGAATAGCTGCTACTTCTCCAAGCTTTGTCAGAGCTGCAAGGAACACCTCTCTGTAATTCCTTCCTTCACCAGACTTTACACCAGAGCTCCCCTGAGCTGCTCTCTGTAGTTCCTTCCTTCACCAGTCTTGGTTGGAAATGAGCAATATCACCAACAGTGAGTGAGAACACCTGACGCACCTTTATAGTTAGGAGCCAGAGTCTCACATCTGTTAGAGATTCCCATGCAATAACGCTAACCACCACTCGGGGGCAAACTAGAACAAAAGACACCACTGTGTAATAATCCTAATGGCCACCGGGGGCAATACCAACTTTAAGCAACCAGTTCAAAGGAAAAAAAAGGTTACTTATTCAAAACTTGTCATATCCAACCTGGATCATGACACCAGGGCTACGGTATTAAGTACTGCAATCCATCGGCATTCTCTTTGAGCCAACATACGCTTTGTGTCACCACCCCATATTCCAGCACGTATTCTATTAATTCCCCACACTTGTAATTTATCTGTGTTACAATTATGTTTTAGTTGAAAATGTATTGGAATAGGCCTCAATGAGCTCACATCCTCCATGTTATGGGCAGCCACAATACCTCTCACATGTTCACGTACGCAAATTCGCGTGACTTCAGACCAACATAAATTAAGCCACAAGAACACACCGCGTTGTACACCATGAAAGTAGTGCTACACGTGATGTAGTCTCTAATTTTATATTCTTTTAGACCATCCAATGACGTAAACGATGTGGTTCGCCTTAAATTTTTGCACAGGAGATCGTCATGGGACACTCGTTATTAGCTGGACTAGGGCGGAAAGATAAGTATAGGTTGGTTTATTATTTTTATTACAGGAGATCTAGGGCTTCGAGGAATTAGGTGTATATGGTGAGTATGTACTCTATGTTATATGTTGTATGTACTTTATATGTATGTACTGTATGTTCTGTATGTTTTGTTTTTTTTTACACTTGACATGCATTGTCTGATGGGACTACTTTCCATCATTGGCACCGCTATCACTGTGAGCATTCATTGCCGAATGAGAGCAGTAGTCCCATCAGACAATGGCTGCTTACACAGACCCGCACACCAGCATGCCCACAGGGACACATGCACACACACAGGGACAAACACACACACTGACACACACAGACACATACATGCAGACCCCCGCGCACACAGACACGCACAGTCTCTGCCCACACACTTCCCTCCTCCCGATCTGCAGTGTTTCTAGCACCTATATCCGCAGCAAATCCTCAGATCTTTTTTACATCTGCGGTTTTGCTGCGGATGTGCCTGAATCAATGGAAGTCAATGGGTGCAGAATCACTGCAGATCTGCAAAAAGAATGCACAACAAACCCGAATTTCCCATTCACGGACATTGGCTGTGCACTACACTGCGGATTTAATGCGAATCCGTGCGGCCAAAATGCTGCGGATTCGCATCTAAATCCGCAACATGTGCATATAGCCTAACACCTCTTTCCTTTCCCTCACACACACATATCTGTCTTCCTTATTGAAAAGGCAGATAGTGGGAGGGGTTTTACAGGCTGCAGCTACATTGAGTGTAACCTTTTTCTTAGGCCGGGGTCACACTAGCGAATGGCATCCATTGCCAGAGCATCCGCTGCAATATGCTAATGACCCTCGGCTCCTGTTCTGCTGCGAACGGGAGCTGAGTGTTATGCGACTGTGCTCCGAGCCTCTCGCACAGAGGACCGGAGCAAAGCTGCGGAGGAGGTGGAGAAAGTAATTTCTCCATCTCCTCCATTGCTGGTGTCCGAGTGGTATGCGCTGTGTCACTCTAACCCATAGACTTATATGGATGTGAGTGCATCGAGACTCGGCCGAGTGTCGGTGACAATTGCAGCATGCTGCGATTTCACTCGCATGTAGAATATGGCCGAGAAAAAAAAGCGGAGATGGGAGCTGCCCCATAGATGAACACTGGTCCGAGTGCTACGCGATGTTTCATCGCTAGCGTGACGCCAGCCTTACACTCAGTAATTTTGCTGTAAAGTAAGGTTTTTGTGTGTAAAATGTATATATTTATTTGGTATACTGTATCTGTTTATTGTGTAATCGTTTACAATGTGTGTGAGTACTTATACTCATATTGTCAGTGTGAGAGAGGGATGGATGACTAGTGACCCCGCACTCACACTTCCTGACAGTTACATTATAAAACCTAAAGGAGGAAAAACCGAACAAAAGGTCAAGAAAAATAGGACAATTAAAATTAAGGTTAAAAATTATTGAGGGTAAAATTGTAGCACTATAAAAAGAGGTGCCCGCACGTGCAAATAGACGATACATGATTGAGCTAAAAAATGAGTAAATAATCAAATTTATATAAAAAGTTCCTCAATTTAGACTGAATTGTACAATAGTATAAATAAAGTGATCAATTTAATCAATAATTAGACCAAAATAAAACCAACACACCAGGTTTTATCCTAAGGATATTAATTGAAGCATTGCAATGTAAGTTAATTAAAGTAAAACGACGAATGAATAAAAAATAAAGCATAAAAAATGATGAAAATTTTTTTGTTGAAAAAATAAATAAAATAATAAAAATAAATAAATAAGGGGGAGATGGGGGAAGTACAAGCAATATGGAAGGGGGGACTATATAAAAAACAATAATAAATAAAAATATGTGCAAAAAATATAGTAAAAAAATTTTTTGGATAAAAAATGGACAAGGATGGCCAAAGCTGTGCCACACAAAATTGTGCAAGTGCAAAGTGATGCCAAAAAGAAAAAAATAGGACTGTTTCAATAAGCTGTGCATACAAAAATTATATATTCAGTGAAAAGCAATAATAATAATAAATATTATAATATTAATACTGTAAACATGTCCCAATTTGAAGTGCAAGTGCAAAAAAGGGGAGGGGGAGTTAGGGAGGAGGAGATAGGAAGAAAATTAAAGGAATGTTGACAAAAGTTAATCAGCTGACTAGACAGAGATGCTAAAAATACCCAACATACAGTAGTGAATGGGGAAACAAATCAGTAAATATGTTGCAGTGATATAACCAATATAGACCGCCAGCGAATAAGATAAATTAAGCCAACCTATAAAACAAGAGGCAGCGCGTTATCTGGAGTAGTGGTCACGGTGCGGAACACACCCCAGCGCACGTTTCGGAGCCTTGTCCTTCGTCAGGGTCTGTCAGCTATTGTGGAACTGTGGTTTATATAGGGTCAGTGTGGGCCGCCGATACGAGAAGATTCGGGAGTAGTCGGCGCATGCGCGCCTGGAGAGACCGGAAGTCACCGGCACCCGTGTCATGTGATCGATGATGCCGAGTCACATGACTGCGACTCAGCATCATCGGATCCATATAGATACAGGAAGCTGGGAACTGCCGGAGTACAGACTGCGAATGCGTGCGTCCCGGATCTAATTCTATAGTTATGAAGGGGGAATTAACTAAATGATGAAGAGAACATGATGGAAATGAAATAGAAAAGATAAGTGAAGGTGAAAAAGACATAAAAATCCAATGCAAAGAGACAATTAATGTGTGATGAAAATAGAAAAAGATAAAAATAATGATTAATTAAGTAAATGTTCACATATAGTGAAAATAATGTGTAACTCAGACATACTAAAAAACAAAAGTAGGACAATATCTGTATAGTGAAACAAGAGGCTTGGACTGCACGGGGATGACTGCACATATAGTATACGGTATATGTGTGCATTATACATGCACTTATGTATTATTGTATGTCTAGAAACAATGTATACATAATACCCATGTGCACCCAACTTATTGCGTGTCCATATATAAAAGATTGATGTAGAAAAAGGGGAATTGAACTAGGTGATCATTTTTAGGGAAAAAATACTAAAAAGTAAAAATAAAAAATAATTACATATGTAACTAATAATGATAATAAGAAATATTTAATGGGAAAAAGTATACATAAACAAATAATAAGAAACAATAAGCTAGTGATAACACTGCACAACAAATTTCAGGGAAGTTCTAGTCGCCAGAGAAATTTTATTGTATCTTATAGATTTTGATATGCTGAACACAAATATATGCTCAAAAATTTGTTTCACATAAGGTTTTTAACCACTTCATGACTGGAGCTTTTTTCATTTTTGCGTTTTTGTTTTTCGCTCCCCTGCTTTCCAGAGCCATATCTTTTTTATTTTTCTGTCAATATGGCCGTTTGAGGGCTTATTTTTTGTTGTACTTTTGAATGACACCATTGGTTTTACCATGTCCTGTACTTGAAAACGGGAAAAAAATTCCAAGTGCGGTGAAATTGCAGAAAAAGTGTAATCCTACATTTGTTTTTTGCTTGGATTTTTTGTTAGGTTCACTAAATGCTAAAACTGCCCTGCTATTATGATTCTCCAGGTCATTATGAGTTCATAGACATCTAACATGTCTAGGTTCTCTTTTATCTAAGTGGTGAAAAAAAAATTCCCAAATTTGCTAAAAAACAAAACAAAAAATTTGCGCAATTTTCCGAGACCAGTAGCGTCTCCATTTTTCGTGAACTCGAGTTGGGTGAGGGCTTATTTTTGCATGCCAAGGTGACGTTTTTAATGATACCAGTTTTGTTCAGATACGTTCTTTTGATTGCCCGTTATTGATTTTTAATGCAATGTCGCGGCGACCAAAAATGTAATTCTGGCGTTTTGATTTTTTTAATCGCTATGCCATTTAGCGATCAGGTTGATTCTTTTTTTATTGATAGATCGGGCGAATCTGAACGCGGTGATACCAAATATGTGTAAGTTTTTTTATTTTTTTATTTTGATTGGGGTGAAAGGGGAGTGATTTGAACTTTTAAGTTTTTTTTACATTTTTTTATATTTTTAAGCACTTTTTTAAATTTTGGCATGCTTCAATATCCTCCATAGGAGGCTAGAAACTGCCATAACACGATCGCCACTGCTACATAGAGGTGATGCTCTGATCACCTATAGAGCAGAATTTCAGGCTTGCTATGAGCGCTGACCACAGGGTGGCGCTCATAGTAATCTGCCATAAACAGCCATAGAGGTCTTCGAGGAGACCTCTGGTTGTGATGGCAACCAAGTGATGACCCCCGATTACGTGACGGCGGGTCGTCGCTGCGCGTATTTCCAGACCGGCATCCGGAAGTGCATTTGAATGCCTGCTGTCAGAGTTTCAGATTATTTGCAGAATAAGGTAAATTTCTGAAATGGTGCTGATCAAAAAAATTTCATGCATAATTCAACTGAATCACCCAGTTGTTTCAGTTGAATTATGCATGAAATTTTTTTGTTCAGCGCCATTTAATAAATTTACCTTATTCTGCAATGATCTGAAGGAGTGTGCTGTGAATTTCGGTTCTTTGTTCTTCAGGACTCTATTTGTCCATTCCACCAGCACATCGCCCTTTAGACCAGAGTGCATACCATTTCATCTTCTTACGCTGTCAGAGTTTGACAGCGGCATTTAACTACTTAATAGGCGCAGGCGGATCGCGATTAAAAACAGCTGATATGTTGCGGCTTTGAGGTGGGATCACAACTGGAGCCCACCTCAAAGAGGGGGATACTGCCAGCGGACGTACTATTCCAGTTGCTGGCAGGAAGGGGTTAAGAAACATCAGTTTATAGTCTACATTATGACGTCTGAGACACTACATACATGTGCATTGATGTCAGTAGCAAAAGCAATTGTTCAAAAGTGTTTTGCAGACAACTTTCGTTTATAATCCGTGTCAGATGCTTCTGGAATAAGATTCCAGCAATAGTCAGCCAGCCAGCATTGACGTACTCCACTTTCCCTGGTACCTTTTCTCCATCAGCGCAATGTCTTGGTGAAATCTTTCACCATGTTCATTGCTAACGGCACCAAGATTGGCTGGAAAAAAGTCCAACTGAGAATGTAGAAAATGCATTTTTAGTGACATATTGCATTTCATCAAATGATATGCTGTGAGCATGTTGTCCACAAGTTGTTCAAAGTTCAGTGTCCTGCTGTTGCCAAGGAAGTTGAAGGTCACATTTTAAAAGGTTCTCCATGCCACTTGTTCAGCACCTTGCAAAAGACCATCAAAGCTACTGTCATTCATTTTATCTCTGATCTGTGGGCCAATAAAAATACTTTCTTTAATCTTTGCATCACTTATTCTTGAAAATTTCTGTCGCAAGTAAGAAAAGGCTTCCGATTCTTTGTTCATTGCTTTGACAAAATTCTTCATAAGCCCAAGTTTAATATGCAAAGGAGGGAGAAATATCTTTGCTGGATCAAAGAGAGGATTATGTTTAAAATTCCTTTGTCCAGCAACCAGGTATTCGCGGAGTGGCCAGTCCTTTCTGAAATAGTGCATTTCTTGTGCACGACTGTCCCACTCACAAATAAAACAACAATACTTGGTATATCTAAGCTGCAGTCCAAGAAGAAGTGCAACAAATTTTAGATCACCAGTTTTAGACTCCAGTTATAATATCTATCATTAATGTGGGTGAACAATAACTTCATATTCTCATACATTTCTTTTATTTGTACGGCATGTCCAGTAGATATAGAAGGATAGATGTCACGGGGTCCTTCTCCAGTATCACACAATCAAAAGAGCAAGGGAAGTGTGAACAATCCCAAGACCTTTATTATAGGCAAAATTAGAAGGTCCATAAACAATCCACCACACTGAGGATACAATAGTCCATAACACGTATGCAGTTCAGTAACAGGATAAAATGTCCTGTGAGATGAGAGTCCAAAACTCTAGCAGCCAGAGGATAAAATGGGTCCATATGGTTCCCTTTCTCTCTGACGTGCTGTGTTCACACGATGCTCTCCACACTGAACTGACTTCCCCCCTCCTGTCCTTTCCAGCCCCCTCTGTTATGAGCTCATTTTCTGCTCCACCAGTTGAGAGTTCCCCTTCCGTTCTCCCTCCGGTGGTGACGGGAGGTAGTGAGGTTGGTTTAAGTGGTAGTGATCTGCCACCTGGTGAGAAAGATAATGATTGGATCTCTGGATTATCAGACTGGATATAAGACAGCCGATGCCCTATCCTGTTGCTGGTGATTCAGTCTGCCTTTCAGGTCTATGACTCAGCTCTGTTCCAGTCTTTCAAGATAAGTTTGTTTTTTTGCTAATGTTCACACTTGCTCTTTTTGGTCTTTTCAGTTTTTTGTGTGGTCAGCCAGCCCGGCTGGGCTGTGCTGAATTTCCACTCTTATTTGCCAAATTGCCTTTTTTTGTCCCTTGTTAGATGGGCCTCTTTTTGCTCTGTCTCAGAATATTTCAGAGTGCTGATATAGTGGGAGAAGTCTAGTGACTTCAGGGTTAATTTTGCTATCAGTTGTGTTGGACATTTTGTAGGGTTTTTTGGCAGACTGCAGACAGTGTCTTTCCTTTCCTGTCCTTTCTAGTTAGTCGGGCCCCATCGTTTGCTCAGCCTATTTTCCTGCCTTTGTGTGTGTTTTCATCTTGTTTCACCATCAATACATGTGGGGGGCTGTCTTTCCTTTGGGGTCTGCTCTGGGGCAGTTAGTTTTCCTCTTTTCCTGCTTTAGGGTTATGTAGCTCTCCGGTTGTGACAAGGCGTCTAGGACCAACGTAGGAACGCTCCACGACTGCTACTAGTTGTGTGGTTAGAATCAGGGATCTGCAGTCTGCATAGTTACCAACCTCTTTGGTTTTCTGAGACTTAGCTTGTGTTGTTTTTTATTTTCTCCTCGGCTACCCGTTCATAACACCCCTCCCTATGTCCAGGAGTAGTCAGACGGGTTGGGGTTGTTTTCAGGCCTCCCATGCCTGACAAAGGTGCCTAGGGGATTAAGACACTACAGTGGGTCATCAAGAGACATAGATACAGTCAGGCTGCAGACATAGAAGGCAACAAGAAAAACACTATGAAAATCAGTGAAATAGAAATATACACAAAATGATATCCACATAGCATATCACACCATCACAATAGATGTTTCCATTGTGTAGTAAAACAGCCTTGAGACTTAAAACTGATGAGTCAATGAACAGTCGCCTTTCCTTCGGGTCATGTTCACATCCAAGAGTGTCAAACAACCCCAAGACATCATTGCAAAAGGTTAAACTGTTTTAAAAATTGATTAAGGTCTTCTTGACGACTGCGAAAAACAGAAACTCTTGTTCCTGGTAATAAGAGATTCCGTTTTTGTACCCTTGATCCCAATAGTTTTGCCTGCTTCTTTGATATTTTCAAATCTCTGACCAAGTCACTCAGATCAGCTTGACTGAACAGACGTGGATTAGATGTAGAAGGTTCAAAGTCTGGGTCTGCAGCAGTTTCATTTTCCACTGACATTGTTAGTTCATCTTCGTCATCCTCCATTGTCCATACTTTGGGCGGCTTTGGAACACGAAGACTTTCATCGTGTGACACTGGTCTTATGGCTGAAGGAAGATTAGGATATTCTATTGATTTCTTGTTCATTGCTGAATATCCTGTTACATTTGTAAGGCAGAAGTAGCAATCTGTTGCTTGATCTCTCTGCTCTCTGCATATCATTGGGACAGTGAACAGCATTGAAGGTCGTGATCCATTCAGCCATGCTCTAAGTATGTCAGTATTGTCTTCTGATTCTTCCGCTGCCCAAGAGATGTGGTATGCTCCATACACGGTCAGCCGAATGATTCACTGTGCCTGTGCGGAATTCGCATAATAAGTGCTTGCATATGTGTAGATCAGATGTAGATTTAAGTTATTTCAGTGGAAAATTCAGAATATACTGTTTCAGAAAAAGTTCACATATGAGTTTTTAGAATTATAACGGAATATTATAATGTTTCGTATCATTTCTCAAAAACCTTACTTGATAGGAAAAATCTGAAGTCATTTCTGAAATCAGCATGAAAAAATCTATCAGGAACACTCAAAATAGTCCAAGGGACAAAACCTTGGTAACACAGTGTAAGGCCTCTTTCACACATCAGTATTTTTGATCAGTATTTGTATGCCAAAACCAGGAGTGTCTCCAAAACAAAGAACAGACATAAGTCTTTCAATTATATTTTTTTCTTGGTAAGTTCCATTCCTGGCTTTGGCATACAAACACTGATGCAAAATACTGACCAAATACTGACGTGTGAATGAGCCTTAATTAATAGTGAATAAGAAATAATAATAAGAAAAATGACATAGTGTATACAAGTAAATAATGAATTACACATATATAATATAATATTAATATATGTTTATTTAGGAACGTTTTCAACCAAAGTTCAGCGTTCAACTGTCGTTCCAATAAAGAATCCAGAGCAATACGGCAGCCAAACATGACAGCAAAGGATATATAACAAAATATTGAGATGAACTTTTGTTAATGACCAAATACTTATTTTCCACCATAATTTGCAAAATAAATCTTGCCAAATCAGACAAGGTTATTTTATGGATTTGTTTTCTCATTTTGACTCTCATAGTTGTGGTCTACCTATGATGTCAATTACAGGCCTCTCATGTTTTTAAGTGGAAGAACTTGCACAATTGGTGGCTGGCTAAATACTTTTTTCCCCACTGTATATACATACAACAATGTGTATGTTGTATAACATCTGATGTCTGTATAACAATGTATCATTTGACAGTAATATATTATCGTATATGTGTTATACTATGTGTACAGACATCAGATGTTATATAGAAGATAATACTGTATGTGATAGTGTAATATCTGATGTCTGTACTCATAGTATAATATATGCCATCACATACTATCCTGTATATGACTTCTGATGTCTGTAGTCACAGTATATCACACACCAGTCACATATCCTGTATACTGTATGTAATATACTATGACTACAGACATTGGATGTTATATAGAGGATAATTTGTGACTGGCGTAATACTTGATGCCTATAGTCATAGTATAATACATAAAGTCATATATCCTGTATACTGTATGTGCTATACTTTATGCAGAGACAAGCTATATACAACATAATAAGAGACTCATATATTCTACACTTTTGCATGTTTCATGTTGTGGAGTTCACTTGTGGCTTGATCGATAGAGTAGAGTTAAAAAAACCGCAGCATTCTACACTATCAGCAAAGTGAATGAGATATCTAAAATCTCATGCACACACTGCTAATTTTTTAATTGCTGATTTGAAGTAGTTTCAAATCTGCAGCATGTCCATTATTTTAATGTTTTTCACCCAATCCAATCAGAAAGGAAAAAAATGCATTAAAAAACTGCATAAAAAAAGTGAGTATTTTATGCAACATTTTTCCTGCGCCATTGGACATGTTTTTTGTTGCCAAATTGTCTGCAGCTACTGCTTAACCTGTGCATATACCCTTAGGTTATGTGCACACGTTCAGGATTGGCAGCAGAAAATTCTGTTGCCAGTCCTGATGTGCTGGCAGTGAAAAGGCTGCATAAAATCCACTTTTTTTTGCCTTGTTTTTGATATGCATTTTTGCTGTGTATTTTTCACAACTCACTAGTATGAATGAAAAAAAGGTGAAAGAATTGACATGCTGCAGATTTGAATCTGCTGCAAATCTGCTAGGAAAAAATAAGCGACTTGTGCATTCACTTTGCTGGGACAGCAAAGCGCTAAATATTTTGAATGCCAAATTTGTGCTAAAAAATCCACACATGGCCTTAAACAAAATTTGCATCACTTTTCTAAATGCATCCAGATCTACTACAAAGAAAGGAATCTCAGAGGTGTAGCTAGCGTTTTGGCTCGGGGGGGGGGCAAAACTTCATTGAGCCCCTAATAGTGGAGGAGAACCTCAGCAGATGACTGCGCTGTTGCTGAAAATAATCTCTATAAAGACCAACATGGATATTACCACCATATGGTCAGTGGAAGATACCAGTCCTGCAGAACAACATATAAGAGATCACAGCACAGTTACAGAGAGTCACTTACAGTGAACGTTCTTTCTGATGGAATCGTTCACTTTTCCCATCTTTTCCATCTGGCCCAGACCGACATGACAACTTCTTCCACCCAGGACTCTGCTGCAGAGATTACAACAAAGACACATTTCACTTCTCATATTCCAGCCCCATCACCATTTATTCCCAACCTGCACAAACTCCTCATCCTGCTGATACCCCAATGCTGAGCCTCTGCTGCCGTATGTGTCCCCATTACTGTACCTGCTGTGTGGTACTGTGTGCCCTCTAAATTCTAATGCAACCCTCTAGAATATAGTAATGCTGGGTGCAAGTGTCCTAGAAAGCAGTGCCATATTTTGCCCCCTAAAAAGTAATAATGCTGTCTGTGTACCCCTTTGATAGTCACAGTAACCTGAATTCCCTATAACAATAAGTGCTTACTATACATTTTATATTGTCCTGAGTCTCCCCCCTGTACAGCTCCTCTATACACAATATGATGCTCTCTTTTCGTTTTAATGTTTTATTTATTGAAATCTGCAAGTTACATCAGAAAGAAAGCAATCAACAAAGTAGCTTACGAAAGTATTATATAACCTACAAATTCCACTTTTCGGGAGTTAAACAAATGGTTTGAAATATCAATACATGGCAAAAACTATTGATATACAGAGGTTTAAGGACAACAACAGCCTTAAAGGAACTTCCAGTAGCAAGAATATCTGGGTTCAAATCTGGGTTCTTTCCATCCACACGTCCTTGCTACATCACATATGCCATGATTTCAAACAAAGATGAAAAAGAACAAAAAAAGAAAAAACAGTATAGGGAATAAAGGGACAGAAGGTCAAGTAGTGAAAAGAGGAAGTTGGAAGATAGGGGTGGAATATAGGGGAAGCAAGGGGAGGGGGGGGGAGAGGGGAACACTAGGCAACAAGGGCTTCGTCTACTCTGATAAAGCCGAACAAGGAGGCCACTATAGCCTTATTTATTTTTACTAATGGATCTGAATCGGGTCCATGGGTGCCATACTCTTTCAAAAGCTGAAAGTGAGCCATTCACCAAGGCAGCCAGTTTGGCTACTTGATATAGCATATCTACCTTCTCTTGCAATTGGGATATAGATGGAGTAGTAGTTGTCTTCCAGTTCATAGGTATTAAAAGTTTTGCTGCTGAAAGAATGTGTTGAGTCAACAGAGCGGTATTCTTATGTCCAGTCGGTGACAGAAAATTTAAGAGCACTATCTCCGGTGTCAATGTAAGCTTTTTGCCCACAATTTCCCCGATATAATCCTCTACTAGGCGCCAGAACTGCAGCAGGGGTCGACAGGACCACCACATATGTAAGTATGTTCCCTCCGAGTCCCAGCATCTCCAGCACCTAACAGAAGACCCCATCCGCCAATGAGTGTTCTGCTTTGGTGTAATATACCATCTGGCGACTATTTTAAAAGAATTCTCTTGTGCTCTAACACACTGTGACGGGCCATGAGAAGAATTATAAATGTGTGATATTTGGTTTGGGGTAAACTTGTATCCCAAATCCTTTTCCCAATTTGTTATATAGGCTCTTTTGAGGCAACAGTCAGTTATATTTAAAATCTGGTAAATGGACGACATTATCTTTTTGGGTTTATCCTTTGTTGCACAGAGAGTCTCAAATGCAGTCAGTGGGCGGGTAACGTCTGCTCCTAAAAGATACTGTGCCAAGGAGTCTCTTATAGAGCCGAATTGTATAAAGGTCAAGCTGGAAAGCCCTGGTTGTTTCTTCAGTTCCTGAAAGGAGGGGAGTGTCCCATCCATCAATAGTTCATCAACCGCTACATTTGCCAGGGAGCCGGGTTTGATTAGATCTTTGTCTCGGGAATAAGATGCGTGTGGCATTATATCTGCCAACTTGAGTAAGGGGGACAAAGGGGGAACTAGAGTTTTCACCTATCCCTTCCACAATTTTAAGGTAGCTTTGGTGTGTATATTAGGTAGATTTTTGTTTACGTTTTTACAAGGATACGCCAAAAAGGTGGATCTCAGGGGATAAGGTGCTAGTGCTTCCTCCACCTCAATCCATTGCTTATTGTTAGGAGACCGCAACAGGTCTACCACTCTAGTAAGCATTGTCGCTTGGTAGTACCTTACTATGTCTGGAGCACCCATCCCACCCCTCGACTTGTTTAATGTTAATGTTCTGTATGCTAATCGGGGCTTCTGTTTTTTCCAAACATATCTGCGGAATAATGTATTAATTTTAAGAAGATACGATTTGGGGATGGTTATAGGAAGCATTTGGAAGACATATATGAACTTGGGTAAGATTAGGCTCTTCAGTAAATTTTTCCTTCCCATCCACGACACATACGAGTCCCTCCATGATTTCATGGTGGTTTCTACTGAGGCAATTAGGGGGGGAATATTCTGTTGAAAGAGGTCTCTATCCGATCTTCCTATCTTTACACCTAAATATTTGATACATTGTTTTGGCCAGGTGAATGGGTATGTACTTTTTAGTTTGGCTAAGTTACTCGGGGACATACGTATGTCCAGCGCTTCCGACTTAGACATATTTACTTTAAAATTGGAAATTTTGCTATATTGATCTATGAGATCCATCAATGTTGGGAGTCCCAGCAAAGGATTAGTCATTAAGATTAAGAGATCGTCCGCAAATGCCGCTATTTTATAGTGTGTCTTATTGATACGAATACCCTCTATTCCCTCATGTACCTGTATGGCCCTTAAGAGAGGTTCCATTGCTAGCACAAATAACAACGGGGATAGGGGACAGCCCTGTCTTGTTCCGTTCTTTATAGTAAATGCATCTGTTATAAAGTCGTTAATCCTAATATGTGCCTTGGGCTTATCGTACATTGCCATTACGGCTGCTATAAACGCTTTGGGTATCTCAAACTTGACCAGCACTTCCCGTAGGTATACCCAGTCCACCCTGTCAAAGGCCTTCTCTGCATCTGTTCCAAGAAGCATCAATGGGAGTTTACGATTTTTTGCGTATTGAAGAAGGTGTAATACTTTGTGGACATTATCCCTTCCCTCCCTTCCACCCACAAACCCGGTCTGATTTAAGGAAATCAAATTTGGCAATGACTTGGCCATCCTTTTTGCCATCAGCCCTGCTAGGAGTTTTAGGTCCACATTAAGGAGAGAGATTGGCCTATAGCTACTACACAGCTCAGGATCCTTCCCCTCTTTGTGTATTAGGGATATTCTGGCTGTAAGCATTTGGTTTGGTAATGGGTGGCCTTGTAAAACTGCATTGCAGACGTTCAATAAATGTGGGAGTAGGAGGCCAGAGAAGGATTTATAGTAAAGTGCTGAGAATCCATCTGGACCGGGTGCTTTCCCCTTCGGGCACTTTGACAGGGCGGACTGCAACTCCCCCAGTGAAAAAGGTCTAGTAAGATATTGTTTTTGGGAATCAGACAAGACAGGAAGATCTAAAGTGTTTAGGAAGGACCTAGTGTCCATGCCTCTTTTAAGTGCGGAATCGGCGTTATCTTCCGGACGGAGATTATATAATTTCTTATAGTAGTCAAGGAATGCCCGCTCCATGTGCTCAGGAGTTTGCGAGCTGAACCCTTGTTCATTCTTGATTGAGTTAATCAGCGTACGTGACTGCCGCTTCCTCAGTTGTGATAACATTAATTTGGATGCTTTGTCTCCATGGACGTACATTCTGTTTTTCCATGTTGCATAAAGCTTAGCAGATCTCGAGTTTAATATGTCTTTAAGTTGTTGTCTTTTTTGTTGTAGCTTCTCTAAGCTATGTTGATCTATTTTATGTTTATGTGTAAGCTCCAGCTGTGATATACTATCATAAAGATCCTGGATTTCTTTTTGTTGAAGTTTATTTAGAAAGGAAGTGATAGATATCATCTCCCCTCTGACAACTGACTTATGTGCTTCCCATAGTATTTGTGAGGAAATTTCTGGTGAAGCATTTTGCTCAAAATATTGGGATAGCACTTTGTTTATACGCTTCTGTACCTCGGTACTTCCAAGTACTGACTCATTGAGCCGCCATACTCTATGTCGGGGAAAGGCTTTAGATAGTGAGAGTTTTAACAAAACCGCAGAGTGATCGGAGTAAATATTCGGGATTATTTTCGCCTGTTGTGTATTGGCGAGCATTTTACTGGATATAAAAATATAGTCTAAGCGGTGGTGAGATTTATGAGGGTGGGAGTAGAAGGTGTAGTCTCGGTCAGAGGGGTTTAGATATCTCCATGTGTCAATCAATTGTAGAGATCCCAATTGTGACTTTATTCTGTATAGATCTTTAGGTGAGAGCGAACTTTTCTGTTTGGTCGTGTCTAGCAAAGGCTCTAATGCAACATTCAAGTCCCCACCCACTATCAATGCACCCTCTCTAAAGCCATCAATTTTTCTCAGTGTTGAGAGTACCCATCTCAATAGTTTTTTATTTGGTGCGTATAGACTGCACAATGTTACAAGGGCACCATTTAGTAGACCTTTAACAAAGATGTAGCGACCCTGTTGGTCCGCCATAGTTTCTCTTAACTGGAAGGGCACTCCCCTTGCCACTGCTATTGAAACCCCTCTGGAACCGGATTGGGTGGTTGTCGCATGAAACCATTTATCATATACCGAGCTTTCAAAGGAGGGCAATTTATCCGGTTTGAAGTGCGTTTCCTGGATAAGCAATACCGCTGCCTGCTGTTTTTTGAATAGTTGTAATGTGTGGCGTCTAGTGTTTGGAGAATTCAGCCCATGTGCGTTAAAAGAGATAAAGGTGTGTACCTTATCCGTATCCATCATGTTTCTGTACACAGTAGTATCCTTGCAGCTCACGACGGAGACGAATCCCTGTGCCCATGGGGGTGGAGAGGGGATCTAGGTCAAGTAGAGCAGACGAGAGAGAGAAAAGGGTAGAGGAAACAAAAAAGTGAAGAGGGGGAGAACACAATATTAACACCATCCATGTTATTATGTTGCACAATATCATTGACCAATATGCCAACGTACCATAGTTACCTACTGACATTGTTTCATAGAGTGCCAGCTTGAGGAAAATTCCAATCAACCTTATAAACTAAATATGAAATATGAAATGCTCCATTCTAGGAGATTGCCCAGTTTGGGCTGTAACTAGATCTAGGTTAAAACCTTATAACGAATTATTGGATAGATGTGGCAGCAGTGCTTACCCATATTTGGAAAAGCATGCCAACCCCATCAAATTTGCTTCAACCATATTCGATACCCCAGCTGGGGTAGACACCAAGAAAATTTAACTGCAAAATCTAGGTCTAACTTAAAGATCAAGTAGTGTCTCTGGAGTCCTTAGGAGGCGAGGTCTTTGTTAGCTTCCTTTTCAGCCTTTGTGATTTTGGCGTCAGGGCTATCTGCCACGCCGGGTCATCTGGTAGCGGGTGCAATAGGGTCGCCGAATGGAAGGGCTCCAGGTCTGGGTAAGCCTCCAGCTCAATCCCCAAGGATTCACATGCCTCTTTGATGTCTTGTGATGTTCTTGCTTGAATACTTTTGTCTCCTTTTGTTATATGTACTCCAAACGGGAACAACCATCTAAAACGGATGCCTTTTTTTATCAATGCTTCAGTGAATGGTTTCAAAATCCTCCGCTTTCTGAGAGTGTTAGCTGATAAATCCTGGAAAAGTTTAATTTGTGAGCCTTCATACAAGATCTCCTGTGCCTCCCGCGCTCTGCGGAGAACTAAGTCTTTTACTCGGTAATCGAGGAAGCGACAGATCACATCTCGTGGAGTTTCCCCTTGAGAAGGCCTCGGACGTAGTGCTCTGTGTACTCTCACCAGTTCGATTTCCTGTGGATCTGATTCATTAAGTAGACCTTTGAATATCTCTTGTGTTGCTTTCCATAACGCCTCAAAGGCCACTGTTTCAGGAAGGCCTTTAACTCTTACGTTGTTACGACGTTCTCTGTTTTCATGATTCTCTAACACCGTGTGAATTGTATGTAGTTGGATTTCATGGACCTTTAAAGAGTCTAGTACAGCGTTCGAACTTTGTGTCATGGCAACTTGCGAATTTTCCAATGTCTCAAGTCTGTGACCTTGAAGTTTTAGGTCGTGTTTTATCTCTGCAAGTTCTTGTCCTATTGGCTCGAGAGCTTTAGACAATATACGTTTGATGAACGAACGAGTGACTAAGGCCTCTCTTGCTGTGCTTCCCGTGTCAGAGTCACTCTCCGGTTCAGAATCTGAATCTTCTAATGAGGTCAAATCACGAAGCTTGGGTGATTTAAGAGAATCTGACGGAACCGTTTGTTTTTTAAGAAAATTATCCACGTCTGTTTGCGTAATGGATTTTGTAGATTTGGGCATGCTTTTTTGCGATTTAACGCTAGATCTCCCCATTTTTGCAATTATCTAAAGAAGAGAAGAATAGAGCAGTTTGAAGATTAGAGTTCCTCTCGCTGGCTATGGATTCAGCTAATGTTCCATTTTATGTCCAATCTTATAGGTGATAAACAATGGAAAGAGATGTCGTTTTGGCTCTGGTCACTAGATGGCAATCTATAACCACGTTCTGTTAGTTTTCCAGAGAATCTTCTCTTATATCCGTTCAGCTTGGTATAACATGGGTTAATTAGAAAGCAGATAAGGGGGGGAGGGAAGGTGTAGGGACAGCACTGGTGGGGGGAGCGCTTAATACAGATCTAAGGCTCCTAATATTACTCTCTTCTCTCCTCGCACCCCTCGGGTCAGACAGTCTCAGGCCCCCACTTGATTGATCAGAGCTATCTCCTTTATTGCTACGGAGTTAGGTAGAATGACCATGCTCTCCTGATTCTCTGTCCCCTGAATCAGACCCCCCTGCTCAAGACACTCCGTCACCTTGCTTCTGTTATTTCAGCGTTACCTCTGCTCCCGGAGACGCTTGATTCCCTCAGATCTCTCTCACTGTCTGCAGAGAGGGGAGGAGGCTGAAGCGTGCAGCTGCACGTCTATTCTAGGTCCGGGGCAGCGTCACAATATGATGCTCTCTTATACACAGTACAATGCCCCCTCACTGTATATATATATACTGAACCCTTAATAGCCCCCAAACTGTTTGATGGCTCCAACACTGTATGATGGCCCCCTTAATGTAATCTCCACACTCTATGATGACCCCTAGATAGCCTCCATATAGTATAATGCACCAGATAGTCCTCAATATAGTATAATGCACTCCCCATAGGCCTACTCTATATTCTATAATGCACCCCCCATAGGCAGACTTTATAGTATAATGCAACCCCATAGGCAGACTCTATAGCACAAGGCAGCACTCATAGGCAGATTCTGTAGTTTAAGACAGCCCCCATAGGCAGACTCTGTAGTATAGTATAAGGCAGACCCACATAGGCAGACTCTGTAGTAAAAGGCAGCCCCCATAGGCAGACTCTACAGCACAAGTCAGCCCCCACAGGAAGACTCTGTAGTATAAGGCAGCCCCCCATAGGCAAATTCTTTAGTATAAGGCAACCCCCCATAGGCAGATTCTGTAGTATAAGGCAGCCCCCCTAGGCAGACTCTATCCACAAGTCAGCCCTCATAGGAAGACTCTGTAGTATAAGGCAGCACCCATAGGCAGACTCTATAGAACAAGTCAGCCCCCATAGGCAGATTCTGTTGTATAAGATAGCCCCCCACAGGCAGACTCTGTAGTATAAGGCAGCCCCCCATAGGCAGACTCTAGTATAAGGCAGCCCCATAGGCAGACTCTATAGCACAAAGCAGCACCCATCGGCAGACTCTGTAGCACAAGTCAGCCCCCATAGGAAGATTCTGTAGTATAAGTCATCCCCCCATAGACAGACTCTGTAGTATAAGGCAGCCCCCATAGGCAGACTCTATAGCACAAGTCAGCTCCCATAGGAAGACTGTAGCATAAGGCAGCCTCCCATAGGCAGACTCTGTGGTATAAAGCAGCCCCCATAGGCAGACTCTGTAGTATAAGGCAGCCCCCATAAAAATAAAGAAATAAATACTCACTTCTCTTTTTCCTGATTCATCTCGGGTACTGACGTCATCGCAACCCCTGTCAGTGTCGGCGTCAGTGACGTCAGATGCTGACAGGGGGTTGATAGGAGAGAGAGCATATCACGCCTTGTCTCATCAATGCGGTCACCTGTATTGGCATGTAGCCGATACAGCTGAACCTGTGATGACAGGCAGGGGGCCCACTGCTGGCACAAGACCCCCCACTGCCTCCTTAGGGGCCCCATAGCGGCCAGGCGGCATTGCAGGGAGATCGATTCTCCCTGCTCTGCCACAGAATATAACTGTATCGGCTGTATCGGCCCTCCACGCTGATACAGCTATAGTAGCATGGCTCCAGGTGGGCCCCCTCAGAGCTCGGGGCCCAGGGCAATGGCCCCCTCTGCCCCCCTTTCCGGTAGATATGCTACCGGAAAGGATATAACTAGACATGAGTGGGTCGATATGTGGGACTCCAGTCCAGCTTTTCGTTCAGTGGTATCTGGCAGCTAGATGGGAGGCTTGCAAATCTCTTATCTGATGTCACTTGTGGGGACGGTGCTGGTTTCTATTCGCTCATTCTTTTCTTACATTGTGCAATGACAGTGCGCTCTGTTGCTGGCTTGTCACTTCTGACCAGATCAGGTGAGAGAGTGAATTGTCACTGTGCACTGAGAAGAACAGTGCACAGTGACAGGAATCTACTGAGCATTTGCCGGAATTGACAACCAACACATGCTCAATAGAGTGGGGAACAGCACAGCCCTGAAACGGAGGTCACTGATGATGCTTTATTTCAGGGAGGGGGCAAAGACCGTGGTAGTGACCGCAGCCCCTGCCCCCTGATGATGACTAGTTTGAGTATCCCATCATGCTCTGGTATTCTAAAAAGACACATCATCAAAGAGGTTGTGAAAACAAAATGTAAAGCCGTTAGAGTAGTGAGGGAAGGATAGGGATTTTAAATTATGGCAAAGTTTATTGGAAAAAAAGATCAGATTATAACAATAAATAGCTAGAGATTTAGGAGTAAAAAATAATTTCGTTTCGGACTTTAATGAATCAAAGGCAATAAGTAAAGGTTGCTAATCATGGGCCACTGCTTTGTACTTGCCCCCCAAGCTAAAATTTTCCAGCCAGCCCTTGGTTCAGCAGATTGTCATATCCCCCCTACTCCACCCTCTTTCAGCACAGCAGCCAACCCTTGGTTACACAGTTCCTCAGTCCCGCAGTATAATGCAGTCCCATAGCATATAATGCAGCCCCCATAGAGTCATAGAATCATAACATGGTAGAGTTGGAAGGGACCTCCTGGGTCATACCACATTATCCAACTATGTGGAGAAATGTATGATTCCCAGAGGCTTGAGGATCAAAAAAATTCCCACCAGTGCACTCACAACTCACAGCTGAACTTAGAGAGGAGTAGAATGAAATTTTGAGCAAATGCTCTTTAGACCTCATGAGGCTGATAATCAAACATGAGGAGGTAAAGCTGCAGGAAATACAAAAGGACATTGACACGGCTAAAATAACACTGGAAAAATATAAAGACTGTGCAAAATATGAACCCACAGTAACACAAATGCATAAAAATGTATCAGATCTGGAAGAAGAAATTATGAAGAGGAAACATCAAAAATTTGTAAGAGATCTGAATGACTACTCCACAAATAAAATGTGAGTGGGGACAACGGGAAACATTTTTAAAACCCCCCAGATCTATTCTAAAGCACAGCCAGTCTCACAACAGATCACAAAATAAAATGCACGTGTCTTTTACTTCCTCAGAATTAGACTTATCTGATATCAATTCTAGCACATCTGAAACACCTTTCAATGAGGATGGTGCGGGACAAAAAAATAAAAGTTTCCGACAAACAAAAAACAGAAGAGGAGAGGAGACAGGAAACACCAAAACAAATCCAGGTGTGACCACACGCTACAAGAAGAAAGGGATAAAATAATCCAGAATAGCGTATTGAATCTCTCCTCACAAGAACTAATGCAAGATCAAATAGATGTGCTCTCTTTGGGACTCAATTTTGTGCCAACTCAAAAATTCAATATTTTTAATACCATCTTGGACATTAATAAATTCATCAGAAACCTGACCATAAAAAAACACTTCTGGAATGAGCAAAAGGAACACAGGTTGAAAATGGAATTATCTCCCAATAAATATTGTCATATGGACTTTAAGGAACAAATGGCTCTTCTAACACTAAAAGACCTATGCAAAGATGAAAACACCAACCCAGAGAAAATTGAACAAGTAGAGACAACTTTGATATAAAAAATCCATACTTTTACCCGTTGAGCACCAGGTCTGAATGTATGGACAGATTTCAGGAGGTCATGGAAAGAGAACTGAAAATTTTGGATAATAAAATTAATGAGAAATACTGTAAAAACAAAGAAAATCTATCCGAAACTCAGAAAAAAGCGCTACAAGAACTAGAAGAAATGGAAAATATAATCATAAAAATGTCAGATAAAGGGGGAGTAATAGTGGTGCTAAACTCAGAGGATTATAAAATGAAAATCATGGAAATGCTATCTGACAAAAAAATATATGAAAAAATAAGTGTAAATCCCACATCTAGACTAATAAAAGAGATCAATGAAATTATTGAGGATGGATTCAATCTAGGTGTGATTACCAAAAAGCAAACAGATTTTCTAAGTGTTACTGACCCTGTACTCCCCATAATTTATGGTAAACCGAAAATACATAAGGGAACAGGTATATCGGCAATGAGACCAATCGTCTCAGGTATAGGCTCAGCAAATGAGAACTTGGGGGAGTGGATAGATTCTCTTCTACAGCCTCTAGTTGTCAAAATCCCGGGTTACATCCAAGACTCTAGAGATATACTATATGACTTCTCTAAAAAAAGTGTACAGCAAAATTACTCATGGTTAAGCTGTGATGTAATTTCTCTTTACACCAACATTCCCCATAAAATAGCCATGCATGCCTTACAACATCACTTAAAAAACATATTATGTACTCTGAGGATTTAATTAATTTTATTCAGCCACTTACTATCTACTAGCTCACAACTTCTCCTCTTTTGACGGCATGTACTTTTTGCAGAAAAAGGGAGTAACAATGTTAGGCATCAAGTTTCTTCCCCTGCACAGGAGGTATCTCAAGCCATGTCCTTTGCAATCTCCCATTCTTCTGCAGCCACAGAGGTTCCTGCTCAGCAGAGATGTCAGTCCCAGCGTCTTGCCCAGGCTAATGCTAGGCATCTGGTTGCTGTTCCAGACTCAGCTATTGTACCATGCATGAGTCAGCGGAAAGCAGATGCTCCTGGGACAAAGTCCTGCTTTTCTCCTACTGAGTATGCCCGTGGGACGACCTCTCATTGGAGGTCGGGGGTCACATGCTCAGGTCCTGTTGCTGCTCAGATTGAACCACCACCAGGATGGTCCCGGAAGCTTGCAACTATAAAAGCTTAGCATGGCAGCCTGGCCATGCGCTATTATAGAGAAAGATGTAGACCATGTGGAGTGAGTGTTGTATGCATGTATGAATGTCCCTGGTGAATGACTCATTATGAAACCCCTACCCTTGGTACGCATGTGTTGTGTAGCCTAGCCTGCTAGCGCCCAGGCTGAGGTCCAGGTAGAGGCAGAGTCAGAGACAGGCATCAGCATCCACAGGTGGCTTTGTCTGTACGCCACGGTACACAGTCTGCACTCCTCGGTGGTCTGCATTCTTTAGGGGTGTCCGCATGTGCGACGCCACACGCTTAGTAGGTCTAGAGGGACTCAGACCTCGTGTCCTTGGGGCTGAGTTCTGTGAACACATACTAAGCACTCTCTTGCCAAGTGCTGTGAGTTTAACAGGTTCCGGCATTTATGATCAGCGGTAGTGCGGCTCTGTGACGTAACAGAGTCCGCTCCCATTCACACCGGGTGACGTTAACCCACGTGTGGCCTCCTGTATATCGCTATATCCATCCGCCATTACTAAGCAGCAGTTTACCACCTCTGCACGGTGGACCCCGGGTTGCGAACACACCTCACTATTATTTTATTATTTGGTGCGTTCCACCAGTCCTAACATTATAATAGCGCCAGGGTCTGGCTAGTAATGGTGGACGAACAGTGACTGCAGCGGTACATCCAGCAGCTGGAGGGTAGGTTTGCGGCTCTTGAGCGCATAACCACAGCCGTGGATGTTACCGCAGTCGCTGCTCAGGCTGCTAGCTTGGCTGCAGCTACCTTGTCCACTGCCATCTCTGTTTCGACATTATCTCGCCTCCTGCTGCCAGATAAGTTTTCTGGTGATAGCCAGTCTTGTCGGAGATTCGAGAGCCAGTGTGCAATACACCTTGAGCTCCTGGCAGCACGTCTCCCCTCAGAGTGGGCCAAGGTGGGATTTACTGTATACTATCCCTCTTGTCGGGCAGGGCGTTGAAGTGGGCCACGCCGTTGTGGGAGCGCAACGATCGTGTTGTGCAGAGTGCTCCGCAGTTTCTGAGCACTCTGAAACAGGTCTTTTTGTGACCTCAAGTCACCCACGATATGGCGCTCCAACTGCTGGCAGCAACACAGGGTTCTTCCATGGTCAGCCATTTTGCGTCCACTTCCGGACTCTAGCGTCTGAATTGGAGTGGCCGGATAAAGTCCTGATTCCGTTTTTTTGGAGGGGACTGGCTGATCATGTGAAGGATGCCCTGGCCACCAGGGGAGATTCCCGCCACACTGGAGGAGCTTATAGCATTTTCCACTCGCATCGACCTTCGTTTTAACGAGCGAGGGTTGAGCGAGCCCAGTGTAAACAGAGATTTCGGCTGGCTCCCACCTTTGCCGAACCTCTGGAATCTCCTGGCCAGGCATCCGAATCACATGAGGCCATGGAGGTGTCACAAGCGGGTTCTAAGTCCCGGACTGCTCGTGCCCGCATGGTTTGTTGCATCTGCCGGCAGTCAGGACATCTCGCCTCCAGATGTTCTCGGCGTTTGGAAGAACATCCTCGTTTAGTGTCCTTAGGAGCTGGTTCACTAGACCCAGCGGCGCCTGCTTCTAAACAGACATTTAAGGGGACAATTAACATTGGCCTATCCACTCATATGTTAGAGCTTTGCGTGGATTCCGGGGCGGAGGGTATCTTCATGTCTTCTACCTTTGCCCGACGGCACGCAATTCCACTAGTTATGCTCGCCAAGCCGGTGACCATTCGGGTGATAAATGGGTCGACACTACCATCACAGATAACCCATCAGACCGTCCCTTTTACTTTATCCATGTCTCCTTCCCATCAGAACATCATCTCCCTGCTTGTCATTCCCGAGGGAATTGATGAGGTCCTCTTAGGGATGCCGTGGCCTTGGTATCACTCCCCTAATATAGAGTGGTCCTCAGGGAGAATTCTGGGATGGAGTAAATCCTGTGTTGGTAGATGCCAGAGGGAGTGCATTCAGGTTGCTACTATTGAGGTACCCGCAGATCTTTCCTCTCTTCACTATTGGTCCTATGCAGACGTGTTCTCCAAGAGGACGGCGGAGACCCTTCTGCCTCATCGCTGCTTTGACTGCCGTATTGACCTCTTGCCTGGTGCTGAGCCTCCCCGGGGTCAAGTTTATCCTCTCTCTCTCCCGGAGACGGAGGCTATGTCTCAGTACATCCTGGAGAATCTGGCAAGGGGCTTTATTAGGAAGTCAGTGTCACATGCAGGGGCGGGCTTTTTCTTTGTGCAGAATAAAAACAGAGAACTACGGCCATGCATTGACTACAGAGGTCTTAACGCCATCTCCGCTAAGAACAAGTACCCTCTGACCCGATATCTGAGCTTTTTGATAGGTTACGGGGAGCAAGGGTCTTCACTAAACTGGATCTGCGGGGTGCTTACAACCTGATTCGCATCCATGAGGGAGACGAATGAAAGACAGCATTTAACACCAGGGATGGGCATTATGAATATCTGGTGATGCCCTTAGGGCTTTGTAATGCTCCTGCCGTTTTCCAAGACTTTGTGAATGACATCTTCCGGGATATACTTACCACCTCGGTTGTAGTCTATCTGGATAATATACTCATCTACTCTCCAGATATGGACTCTCACCGGAAGGATGTTTGCAAAGTCTTCGATCTCCTATGGGCAAACTCCCTCTATGCCAAGATGGAGAAGTGTGTGTTTGAGCAGGAGTCCTTGCCTTTCCTGGGCTATATCATCTCAGCCCAGGGGTTCGCCATGAATCCTGCCAAACTACAGGCGGTGATGGATTGGCAGGAGCCTCACTCCCTCAAAGCGATGCAGCGCTTTAGGGGATTTATTAACTACTACCACCAATTCATTCCACACTTCTCGACTTTGGTAGCTCCCTTGGTTACCCTCACCAAGAAGGGAGCGAATCCTAAATTGTGGTCAGAGGAGTTCTCCAAGGCCTTCCTCTCCATCAAGTCTCACTTCACTAGTGCTCCCATTTTACATAGCCCCAATGTGGATAAGCCATTTATTTTAGAGGTAGATGCCTCGTCTGTCGGTGCTGGAGCAGTCCTATTCCAAAAGGATGCTCAAGGTCAGAAGCATCCTTTCTTCTTCTTTTCCAAGACCTTCACACTGGCGGAGAGGAACTATTCCATTGGGGACAGGGCGTTGCTAGCCATGAAGATGGCCTTTTCTGATTGGAGACACCTCCTGGAGGGTGCTTGCTATCCCTTCCAAGTTTACACTGACCACAAAAATTTAGTTTATTTACAAACTGCCCAGCAGCTAAATTCTCGCCAGGCTATATGATCCCTATTCTTCTCCCGGTTCCATTTCTCCCTCCATTTCCTCTCTGGGGAGAAGAACATTTGGGCAGACGCTCTCTCCTGCTCTGTAGTGTCATCAGAGGAGGAGGAGCCTCGGTTAATTGTCCCTCCATAGAGCCTGAGAACTGTGGCCCCGTTTTCGCTAGAGTCTGTGCCCCCGGGCAAGACTTTTGTTCCATCTAATTTGTGACCGGAGTTTCTCTCTTGGGCTCATTCGTCCAGAATGGGTGGACATTTTGGGACAAAGAGGACATCTGAGCTCCTGGCGAGGACGTACTGGTGGCCGCATATGGCCCGTTACGTCAGAGACTATATTCGGGCGTGTGTCTCCTGCGCCTGGAATCGGTCTCCTCGGCAACAGCCTGCTGGGTTACTTTACCCTCTGCAAGTGGCAGACAGGCCCTGGGAAATTGTCAGAATGGACTTCGTGGTGGGCCTACCCAAGTCTCGCGACTGCACCGTCATCTGGGTAGTCACCAACCATTTCTCCAAAATGGTGCATCTAGTACCTCTCCCTCGGGTACCATCTGAACGGGCCTTGGGGACGTTGTTTATAAAGCATGCCTTCCGCTTACATGGTATGCCAGACAAAATTGTCAGCGATTGGAGTCCCCAGTTTGAGTCTCGGTTCTAGAGATACTGTAGCTTTGTTGGCTACTCAACATTGAGCTGAATCTCTCTACAGCTTACCATCCCAAGATGAATGGGTTGGTAGAGAGGGCCAACCAGACTCTGGTTGCATACCTGCGGCATTTTGTTTCTGCCAGGAAGGATGACGGGGCGTCCTTGCTACCATCGGCAGAGTTTGCGCTGAACAACGCAGTAGCCGATTCCACCAGACAAACCCCATTTCTCCTTAACTATGGCCAGCACCCACGGGTTCCTGTGCCCATGCCTTCCACCGACTCTAGGGTGGCAGACTGGGCGGTGGAGGCACGTGACATTTGGGACCACACACAGGATGCCATCCAGGCCTCCAAGGAGAGAATGAGGGTTTCCACCGATGCTCATCGGCGCCCCACTCCGAGCTTTGCTCCTGGCGACCTAGTGTGGCTCTCCTCTCGTAATATCAGGCTACGGGTTGAGTCCGCTAAGTTTGCGCCTCGCTTTATAGGTCCCTTCAGGGTCCTTGATCAGGTTAACCCTGTGGTCTACCGTCTGGCCCTTCCTCCACACCTGGGTATCACTGACACCTTCCACGTGTCCCTCCTTAAGCCTCTTCACATGTCCCGGTTTTTGGAGCCATCTACCGGGACATCAAGCTTGTCCTCGGACGAGTACGAGGTGAACGCCATTGTGGGGTGTAAAGTGGTACAGGGCAAAAAATATTATCTAGTGCACTGTAAGGGTCATGGTCCAGAGGACAGGACCTGGGGAGCACATTCATGCGCCTTAGCTCATTGCATCTTTTGAACAAAGTGAGGCTCAAGGAGGGGGTCCCTAAGAGGGGGGGTAATGTTAGGCATCAAGTTTCTCCCACTGCACAGGGGGAGTCTCGAGCAATGTCCTCTGCAGTCTCCCATTCTTCTGCAGCCACAGAGGTTCCTGCTCAGCAGAGACGTCAGTCCCAGCATCTTGCCCAGGCTAATGCTAGGTGTCTGGTTGCTCTTCCAGGCTCAGCTATTCTACCATGCATGAGTCAGCGGAAAGCAGACGCTGCTGTGACTAAGTCCTGCTTTTCTCCTACTGAGCATGCCCGTGGGATGACCTCTCATTGGAGGTCGGGGGTCACATGCTCAGGTCCTGTTGCTGCTCCGATTGGACCACCACAAGGAAGGTCCCGGAAGCCTGCAACTATAAAAGCTTAGCATGGCCACGCGTTATTGTAGAGAAACATTTAGATCGTTGGAATGAGTGTTGTATGCATGTATGAATGTCTCCGGTGAAAGACTCATTATGAAACCCCTACCTTTGGTACACATGTATTGTGTAGCCTAGCCTGCTAGCGCCCAGGCTGAGGTCCAGGTAGAGGCAGAGTCAGAGACAGGCATCAGCATCCACCAGTGGCTTTGTCTGTACGTCACGGTACACAGTCTGCACTCCTCGGTGGGCAAAATTCTACCCATCGCTTGCAAACATAGTGATGGCATTCTGGGAATCCAAGGTCATATTAATTAATATGTAATCTGGTATGGCAGATATATCGATATCTTAATGATATGGGATGGAGATATGTTTGCCATACCTAGATTCCAGGAATATATCAATACCAACGAACATGGTAATAGGTTCACATATAAATATGATTCTAACTCTATGATATTTTTAGATTTGAAAGGTATAAATGATGAAATCATTATTACAAAAACACACAAAAAACCTCTCAGTGGGAATATTATATTGCACGCAACAAGTAATCATCCAAAACATACAATAAAAGCAGGTCCAGTTGGAGAGTTCATTAGACATAAAAGAAATTGTAGCAATTAAATTCATGTGCAGTCTGAGTCTTTATAAATCAGGAAAATACAAAAGAATTTAACATTAAAAAATACATCAATTGTAATTCAAAAAATGTAACATACAAAATAAATTGCTCCATATGCGACCTATCATATATAGGCTGCACCACGAGAAAGATAAAAATGCGCATTACAGAGTATCTTAGGCTAGTTTCACATTAGCGCTTTTGAGTGCAGCGACGGCCTGCGCACGGCCGCCGCTAAGCCCCGCCCCCTGCCGCGCCTCCGCCGGTAGCTCCGCCTACCGGCGCATGACGCTGCATGCGTCCTGCGTCCCCTATCTTTATCACTGGGGGCACAGGCCGTGCGCATTATGCGTTTGGCGGCGCATGCGTCCTTTTGACGGTGCGCCGACCTGCGCCAAACGCAACCTGCTGCAGTTTGGTTGCGCTCGGCGCACCGTCAAAAAGGCGCATGCGCCGCCAAACGCACACTGCGCACGGCCTACGCCCCAGTGATAAAGATAGGGGACGCAGGACGCATGCAGCGTCCTGCGCCGGTAGGCGGAGCTACCGGCGGAGGCGCAGCAGGGGGCGGGGCTTAGTGGCGGCCGTGCGCAGGCCGTCGCTGAGCTCAAAAGCGCTAATGTGAAACTAGCCTTAGGGATATCAATAAAAACACTCTAAACCGCAATATATCAGGAGCGGCAAGACACTTTATCTCAGCACATGGAGGCATCATTCCAAATTAGTGCCATAGAACAGATCCAGAGGTCTGAACGTGTAGGAAATGACAAAAGACGTCTCCTCACATGTGAAGCCTTCTGGATCTACTATCTGAACACTAGAGCGCCCAATGGCATGAACAAGCGCCACAAAATAATGTTTCACTATTAAAGCTAATAGGGGTTATTTTATTATGTATATATTGTTGTTATATATTTTGTCTGTCTTAAAACACTACTGCCAAAGCAGATCAGGAATCTATTATTAGTCAGAGTCAGCGAAACCACACACCTATAGAATAATTATAATGTTGTTGAGCTCCTCCTGATTGGCAAGTGCAGGGTTTAAGGCTGGGTTCACACGTAGCGGATTTCCCATGGAAGTTACCGCGAGAATTCCGGAATTCCATTCCGTGGGAAAATCGCATTTTAAATTCCCGCGATTTTCCCTTGGAAAAACTAGCGATTTGCAAGCGTAATTAGCTTGCAGAATGCTAGCGTTTTCCAAGCGATCTGTACCATCGTTTGGAGAACTGATTGACAGGTTGGTCACACTCGTCAAACATAGTGTTTGACAAGTGTGACCAACTTTTTACTATTGAGGCTGCCTATGCAGCATCAGTAGTAAAAAGATCTAATGTTAAATAATTATCACAGCATTGCAGAATCCCATAGGATTGCATGGGATGCTGTTTTTTTGCGTTTTCACGGCAAAATCGCGCGTATAAAATCGCCACGAAAACGCAAAAAAAACGCTACGTGTGAACCCAGCCTAAATGTTTCTGTATGTCAGTAAGTGCAGAGCTTTGAGAAAGATCTGTAATAGATCGAAGCATGTCGCTTGCACTCATATTTGCACACTGTCTGTGGAGTTTTTAATCGAGTGAAAACTTTTTGGGAATCATTAAAGGATAAAAATTTTTAAAGGTGCTGGAACAAACTTTTTTTTCTTATCATTACAAGATGACATCGTATCGGGATGGAGTTCTGTGCACCTGATATTCTGGTTGGTGAGCTGGCTTTGGTTTTATACCATTTTCTTCTTACATCTTACATCTAGTCCAACCCCTTGCTCAAAGCAGGATTCACTAAATCATCCCATACAGATGTCTGTCCATCCTCTGTTTGAAGACTTCCATTGAAGGAGAACTCACCAATTCACATGGCAGCCTGTTCCACTCATTGATGACCCTCACTGTGAAAAAGTTTTTTCTAATATCTAATCTGTGTCTCCTATTCAGTTTCATCCTATTGCTTCTAGTATTTCCTTGTGCAAATGAAAATAAAGATGATCCTTCTACAATGTGACAACCCTTGTGTTAGGAACGGTGGAACGCACTAAATAAAAATTAATAATAAAGTGCGTTCGCCGCTCGGGGTCCACCGTGCAGTAGGTGATATAACGACTGCTAAGTGGTGGCAGGAGCAATATGGCAGTAATGCGCACAGGGTTAAACTTCACCCAGGTGCGCAGAGCAATCTCAGTTAACTCACAGAGATGCAAAAAATACAAACACAAATGACTGAGCCTGTTGTACTCACAGTACTCAGTAAAAACGCGCACACGATATACGGTCACAGGAGTAGCCCAAGACGGTGCCACTACGTCCGTCTAGACCTACCATGTACGTGGCGTTGCAACTGCGAACGAAAAGGAGGCTGCTACTGCAGCACGGCGTGGACACTGCCGCTTAACCCCTACCTGACATCCGACGTACTATCCCGTCCATGGGACCCGGCCCCTATGCCCATGGACGGGATAGTACGTCTAGCGCGATCAGCGGCGCCCACGTGGTTAAAGGGAAGCATCGGCAGGGAGGGGGCTCCCTCCGTGCTTCCCTGAGTCCACCACAGCAGCGCAATGTGCAGCGCTGCTGCGGGGGGCTCCTTTCCTGCAGGCCCCCGAATCCAAGATGGCAACGGGGGCCTTCGGGGGCCTGCAGGAAGCTGGCTTCCTCAGTGCCTGCAAAGCGCAGGCATGAGGAAGTCTGAAGTAGTGCCTGTGACAGATCGCTGATCTGTCACAGTGATCTGTGATGTGACAGATCAGCGATCTGTCACAGGACAGTGATGTCCCCCCTGGGACTATGTAATTTATTTAAAAAATAATAAAAAAAAGTGTTAAAATAATTAAAAAAAAATCGCAAAATAAATTAGAAAAAAAAAAAAATATTCCACGAATAAATCCATTTTTTGGAAATAATAATAAAAAAAACAATAAAAGTACACATATTAGGTATCGCCGCGTCCGTAACGACCCGCCCTATAAAACTGTCCCATTAGTTAACTCCTTTAGCGAACCCCTTAAAAAATAAAAAACAAAGCAAAAAATAATGATTTATTATCATACCGCCAAACAAAAAGTGCAATAACGCGCATTCAAAAAGACGCATATTAATATCCATGGTACCACTGAAAACGTCATCTTGTCTCGCAAAAAACGAGCCACCATACAGCATCATCAGCGAAAAAATAAAAAGTTATAGCTCGCAGAATAAAGCGATGCAAAAATAATTATTTTTTATATAAAATAGTTTTCATTGCATAAAACCGACAAAACATAAAAAAAGACCTAAATGAGATATCGCTGTAACCGTACCGACCCGAAGAATAAAACCGCTTTATCAATTTTACCGCACGCAGAATGGTGTAAACGCACTCCCCCAAAAGAAATTCATGAAACGCTGGTTTTTGTTCATTCTGAAAGTCCTCCAAAATCTAGACACAAACTGAACTCCTCTGTCAGATACAATGTTCTCAGGAATCCCGTGCAAGCGAACCACCTGTTGCAAAAACAAGGGCACCAACTCTGAGGAAGATGGCAACTTAGGGAGTGGTACAAGATGGACCATCATAGAGAAGCTATCAAAATCACCCAAATAACAGTCATTCTCTGAGAGACAGGCATATCAGAGATAAAATCCTTTGAAATATGGGTCCATGGCCTCCTGGGCACCAGCAAAGGCATCAACAACCCACTAGAGCGAGAACAAGGTTTAGACCGGGAGCAAGTCCCACAGGACTGCACAAAATTCCTGACATCACGAGACAAGGCGGGCCACCAAAAAGACCGACTCACCAAATCTCTAGTACCAAAAATACCTGGATGACCAGCCAATACGGAGCAATGAACCTCAGACATCACTCTCTTCCTCCACTGGTCAGGAACATACAATTTTCCAATGGGACAACGCTCAGGTTTGTCCTCCTGAAACTCTTCCAGAGCACGTCTCAAATCGGGCGAGATGGCAGAAAGAACTACCCCTTCACCTAAGATGGTAGCAGGCTTGGTCACAATAGGAGAATCAGTAAAGAAACTCCTAGAGAGGGCGTCTGCCTTGACATTCTTAGTGCCCGGATGAAAAGAGACCACAAAATCAAAACGTGTGAAAAACAAGGCCCACCTAGCCTTTCTAGGATTCAAGCGTTTGGCCGACTCCAGGTAAATCAAATTCTTGTGGTCAGTAAGGACCACGACTTGATGTTTAGCTCCCTCCAACCAATGTCTCCACTCCTCAAATGCCCATTTCATGGCTAACAGTTCCCGATTCCCCACATCATAGTTAAGTTCAGATGGGGAGAACTTTCGGGAAAAGAAAGCACAGGGATTCATTTTAGATGTTACAGGATCTTTTTGGGACAAAACAGCTCCTGCACCAATCTCAGAAGCGTCCACCTCTACCTGAAACGGGAGTGAGACATCAGGTTGCCGCAAAACCAGGGCAGAAGTGAACCTTCGCTTCAGCTCCTGAAAGGAAGAAACAGCCTCCGGAGACCAATTCTGCACATCAGCACCCTTCTTAGTCAAATCAGTCAATGGTTTGGCAATACCAGAAAAATTAGCTATAAATTTACGATAAAAATAAGCAAAACCCAAAAACTTCTGGAGGGCCTTCAAAGAAGTGGGCTGAACCCAATCATAAATGGCCTGTACCTTGGCCGGGTCCATTTCAATAGTTGACGGAGACAAAATAAATCCCAAAAATGAAATCATCTGTACACCAAAAAGGCATTTCGATCCCTTGACATACAGGGAATTCTCCCTCAAAATCCGGAACACAGTCCGAACATGTTCCACATGAGAGTCCCAATCCTTGGAGAAGATCAAAATATCATCCAGATAGATGATCAAAAATTTATCCACAAAATTTCGGAAAATATCATTCATGAAGCATTGGAAGACAGAAGGGGCATTAGTGAGCCCAAAAGGCATCACCAGGTACTCAAAATGTCCCTCCGGAGTATTAAATGCCATCTTCCATTCATCCCCCTGCTTAATGCGAATAAGATTATACTCCCCCCTGAGGTCAAGCTTTGTAAACCAGCAACCACCTTTAACTCTGGAGAATAGATCAGAAATCAGGGGTAACGGATACTGATATTTAACAGTAATTTTGTTGAGGGAATGATAGTCAATACAAGGCCTTAATGAACCATCTTTCTTGGCCACAAAAAAATCCCAGCACCTAAGGGTGAAGAGGATGGTCTAATATGACCCTTCTCCAACGACTCCTTAATATAGGATCGCATAGTCTCGTGCTCGGGTACAGATAAATTGAAAAGTCGACCCTTGGGAAATTTACACCCAGGGCTCAGCTCAATTGCACAGCCATAACTCCTATGAGGAGGCAAAGACGCAGACTCATTCTCACTAAATACATCATAAAAATCAGCCAAATAGTCAGGAACATCATGCGACTGGGGAGAGGTGGAGAAAACAGGAGCGTCACTAAGGGCACACCGACAACCCCAACTCACCACAGACCCAGATTTCCAATCCAAAACTGGATTATGGATTTGCAACCAGGGAAACCCCAGAACGATGGTATCATGCAAATTATGTAACACCAAAAATCTGCAATTTTCTTGATGGTCTGGGGCGACCCGCATTACCACCTGGGTCCAAAACTGAGGTTTATTCTTCGCCAAAGGAGTAGCATCAATACCCCTCAAAGGGATAGGCATCCGCAGAGGTGTCATAGAAAATCCACAACGTTTAGCAAAATCCAAGTCCATCAGGTTCAGAGCTGCTCCCGAATCCACAAAAGCCTTAGCGGAAAATGTGGACAGGGAGCAGATCAGAGTAATAGCCAGAAGGAACTTAGGTTGAACACCACCCACAGCAAATGTGTGTAAAAAACATTTCTCTCGTTAAGGGCAGACAGAAATCATATGAGAGGCATCTCCACAGAAAAAACACAGCTTATTACGCCTTCTGAACTCCTGACGTTGCGCCCTAGACAAAACTCTATCACATTGCATAGGTTCAGACATTTGTTCAACAGGTGGCAACACCTCTCGTACAGTTTTGCGTTCACGCCAACGCCGATCAACCTGAATGGCTAATGACATAGAATCGTCAAGACCAGAGGGAACAGGAAATCCCACCATAGTATCTTTTACGGTTTCTGACAAACCCTTCCAAAAGAGAGCTGCCAAGGCACCATCATTCCAGGTAGTAAGGACCGCCCACTTTCAGAATTTTTGACAGTACAACTCTGCAGAATCCTGACCCTGGCTCAATGCCAACAGGGCCTTTTCAGCATGATCAATAGCATTAGGTTCATTATACAACAACCCCAAGGCCTGAAAAAATGCGTTCACATCAGTCAGAATAGGATCATCAGGTTTCAAAGAAAACGCCCAATCCTGGGGATCGCCGCGCAGCAAAGAGATGACAATTTTAACCTGCTGCACGGAGCTCCTCGATGAGTTAGGCTTCATGGCAAAAAATAATTTACAATTATTCTTAAAATGCAGAAATTTAGACCGATCCCCAAAAGACACATCAGGAGTAAGGATCGTTGGTACAGCAGCATGTGAATGAGCAAGGTAGGCGGAAATTCCCCGCACTTCAGCAGCCAGCTGCTCCACACGATCAGACAATTGCTCAATCTCCATTGAGAAAAAATTCCTCCTACGGCCTCAGAGAAATAGAGGAAAAAATATACACAAAAAAAAAATTTCTCACACTTTTTTTTTTTTTTAACAATTCTTTCCTGCTATTGAGTACCCTAGAATCTGCGGTATGGCAGGTGATTCTGTTATGAATGAGTCACCGGAGGAGGAGAAAACAAAAATACAAGCTAAGTCCAGAAAACCGGAGAGGTTGGTAGCTATCGGATTGCAAACCCCTGTTCCTATTCACCACAACTAACAGTAGCCGTGGGGGGTTCCTACGGTACCCTAGACCCCTCGTCACAGCCGGAGAACTTCATAAGCCTAAAGAAGGAAAGGGGAAATCTAAACTGCCCCAGAGCAGACCCCAAAGCAATAGACAGCCCCCAACATGTATTGTCGGTGAAAAACAGATGAAAGCACAAACACAGACAGAAAGACAGGCAGAGCAAACGATGGGGCCCTCGCTAACTAGATAGGACAGGAAAGAAAAGATGCTGGCTGCAATCCGCAAAAAACCCTACAAAAATGTCCCAACCGTCTGATAGGAAAAAAGGCCCTGAAGTCGCTAGACTTCAAAATCACTATATCAGCACTCAGGTATATTCTGAAAACAGAGCAAAGAGATCAACTGATCAGAGACAAAACTGGAATTCAGCCAGTCCCAACCAGGACTGGCTGAATACAAACACTAAGGAAACCAGACAAAATCTCATGGAATACTAGCAGGGCAAAAACTTAGCTTTTAGTAGACAGGAACTAAGCTGGATGCAAGAGCTCAGAGCAGGAAGGATCACCAGCAAACCCTGCAGGGTGTCGGCTGCCTTATATCCACTCAGAAATTCGAGATGTCCAATCACACTCCGCCTGTTCAGATAACTGGTTCTTCCCATCCCAATCAATTTCACTACCTCTCTTCACCAGCAGAGGGAGTTCATCAGACATCAAAGGTGAAGGGGAAAATGAACTCACAACAGGTGAGCTTGAAGAACATGCAGTGGACAATTGCAGTGTTGAGTCTGAAGAACCAGCAGTGGAGAATTGCAGTGTTGAGGCTGAAGAACCTACATTTGGAGCATTACAGTGTTGAGGAAGAACATCCGGCAGTGGAGCATTTCAGTGTTGAGCCTGAAGAACCAGCATTGCAGAATTGCAGTGTTGAGGTTGAAGAACCTGCATTGGTGAATTGCAGTGGTTAGCTTGAATAACTTGCAGTGGACAATTGCAGTGTTGAGGCTGAAGACCTGACAGTAGAGAATTGCCGTGTTGAGGCTGAACACACAGCAGTAGAGCATTGCAGTGTTGAGGAAGAACACCTGGTAGTGGAGCATTTCAGTGTTGAGCCTGAAGAACCAGCAGTGGAGAATTGCAGTGTGAGGCTGAAGAACCTGTATTGGAGCATTACAGTGTTGAGGAAAAACATCCGGCAGTGGAGCATTTCAGTGTTGAGACTGAAGACCTGGCAGTGGAGAATTGCAGTGTTGAGGTTGAAGAACCTGCATTGGTGAATTGCAGTGGTGAGCCTGAAGAACCTGCTGTGGATAATTGCCGTGTTGAATCTGAAGAACCAGCAGTGGAGGATTGCATTGTTGAGGCTGAAGAACTTGCAGCATTGGAGCCTTACAGAGATGAGGAAGAACATCTGGCAGTGAAGCATTTCAGTGTTGAGCCTGAAGAACGAGCATTGGAGAATTGCAGTGTTGAGGTTGAAGAAACTACATTAGTGAATTGCAGTGGTGAGCCTGAAGGACCTGCAGTGGACAAATGCAGTGTTGAGGCTGAAGACCCGGCAGTGGAGAATTGCAGTGTTGAGGATGAAGACCCAACAGTGGAGCATTGTAGTGTTGAGGCTGAACACAAAGCAGTGGAGCATTACAGTGCTAAGGAAGAACACCCAGTAGTGGAGCATTTCAGTGTTGAGCCTGAAGAACTAGCAGTGGAGAATTGCAGTGTTGAGGATGAAGACCCGACAGTGGAGCTTTGCAGTGTTGAGGCTGAACATACCGCAGTGGAGCATTGCAGTGTTGAGGAAGAACACCCGGCAGTGGAGCATTTAAGTGTTGAGCCTGAAGAAAAAACAGTGGAAAATTGCAGTGTTGAGTGTCATGATCTGACAGTTTTAAATTGCACTGGGTGAACTTTTTTTACTTTGGAAAGTTCCAAGGTGTCTTGACTGTCCCCAGTGGTGGTTAGCAGTATTGCACTTTAGGTTTTTGTGCACTTAAATAGGGATCAGGTGTGACACCCTATAAAGGTGTGCTAGGGGGTGCAATCACTGCCTGTGATATTGTGAGTTTGTGTTCACTCTGTTTTTGGAGAGCCTGGATGAAGGATGGAGCTGGTGAGGAGTCCTGCGCAGCTTAGCCAGGGGGGATGTGTTTCAGCTATGGTGTCTGGACGAAGGGCTGGCATGGCGTGGTGGAGTCGCAGTGATGGTGTCAGCGGGAAGTGTCTGCATGGGCTGGTGGAGTGGCGACTATGGAGAGTGGCACTCACCATGTGGGACTTGGCCGCTGAGCTGGACTCAAGCATGCTTAACTTCGTGTCAGAAGCTGAACACTTCCTTGGGACTCTGGTACTAAGCAGCTGCAACTGGTGGTGGACTCTGCTCCAAGGCTGCACTAAGGTGAAGGATCCTGTTATGGTGATGGATCCGGGTGGAGGAGAAGACGCACGCAGGTGGTGGGCTCTGTTGCTGGGAGCGCACGCAACAGAGCAAAGCTAAGTGGTGTTTCCCCTGTATTGTCTCTTTCCTCATGTGGGATTAGTCTCCGCACCGACCCATTCCCTAGTGAGGGTTTAGGGTCAGGGTGAGCAAGGGCGTTAAGGTACGCGTGCGGCGACAGGTGCGGAGCCTGTTTAGGGAATGTGAGGAGTGCAGGGACACTTGCTCAGGGGAGTTTAGGAGGTCTCCACGTCCCCCATTCCCTATCGCAGGGCCCACCATTGTTAAAGTTTCCCAGGTTTCCCCTTTATTATTTAAATTCGCCGTACTGGAGGCGGGGTTTCCAGATTTTATGTATATAACGTGTAATACCCAAATTCGCCAGGTGGAGGCGGCGTATCCACCTGCACATTTTATTATTTAAATGCGCCCCACTGGAGGCGGTGTATCCAGGGTCACGTGTGTCACATGGGTTCGCCTTGCGGAAACAGCGTCCTGACACACGTGATCATGACATTATCACAGGCCATACAGTTTTTTTTTTCTCTGGTGAGCTTTGGCCATGTGGAGACTGCTGAGTAATTGCTGCCAGGGCCTCACTGAGGTGTGGGGAGCGGCAAGGTGTGTTAGAGCCGCTGCAGCAGCAGTTATCAGGGTCTGGGGCCTCTGCTCAGGTAACCAGAACAAAAATAAAAAAAATGGCGGCTGTGATCTGGCTAAAAGCCCCTAGAGTCGCTGCTGGGGAGCGGGACTTGCTCATGCACGCGGGCGTACCAAGGCAGGTGGGAGGAATGGTGCTCCATGGAGCTGCTTGGTGTTCCCCGAGGTGAAGGGGTGCGTTCCAGTGATGAGCAGACTGATGTAGAGTCCGCGGGGTTTACGCCAAATCTTCAAATACCACCGTAGAAGCCGCCCCTCCTGGCTGTGTGGAGGCGGCCAGTGAGTGTATATTTCCTCCATATGCGTTCCCTCTCCTCCTGGTGTGAGCAGCAGGTGTGCTGCGGGGGAGTAGGGACAAATCTCAACCCTCGCCATTAACCAACCCTGGGAGGTGCAGACCTCATGGTGAAGAGGGTTGGAGGGTGGTGACCCCTTGGTGATTTGCGGGGGTGTGAGTGTGGTGATGCAGGGGGACGCCTCTGCTGTCTAGTTCAGAATGAGTTCACCAATTATGACAAACGAATGTATGCAATAAACGTTCAGGTCCGGACCTGTGTGTGAACGAGCATGTATGTGTGCCACCAAAAAACATCGTGGAAGTGTGTTGTGGAGCCTGATCAGCTCATAACAAACAAACATACACATACATAATTTCGTTCCCCAGGTCGGCGCTCTGGAGATGAGTGGTGCCTCCAAAAGGAACTTTATTGCCAATACCAGCGGTGTGTTTGTCATAAACCTGAAGTGTCAGGTAGTGGTGGGGTGAACTCAGGATCTGGGCGTCCCCGCTGTAGGTGTTTCCCTAATGAGGGGTGGTCTTGAGGGTCCAGAGGCCCCTCATTAAGGGGGGGGTACTGTCATGATCTGACAGTTTTAAATTGCACTGGGTGAACTTTTTTTACTTTGGAAAGTTCCAAGATGTCTTGACTGTCCCCGGTGGTGGTTAGCAGTATTGCACTTTAGGTTTTTGTGCACTTAATTAGGGATCAGGTGTGACACCCTATAAAGGTGTGCTAGGGGGTGCAATCACTGCCTGTGATATTGTGAGTTTGTGTTCACTCTGTTTTTGGAGAGCCTGGATGAAGGATGGAGTTGGTGAGGAGTCCTGCGCAGCTTAGCCAGGGGGGATGTGTTTCAGCTATGATGTCTGGACGAAGGGCTGGCATGGCGTGGTGGAGTGGCAGTGATGGTGTCAGCGGGAAGTGTCTGCATGGGCTGGTGGAGTGGCGACTATGGAGAGTGGCACTCACCATGTGGGACTTGGCCGCTGAGCTGGACTCAAGCATGCTTAACTTCGTGTCAGAAGCTGAACACTTCCTTGGGACTCTGGTACTAAGCAGCTGCAACTGGTGGTGGACTCTGCTCCAAGGCTGCACTAAGGTGAAGGATCCTGTTATGGTGATGGATCCGGGTGGAGGAGAAGACGCACGCAGGTGGTGGGCTCTGTTGCTGGGAGCGCACGCAACAGAGCAAAGCTAAGTGGTGTTTCCCCTGTATTGTCTCTTTCCTCATGTGGGATTAGTCTCCGCACCGACCCATTCCCTAGTGAGGGTTTAGGGTCAGGGTGAGCAAGGGCGTTAAGGTACGCGTGCGGCGACAGGTGCGGAGCCTGTTTAGGGAATGTGAGGAGTGCAGGGACACTTGCTCAGGGGAGTTTAGGAGGTCTCCACGTCCCCCATTCCCTATCGCAGGGCCCACCATTGTTAAAGTTTCCCAGGTTTCCCCTTTATTATTTAAATTCGCCGTACTGGAGGCGGGGTTTCCAGATTTTATGTATATAACGTGTAATACCCAAATTCGCCAGGTGGAGGCGGCGTATCCACCTGCACGTTTTATTATTTAAATGCGCCCCACTGGAGGCGGTGTATCCAGGGTCACATGTGTCACATGGGTTCGCCTTGCGGAAACATCTGCGTCCTGACACACGTGATCATGACATTGAGGTTGAAGAACCTTCACTGGTGAATTGCAGTGGTGAACCTGAAGAACCTGGACAATTGCAGTGTTGAGGCTGAAGACCTGACAGTGGAGTATTGCAATGTTGAGGCTGAACACACAGCAATGGGGCATTGCAGTGTTGAGCTCGAAGAACCTGCGTTGTAGCATTGCAGTGTTGTGGCTGAAGAACTGGCAGTGGAGAATTGCATTGTTGAAACTGACCAACCAACAAAGTTCACATTATTAGGAAGTGGGTCTCCCATACTGTTTGCCTTTGCAGTGAATGCAAGGCCTGCCCCAAATTTGGATGCACCCCAATACCCCTTGGAAGAGACATGGAGGAGAGCCTCATAAACATCTGTTCCTTCCCATTACAAAGGAGCGGGTCTCCTATACTTGTAATGCCCATGCAGTAAGTGTATGGGTTGACAAACATTTCCCCCTGGAGGGTATACATCAACATACTGTATAAAAAGATGGTTTACAGACATCATAAACACCCTTTTGACAACATTATGTGGGTGTTGCATCATGGACCATGGTCACCCTGTTGGTATAGTGGTGGTGGATGAAGAGACATGGAGGAGGGCCTCATAAACATCTGTTCCTTCCCATTACAAAGGAGCGGGTCCCCTATACTTGTAATGCAGTAAGTGTATAGGCTGACAAATATTTCCTCCTAGGGGGTGTTGTGAGTTCATTTTCCCCTTCACCGTCGATGTCTGATGAACTCCCTCTTCTGGTGAAGGAAGGTAGTGAGGCTGATTACCAAACACCTGATCTGGTAGATGATGACTGGGTAACAGGAAATTCTGACTGGATATAAGGCAGCCGATGCCCTTCTGAGTCGCTGGTGATTTCTCTGCTGGATTCTTGGAGACCAGTCTGATTCCTGCTTCCCAAAGATAAGTTTTTGCTCTGCTATTGAACTTATTAGTTTTGTTTTGCTTACCTTGTTTTTTGGAGTTCAGCCATCCCCGGTCGGGGGTGTGCTGAGTTCCATTTTTGTCTCTGATCAGTTTGTCTCTTTGCTCTGTCTTCAGAATTTACCTGAGTGCTGATATAGTCTTTTTGAAGTCCTAGCGACTTCAGGGCCTGTTTTTCCTATCAGACGGTTGGGACATTTTTTGGTAGGGTTTTTTACGGATTGCAGACAGCAGCGTTTCTATCCTGTCCTTTTTAGTTAGCTTGGGCTCCATCGTTTGCTCAACCTATCTTTCTATCTGTGTTAGTGTTTTCATCTTGCTTCACCGTCATTATATGTTGGGGGCTGCCTATTGCTTTGGGGTCTGCTCTGGGGCAGTTTAGATTTCCCCTTTCTTTCTTTAGGCCTATTTAGTTATCCGGCTGTGATCGAGGGGTCTAGGGCATCGTAGGAACCCCCCACGGCTACTGTTAGTTGTTGTGGATAGGATCAGGGGTCTGCAATCAGATAGCTACCAACCTCTCCGGTTTTCTGGACTTAGCTTGTATTTTTGTTTTTTCCTCCTTCGGTGACTCATTCATAACAGAATCACCAGCCATACCACAGATCCTAGGGTACTCAATAGCATGAAAGAATTGTAAGAAAAAAAAAGAGTTTGTCAGAATTTTTTTTTTTTGTTGTGTATATTTTTTCCTCTATGTCTCTGAGGCCGTAGGGGGAATTTTTTTTTTCTTTCTCAATGGAGATGAAGCAATTGTCTGATCGTGTGGAGCAGCTCACTGCTGAAGTGCGGGGAATTTCCGCCTATCTTGCTCATTCACATGCTGCTGAACCAAAGATCCCTACTACTGATGTGTTTTTTGGGGATCGGTCTAAATTTTTGAATTTTAAGAATAATTGTAAATTATTTTTTGCCTTGAAGCCTAACTCGTCGGGGAGCTCCGCGCAGCAGGTTAAAATTGTCATCTCTTTGCTGCTCGGCGATCCCCAGGATTGGGCATTTTCTTTGAAACATGATGATCCTATTCTTACTAATGTGAACGCATTTTTTCCAGCCTT